>NC_091705.1:14375000-15000000 GCF_041296265.1 Equus caballus
AGGTTTGTGTTGTGCAACAGATCCTGATTGTTTACTTGGGAGCCCAAGCACGGAGGACTCACTGACCAGGAGAGAGGGAAGGGCAGAACCGAACCTCATCTCATGTACCTTGATCACAGTCAAAGCAAATCACAGTAACTGGTTCATCCATTTAACCAATATTTACTGAGTGCTACTGCTAGTGCAGACATACCCAGCTTGCAGCTGGAGTGGGAGGTCTGCCTCTAAGGGATGGTTCTAGGAGTTCTAGTTAGAAGCCGTTTGCTTTCAGTTCTTCTCCTCCAACCTGCCTAGGAAAGAGCTGACGGAAATGTTTGTTTTCTAAAGTACCTGGGTTGGTTCTTGGGAGCAGGGTGATATCCGTGTAGGACAAACACTTGGCCACATGAAAAACAAGTCTCATTACACTCTACATAAAATGATTCCACTCGGGGGACCATGAAGAGACAGAAGCCAAGACCAAGCCAAAAGACCCTCATTCTCATCACAACAAACTCTTTCTGTGCCCACATGACCAAATCAAGAGTTAAAAGGAAGCTGCCGCATGTTCCAGCTCACTGACAGTCTTGCCTTCAGTAGTGGATGTTGTCGGTGCTCTGCTCAGCCCCCGGGATCTCCTCACTAGTTCTGGGTGGCCATCCCCCAGTTTCTGCCTATTTCACTCCTGACTCACTCCTGTGATCCTCTGTAAAACCACCCTAGGGCTGCTTCACTTGATCCACTGAGAGCTGCAAGTGCCTGGGTCTCCGCAGGGGAGACCTGTAGCCAGCAACCAACCGGCATAGGAGTACAGAAGCCCAGCATTTTTTTTTTTTCCTTAAAGTAAGACACATCATAAGGTGTAATGGACACTCCAAAGATTCTCTGGGGGTCGTGCCAAAGCGAGGACTTCGCCTGCAATCCTCCACTGCCCAGCTTCCTCTCCATCTCTCTGTCCTGTTTCTCCCTCTCCCCTCCTTGTTTCTCCTGGCAGCACTTCCTCAATAAATCACTTGCATACAAATCCTTGTCTTAAAGTCTGCTTAGGAACCCAACCCAAGACAACTTCCATTGGCTTGTGAGCTATATTTTATCAAGTGTGGAGGACTGTAAAGCAGATATTGAAAGGAATGAACTAATCCTTGCATCAGGAAAGGGCAGGAGGGAGACCAAAAATTCCCTCTATGCCCAGCCATGCAGAAGAATATGGTAAGTCCTCGCTGGGCTTACTTGGGTTTGAAGACTCCATATCCACAATATGACAGAGTGGAGAGAACTTGAGGATTGCTGGAGCATCATCCTCACAGGAGGAAGGGATGCTCAGGGAGATGGAGTCGTTTGTTGGAGGCCATATCATCATCTGGAACCCAAATCCTTTAAGTTCCAATCGAGGGCTCATCTTAAGGTATCTTGGAAACATCAAACATTGGGAACACTTGGGAGGAACGGACTTGGCTTGTCTTTGCTCACTGAGTGTTTTCAGGATGTATAAAAATAACATGACAAGGCTGATGTGGCCTGTGCTTTTTTCCTCCTGTTAATTTGAGGCAATAGCTCCTTTTATCTGCCATGATGTCATCCCTCCACTCACAAAACCCAAACTCTAGTTTCTTCTGGCTTAGATCTTTTCTGGTGAGTACTGGTCTTGGTATAGAATGTTTTCTCTGCGAATTAAAAGGAGACATATGAGCTACAAGGGTTTATTAAGGAATCAGTGGTGTATATGAGCTATAAGGGTTTATTAAGGAATCAGTGGTGTGTGTTGCTAAACTAATTGAGTTTCGGCATTTTCTGTAACAGCTTGACAGGTAAATGATGCTGATCACCATGATCTTTGTTTTCCTAGGGAATGTCCTCATGGTGAACACACCCAAGGCCAGGTCTCCCATATCCTGGACCTGTTATCCTTATGAATAGTTTATCAAAAACCCTAGGTTTGTTGTGCCTTCTTCACAATTTAAGCACAAATGCACACCCGATTATTAACTTCCTTAATCTTTTTTAAAGACTGATTTTTATGGACTCATGCTTCAAACTTAACCTCATCCTAAGTAATAATATCTATAAAATCAGAAGTTTTATGTGTTAATTATGTTTTCTTAATATACATTAAAATAGACACAACTATTAAAATTTTAAAAAACAAACTTTATCTATCATCCTCTCTAAAACTCATTGGGTGAGCCATCAATGGTGTGTGCATGTGTATGTGTATGTGTTATACTTGGGTATTTACTGCTTACAGATAGGGGGTAGGGTCACCCACCCACATTCTTGTCTACGTTTCCACATCTGACCCACGGAGAGAGGACAAAGATAGGCGAGACAAGTTTGGCAAAAAGGGGCTGAAAAAGTTTGAGCAAAATCTAGGATGTGGCAGCCCAGGGTACAGAAGTAGAACATGTTGGGGGGGAGGTTGTGTCTGTGTCAGTGTAAGTACCTTTTTCCTAGAATCAGGGAAACCGCAGAACAAACAAGTGATTTCCATCAAATGTTCGTACTCATTAATTTGTGGTTAACTTGAAGCTGGGAAGAGAACAAGACGGTCAAGGGCTTTGAAATCACATTGTATTAAGGATGAATAAAGGCATGAGGGTGTTTAGCTGGGAGAAACGAAGGCAGATTAAGACTCAACAGTCACCACAAGGAAGAGATATTAGACCTGCTCTATGTGAACTTTAAATTATTTGTGATTTAACTTAAAATTCTTTAGCATGGATTTGTGTTAGTTGTAATCTGTATGCTAGAGGTGGTTGGTAAATACTGTAGATGCACGAATCAGGAATATACACTTCTGAGCTGGGCAGTTAGCATCTGAAACATTCTTATCAGAAGCCCACATTCCTGAGGCAGCTACTGCAAGTGTTTCAACTCTCTTTATCTATGATCTGTTGGGAGGTTTGCTAATTAACATATTGGATGTTAGGAATGATTTTTCATTGGTGAAATGAGAAGTGATGAAGTAAGTTCCTGTTTTTGGAAATATTCAAGGAAAGGCTGGTTGCCTATGGTGGACAAGAGTCAGTTAAGAGAAGAGACACGGGATCAGGTGATGTGTAAATTCCTTTCCAAATCTGAGGTCTCTGGCTCTGTGAAGGAAGTCAAGGTGTACTTATGATGCTGAGGCCACAAGCCCAGGTCCCCGCATAACGGTGGGCTCTTTGTAGCCATGGCAATTGAAATTTGCTGACTAGCTGGAGCAAATCCTTTCACATGACTCCTCAGTATCCACTTCTTCCACAGGCAGTCATAGAAATGAGAACTCTGACTGACCTAATTTTACCTTTTGGAGAAGGTTTGCCATGCAGGAAGCAACACCATCAGCTTCACGGTATTAAAGGATCCATTGTGGTTGGAATAAGGAAGACATTTCCTAAGTGGACAAGCACCCAGGAAGGAGCTGACTCATTTCATGGAGGTGAGAGAACCACAAATGCCAACCTAGTGTTTATTTCTCAGACTAATCTGACAATCTCATATCAAACAAAACAGGCATTTGCCCTGGGCTTTATAATTTTCACCTTTGATGGAGATAATATTTTTTGCCTCAGCTAACAGTTCTGCTGTCTCTCCTTGAAGCAACCAGGACCTACAAACACAATCCCACTCCACACACACTTATCATGCACCAACCTCCTAAGCAGTTAAGCTAAGAAACTCATGGAAAATTACCGGCTTTAAAAATGAATTCACTGCAAGGCTTCTTTAAATAGCAATGCTCCTAGCTTATATTCTAGCATTTTTCAGATAATTAAGTACTTGACAGAGAGAGTGGGAATAAAAAACTTTAAAAGTCTGGCCAAAGTGTCAGGAATCCCAGCTGATGGCAGAAGAGCTCCAAATGCTGATGAAATGTCTCTGAAGTGATTGTGTAAGTCAATGGGTACAGAGGACTGATTTGTAAAATTAGATTGACCCAAATCTCCGGATGGGTTAGATAAGTAACTAGGGTGACTATAACTACCCCAGGGTCTAAATTTGGCTTCTTTGTGACTTGATTTGGTGTTCACTGTCATTAATATGGAGTGGATTTAAAAAGCGCTTTGGACTGGACCTTGTGCACAGAGGGCCTGGGGACTTTTACAGACCACACAGAGAGCACGTACTGAGAACATCAGAGGGAAGGAAGCCTTCTGCGGCCAGACGGTGGGATGTTCACACTGGATAAAGCTCCACTCAGTGTGTTTCCCATGTTCACTTCTGTCACTGAATGTGTGTTTGATCATGGACCGTTTCAAGATACAATTTCAAAAAGTTAAAAACACGACTCTCTTAAAAATATAGAGTGAGTACATGTCAAAGTTTTATTTCACTCATTAATGAGGGAACCAACAAGATGGTAAAGCTGGTTCAAAGAAAATTCATATATAATAATGCTGGAATGAGATTGCTATATTAGATACAAAGCTGGTTAATGTCTGACAGGGCCAAAAACCTGTAACTGTTTACAGTTATCTTTTCTACTGGACAAAAATCATTTAAATTTTTAGCACACAAAGATCTCCAAGTTAACAAACATGTAACTTCACAGAGTCTGAAGCCTGATCAGAAGTTAACAGTAAGTCAAATGAAGGGAATTTGATAATCCTTAGATGCGCCCCTCCGACATGCATTCATTCTTTTCTCTTATTGCCAAGTTTTGGATAATTTTTCTTAATAACTGAAATAGGTGAGTTCTTCCCAGGGTACCATGCCGTGAAATTTGGTAGCAGCCACCAGGTGAACTTCTTTTGCTTTGGAGGGCTGAGTGGAGCTTCATGCTTCTCTTCATGCACTTAGTGAAGAGGAGTTAAAAAAAAAGTCTTATGCTCATGGTTCTCAAATCTGCTGGGGAGTCGGGGCACATTAAAATCTCTTGGGAAGCTTTAAAAAAACCCAGATGCCCAGGCAACATGCCAGACCAATTCAATGAGAATCTCTGAGAAGGTGTCCTAGGCCGCAGTATATTTTAAAGCTGTTCTGGTGGTTCTAATATGCATCAAGATTGAGAACCAACCTTGAATCTTGAACCAATCTAGAATCAATAATATATGTGTATGTATATACATAAATTTATTTTTAAATTAGGATCATACTGATATATATGTTTGCATTGTTTTTCTTTTGTTATTAATTGAATTTTGAAATTTTTCATTAATCACTAAACATTGCTCAAATGCCATTTTTAAAGACTGTGTTGTGTTTCATCATGTAAGTGATTTGATTTATTTAGCTAATCTCCTATTCCTGGATGTTTAGTGCTGTTTTTTTTTTTCTCTTTCTATCTCTTTTCTTTTTTTGCCATTGTAAGTTGGACTGCCAAGAATATATTTATATAAAAACTTTTCCTACGCCTTGGATTATTTCCTTACAATAGATTTCTGGGAGTGGATTTATAGGTCAAAGAAAACAAGTGTTTTAAAGAAATCTGAGACACATCACCAAAATGCTCTCTATAAAGGTTTATCAATGTATGCTTTTTAACTGATGATTTCCTCAATTTTTATTTATAAAATATCGGCAAATTCCAAGAATAGTTAAAAATTCATTATGTTTTAGTCTTTCTTAAGGGTCATTTTTAATTTAACTTTTTAATCCAGCTAAAATTTATTTTAGTGTGTATATGGAAAGAATTAAAGCTCTAATCTGATATTTTTCCAAACAGCCCCTTTTCTCAACCTCATTTGTGGAATAATTTGTTCTTTCGCCACTAGTTTATGATTCAAAGAAGCTTAAGATAAAATATGTTTGTTAGTTAACTACACTTCATAATAGTGGATAGACTCGCAGATGCACACGAAGAGGGTTTGAACTAACGAACTATTCTGAGTGTATTCTTGTATCAGTTTTAACCATTACTATTCCTTAGAGATATCTAGTTCTGGTTTTAACTCTCAGGGAACCCTCAGGTGTTGAAAAACAGCTCAAAGCTTTTCCTCTCTAAGATGGCTTTAATCTGTCTGCAAGCAGCTTGTAGCTTTGCCAATAACAGGCTCACCTAAATCCATCTGCTATACTTTAAATATTCTCTCTCTGTGATACTGGATAGACACTTGCATTGTCCACGAAGAAAGATTTTTCTACATAATGTCCCAGAGTGACTTATTACAAATTCTGAATTTAGTGGGATCCATTTTAATACATTTTTGTTTATATATTTAGTTATTTATTATATTATTTCTATAATCATTATAGTCTCATTGTTCTGGGCTTAATAGCCCTATTTAAAACCAGTAAGAAGCTCCAAGTTATCAAAGTCACATTACACAAAGGAAAAGGAGGCCAGAACTTTTAATTATGCTCAAGAAAACAGAAACATTTTCAATGAATACAGGATGTGAATCTTCTCCCTCCTAACCCACAAGGTTCCTCTGTTAAATCTCAGGAAAGGCAGACTTGCCTGGCAAGCTTTTTAAAGAGTTGTACTTCATTAGCATTATTAGTCCTTATTAGCTTTGTTGAGTCTGAGAAACCTTTATTGTGCATCTCCTGTTGCCAGGCATTGTACAGACCCCTAGTGCTTGTGTGTTACAAAGAGGAACAGCTGACCTCAGTGAATTTCCACTTACAACCTGAGAAGGCAGAGGAAGATGTGTGCGTGTGCGTGTGTGTGTGTGTGTGTGCTGCTGTTCCAGAAACTAAGAGGACTTACCCTGACCCATTCACCCTCTCCCACCCAGCCTCTGTCTTGATCAAGGAATTAGTTGCTCATTTGAAGGATACATGCAAGATGGTGGACAAGAATTAAGGGTGTTGTGTGTGGCCAGGGGAGCAGGCATCCCTTGACGATCCTTTGAGCGATCAAACTTTGAAGTGCTTTTCAGCACCAAAGAATCCGCGTGACACCATCCCAATTTTTGGAAACCTGGCAGGGTGGCAGTCATGGTCATTACACTTTGCCCAAGAGCCTACCTCGACTTTGTAATCTGACAAACTCAAACAGGCAAACTTTCAAGTCTTTCTCTTACCAAAGGCTAAATTATGGGCTGCCCTGACACCTTCTAGAGAAAGGATCCCTCAATGTTGTTTCAAGTGCCCTTAGCTAGCAGATGGCTGGGCTGAGGAGTCCCATTGTGTCTCAGCAAACTTTTTACTTCAAAGGAAGAAAGAATTGGTAGCCTCAGACCCCCTGCTATGGCTGAGCCCAAGGCAGAAGCTAGAAGAACTTTCTAGAGGTCAATGAGGCACAGAGCAGGCTCTATGTGTTTTGGGAGAGGTTCCTGAGGCTCTGGGACTGCCCAGTGCAGGAGAAAAGGCTCCAGACTCAAGGCAGGCCTGACTAAACCGTACCTCGCCTTGCAGACATGATTTTTTTCCTTGGAGGATTCTGAATCGCTGCTTTCTCCATCCAATGCAAGCCCCCAACCTTCCTATTCTGCTTCTCCTCCTGCCCCCAAAGTATTTAGAAAGCAAATAGCTCAGGATGGGGCCAATTGTTCAAACTGAGCCTTGGTTTTGTAGGAACTTCAAACCAGGACTGGTGGTGCTAGGTAGGCCTCTCCCAGGAGCCAAGGCTGAGCCAAGAATCAATGTGTTTATTAGGGGAACACTCACAAGGGAGACCAGGGAGGGAGTGGAGGAAGTAATTTGAGAAAGGGGAAGAAGCCAAGCAAAGGGGCACCCCAGGCTCAGCCTCATCCTGCAGGGAGCTCTGGAATGTTAGATGCAGCCTAGAGTATGCTCCACCTGAAGGTCAGGCAGCTGGGCTGTTAGACTCCCGTGCCAGTCAGGTATTGGTGAAAGCTACTGACTGGGGCAGGCGCACAAACCTCCCAGGCATTTCCGGCCCGGGCGAGGCAATCCTCAACAGGGCTGTTACACACAGGCAACCCTTTGAATGGGTAGAGTCATAGGTTGCCTTTAGCAACCAAACCTGCAGAGAAACTGTGGAATGGGCTAGTAAAAGGGGTTCAAGGGGATATCGTGGGGGACCCACGGTGCCTGTGAAAGGTACCCTCTGGGGATAAATCTTCCTGCAGCTCTGGGCTGAGCAGAACCCCAGAACTAGAGAGAAGCCATTTTGCCAAAAGCAGGTGGTAAGCCATCTGTGGGCTCTGTGGGAACATGAGGGCACATCCTGCTTAGGGAACCCTGCCAGTCAGCAGGGTGGAAGGCCTGGCCACATCACCCTGAAATCTGCCTGGCCAGCCCCTTTGCAGGTGTCAACACCTTTTCTCCAGTCGCAGGGTGCACTATTTTATTTAATCTTAGTTATATGCCTGTGACATCGGAGTCTATTATTATCTTCATTTTTTTTTCAGATAGAGAACCTGAGCCTTATGGAAGTTTAAATATTTTGCCCAAGGTTATATAATTAGCAAGTGGTCAATATCTAAATCTCTGATTTTAGAATCAATTGCTTTAATTAGTGTCAAGAAAAATTATCCAAAACTTGGAAATAAAGCAAAAGGATGATAGCATCCTTTTATATCATACTGGAGCATTGTCGAATAGGCTCACCCAAGGATTATCCAATTTTCTAGGAAAATATGCCTTAGTTTGGCTTACTATTTTTTCTCTCTCTTTTAACAGCTTTCTTGGGGCATAATTGGCGTGCAACAAATGCACATAGTTAAAGTGTACAATCTGATACATTTTGTCATATTACCTCGCCATGAAACCATCACCACAATCAAGGTAATAAATATATCCATCACCTCCAAAAGGTTTTACTATTTACTCTTAATTAGAGACCAGACTGTCAGGTTAGATGTTACTTTATAGATATTGAGCAAATGACTTTTGTCCAGTAGAGATGCAAATGATTTCTCTTTGGCAGCAAAGATAATCCCAAGTGTTATCATTTTCTTGCCCTATAGGATGTTAATCAGTTTCATACTTAACTGAACAAATTTATTTGAACATTCTTTTCTTGACTCTCTGTATAAATCTTTATTCCTCAAATGTTCTGTGAATGAGCTTTACCAGCCTACTGGTTCTCTCACTAATGACGTAAATGAACCTTTGACAAATCTTCACTATACGTTGCTAGGAGAGTTCTGTTTTAACTCTTTGGAAATTACTCTTTGCTTCTACCAAGTTTGTGTGTGTGTGTGTGTGAAAAATGCATTGACATATCCCTGCGTCCCCAGGCTCTTCTGGAGAGAAAATCAGGTCACATATTGTCTTATCCACCTAAATTTGGTAGAACTCTAGATGGTTCTAGAAGCTCATGGCAGTCATGGTAGAAAGCAAGCTTGTGATTCTCATCTCATCCTTATTTGGCATACTGGCGGAGTGACCTGGCAAACACAAGTGTACAGAGAATTTGCGCCTCTCCAGATTCCTGTTCTTTCCATTCCTCCAGATTTGAGATTTCTTTTTCTGTAGCTACACAAATATCTAAAATTTCCATAAATTCACTTTCTAGGAGGCAGGTGTTATAGGCAAACAGACTTTTGTGGGCCTGCAGTTCACTTAGCTAGAACCTTGAGGGGGTGTGATGAAAATGAAAGATCTCATGACTAACAAAATGGAAAGACGGAAGCCACCAGCAAAGGTCAGCCGGCTTTAATCACAAGTGCAAACAGGGCTCCCTTCAAGTGGATCCATGTGTTCCTCCCTGGAGGTAGTGGCTGGTTTGCTTAACATTTTCCAAGGAATCAGAGCCCCTTCTTATTAATCACGGCTCCCTCAGGAGCAAACCTGATGGAAATGCCTAGCTACTTTTACTGTCATCCTCCAAATCCCTGTTATTTCATTTGCCATAATCTCACCCCTCACCCCTGCCCTGCCTTCCTTACCCGGCCAGCTTCCACCCAGCCTTCAAAGTCAGCACAAATGGCATCTCCTGGAGGAGGCTGGTGACCTGGGCCAAGGCTCCTTCTGGACTCCCGGGTGTTCTCAGGTGTCCTGTCTTCGTTTTTCTCACGCTGCATTGGCCTCCTTACGTCATCTACATCTCCCACTACCCTGCAACAGCTCCGCAAAGGGCACGCTTTTAGTCCCAGTGGCTGGCACAGAGAAAACATCGTGTCAAGATTTTTGAGGATGAGGCTCATAGCTCATACTTCTTTATCCTTTTTTTTATTTGACATGATGCTGGACTCTCAGACTTGAGTGGGCACTCACATATGTGTTGCTTAATTGTTTCCTGCAGTTTTTTGGCACCAATCTTCCTTTGACCATTTAAGGCAATACGTTCTCAATTAATTTGAACATATTAATATATATTGGAGATCCCAAAAAGCACTTAAGAAGTCACACATGCACACACATATTTACTTACTAGCTTCAGTATCATAGAAGGGGAGTTTTAAAAGTTGGTCGTTTTCTGAAGAAAATGAGTTCCCTAATTTAAAAAATATCATTTTCAAATGTAACTACAGAATCAGAGATCTTGAAAAGGCTTGAAAGTTGAAGTCAGGTTTTTTTCTTTAAGAAGGATGTTGGCTGAAGGAGTGCTAGTTGGAGTCTGGTCCAGGACTGGCAGCATCCTTCGGCATTCCCAGGGGACTCGTTAGAAATACAAATTCACGACCCCACCCTAGATCTGGTGAATCGGAGTCTCTGAGGGCACAGCTCAGGAATTTATGCTTTAACAAGCTCTCCACATGATCCTGACGGCCACTAGTTTGACATGTGCAGACTTAAACTTTCCAGAACATCAGCTGCCCTTTTGGGGAAGCGGAATAGTTAGTTCTCCAGGGTTCTCCATAGAGCAGGGCTTCTAAAAATTTAGCTCCATAAAAACCCCCAGGAGAGCTTCTTAAAACGCAGATTCCTGGGCTCCAACACCAGAGATTCCACTGCAGTAGGTTTGGAGTGGGGCTTATGAATTTGCGTTTCCATCAAGTTGCACAGTGATTCTGCTGGCCCCTGGACCACACTTCGAGTAGCAAGGACAGACTCCCGGAAAGCTCTGAGTTAATCCTACCCGGCTACAAAAGGTACACTCCCTGTAGTCGGAACATCATGAAGGCTTGGCCATCACAAGGAGGATTCTTTTTCCTTGTAAGAAACCTGGTGAAACATTACCAGGCTCTTTGCGGTGTAAAAGAACATACGGGCCTTCGGAGCAGGTTCCTTTCTGTAGCTTCGAAAGGCAACACCTTTGTGCATTTTCTTCTCTTTCAGAACTTTTTTGATGAAGACGGTTATTCAAATATCAGTATGTGGAGGCTGCTGAGGGCAGAGCTCCTGACACTCCCCATCCCAGGCCTTCCCAGCTAGAGACCCTCACCAAGGAAATGACTGACTGAATGAATGAATGAACAAGTGAAGAATGACTGATTGCAATTTCCACATCTCTCAGTAATGCCTGGCTCTCAAAGAGGCTGCGTCTAAGTTCTGAACTGTCTCCTTGAGGACTCTAGCCTCACCAGAAGAAAAGAATGGGCTATAGAATGAGGTGAAAATTGCCCCTGTTTGTTGTCTTCCATGAGAGTAAGCTGGAAAAGGGTATAACATAGAGTTGACCAGCTGTGTGTCCATGGCCTATTTACTGGACCTCTCTGAACTTCTGTCCTTCCACCTGTGAAGCAGAATTAACAGTACAGATGTAAATGCGGCTGTGAACAGAGCTACTCAGTGTGGTTCAGGGAACAGCAGATCAGCATCACCTGGGAGTCTGTTAGAAATGCAGATTCTTTGGCCCCACCCCAGACCAAGTGAGAACAATGTCTGGGGGTGGAGCTCAGCGATCTGTGTCTGAACAAGGCCTTCAGGGGATTCTGATGCATGCTAAAATTTTGTAACACTGAATCTGAGGATCGATGGTAGATTCTAAAGGTCAAGAATGGTTTAAGGAGCGAAGCTGCAGTGTTTCAAATGCTGGCTCCACCACTTACTTGCTGTGTGATCTCAGCCAAGATGTTTGGCTTCTCTGTGCCTTAGTTTCCTCTTCTCAAAAATAATTCTTATTGTAAGGATTAAATGAGTTAATACATGTAAAGCAGTTAGCAGAAGGCCTGACACGTAGGGCTCAACAAATGGTATTATTGGATATTTAAATATAGATAGAAACAAGGCCAATGTTATGCCATATGCATAATATAATAACTATTTATTATTGCCTGTGGACCATGAGATCATGGTGGATATTTTTTTTCTTTGTTATACTCTTCTTTACACGCTTTTCTTGCAATTAACATGAATTGCTTTAATAACTGGAAGAAACACTATAAAAATAGTTCGCATTGAAGGCAGGAAAATGTTAACTGGGTTAGATGAGGTGTTAGGGTTGGCTATGAAATATTTTATGGGTCCTCGTGGGTCTCCCTGTACCCATGCCCATATCTGTAAAGCCAAGCATACCTTTATTACCCAGCAAAACTAACCGATGTATTGGGTATACCTCAAGAGTCTGCTCTAGTGTTGTCATCCTGTTCTGCCTATTATAACCAGCAGTCAAATTTCTTTTCACTCTTTTATGTTAGGAGTTTTACAGACAGTTGAACTACCAGTATGAGTAAGCAGGAGCAGCAAGTAGAGCAGAAATAAAGCATGCTTGGAAGGCACGTCAGTAATGGAAGGTGCTGTCTTCACATCCTTTAATAAAAGAAAATGGGCCAAGAGGAAAAAAAAGAAGCCTGACAATATAAAATTTTCATACGGTACTTCAGGAATAACCAGTGATTCTATTCTTAGCCTTTTCCTCTATTGAAGCTGAAACTGATTTCCAGTTTAATGTCTAACTTGGTCTGAAAGGGAATACTGAAGTTGTGGGCCAGGACAAGAAGAATGCAGTTGGTAAAATAAAGTGTTGTTATCCCATTTCATTTCAGGAGCCTGAAAAAAATCAATGTAGTGCTGGACCCAGATGTCACCAACGATCTGCCCGAGAGATTATTGGTGACATCTCTTTAATGCTCTGCTGATGGCCGTCAATTAGTGAGACGTCAGGTGGAGTGTTCTAGGCAGAACTGGGGTGTTCTCTGTAGCTTTAGGGAGTAAGAAAGATCCTTGCCTTAGCTGTTGAGAAATTGCCTGTTCTTCTCTAACTTTTGGGTGATACAGGTTTTATTAGATGAATTAGTCCATCTTGAGTTCCTAGAAACACCATAGTTGACACATAGTTGACTCCCTGCACACCAGGCAGTGTCTAACCTCTTTGCGTGTGATAATCCTCACAAAACCCTATTATCATCACCCTTGTTTACACATGAAGAAACTGAAGAAGATTAAATAGCTTCCCCCAAGGTCTGAGGACAGAGCACCCGCCATTAACCTTTATGCTAGATCATGACCAGATGCCCAGTCAGAGCGGGGGACACAGCAGACATCCAATAAATACCGTGTCTGACTATCTGTATGAGCCCTAAGAGGGATGTTGCACCCAGGGCCTAGTGAGCACTCCTGGAGAATGAATATTAGTGATGGGTATTGATTTATTCTCCTCTTATCCTTATCTTTCCACTTAAAGGGCCTCTCTCAGCACATCTATTTTTTCTGGTTTCAAAGGGACCATGAAACTCTTTACAGCTTAAAATGTGGCAATTTGGTAGGAAGTTTAGGAGACTTGTCTGGAAAGTGAGTTTTCCCAGCAAGCACGCACAGGTTCTGTGTGTGAATGACAGCTGGGGATGGAGATTCTGGGCGCAGTGGCTAGCAAAAGCACCCCCCTCCCACCTGCCATTGTCAAGGTGGCTTGCCTCTTTTCTTCCTTCTCTGTAAGATCTTTCAACCAAACATCAGAACTTCCTGGGCTCAGCTGATCATTCAGTGGTCATTGATAAGGAGAATCTTGCAAGTGCAATTAGCTCTCCATGTCAATAAATAGGTCAGCCTCTTTTATATCTTTCCTTCCATCTTCTATCCTCATCCCACATACGCTACAGACATGCACAGAACACATTCATCCACCATCCTTTCTTTTGCTCTGAACCAGGAAAATTCATATGAGACTCTGTCTTTGAAATATAAGGGCTCAGAATCAGCTCAGGATCAATATGTCCCCAGCGAAACTCCTGGAATTCTGAGTTTTCACAGCAGACTTCAAACAGAAGTGGAGTCAACATATTCAAGCATAAGATGAATTCCAATGAGCTCCATTAACGCCCACGCTCGAAGACACTCTCTACCTGGGCTGAAGGGCACGCAGCTTTGAAGTCTCAGATGTCAGTAAAGATATGTTTAAAATTTCTATCACGATGTGAATTAACATACTTTTATTCCCTGCCAAGTTTGGAAGCAGAAAGATGATTTTATGTGGGGACAGGAGGGGACAAAGGAAAGGACAGAGCTTATGATTCACATGCGCTCTCGAGGTTTCAAATATGGAGGCAGTTTCAAACGTGGAATAAGTGAGAAAGTCACAGCACTTTATCATGAGCCTAATTGTAGATTCATTTAAAAACACATATGGAACACCTACTGTGTGGGAATTTTCAGTGTGCATAGGTGCAAAAGATGGGTAAGCTAGCATTCTGTCACCAAGAAGTTTATAGCTGAGTTCAGGCTCAAGAATACGGATCTGGGGACACATCCAGGGTGAGGACCTAAATGCAATACTTCGAAACCCACATTCTCTGGGAAACCAAACTATTTTTAGACTCCCAGATTCAAATGAACATTCATTCTCCCAAAACATAATTTGATAGCTAAATTCTCACAATCAGAAACTTTCTTTGATTACCAACTCCTGACATAAAAATGGAGGAGAGTGGGTTGATTTTCTTAAGTGTGGAAGACAAAGCATGAGGATATGTTTTGAAGAGTCCAGATTCTTTTATGCCAACCATCAGTCCCAGTTATTGAAAGAGGTGTCTTACCCCTCCGATCTCTCTAAAATCAAAAACCTGCTGAATTTTCCCAAGTGCATACAGAGAAATTGAGAAAGTGAGAGAGAAGGAGTCTTCTCGTGGAGAGGAAACAATGTCAGCCTGTTTTTTTTTTTTTTTTTTTTTAAAGATTTTATTTTTCTCCTTTTTCTCCCCAAAGCCCCCCGGTACATAGTTGTATATTTCGTTGTGGGTCCTTCTAGTTGTGGCATGTGGAACGCAGCCTCAGCGTGGTCTGACGAGCAGTGCCATGTCCGCGCCCAGGATTCGAACCAACGAAACACTGGGCCGCCTGCAGCGGAGCGCACGAACTTAACCACTCGGCCACGGGGCGAGCCCCAATGTCAGCCTGTTTTTGAGGGGAACCCGGAGGTCCCTTAATCCTACCAAACACGCTGCTCCCCTTCCCCTACTGCGCCCTTCATTAACCTGCTATATCCTTACCTAAGAATGCCCAGATAGCTTCCCTGGCTGGGCTCCTCTCCCCTGACCAGGCCTAGCCCCCCTTCTAAACAGCCTCACAACACTTGACACCTCTTATTTGTACCATTTCGTGTAGTGTAGTGGTTATGAGCCAGGACTTGAGAGTGAGACTGCCTCAGTTCAAATCTTGGTTCTGCCATTCAGGACGGCTGTGTGCCTTCAGGCAAGCTGCTTAACCTCACTGGGCCTCAGTTTCCCTATCAGTACAATGGGGATAATAATAGTTCCTACCTCACAGGCTGTTTATGAAGACCAAATGAGTTAATATTTATGAAAGCGATTAGAACAGTGCCTGGCATATAATTAGTGCTAATGAAGTGTGCATTTCATAAAAAAATGTTGTGGAATGAGTTTTTAAGTATGTCTTTCTCAAATGTAAGTTCCAACACATGGTTTTATGTCATCGAGGTGCATTATTGTGGCCCTGGGTATCTGATACACAGGTTGGAGTAAGGAAAGCATCACTACTACTACCATTATTACTTTTACGGGATGTTTGCTCTGTGCCCGGCACTGTAGTCAAAACCTTGTAGGCATTGTCTAATTTAATCTGTACAATAACTCTTAGAAATTGATACCCATTTCTTAGATGAGGAACCTAAAGCTCAGAAGGGACTAAATAACTTGCCCAAGGTGACACAGCCAGGAATGCTGGTTCAATCCTAGGGGATCTGAGGAGTATGCCAAGTCCTGGATTATTCGAGAAAGTTTGCACAATAGTGACTGGGAACTGAGGCAAAGAGATCCGAACAGTACGGTGGCCATGAAAATGTGCCCCTCAGATTTTTACCTGTAGGTAGGGCTTGATTACCACCTCCTTCCACACACGCAAACACACACACTCATCTTGAGGGTGGGCTAGACTGAGTGACAGGTTTCCAAAGATTAGAGTATGCAAAGGGAAAAACAGTAACTTTACAGTGGAGAGACCTGGAAAACACTACCTTGGGCAAGTAGTGACGTACAACATCACCAGTGATGTCATGTGGAATTGCTGTACCCCAACACGAGATGACGAGCAGTGCAATTCACTTCTGCGATATTCTTCCCAAAAACCCATAACCCCAGTCTAATGATAACAACAACCCCAGTCAATGAAAAGCAGACAAACCCAGATCAGGGGACATTCTACAGGATGCCTGGCCAATGTTCCTCAAGACCATCAAAGTCATGAAAAACAAAGAAAGATGGAGAAGCTATCACAGACCAAAGGAGACAGGGGAGACATAACTAAATGCAATGTGGTACCTGGCCTGGATCCTGGAACAGAAAGAGAACATTAACAGAAAAGCTGGTGGAATCCAAATAAAATCTGGAGTTTGATTAATAGAAATGAACTGATGTTGACTTCCTAATTGTGACAAAGGTACCATGATAATGTAAGGTGTTAACAATGGGGCAAATTGGATGAGAGATATGCTGTCTTTGGGTGAGAGGTATACTATCTTTGCAACTTTTCTGCAATTCTAAAATTATTCCAAAATAAAAAGTTTATTAAAAAACGTCCCCAGAAATTGTGATTTGATTGGTTTAGGAAATGACCTGGGCTTTAGAATTTTTGTAAGATCACAGGATATTCTGACGTGCAGACAAACTTTGGAAACCTCTGATCCACATTCTCAAGAGCTATACAGTTGAGTGGTAAAGCCAGTTTCTTCCAAGTAAAGTCCCAAACAGCAGTTGCCTTAAGATGGTCCTATTCCTAAGCTACTGGTTCCTTCTCCGGGATCGCAATGCAGTTGTTCTTTCTAGAACAGCACTCCTTGTGACTAGGCCACATTTACTCTCATATTTACTCTCAGAATCAAAATCAGATCTCTTTGGTGGGAGACTCCAATGTACTGGCTAGGTGGACCTAACCCTCGTCTCCTTTTACGCTGGCTAAATGGATATTCAGAAGTAACCTTTGTAGAACCAAACTAAAATGGAGTCACTTATGTCAGGGACAAGATGCAGATGGTCAATACGGGTGCTTAAAAGAAACTTAAACTTCTAGGAATTTACAGCTCTTCTCAGATATCAGCAGAGGACCCCAGGCAACCCCCAAACTCCAAGTCCATTCACACCATCTCTGGACTTCCTTGTTCCCCTGACTCAGTCACCCTGATCCAAATGAAAAGGAACACCACTAGGCAACCAATCCACTGAAAAAGCCAAATAACTTCTGTGTTTGTCCCAGAAAAATCCCTTAATCTGCGGGCAACTCGGAACTCACTGTTCCCCAGCCTTGAGTTTCCTGGATCTCAGGTCAAAAGCCTTGCAATAAACTCATCCTTCTGCTTTGTTTTGTGCCGTATGCAGAATGTGGGTTTTGACACCTTTCAGCATGCAATGAATTTATTCCTCAGAAGCTTGGTGAATGGAACACCTGCAAATCAATTCCTATTTTAAGTGCATAATGGGAGCTGACTATTTAAAGGTTTTTGGAAGAGAATCTGTGGGCAATGAGGGGTTCCTCCTGCAACAGACCTCCCATGTTAGCTCATTTAATTAATTAATTAATTATTTTGTTGAGGAAGATTGGCCCTGAGCTAACATCTGTTACCAATCTTCCTCTTTTTGCTTGAGGAAGATTGTTGCTGAGCTAACATCTGTGCCAACCTTCCTCTATTTTGTATGTAGGATGCCATCTCAGCATGGCTTGATGAGTAGTGCCTAGGTCCATGCCCAGTATCTGAACCTGTGAACTCTGAGCCGCCGAAGCAGAGAATGTGAACTTAACCACTACGCCACTGGGCTGGCCTCTAATTTATTTTTAAAAATTTGGGCCCAAAGTTTTCTTGCAGTATGGCTGTTCATAGTCTAGTCATCTCCCTTCCTTCACTCAGGAAAGTCATGGCTACTATAATGGATGCTGGAGGTGCCCTGCCTAGATCCCTGATACTCTTTACTGGCATATGCACCAGTTCCCCAGATGCTGAGCTTGCCATGGCTCACAATTTACCCCTGTGACTTCTCCTGAGCCCTGCCCTTGGCTGACAGGGGCCAGCTTCCCTGAGATGTCTGGCAGTTTACCTGCCCCTGCATTCTAGGCTGGCCAGTGACTGACGGACATGGTACTACCTCCTCATCTCAAGGCAGGATGAGCTGTGATGCAATTCACACTCCAGAACCTGGACCAGGCTGAGGCAAGTCAGTACGGGAGACCACATCCTTGCTGGGCTCTTTTCCCTGCCCCAACCTGCTTCCTTTATGTTCTTAAAGGCTGACCTGAAAATCCTTCCTCACCAAATCACTTGCACATGAATTCCACTGCAACCAGGAAACTCTACTTACATCAATTTGCATTCCGCCCCAGGTGGTGACTGAGGGGACAACAGTTATGGTTCCCTGGTGGCCCTGCCTGATGATGCTCGCCCGCTGGCCATCCCTGTCTAGCTGGGAGCCCCTCGTAAGTCACATCGTCTCACTGGGTCTAAATTTCTTCATCCACAGCCGCACTCCGGCGGCGCAAATGCCTCCTACTGGGCTTGCAGTTTCTGCTCGTGCTTCACCACAATCCAGAGTTATCTGGTTCAAGGATAAAGCAGATCATGTCACTCCCCTTCTTAAAACTCCAGGGGCGTCCCAGCGCTCGTCCAACAAAAGCCAGACTCCTCACCAGTTCTGAGGCCCGGACTGATCCGGTCTGCCCTCCCTCTCTGGCCTCATTTCACACCACCTTTCTTCCGCCCCTTCCCGCCAACTCCACTGGCCCATTGCGCTTCCGCAAACACACCGACCTTGCTCCTGCCTCGGGGCTGCGCATCGTCTCTCTGAAATACTCTCTGCCATCATGACTGCTCCCTTCTCATTCAGAGATGAACTGTCATCTCCTCAGAGAGGGCTGCCCTGCCCCCCGTCTCTTGTTACCACCTCACTCTATTTTAATCTCCTACTGAGCTCCTATCCGCATCTGATATTGTTCTTGTCTGTTTGTTTGATGTCTGTCTCCCCCACTCAAATGTTATCTCCACGAGAGGAGACCTTGCCTGACCTGTTCACCCGTTTTCCCAGGCTTGGAATAGACGCTCAGTAAATATGCGGTGAATGACAGAAGGAGGAGGGAGAATGGACGGTGCTGTTGCCTCCACTCTGCTTGATGAGGACCCTCAGTGTTGAACTCACCCGATGCCCTCTGAGGCCCAGGAGGCACTGCCAGGCTGCCTATAACTCACAGAAGAAAGATGCCACCCTTGTCCCCGATCGTACCCCCGCCAGCCTGCCCAAGGTCTGTCCCAATCCTTGTTTCTCTGGCCAAGGCCTCTGCCGCTGTTTTTGGCTTTGGCAGGGCTCGCTGTGCTGTGGCTGGCAGCCCTCACTGGCCTCCCGCGAGCAGGGCGGGCAGCCCCAGACCTCTTGCTAACCTCCGTGGAAGCTCAGCGAGGCCGCAGGCCATCCCCAGGACCCCGAGCAGCTGCTTCCCAGAGGCTTTTCTCTAGCTCATGTCGGGGACCCCCAAAGCTGCAGTGATTGCTGGCTCCACAGAGCCACTGAAGCCATTCACACCGCTCCCGGGACGCCAACAGCAAACACTGAAAGTCAAATCCTCTTGAGCTCCCTGCCTGCTCTTCCAGGCTCTGCGGGCCTCCCCTCTGCTGGAACCATGATGATTGTGGATTGAGGCAATCAAGGTCAGAAGAATGCCTGCGGGCCCCAACTCAGGCTGGCAGGCGGGTCTGCAAACATCAAAATTACCCAGTTCAGAATGAGGCCTGGCTGCTGAGAGACGTTCATTTGGGAGGCCTCTGACTGTGTAATGTGGATCCAGGTGCCCCCTTGGGTAGGAGCGTGCAGATGGCTGAAGGAAGCAGAACTGGGCTTTCCCCAGTGTGGGAGGCAGAATTTGAAGATGGCTCTCAAGATGCCCACCCCTGGTACATAAGCTCTGTGTGTAATCTCCTCCCATTGAGCGTGGGCGGCATTTATGCATATGACAGGATGTCACTCTATAATTAGGTTATGTTATATGGAAAAGGTACAGGGGTTTTGCGTGTGTCATTAAAGTCACCAAGAAGTTGATTTTGAGAAAATCAAAAGGGAGATTTTCTGGGGTGGGCCTGACCTAATCAGGTGGAAGATCTTAAAAGAGGGACATGGCCCTTGCTGAAGAAGTTCTCCTGCTGGCCTTGAAGAATTAAACTGCATTGTTGTGAGAGGGCCTGTGAGGGGGCCAGGTGGCAAGTAACTGAGAATGGTCCCCAGCTGACAGCCAGCCAGAAAACTGGGCCCTCAGTGCTACAACGCAAGAACTGAATTCTGCCAACAACCTGAATGAGTTTGGAAGTGGACCTCAGGCTCCAGATGGGAATGCAGCCCGGCTGACCCCCGGAGGGTAGACCTGGAGCAGAGAGCCCTGTCCACACCATGCCCAGACTGATGACCCATGGAAACCATGAGATAATAAGCGTGTGCTGCTTTAAGCCACTAGGTTTGCGGTAATATCATTACACAGCAACAGATAAGGAACACACCTGAGTTCCAGAAAGGCCCCTGCAGGTTCCCAGTGTTGCCTCCTCGAAATCAGAGGGCTCCTACCCCCTCGTTTCCCTCTGCTCCTCTACTTAGGGAGGGCTCGTGGGTACTGCGGTGTAGCCGGGGGCTCCACTTAATAAGCATTATTTTAACAAAGTCACCACAGTGTCCTTGCTTGTGAATGAGAGGGCTGAGTTGGTGGCTTCCATGACTCTCCAATCCCCACCCATAGGGGCACAGAGGTGGCGCGGCACATGGAGCGGTTCAAAGGCACCCGGAGCCAGAATCTAAGATGAGATGTAGAACCAGCTGAATGACCACAGCCCCCTCGTCTGCCTTCTCCATTAAAGCACTTTGGATTTGGTCATTTAAATGTCCTCTTTGGATCCATGGTATAAAATCTACGCTCACTGACCTATAACAGGGCATTTTCCACCAAAGACCTCAGCCCCCTTGTTCTAGTCCTTTCAGTTCCAACTTCATTTTCTGGTTTGGGGCTGTGAGGATGGAGAGAATGGCTTGCTCACCCATACTGGCTTCTGCACACCAGACATGGTATTGCCACTGATGCTCTACTGACATTGTTTTTCAAAATGATAGTATGACTTTCACGAAGTCGGATATACGCGCTCTAAAACGGAGCCGTACAGCATCGTCTTGCACCCCACTCGCTCCCCTTTATATTCTTTTGCCACCTGGAAACTGAAGTTCTGTGTTTACCGCTGTGGTCCTCTCCCTGAGACCATGAGAGCTGCTGCCTCCCTCCTACACTCCTCCTGGCAGGCTGCAGTTAATTATTCCCTCCCTGGGTCCTTGCGCCATGCCATTTTATTTTTAAAATATTAACAATGGTAAATTGGGACTTACATTTTGGTCTGATGCTTAAAACCAAACCATTTGGTTCCATTTGCTTGGGGCCCCGGGTGAAACCCACCCTAAAGTCACAAGACGCCACAAAGATGGTTCTCTGATTCCTTCACTAGGACACCAGAAGCAGCAGGACCTGCCAAAGCAGCTGGCAGATGCTGGCTGAAGGAGCACAGATCACGGGTGGGTGTGAGTTGGAGGGCGTTTAAGGACTCAGAGATTCAAAGATGTGATGAGCTTGGAGCTAGTAGTCACAGTGCCCAGGGAAAGGGGGTCTGGAGGATGTGAGGCACAGCCCACTGCCCTAAGAGAGGGTTTGGGATACCGAAGGGACAGAGTTAATTCCCTGGAGCCAACTGGAGAACCAAGATAAAGAAACAGGAGAGACAAGGAAGGGGGGAGGGGAAGGATTTTGGAGAAAAGGTGGTCCAGGGGCCGGGCATGGCTGGACCTTCTCTCACATCAGCAGCAGAATAGACCCCCCCACCTCACTGGGGTGGGGGTTACAGGGGATGGAGCTTAAGCTTGAAGGTGGACCTGGATGAGAATGTCAGCTCCACCGTTTTCAAACTGAGGGACTTTAGGTAATTTACTCAACCTCTCTACATCTCCGTTTCTCAGCAGTAAAATAAAACTAACAATAGCCTGCAGGTTGTCATGGGAACCAAATGAGATGATGAATGCAAAAACATGCACTTAGTGCCTAGCACATGGGTGCTGAATAAATAGTGCCCAGTAGGAGCCCAATGAACATGTGCTGAATAAATGAAGGGCTGAACTATCCATGCACCCAAGCTGGAGACAGCTGTTGTGATGCTTGGGGTGGCTGGAGATGACAGTTTGCAAAATGGTAGCAGCCGTTCTTGATCCTCCACCCACGTCTCCTGGGCGCTTGTCTTTCCTGCGTACTCTGAGAGCCTCTGCTACAAGCCCCTACGACTCACTGCCATGAATCTCTCCAGTCTCAGGAGTAGACCTGGTCTCCTACAGGGCTGGGGACAAGTTGACACCTCTGCGAAGGGCCCCTAGCCGCTGAAGGATGGGAGCTGGTGCATGAATAACCCAGATTCCTTGTCCTTCTGGCAGGGCAATTCGGGCATATGCTATACTCCCTGGGAGGGAGGTCCCCGGAGGACTGAACCCAGCAGGGGGTAAACTGCTCATGCTGCCCCCTGTATTAGCTGCCTTCCCATCCCAGCTAGCTCCCTTGCTCACCCGCCAGTGCTTCCTAGGATCATTTTCCAAATAAAATATGTGCGCTGCATCCTTCTCTCAGACTCTGCTTCTGGGAGAACCCAACCTAAGACAGCATTCTGACTAAGGAATTTAGAAGCCTTTAAATTCTTTTTTTTTTTTTTTTAACTTTGGGGCTCAGGAAACTGAAGCTGGTGTCAGATCTGAAAGAGTGGACCGTTCGTTCGCCTGACAGTTCATTCGCCTAGAGTCTAATCTCCAGGGGTCTGCATCTGATATCTGAAGTGAGTTGGGAAAATGTACAGCCAGGACTCAGAATGCTATTTGGAAGAGCCTGACTAGACAGCTGGGTGAGTCAGACGTCCCCTGCTAATCTATGGAATAACTGAGACGCAGGCCGTGGCGGGGCCTGCTGTGAGGCCCCAGTGCAGGTGCCTGGCTTGTTTTCCATGACGCAGCAGCACAGTTGAAAAGCCTTCAGGGTTTTTTCCACTGCCTCCTCCCTTGGGTTCCCATTTCCAAGGCGCTCATTGGACAGAAGGTTGGCTAAGAATTATTTCTGCCATTATGGGGAGCTCTTGCAATTAGAGGAGAAAGCAGGGTTTGCTTAAACAGGGGGGACTTCTGGAAAGACAGAGACAAAACTTCAAATACAATTGCCCTCACCAAGATAAGCCCAAGTGAAATTTCAGCTAAAGAAACATCATCACAAAACAATAAGAGGATAATTTTTTTCCAGTTTGGACCCGGAAAGGCGTACTCATCCTCAATGTTCAGAGGAGAAAATTCTCACTTTGACTCCCCCTGGAATATACCAGACGTCTGGGTCTGTGATCACTTAGCCACCTTGAAGAGCTGAAGCGAGATGTTCCAGGTGCCCTCTTGACCCATGCAGACCCAAAACTTAAACCCAAGGGCTCCAGGTTTGGCTGGGGAAAGAATTGGCAGGCCTACGGTGGCAGGTCAATGATAACCCATGCCCAAGTTCCCTGGTTTGTAGAATTTAATGGATGGTGTGTAGCCCCAGAATAGACAGGCAGTGCCTAGTGCCCAGCCTGTGGCACACGGAGGGGCTTTCTCTGACTTATGCTCCCCAGATTGGTGGGGGCTGTGGTGACCCCCTCCCACATGGACTCTGTGCTTGGCCATGTGTCTTACTTTGGCCAGTGGGACAATAGCAAATATGGCCTGAACAGATTGGAAAAGTGCTTACACACTGGTGCTCGCGCTCTCTTGCTGTCTTTGGATGAGAGATATGTGGTCTAGGCACCCCAGCACCAATTACCATTCATGGAAGTGAGGACATCATAGACCAAGACCCCAGCCACTCTACCAGCTGACTGAGGAAGCACCTAGTGAACCCACAGGCCTGTGAGCAAGAAGAAATAGTTGCTGTCTTAAGTGACTAAGTTTTGGGGTAATTTGTTACACAACAAACAAATTTTTGTTACATGGCAACTTTTTGGTTGTTACACAACAAAAAATAATTGTTGGGGGGTCTCCCAGCTATCTCACTGGTGCCCGGATGACACGTAGATGCACTCCTGCCTTCACTCCACTGGCTTCCTCCCACCTCATCACTGGGAGGGCTGGAGCTCGACCCTGATGCGTCACCAGTAGAAATCTCAGATGTCTCCACATCACTTTACAGTTGTTGCAGACACCTCAAAATATCATCTATTCTCATCACAACGTGGAAATTATGTTAACTATTAGTTTCACCACCTAATATTGTTATTTAATGCTTTAATTTTTAAAAGATCATATATTACTATATCGCAAATTTTAAAAATATTTTGACAACTCTACTTCAGTGTAATTAGTTTCTTATGAAATCCTATGTATTTTATTTTACACATTAAAAAAATAACACTCTGCAAAGGGATCCATGGGCTTCACCAGACTGCCAGTAGGGTCGGTGGGAAAAACAGAAAGCGAATCCTATTCACATAGAAACTTCTAGCTGTATCTGATTTTGGCAGATCATGGAACCACCAAGAATGCCGTAAGTTTTGTAGGCAGTGGAAGCAAACCCAAATCCCTATGGAGGCTGAGAAGACAATACAAATGTATAGATTCAACCAGGTATACAAAGACTTGTAGTGTTGGGCTCTGTGGCAAATTGGAGCGGGAACATCCCGCCTTAAGGCATTCAGATTTAAGATATTTGCAAATCCAACACTGGCCAAATAAAGCAAGTTTGTAGACAATATAAGCCTAGAAGCCATTAGTTGGCATGGAGTCAGAGCAAAACTGGATATCTGGTCAACCTTCATCCTTAAGTTGGCTCTGCCATCAACTAAGTAGGCGATCTTTTCCAGGGCAGTCAAATTTGTTATGCTCCAGTTTTTATATATGCAAAGTGGTTACGGGCTTTTGTGGGGTTTTTTTGTCATCTTCCTTTCCAGAGCTGTCAGGAAGTTAAAAAATTAGATCTTAGTGGGAAAACAATTTGGAAAAAAGGAAGCAAATGTCATTAAACAGACACAGAGTGAATCAATACAATTGTTTGGTAAGTGACCTGATAAAAATTAAGTCTGTGTATAGGGGACACATAATATGGCTTATTATGTCTGCCTTGAAACTGGTTCTTGCCCCAATCAAATTAGGTGGTTTCAGCACGTAAATCATACTCTTTCATGAGACACCCACAATTCACTGGTATAAGCTGAGCACCTGGCCCATGGACCAATCAGAACCCTTCCTTGAGAGTTTTGAACATGGGGCACAGACAACAAACGGCAGCCCCTTTCCATGGTGGAGTGTGCAGTAAGTACAAATTGGGTGCTCATGTTTCTGGCATGTGGAGGGAGGAACTAGCTTTTGAACAATAGAAAGTGAAGTCAGTGTACAGAAAGAAGCAGGGACAGGAGGCAGAGAGAGCATTGGTGGTGTTTGAACACTGGGTTTGACTTGTTCCTGAATTCCAGCGACGTCACTGCCCTTCCCATGGTTTGACTGTTCAACATTTACTCCTACTTTTTGAGCCAATCACCTCCATTTTTGCCTAACTCACTCATATTTAGATTTCTGTCATGTGAAAAATCCAAATAGACACAAGCAATGTAGCCAACCTTTTCAGGAAGCTCTGCCTGGCAGCTCAGAATCATGAGGAAGTTCTTACTCTGGCTTTATAGACATTGGGTTACCATTTAAGGCCAAAGACCTGTGAGGGGAACAACAGACTGAGAGATGTCCTGATTGGAGTGTGGACCTGTGCTGGAGAGAAAATTTGGAAGAGATGGAGACAGAAGTGGCAAGGCAGCACGGGGCTGTAGAAAGAGCACTGAACTATGAGTCGGGAGCCCTGGCTGCAATGCTCACCCTGTGACTTTGGTAAGTAATTTATCTCTGGGCCTAGTCATTTGTCATTTCTTACAAACACCATTTGTAAAGTCCACCCCAGCAACCCAAATCTATGATTCTACATGAGAAGAGGAAAAAAAAAAAAAGGATGATGTGAGCCAACAGCCTCCTTTTCCTAAGGGCAGTTAGTGCTCTGATCCATAGCAGAAAACAGGAAATTGCTGGGATGAGTGGAAAAGGGCCAGGACCCCTCCATGCACCTATGACAGTTTGTTGAGGAGCCCAAAGGAGGAACAATGGGAACTGCTTTATCTTTTGCAGAGTGGGTACATTTTCCTCTCTCTTATTCTTCAGAGGCTATAGGTCAGGACTGAAGAAAGAAGAAAGGGGCTCTCCTGTCATTTGATAGGATTTTAAATTTTGGTAAGTTTTGGGGGAAGATGCTGGGAGCTAGAGATTGAGCCATTGTAGCAGGGGGTAAAAAGCATAACAAAGGAGCCTTCTGTCCCCCAACCAAGACCCCTGTCCTCATTCTGTGAACACTTGCCTTCTTCACCCTTCAAATTCATTCTGAACAATATGAACAACAGCATCTTTATTACTAAGTTAAAAGGTTGAGTACAGACTTCTATCCAGTGGCCCAGGACAGCTCTTCTCTCTCCAAGTAGCTAGTCATAGCTTTTGTAAGATGGAGGGCACTGGAAACACCTCATCCTCATCAGATCCTTTTAACATCAATGTGAACACTTGAAGGAGCTACTTAGATCTCTAGATCACTGGTTCTCAAACTTGAGCATGCGTCAGAATCATCTGGAGGTGATGAAAACTCTGGCCCTAGCCCTAGAGTTTCAGATCTAGTAGGTGTGGGGTGGGGCCTGAGAATTGCATTTCTAACAAAGTCTTGGGGGATGCTGTTGCTGCTGGTCCAAAGACCACAGTTTGAGAACCAATGTCCTAGAGTAATGAGTCATTGATTGTGGAGGGTCAGTAGCATTGCACTTGGGATCTTAAATTCAAACTCAAGTTGTCTCTCTTATTAGCCATTTGGAAGAAGGAGGAACCATTTTCTCTCTCTCCAAGACCCATCAATTCCTACCTCGTCCCTTAAAATGGGAACCTCCCCTCTTTGGGAAGACCAGCATTGGAAAGATAGCTTCTAACATCTCTTCCACTCAACCTTTATTTGCCCCTCCCACCCCCAACTTAAGTGCTCTGTGAGATGGGAAATAGGCAATAAGCAAGCATAGTTCAGGCCCCTACTTGAGTTTTTCTCTGGGATCTTCCCGCCCACAGCAAGGTTGCATTTTCTACTCCTCCAACCTGCAAACCTCCTGAGGCAGGTTCTGCGCCTTGGAAGGGATGAGTGGAGGAGGGAGATAGGACCTAAGCTAGTCTACCTGTCCTGTCTGACTACACATATCTCTGCATCCCTTTCTCCTTTGGTGGGTCCCACTGTCTAGACTTGGAGTAGGACTAGTCTGATTCTGGCTGCTGGTCCTAACCATTTTTTTTCCAATCAGCCTTTAACAAAAAGCCTGATATTTCCATCAGTAACCCCTGTGTATGTATCAGTTAGTTCATGGAGGGGGTAGGGTCGCAATTAGTACCTTAGTAGGACCTTGGCCAAACAGTATCTTCTCTGAGTCAAGTGCGGAAAATAACACCCACCACTTAAGAGATTGCTGTAGAAATTAAATATAATACTAGTACGATAGACAGTAATACAATAACTGGTACATAGTAGATGCTCAAAAGACAAGCGTGGGTTTCAAAAACTCCCAGCAAGCTCACTTGTCCTGTATGCCTAGATACACAGGAATGCTCCCCAAGGCAGAATTTGAAGTCGTCATTGCATACAGGGTTGCTTTGTGATCCCTTTCCAAATTTGAAGGGGCCTCATTCTGTGAATGCTGCTTAGGAGCCTACGTTTTGCCATTCTTATAACTTGCCTATGCAGGTTTTATATTTATCGGTTTATGAATAAAGCTAAAGGTTTTGACAATAAGATGAGGCATGTAGGAATCTTGTACCCAAGGCTGGCTGCAAGAAAAAGTCTGTGTTTATACTTCTCTGCCTGCATATTATGTGCACATACAAAAATACACATGCACACACACATGTACTCACACAATATTTAATAAGGAACCAACCCTCCTCAGCAAAAAGCCTTAACACAAAGCTGAATACAAAATGAAGCCGGCAGATGTAGCTTCAATAATGGTTCACTAAATAGCTTACAGCAAATTTCTTTTTCTTAAGCTACAGAATAGCATGAAATTTTGCATACCTTCTCCTTTTAACTCCTTAAGGGCCTTAAAACCCAAGGCATTAAGCAAGAGGAGACCAGTGTTTAGTTACAGTGTTTAGATCAAGCCTGTTTGGTCTCCATACATTATCTTGAGAATCACAAGGCCATTCCCAAAGAAGAGATGCTATTCAAAGGCTTTTCTTTTCTTTTTTCTTTTTTTTTTGCTGAGGAAGATTAGCCCTGAGCTAACATGTTGCCAGTCCTCCTCTTTTTCTTTGCTTGAGGAAGATTAGCCCTAAGCTAACATCTGTGCCAATCTTCCTCCACTTGATATGTGGGGCACTGTCATAGCCTGGCTGACGAGTGGTTTAGGTCCACACCCAGTATCTGAACCAACAAACCCAGGCTGCCAAAGTCGAGAGCGCCAAACTTAACCACTATGCCATGGGGCTGGCCCCTCAAAGGCATTTTTTAAATCCTCCCCCAAATAGAAAAATCAAAGACTGTTGACATATTTCCCCATTTTATCATGCATGCTGCTCAAGCTAAAAAATAATGTGATGCCGAGACCTGTCATTTCTTTAAGAAAACATTATACAGAGGAAAAGAAGTACCTGGCCTTCACATAACCTGCCATAAAGAACATTGGAAATCTGGCATGGCAAAAGGCGGATAACGGAACATGATAACAACAGCTCCTTCCTCTCTCCCAGAGCGGTGGAGGTAACAGTACTTCACAAGCATTAGCTCCTTTAGGTCTCATGACAACCACATGACGTATGCATAGCAGCTATTGCTGTCTTTTTACAGATGTGAAAACTGAGGCTTCGTTCAGGTTAGGTAAGTTGGTCAGGGTCATAAAATTGAAGTGGCAGAGATAGGTTAAGAATGCAACAACCTGCCTCTCAGTTCAGTGCTCAATGAGTTTATCTGGGTCCTGAGTTTCTCCTGGTCACTCATGCCACCGTACCTCGCCTGGCTTTTTAGCCCAGCAGACTGAGTTCTTTGAATTTTGCTGACTGAAGTTCCACATGTCGGGAGCATGCCTTCTATTAAAAGATCTCAATGGATTGTGTGCAACTCGTGGGAAAACTCATGGCGTGGTGGGGAAAAACATGGACGTTGCAGTCAGAAACAAGAATTCTGGACTCTTTTAAGGTTGCCATGGAAATCAAATGAGATAATGTATGCCAGTGTCTAGCGCAGCACACCACAGGCATTTAATATTTAGTTACTCTTTTCTTATGGTGTTCAAGTAATATCTTCACCCCCAGCTGCAGAAAGTAGGGTGCAGAGTAACTGACCAGTGGTTTTAGACCTGAGAAGGACTGCGGAAAAAGAAATGCAAAATTCAATGCTTAGTTGGTAATGGCTTTTTCTTAAAGATAAATGGAGCTGATTTACCATATCACGCCTCCGTTTATTTTCCTCTCCTAGGCAAGAGGACGCTGGATGTTTGAAAGGAAAAGTTATAAACTGATGTGTTTGGAGGACATTTTCTTGGAAGCCAAATCAACATGGAGAGCTTATATACACCACGCTACCAACTCTAAGGTAGAAGCAGCAAATATGTGACCCTGAAGACAAGAGTTGGTTGAAGGCACCAATCTATCCCCCTGGTAACTATAATATATGTCTCAATAGACATGTGGACAATGGCATCAAAAATATTATTTTCGTCTTATTGAAAAGTATTGAATTTTAACTGTGTATGTTATACATGTTAAAACTGCTTGGCTTTATATGTGAAATTGACTTCAATCACTAATACGCAATGGTTTTTCATCTCTGAATGTAAACCTGCTTTTCATGTTGCTTTTCTGGAGATGCTTCTGGTGCTTTACTAGCATTTTACCCCCAGACTCATAGTTGATAAAACAGCAGTTCAGAAAAATAAATTACTTGCCAAAGTTTGGCAGCTAGTTGGGGTAAACAAAAGTGCTTCCATGGGACATAATTTTAATCCAGGGTGAATAAATTTATTATAGGGTGAATCTACATTCCTGAGTTATTCTGATCATATCATTTGATTAATCAAAGGAGGAATTACTTACAGTGGTAGAATTCTTCTCTCTGCAAAGGGGCAGTTGGTATCCCCATTTGCTCATTCATTTCCTGTATGCCCAGTATATGACAGGCACTGTTATAGGTACTGAAGATTCAAAGATAGTTAAGATACTGCCCTTGCTTTCACAGACTTTTACAGTCTAAAGGAAGAGAAATGCATAAGTACATAATTACAAAACAGTGTGATAAATCTTACAAGGCAGATGGGAGCATTGCTCATTGATAAGAAGCGGTAAATTTCTAAAAGCAAGAGTTGGGGGACTAACACATACTTCTATTTGATCCTGAATCTTTGAACCTTGTTTAAGGATGGGGAGTTTTCAGAGTGAAGTGGATTGGCTTGGGAGTTACTGTCATCCAAAAGATGCCCCTGCTCCTCTCAGTCACCCCATTCTTGCATTGCCCCGTGAATTTTATACAGGCATACCACGTTTTATTGCACTTTCCTTTATTGCACTTGGGAGATATTGCATTTTTTACAAATTGAAAGTTTGTGGCAACCTTGTGTCAAGCAAGTCAACACCATTTTTCCAACATTATTTGCTCACTTTGTGTCTCTGGGTCACATTTTGGTAATTCTCACAATATCTCAAACTTTTTCATTATTATTATATTTGTTATGGTGATCTGTAATCAGTGATCTTCGATGTTACTATTATAATTGTTTCAAGGCACCATGAACCTCACCCATATAAGACAACAAACTTAATCGATAAATGTTGTGTGTTCTGACTGCTCCACTGAGCAACCATTGCCCCATCTCTCCCCCTCTCCTCAGCACCCCCTATTCCCTGAGACACAACATTATTGAAATCAGGCCAATTAATAACCCTACAATGGCCTCTAAGTGTTCAAGTGAAAGGAAGAGCTGTACATCTCTCACTTTAAATCAAAAGCTAGAAATGATTAAGCTTAGTGAGGAAGGCATGTTGAAAGCTGAAGCGGGCTGTAACTATGCCTCTTGCACCGGTTAGCCAAGTAGTGACTGCAAAGGAAAAGTTCTTGAAGGAAATTAAAAGTGCCTCTCTAGTGAACACTCGAATGATAAGAAAGTGCAACGACTTACTGCTGATGTGGAGAAAGTTTTAGTGGGCTGTACAGAAGAGCAAACCAACCACAACATTCCCTTAAGCCAAAGCCTAATCCAGAGCAAGGCCCTAACTCTCTTCAGTTCTGAGAGTGAAGAGAATGAAGGCTGAGAGAAGTGAGGAAGCTTCAGAAGAAAAGTCTGAGGCTAGCAGAGGTTGGTTCATGTGGTTTAAGGAGAGAAGCCACCTCCATAACATAAAAGTGCAAGGGGAAGCAGCAAGTGCTGATGGAGAAGCTGCAGCAAGTTCTCCAGAAGATCTAGCTAAGATAATGAATGAAGATGGCCACACTGAACAACAGATTTTCAATGTAGATGAAACAGCCCTATATTGGACGAAGATGCCATCTAGGACTTTCATAGCTAGAGGGCAGTTAATGCCTGGCTTCAAAGCTTCAAAGGACAGGCTGACTCTCTTGTTAGGGGCTCATGCAGCCGGTGACTTGAAGTTGAAGCCAATACTCATTTACCATTCTGAAAAATCCTAGGGCCCTTAAAAATTATGCTTAATCTACTCTGCCTGTGCTCTATAAATAGAACAATAAAGCCTGGATGACAGCACATCTGTTTACAACACGGTTTACTGAATATATTATGCCCACTGTTGAGAGCTACTGCTCAGAAAAAAAGATTCCTTTCAAAATATGACTGCTCACTGACAATGTACTTGGTCACCCAAGAGCTTGGATGGAGATGTACAAGATTAATATTTCCATGCCTGCTAACACAGCATCCATTCTGCAGCCTGTGGATCATGGAGTAATTTTAGCTTTCAAGTCTTATTATTCAAGAAATACGTTTTGTAAGGTTATTGCTGCCATAGTTAGTGATTCCTTTGCTGGGTTTGGGTAAAGTCAACTGAAAACCTTCCGGAAAGGATTCACCATTCTAGATGCCATTAAGAACATTCATTACTCATGGGAAGAGGTAAAAATATCACCATAACAGGAGTTTGGAAGGAGTTGATTCCAACACACATGGATGATTTTGAGGGGTTTAAGATCAGGGGAGGAGGTTGCTGCAGATGTGGTGGAAATAGCAAGAGAACTAGAATTAGAATTGGAGTCGGAAGAAGTGACTGAATTGCTGCAATTTCATGATAAAACCTTAATGGATGAGGAGGTGCTTCTTGTGGATGAGCAAAGAAAGTGGTTTCTTGAGATGGAACATACTCCCAGTGAAGATGCTAGGAAGATTGTTGAAATGACAGCAAAGGATTTAGAATATTAGATAAACTTAGTTGATAGAGCAGCAGCAGGGTTTGAGAGGACTGGCTCCAATTTTGAAAGAAGGTCTACTGTGGGTAAAGTGCTATCAAACAGCATCACATGCTACAGAGACATCATTTGTGAAAGGAAGAGTCAATTGAGGTGGAAAACTTCATTGTTGTCTTATTTTAAGAAATTTCCACAGCCACCCCAGCTTTCAGGAACCACTGCCCTGATCAGTCAGCAGCCATGAACACTGAGATAAGACCCTCCACTGGGAAAAAGATTCTGATTTGCTGAAGGCTCGGATGATGATTATCAGTTTTTAGCAATAAAGTGTTTTTTTAATTAAGGTATGTACATGGGTTTTTTTTTAGATATAATGCTATTGCACACTTAATAGAGTACAGCATAGTGTAAACATAACTTTTATATACACTGGGAAACCAAAAAATTTGTGTGACTTGCTTTATTGCGATATTTGCCTTATTGTGGTGGTCTAGAACTGAACCTGCAATATCTCAAGGTACGCCTGTAGTTGGGGCTAGGTTTTCTGGCCTAGGAGGGACCATGTTTCTCAAAGCTTGACCTTTTCTCCCCATCAGTGGTGGGAAATGATCTATACATGGAGAGGTCCCAGTAGACTGGGATATAGACATGTTCTTAAAGGAAATTTTACTGACTTCCTAGTTGATTACCATGTAAACAGAGACAAATTTACACAAGGGCGCAACTTAGATATTTGCTAAGTTCCTTGATGGCTGAGGCTGGTTCCTAACATGTACTCTGTTTATGATGTAGCAATCTCTCTGCAGATACTGGCTACTCAGTAAAAACCTTCACTCACTTGCATATTTGGCTAGAGAGCCAAGTTCTTTTCTAAGTTGGGTTAATGTCTTAGAGTCTAAAAGAGATTCTACGTGAAACATGTCCTCTAAAATAATAATACTTCAAAAGGGGATGCCCAGCAAAATTCACTGAGGGCAGAAACATGCACGTTTTATTTACTGCTCTATCTTCAGTAACCAGTACAGTGTTTTCCTGGTATATGACAGATGCTCAATAAAGATTTGTTGCATTAATTAATTAATGAAGAGTGCCATAATGACAGCTGGTTTATGTTTGAGGAATATAGGGATAGTCATCTTGGAATTGGAAAAAGTGGATACGTTCAGCAATTTCTCAGACATAAATCAGAAACACTATCTTGATTTCTAGTGCTATAGTAAAGTTATAATGGACTTCCTCATTAAAATAAAAAATTCACTTGACAAGACTACTGCATGTCGAAATCGTTTGCCAGTGTTCTTCCTAGCAGGCTTACTGCCATTTACTTCCCTCTTCTTTCTGTTTATCAATGGAGAAGTTTCAGGGTGATTTATGTATAGCTAGGTAGCTGTCACACTACCCTTGGACAAACTGCAGGGAAATTTAAGAAATACACTGTTTTACAATTTGTCAGTCATTATTCTTTGAAACTGTACAAAAGATGAATACGAATAAAGGAGATCAGCAATTTGTTCTGAGATTCTCCATGGAAAGGGAATTCTGTCCAACTGGCAGGACTCTCAGAGCTCAACTGAGAGATTTCTCTAAAGCAGGAATGAGGCAGGAGGGCAGGGCAACTCTGGCCTCAGGGGGCAACCTAAAAGGCTTTCATTTTATTATGTGCTGTCATCAATAAAGGACCAAAACCACTCACTGAAGCCTGCAGGCATGAAAAGTCATCTCCCAAGTTCAAAATCTGTGACTGGTGTCATTTGGATATAGGAAGTGATGGGGAAGCTGGGGCCAGATGGTCATTTCGTAGAACCTACCTTGTTGACAGGAAAATAACCTTGCTCTTCACATATAAAGTGGGCCACCTTGGATGATGAGATGAGTCAGCAGAAAGCGCAAACAGTCTCAATTTAAGACATGAGAATTAGCCATCTTTGGGTAATAGGAACCAAATCAGATCGACAACAACAACAAAAAAAACCCCAAAAGCAGAAGAAAAGATAAGTGAGTTGTTTTAATTTTCCCTTCACATGGATCACAATTTGGCTTCCTTTTCTAGCCAAGAGGATCAAATCCATTTTTCCATGACCACAGAGAGCAAGCCACAAACCTAGCTCAGCTGTCATTCAGCATCAATCCGGTGCAGGCATTGGAATTTGCTTTGAGTTTCTCAAGAATGGTTGTTAAGCCTTTAAAAGGAGACACTAACCCTTAAACGGGATTTCCCCCCATCTCTTTTTGTGGATGCAGATTTGTTCTTCTCACCAGTTAATCACTACTGAGGCTAACTTCTGTGGGTAAGAAAATCAGTTAGGATCTCCTCTTGTGATATGATTCTTTACTTCGGTGGAAAGAAGCTGAAATCTGCAATAGAAATGGGGGTATAGCAACTAAGAGAACACAGTTTTTCTGGAGTATGTGAATTTAATTCATATGTGACTATGAATTTAATTAATAAATATACCACCAGCTGCTAGCCTCTGAACTCCTAATCTCGTAGGCTTTAAAGCTTCCTCCTCTCCTTGTCCCTTGTCCTGAAAGCTTTTTTGAAATGTTATTTATTACCACCCCCATCCTCCAAATTTCATTAGTTTTTGAGCTGGCTACTGATATCATAGGATTCAGGTCATACGGAAATGTTACTTTTTAAATACCTATGAGCTCACAGATTCTATAAAAGCTTCTGTTTTCCCTTTTCTAAGTGGCAGAAGAAGAAAGAGGAAGAGTGAGGAAATAGCAGCTAATAAATTGCTTCAAGTCAGACATAGGAGATGATCAAAAGGGAGTCTAGAAAGGAAAAAACTAGTTATTAGGTTGGAAAAAGAATTACAAAAAGTTCAGACAGGCTGTAGGAAACAGATTGTGCCAAACAGCAAGAAATCTGATTGAGAAGGACAGGAGATCCCCAAAGAATGTGGTGACTCAGATCAAGGCTTTGAGGAAAAAGCCAGGATTTCTGAAATCTGACCGGAAAGGCTTCAGAAAGATGATGTCAAGGAAATCATTCAGAAAAAAAGAGATTGAGGAGGAGGGAGGGTGTGGATGTAATTAATCTTACGATGTGGTCAGGAGTCAGGTCAGTTCCTGAAACAGAATTAAGGCAGTGCCAGATGAGACCATCCGGTCACTGGACCCAGACCTATTACTCAGAGTTTGCAGCACTGATTTCACTAACTTACGAATCGTAGGGATATTGGAAAACATTAGTCCAGTTCTATCATTTTACAGATGAAGAAACTGGGTTCACTAGTGGTTGAGAGAGTTATTTAAAGATAGTGTGATTCCAAAACAGGAAATTACAAGCAGTTTCTTCAGGGTTAGAACAGGTCTCCCGGATCCTGATCAGCATCCTTGCCGTCATACCCTGCTGCCCAACTGAGAGGGAAAAGATATGGCCAAAAAAAAAGCCACATACATTCTCTGTGTCTCATTTGGCCAGTATGAAAAATGTGGATGATGCAAGAGGTGGCATGGTATATAGTTAAGAGCTTAGTCTCTGCAGTCAGGCTGATTGCATTTAAATCTTGGCTCTGCTTTGTGATGTTAGGCGAGTTACTTAGCCTTTCTCTGCCTCAGTTTCCTCATCTGTAAAATGGAAATAATAATAATACCCTGATTACAGGGTTGTTATGAGGATTCAGTGAGCTAGTACAGGTAAAAGCTTTTAGAATTAGTGGCTTACTCTTCTCCCCCATAGGCCTATTCTGATTAATCACTGTTTTGGGTATCTCTGTCCACCTAAATCAGATTTATGGCTTACTAAATGTTGTCTAATATTATATATGAACTCATACGACTATGGTTTGCATCATCCCTTTAGAAATCAGAAACCGCTTGGACTTTGATATTGGGTAAAGTACTTTGAGATCCTTGTGAAGAAAATTATGTAGAAATGAGTAGCTATTATTGTTATAGCAATGATAGCAATTCTGAAGTATTCATAGTGCAGCTAGGGTTCTCTGGAAATTTCTCTGAAGTCTCTTTCCTCTTGTAAGACTAATTTTTAAAAAACTCTCTCCACTCACGATGTCCTGCTTCCTCAAGTCTATGTCGTATCTCCTCCCTCCCTCCCTCTTATTTGATGCTTGGAAGGCCCTCTGCACTCAGTTTAATAACCACCAGCCTGACTTCTTGCTAAAGCATCAAACATCAGTACCTCCAAATTTCCCCCAAGGAGTCAGCTTAGAAATCAACACATTATCCCAAGGATGTCTCTTCTGCCAGCGTTTTGGTGAAGATGAGATGAGGATAGTCCCTTGACACTTCAGAGGGAGAATTGAAAGAGCAACAAGAGCTATGTCTGCAACTGCCATTTATTCCTCCACATGAAGCCATCGACTATTTTGGTTCAGCAGGTCTGTCAGCATTTGAAATTTTAAAGATCTGCTGTGAGAGTAGTAACCACAAGATTAAAAGTGAAATGGGTATAATTCAGACCTCGAGCTAGCCCCGGAGTGAGGGTAATCAGCAAAAGTCAGCTAGGGAAAGAAATATGATATGCTGTCCACCTCACTTTGGTTTTCCAAAATTTTTTTTTTCCAGTTTTAGCCATTTAGGGCTGGCTTTATGTAAGGCTGCCTGAAACATGCACAGAAAATTTGGCATCTTTTTTCATCCCTCCAGTCAATGGATTTGACAATGCAGAATATCAGAGGGTGCAAGAGGGTGTTCTGCGTGTTTATTATTCAAGTGTGCTTTCTGAAAACCTCTCACCCCCGGAATCCTGACTCACTTTTCAATCTCTCTAGCAGGTGCTCATGTCAAATAATTTGTTCTAATCAATAATGAAAATTTGAAACTTACAATTAACTGCTGGGCAGAACTTAAAAGTCCATATGTATCCTGAAGCGTGATCTTAAAAGATGCCTAAATGAAGACTGATTTTTTAAAAAAATTAATCACCCCTTATGATACCAATTTGCTCCCCTCTATTTCTGGAAGAATACAAATTTAATCCACTCTACCAACAGCAATTCCCAGACGTTAAAAAGGGCCTGGTTACTTTGTTATATCAACTCCTGCTCAGAAATCAACTTTAGAAGGTAAAGCACCAAATCCTCTGCTTGGCATTCAAGGCCTTCCCTAGAAGGCTTCAGCTCTCTTTTCCAGAGTGTTCCTCTACACAAGCCTCCCACTCCGTCCAAATGCATGGGCATTTTAGGGTTTGCTGACCATAACTGGGCTTGCCTAACTTGTAATTTTGCCTCCGCTGTCGCTTTTACTTAGCAGGCCTCCCTTACCTCTCTCCAACCTCCGAAAGCCAGCTCACGTCCTTCCTCCTCTCTCAGATCATTCTAGTCCACTGCAATATTGTCTTCCTCAGAATTTACATCGCTTATTTTTGGTCACATTCACTTGGCAAATAATTATATACTCCCTCATGATTTTTCTTCATTGCATCTTCATTCTGGTATTATTTATTAATTTTTGCTGTTTTCGTTAAGACTACTAGATGCTAAACTTATTGAGGTTACAGACCATATAAGCATGACACTTTATACCCTCCATGGGGTTCATTTATGTATCTGGTGCTCAATGATTGATCAATATCTTCCTATCAGGTTGGTGCCTGCTGACAAGAGATGACATTGCAGAAATGTTTCTAGTGCTGAGGCTGAAAACACCAATTTTCTTACCTCTAGAGAATTGTAAAGCAGTTCCATAATGTGAGAAAAATAGTTTATTCGCAGTGCATCATATAAAAAGCAGATTTACCTATTTTTATCCTTCATGTCTCCTCTCTCAACCTCTTTCTCAAATTCTCTCTCATTTCTGCCAATCATCAAAACCCACACGTTCTGCCGAAGGCCGGCTGCTATGGGAAGAGATGCCACTGGCAGAGACATTAATCTTCTGGTTAATAACCATCACTCTGGGATTAACATTTAGAGTTTAAAGATGTCTTTAGACAAGCTAATTAAGGGGCAGTTTGTATTGTATTTGTGCATGCGTGGTTGTGCATGCTTAACAAAGTAAAAATAAAATTGTGAATTCTTGGGAGATTTTACCATGGAGAGGTTATGAAGATTATAAAGTGTTTTGTATTCTGAGGGCCAAGGTGATAATGTCTAAAATGCGAATGAGGAAACAAGCAGGTACTGAGAGAGGGTCTGCATGAATGTTTCCTGGCGCATCCTTATGTCCATCTGCTCCTGCCTCTTCTTGCTCTATTGCCCTGGATTTTTAAAATTTAAAACTTAAAATAGGAAATCTCTTGATTTTTTCCTGAAGCTTATCAATAATGTAAATGTTAAATTCATGCTTCCATTGTTTTTCTTTAATTTCTCAGTAAGCTATCCTAGAATTAGCTCCATAATTGTGCACATCGCCACTTCCTTCCAGAGATGTGCCCTTTGCCAGCTTCACTGCAGTCCCCTACCTCCTCACCCCATCCAGTCTTCCACCAGCAAACAAGCCCAGCGGTAATTACTAACATCCAAGCACGTAATTCCGGCAGCGTTAGGTTTTTTTATTTGACGCAACTACGCAGAGAGATGTCTGGACATGCAGCATGAAGTCAAAGCATTTTTTAAGAATCTAACCCATCTTTTCTCCCCTCCTCCCATCACTAAGACATAGTTGTTTATTTCTTCTGCAGATTTCAGAGTTATAAAATTCTTCCATGCGGTTACATACCCTTGAATAATAATTTTACATCCATATACAATAACAGATCAATATATACTTATATGGAAATACACAGTTATCCACAAAAATGAAAAACACTAGGAAATAAATGGCTGGGAATGAAAGTAACTTCTCTATGTGAACAGGGCATTTCAGTACCTCTAGTATATAAATGATGGGAGTTATGACTAACTAAACACAATCCAAGATCTTATTTTGAAGCTCTTCAGGGGATCATGGTAGTGTTTCTTTAAAGCATTGTATATATTCTTACATATGACACTGTTACTCTTATTTAACAACTACTCAAATAGTACATTTTTACTCCTGGCCACTTTGTGCCAATTTTATCTATATCAAACAGCTGGAAATACCCCTGTGATAATTTTTAATCACTCAGAGGCTCCAAGCCTCAGAGTAGAAAATGGTTAAAGCACTTATTGCCACCTCGGGAAAATCCCGCAGTGCTGTGATAGAAATTGCAGTAGATCTTTAGGTCAGAGTCCAGTTTCATTCTAACACTATGGCTCTGTCATCTGCATTATCTTGAAGGACACAATTGAATTCTCCTGAGGAAAACCAGTCTTACTGTTGTCAAAATCAGGAACTACCAGCCTGCATTAACCAATGTTCGTAGGAAATACTTCCACTCACTCTGAAACCATGGCCAAAGAGGTTAAATCTATACTCTACAGGACCTGTCATATTTCTCAGAGATGTATTTTTGTGAGTATGCTTGTATTCATGCCTAAGTACAAGGATGGGGGAGAAGGAAGAAGAAAATGGATTCATTCTTAAAGTTGATTCTGCTTAGTTCAACTACCCCCATATAATTATCAAACAGAAATATATATATGAAGATATATCACTCCTATAAACAAGTCATGTTGGCATCTTCTTATATGCCTCATTTACGCCCACTCAAGATCTATAGACAGATCTACTCTGTGTTAAAAACAAAAACAAACCGCTTGATATCCGACCGGAGGATAAATGCAGATTTTTAAAAAATGTGTTTATTTCCTACCTAAAAAGCGAGAAGAGGGCAACAGAAAATTTCCACAAGTAGACTATTATTTTTTTTGAGGCTATGCAGGAGCTGAGGATGGGAGCAGGTAATTGCCTGCAAAGGAGTCCTGTGGGCAGGATTTATTTTTTCTCCTTTTTAGCCTACTATGTCTGCTCTACTAGGGGTCTCTGTGAGACCGGGGTTTCAGGCAATTTGGCCTCGAGTCCTGGAATATCTATCTAGCCCTTGGCCAGGCATCCGTGCCGCAGGTAGACGCGGCGCTGTGGCCAGACTGCTGTCCGAGGTGCTGAAAGGTCGCGGGCGCCAGCGCGGTCCCTCGGTATTGCTGTCCAGGGTGCTGAGTACCGGCCGCCGCAGTCCCCGAGGCGAGCCCACCCCCGCCAGCCCTCCGCAGAGCCCTCCCACCCAGCACGACCTGCCGACTCCGGCCATCCTTCAGTTGACGTGGAGCAGGCGGCATAAATCAAGTCCGTGGGACATGGAGGCTGTTGTCGCTGCTGTAGCTCAGCTTGCCCGGGGCAGGAACTCCCCCTTCTTTCGCCTCCCCAGCGCCCAGACCCTGCCTTCTCCCTAATTCTTCCCTGGATAATAGCGCCCTAACGACAACAGTCATAATAATAGGGTCAGAACGACAGGGTTTGGTTTTTTTGGACTACAGAAAAAAAAAAAAAAAAACCACAGCAGCCTAAACATCTCTGAAAACTGCATCGCAAAATGGAAGAGAAAGTCCCACTACTGTTTCAAAAGAGTAAGTTATTCGGTACGTATCCTTGCGCTTCCCCGCCATCGTTCCATCTGCAGTGTCCCCATTCATCCCTGCCCCAAGAAGCTCACCTCGAAAATACTTTATAAAGCCCTAGGCGGGAGTCTAGCCAGAGGCGCATACACGGAATACCGCACCCTAGGTGCACAAATACTTGGATTTGCCCAAGCTCACTTGGCCTCCCCAGCTGTGGTCCCCTCTGGGTATGCAGCCATCCAGAGCCAGAAACACGACCAGGGGAGGGGGCTCCTTACCTTGGCTTGTCCAGAGGGTAGTGTTCGCCCGGCCCCTGCAGGTTCCAAGTGTGGAGGAGCCACCGAGCAGGGAGGGAAGGAAAGACAGCGCCTGACCTCCCCGAGGTTTCTTCTTCAATGCAACGTGAGCTCTGCCCTCATCAAAGATGGCCGTCCCTTTTGACGTCAGCAGCTTTTAATAGCTATCTCCTGGAGGGGCGGGGAGGAAGTGTTTTGCGGGGAGGGCGGAGGGAGGACGGCGGCTGGGGGTGGGAGGGGAGGAGCTGCGAGGCGCAGACCGCTTGACTCAGCTCCCTGCGCGCTTTACTGCAAACCTCTGTATTTTAGTCTCTTTAGTAAACACCCGAACGGGACGATTCTTAGGACTCCATTTTAACACCCGGTGTTGGGCAAACACGTTTATCTCGCGACTGATTTTCTGATATTCTTTGTTTTGTTTGTATATGTGTGTGCACGTATATGTATGTGTGTGTATATATGTGTATGTGTGATGTGTATGCGATTATATACATAAAATTTTTTCCCTGCTAAGTTGAGTCTTTAGTTGAGTCGTGGAAGGGGAGGGGAAGGCAGAGGAGAAGTGTGTGTGTGGTGGGGGCGGGGGGGGGGGGCTTGTTCAACTGCAATTTGCTTTTTCTAAAGAAGAGGGTCCGAAGGGGCATCCCTGTCAACCCTCACCAGCTCCTTATATGGCCAGGCTACGTGGGTTGCTATTTTTATGAGCGATTTTCCATTTTATCAAAGGAGCGTTGAGAGCCTGGAGTTCGCATTAATGTAGTCAGTTGGGGAGAGAGACCGGTACACGTTATTTTGAAGTACGTCAGAGCAATTATCGCTGAGCGATATCGGATGAGTTGGGCGAGGAGGGAAGGGTAGTTACTCCAACCAGCGTGGGTTTGCGGGAGTTCAAGCCTTGGAGTTTGAGAGTTGTTTGCGGAGGGCAAAATAGAAGACGCTGTTTTCGGTTGAATTTGCAATCGGAGCCTAGGGTTTTATATTGGATTTCTTAGGAATGGTCCACAGAGGTGCGTACACGCCTTGTAGAACCGTGCAGACTCCGGGGGGAATGTGGACGGCTGCGGGTTCAAGGATCGCCAGGACGCTACAAAATTCTGGTGGTTCATTCAGTGCGGAAACCCTGGCTTGGGGGCACTCTGATGCTCAAAACAAGGCGTGAACGAGTAGGCTACTTTTGCTGGTCATATGAGAGATTAAAAATAATAATCATAAAGCAATAATCCTAACTGTCCTCCTTTGTTGTGTATTAGGAGCCCAGGAAGGGCGGGGGAGGGGGTATGCAAATAGTTCCGCGGTGGCAGCCTCTCGGATGATTCACAGGTGTTGGGGAGGCTGTCGCTGGGCTCTCCGCGGGGAGGGCGAGCTGGGGAGCGCGTGGGAGGTGGGGGACCTCGGCTGAGGAACTGTTTGTACTTTTCCGGGAAGGATGCGATTAGAAGTCGTGCCTCGCAATGGTAAAACTTGATGGCCTCTTTTAGGCAATGGAAAATCCTTGTCTCAGGTCAGGAAAAACAATGCACAACACCATCCCCCACCTCCACAACACAGACACACACAGACGCGCGCACACCCACACCCACCCACACACACACACACATAGACACACACCCGCTCGCTGGCCTGAGAGCCAAGCTTAGTTTTAATTGCACGCTATTTGAGAGAGAGAGAGAAAGAGAGGGAGGGGGAGAAGGGGAGGGGGGAGAATCCCAGGAAAGGAAAGAAGGAGAGCAGAGTTGTAAAGGGGGAGGTTAGAGCAAGCAGAGCTCTAAGAATTTAACAAAGGATGACTTTAATTGAAATAAGCAGAAGTCATTGTTTCTTAAAGATTCCCTAACCAAAAAGTATTTTGAAATATTAACGTTTTCGATAATAATTAACAAACAGGGTTTGGATTTTTATTAAAACTGGATTCCTAAAATAAGTCATGTTGCTGATATTTGTTTACTTAAATATTCATTAAATATTTAAAATTCTTATACAATAAAGAAGAAGAAAATCTGCATGGTCCTTAGATACTTAATTGCCAATTGAACTCCTAGTTATGGTTCTTACTTTCACTATAAAGCAAGCTGGAATTGGCCGGGAGAAGCGGTAACAAATGCAACGTCACTACAAAATCCTTTATAGTTAGGATTTTTTTCCCCAAGTGTGACACTTTTTTAGCATGTGGAACTTTCGGGGGGGGGGGGGGCGGGCAGGGGAGTCTGCCATGGGGAAAAACGACATATGTGTATGGCCTCAGACTGAAGGTCATTCAGGCAGAAAGTTTTGTGAAGGAATGGAGGAGGTGGGGGATTTTCCAGATTAAAAAATAAAAATAAAAATAAAAGTAACTACGTCAGTAATGTAGGCTCATCCTGCAGGCAAAAGCTGTGTGGCAGTCACAGGGGAGGGCTGCCTTGCTATTCTGAATTTTCAACTGCTGATGCCCCACACTGACATCTTCAAAAATTACACATAAGAGGAGAAAATCAGACTGATTCAAAGCATCACAGAAAGTATCACAAACTCTGTAGGATTATCTTGTGGTGGCGGTAGCATTCTCTGTTCTTCTGTACTTGTGTTGAAATTATGCTGTTTGAGAGCTTCTTCATCTTGCTCAGGGAAAGGTAGCAGAGCCTCATTTGAGAAACATAGACACTGAATAAATATATGTCTACTAAGGATCACCAGATAGCCCTAAATGTATTTTTAATATGATAATGAGATTTTTCCCCTAGGGTTTTCTCATTGCTTGGTAAAAAAAAAAAAAAAATCCGTAGTTGTCCTTGCCAGGAGGGAACCAGCACATTCATGTTATTCAGGGTCTACAAGGGTCTAAACCACAAAGAAAAGGAAGGTGATGGAAAATTTGCTCTGAAATGATGCAGATGCCAGTGAATTATTTCTACAAAGAAACATTAGCAGAGTAACTAATGCTTCGGAATTCATTTGATGAGTAATGAGAAAATCCAGATTCCAGGTATTTAGGTTGTGTCTCCCAGGAAAGGTGCAAGATGCATGCTTGACTCAATAATCACAACTTCATAAAGACTAGTAACAGAAGTTTTCATAAAATATCACATGGTCTTTCCAAAGTCAATTTGCAAATAGTTTAGGACTAGGCCGTCTCAGAACCGCCTTCTCCAAGATCCTCCTTTGGGACATGCCTGGCACCCAGTGACAATACTTCAAAACATTGCAAGGGCACAAGGCTTGGGCACAAGAATATACAATTTGACAGATCAACTGTTTTGATTCCTTGGTTTGCTTTCCACGTGGCTTGTTTGACACTTTCTCTTTATATGTTTATATGTTTCTCTTTATATGTTCCAGCCCTTACCCCAGCCCCTATGCCATTTTCAGATAGTGACCTAACAGTAGCTAGTGAAAGCTTAAATGCTCTAGATCTAGACTCCCCAGGCTGCCCCTGTTCCCTGAAACCTCTGAGTAGAGACGAATCTTGTGAGCGGTAGAAAGAGAACCAGAAAATACTCGTTCCTGTTTCTGGCTTGCCGTGTTGAGAAAAAAATAAGACTGCACACCCAGAATTTTAAATAACACTTTGTTCTTTCCTAAGAACAGCATTGTAGGAAGGAAGGAGGAGAGCGCTCAGCAGCCAGAGGCTGGTGCTTCCACACTCCTGGTCCTTAATGCATCCAAGGTATAGGCTCTCATTTGTACGTGAGTGCATCTTAAGACCTTCTTCAAGGCCGTGACAAGCCTGTGGTTAAGCAGGAAGGAAGAACCTGTGACAATCAGGGGCAGAGAGCAGGAGAAAATAGTAGTCAAAATTAGCAAACCTCAAAAAGGCTATTTGTAAGGGATCACAGTATTCCTTCAGTAAGTCTTTTAAGAATCTTAGAGCTCTGTAACCTCTCTGTACCTCAATTATCTCATAGGTAAAATGGGAACGATAATTGTAACCAACTCACAAGGAAATTTTGAAGCACTTAGAATCACGATGTCTGGCACTATGAAATTTTGGTTAAATAAAATAAATTTATCAGTTTGATGAGAATTTAAACTTTCTTTCTCTAAGTAATGACTCATAACTCTGCTTTAATATGGATGCTTGATTTCTTTTCAGTAGCTACTGATTAGCTGTGTATAGTTTAATGGCTCTGGACCTTGTTTCTTCATCTGTATTAATACGTTCATTTACTCAGTGTCTAATCCTTGCCATATGCTTGGCCCTGGAATATATTGGGATTTAGATAAAACAGAGGAGGGAATTGAAGATTAGAGAGGTTAAATAACCTGACTAAGGGCATAGCTAATAAATGGTACAGCTGGAATTTGAGCCCCAAGCCCCAAGCCCATAATCACTATGCTTTAGTACAGACTTTACCAGCCCCATCAGACTCACTCCCTCTGTATTAGCCAAGGTTCTCCAGAGAAACAAAACCAATAGAATGTATGTATTGGGGTGTGTCTCTGCGTGTGTGTGTGTCTGTACAGATATACACATTCTCTCTTTCCCATCCCCTCTATATATTTATGCAAAGAGTTTTATTATAAGGAATTGGCTCACGTGATTATGGAGGCTGACAAGTCACAAGATCTGCAGGGTGAGTCGGCTAGCTGGAGACCCAGGAGAGCCAATGGTGTAGTGCCAGTCCAAAGGCCAGTAAGCTCAAGACGCGGGAAGAGCTGTTGTTTCAGTTTGAATCTGAAGGCAGGCAATAGCCAGTGTCCCAGTTTAAAGGTAGTCAGGAAGAGGAATTCTTTCTTACTCAGGGGGAGAATCAGCCTTTTTGTTCTATTCAAGCCTTTAGCTGATTAGATGAGGCCCACCACATGAGGGAGGGTGATCTGCTTTACTCAGTCTATTCATTTAAATGTTAAACTCATCCAAAGACACCCTCACAGAAACACCCAGACTAATGTTTGACCAAATATCTGGGCATCCTATGGCCCAGTCAAGTTGACACATAAAGTTAACTGTCATGCGCTCTCTTTACAGCTAATCTCTCTGCCTCGGGATATTGTGGTTTGTGTATGACTTTTTTCATTAGCAGCTTCAGAGTTCTATTTACTAATGGGATGAATCTATGGATCAATGACCACAAGGTTTGGTTGGGGTGAATTCCAAGAGAGCCATGTAAGCTGGCAAGATGATTAAACAGAGGCAACATATTCAAAAGGAAAGCGTGCCAAGTATAATCAAGGAGGGAATTCAAGATTGATACCTAATAAGGAGCATAGATAAGAATTGGGTCAGAATATTCACTCACAATATACTTGAGAGAGTTAGCCAGAGCTCAGACCAAAACAGCAATGATGGCCACTGGTTTTGAGAGGATAATATGGGTTTTGAGGGGATAATATGAAGTCTGAAGCAGGAATTGATTCCAAGGGCCAGGAACTCTGGCAGTGAAAATCAGGTTGAGATGGGTTGAGGTGAATAATTCAGGATGTGGCTGAGAATGAAGCAAGGATATCTGGGACCATGCTATTAGTGTTGGCCACAAAGGGCGGTGTAGTTCTGCCTGCTAACAGGCACCAGGTTGGGCAAGGCACACTCTGATATCTCAGCAGATCTATCAATGATCTCTTGGTCATATCCAGTGGATTTCTCATCTTTCTTAACCTCTGACTTCACCTGGCACTCTGTACCACTCATTCTATTTCTTGAAGTATTCTATCAGGTGCCCTCACCTCTGTTTCTCTCCCTTCTTTGTTGGCTCCTCAATTCTACAGCAGATGGGTTGAATTAGCAAAATTGTGGTGCCCAGCAGGTTAAGCTGGACATTTCCCCGAGCCCCACACAAGCCCTCTGGGAGCTCCATATGTCCATGGAGTGTGTCCTGACTCTCCATCATGAAAACTTCTGTACTCTAAGCCAAAGAGAAGAATATTGAACAGCTTACATTTGTATAGCCCTGTACAAATTATAAAGCACTGTCACACACATGATCTCACTTTATTCTCACTCTGAGGTATGTACAAAAGTAATTAGTATTTTAATTCCCAATTAACACATGAGAATTCTGATTGATTTTCAAGACTCCTGTACTGACCATGGTACATCAAGAGAACCCAATTCCTATTTCTTCCTTTGCATGTTGTCTTAAAAAAATCTTATTCATGCCCTCGAGTTTAACCATCATTTATATATGTACGACTGTCAATTTTATATTCCCAGTTCCATCTCCTCTCATGAGCTTCAGAGTCTTATTTCTAGCTTCTTACTGAATACTTTCATCTGAAGGATCAAAGGCATCTCAAACTGAACATATATATGCATCAGTTGACTTCCTCTGCTCTTCTTCTCTTCTTATATTCTTAATTAACCTTCTTTCCTGGTGTCCCATTTACTAAACTAGTACTCAGAAGCATCTTAGTTTCATTCTCCTTTGCTGGCTTTTCTTCATCCTCTCAACTCTGTGGGCTCAGATCATGGAAATTTTCTCCTCTCCATACACTCATTTCTTCCTTTGATTCAATTCTGGAGTATCAAGTAACATCTATGTGTTAATGTCCTCATATCTACATATTCAGCCCTGATTTATCTCCTGAACTCCAGCTTGTATATCCAGCTTCCTGCTCGATACCCACACTTAAATATAAAGCAAATATGGATATATCACCTAGCATGTATAAAGTGGAATTTGTGATTTTTAACTCCAAAATGGCTCCCCTCCCTAGTGTTCCCTATATCAGTTAATGGCAACTACATTCACCCGGTTCCTCAGGATGACAATTTTGTCTTATTTCACTGAGCTCTTTCATGTGCACGTCTAACCCATGAGCAAATGTTGCTATACTTTCAATACATTTTCTAAATCCAACCACTTCTCCACCTTCCACAGATCTTACCTTAGTTTAAGCCACCATGTTCTCTCACTTGGGCTAGTACAGTGGCCTCCTAATTTGTCTCCCAGCTCCTATTTCTCCACATAGCTGCCACAATGATACTTTTAAAAGACAAATCTTTCTCCAAAATGTTTAATGGCTCCCATCACACTTAGAGGTCCTTGTCTTAATCTACAAGATCAGGCTTCCTTTGGCCACCTCTCCAAACTCATTTCCCAACACTCTCCCTCTCCCTATCTCCACTACAATCACATCGGCCTTCTTGTTCATTGTACAATCCAGCTCACTCCCATCTTAAGACCTTTGCATTTGCTATTACCTTTACCTGAAACACTCTTGCCCGGATCCTCTCATGACTCACTCCCCCAAGTGCTGCTTTTTCAAAGGAAAAAGGAGGCTTCTCTGACGATCCAAACTAGCTAAACTTGCTAACCTCCGATTTACTATCATTCTTTATTCTCTTACCTGAATTATTTTTCTTCATAGTGCTTTTCTCCCCTTAATAATATATATTTGTTTATATCTTTATCTATATCCTATTTCCAGGAGGCAACAGTTTTCAACGACATTAGCTTCTCCTTTGGGTAAATTTTTTTTTGTTTCTAAATAATATGCAGACATTGTTAATTCTTGATTTATAAAATAGATTATCATTTGACTTCCTATTATAGTTGATGATGATCAAGCTCTCTTATATCACCCCTTTTTATTCTCCCCATCCTCTCAATACTGTGACTTTTCGTTAAATAATCACTCAGCCATTAATATGACTAGGTAAGTGTCATTTGCTGATAAGTTAGTACCACACAATGAGTATGCTTCTTTTTTTGAGTAATTTTCCACTTTCCTTGGGGAAGATTTTTAAGAGCTTCTCTAGAAGAGAAAAGGATGGTTGCTTACAAAGAAGCATGAATCACATCGACATCAGACTTCTCATCAGCAAATCCAGATCACAGGAGTAAATGGAATGAGTCTTCAAATGTTGGAAGAAAAATAAATTTCAGCCTGTACGTCTATACAAAGCCAAAATATTAATAAATAATTAAGGGAAGAATAAAGACATTTCCAGACCTATGCAGATTCAGGAAGTTTACTTCCTATGTACTCTGTCTGCAAATAAAAACATTTTCTGAAGATTGTACTCCAGCAAAACAACAACTTACAAAGGAACCCACAAAATGCAAGAAGACTAGAGATTTAGTAAATGTTAGAACTAATGTGGAATTTCTTTCCTAGGATCAAGACTAGGAAGCAAGTATAGAAATTAAAAAATGCAAATTAGATCATTTAAGAAATAGAGCAATTTAAAAGGTAGATGATCCTATTGTTAGTCTGACAATGGTATAGATCTCTTCTAACAGCAATAAAAATAAAAGTTCTCTATAAACACCAGGAAATACAAAAGCTATATCATACATTTTTGGTCCAAATTTGGCACAATTTTGAGCATTTTTGGTGGAGCTTTAAAAAAGATCTTCCGTTTGTTCCTTCTCTTTGATTATTTTCTTTATGTGAAGATGTATATCCATAGGAGTATTTAGAAACTCACTACCCTACCTTGTTCTGCAATGAATAGTATTTATATAATCATGATGCTGTAAATGCTGCTTATTGATTTTTTTTTTTAAGATTTTATTTTTCCTTTTTCTCCCCAAAGCCCCTCAGTACATAGTTGTGTATTTTTAGTTGTGGGTCCTTCTAGTTGGGGCATGTGGGATGCCACCTCAGCATGGCCTGATGACCGGTGCCATGTCCACACCCAGGATCCAAACTGGCAAAACCCTGGGCCATCGAAGCAGAGCGCGTGAACTTAACCATTCGGCCACGGGCCAGCCCCAGCTTATTGATTTTTAAAGTTTATAATCAACTTGTAAATCAAGCAGAAAAGACTTAATTATGTTTACTTAACAGAATCTGAATGTTCTGAGGTGTAACAAATAAAAGTGGCAGTTGATCTGCCAGAATGTGGTAGTTAAAAGAGGGGGCTGAGGAGTGACAAGGTGGAGAGGTGTTATTTAATGTACAAGCCCCACTTTACTCACTTTATATGATAAAGGGTTAAGAGAATTTGTATAAAGTTGATAGAAGAAAAAATAAAATTTAATGCTATTATGTGATTGTATATAAAGTCATAAATAAAATGATAAAATAAACCAACAGCAAACCAAAAATTAACAGGAGTAATGAAATTTGGGTGTTAGAATAAAAAAGAAAGAGCCAATTAGATCATGTTCTAATCTTTAATAAGAAAGTGTTAATACATATTATTCAAAGTTGATAAATCAAGAAATAGAAGGATATCATTTTTTTAAAATTGAGGTTGTAAGCATGGGAGAACTTGAAACTGAAATATTTAAAGGCAGTTACTTTGGGGAAGGATTAAAACTAAAATGCATGATTTTATTTATTTTGTTGTTGTTGTTACTGTATTACTCTTCTTAAAAAGAATGGAGATATCAAAATTATTTCAAAATGCTTTTAAGCAGGCACTCCTGGTTTGGGTGGGCTGCAATGTTCTACTTGCAATGTCTATCTCATAATGCTTTGGCAATTCTAAAAACTTGCCTGTGCAGTCTATCAGAATGGTATCCACTAGTGGAAAAGAAAAAGATTTCCTAAAATGTATTTTTTAACCCCTGTGTTTTTCTGGGTAATCGTAAAAAGAGAGTCTGCATTAAAATTGAAAAGTAATATGTGAGAGCTGACATCTGGACAGGAAGCCTGTTGGAGCCAGTATTTTAATAATAAAATTGTGATTATGAGAGAGCCACTTTTGGAACAGGAGAGTAAGGACCTCAAAAATCCATTCCTCCATAAAAGCAATGAGAGCACTGGCAAAAATTGTCAAAATCCAGGGGTTGGCCCCATGGCCTAATGGTTAAGTGCAGTGTGCTCCACTTTGGCGGCCCAGGTTCAATGCCTGGCATGGACCTACACCACTCATCAGTGGCCATGCTGTGGCAATGACACATACAAAATAGAGAAAGATTGGCACAGATGTTAGCTCAGGGCAAATCTTCCTCAGCAAAAAAAAAAAAAAAAAAGTCAAAATCAATTTTTTATTCAAGAAAATTGGCTGAATCAAGGTAAGAACAGCAAGGTTTGTGGCATTTAACTTTTTCTATTCCCGTCTTCCTGTCTGTAGTAGTCTTGCAAACCAGGAGCCTGGAAGCCACTGGAGGCAGGCATAATTGGTTTGGAGCTCTGCAGAGGCCATATCCAGAAAGAATTGTCACTGCTTGACCTGCTTGAAAGTTCCCTGGAAACTACCACTCTCAGGGCTTGTCTTTATTTGATATGACTCACAACTCAATCAGTGTGAACAGTGTTTTCCCCAGGGCATTTGTCAAAAACAATCAGTAGCAAATGTTTAACATAGCAGCTACCTGAGGCAGTGATAACAGTTGGGGCAAATAAGACACTGACCAAAAAACTTAAAAGGAAATGTTGAGAAATGAGATGTCCAGAGAGGCTTCGAAAAGCTCCAATATATTCCTGGGAATCTAGACGTTCACGCATATACATAGGGCTGTGTGCATGCCCAGGAAAGATCTGAGAAGACCCTATTCTATGCATGACCTTGAGACTCTTCATAAGCAGGAAGCAAAGGCTAAGGAGTGTTGTAAGCTGCCTGCTGGAGTGTTTAAACACTACCATAACACTCAGACAGGGCTTCTCTGCAAAGACTGTGAGACTTATTGGTATAAAGCATTTAAGGAAATCTGTCCATTCATTAGCTGATCACTAAGTTAGCTAGGCAGAGACTTCAGGCCACACACAACATAGAACACAGACTTTACAGAGGTAGTTTAGGAAAGTCACTAAACAAACAAACCATAGCAGTGAAAAATGCTGCAGGTGTGTGTGGCAGAATCTGATTTCCAGAATTGCCACATTATACTATTTAAAAAGTCCAGCTTTTGGCTAAATATTAAAACATGCAAAGAAATATGGCCCATAAGCAGGAGAAAAAACAGCAAAAGGAACTGCCCCCAATGACACCTAGGCATTGGACCAACTGGACAAAAATTTTAATTCAGTGCATATAAATATGTTCAAGAACTAAAAGAACTCATGTCTAAAGAACTAAAGGAAGATGTTAGAAAGATGACTCATCAAATAGAGAATATTAATAAAGAGATAGATACTATGAAATAAAAAAGAACCAACTGGAAATTCTGGAGTTTAAAAGTATAATAACTGAAATGAAAAATTCACCAGAGGAGCACAATAGTAGATTTGAGCTGGCAGAGGAAAGAACCAGCAAATTTAAAGATAGGTCAACTAAGATTATTTAGTCTACAAAACACAAAGAAAAAAGAATGAAGGAAAATTAACAGAGCCTCAGAGGCCTGTGGGGCACCATCAAGCACAGCAAATATGCATAAAGGGAGTCCAAGGAGGAGAGGAGAGAAAGAAACAGAAAGAATATTTGAAAAAATAATGAATAAAACTTCTCAAATTTAAGGAATAATGTTAATCTAAACATCCAGGAAACTTAATGAACTCAAAGTAGGAAAACTCTGAGGTGATCCACATGTACATGCATCAGAATCAAACTCTCAAAAGCCACAGACAAAGAGAGAATCTTGAAAGCAGTAAGAGAGAAGTGAGTCACCACATACAGGAGATCCTCAATAAGATTAAGAGCTGATTTCTCATCAGAAACTCTGGAGGCAGTGGGATAACATATTCAAAATGATGAAAGAAAAAGACTTTCAACCAAGAATTCTATATTCAGCAAAACTATACTTCAAAAAAACCATAAATTAAGACATTCCTAGCTTAAAACAAAAAACAACTGAGAGAATTTGTTGGTAGCAGAACTGCCTTACAGGAAATACTAAAGGAAATGCCTCCACTGAAATGGAGGGACACAGACAGTGAATCAAAGCCACATGGAGAAATAAAGAACATCAGTAAAAGTAGATATATAGCGAAATATAAAAGTCAGTATTATTGTATTATTTTGTTGTTGGTAGCTCTTTTTGTCTCCTATTGTTTAAGCAGGTGACTGCATAAATCAATAATTATGAAACTGTGTCAATGGGCTTGTAATGTACAAAGATGTACTTAGTATAACAATAATAGCACAAAGGTGGAGAGAAGGAACGGAGGTATATCAGAGCAAAATTTTTCTGTACTTTTGAAGTCAAGTTTCAATATTAGTTAATATTAATTGGTATTATTATAATCAGAACTAGATTTTTAAAATACATTAATTATAATTCCCAGGGCAACCACTAAGAAAATAACCAGAAAATGATAGTAAAAAGAAAAAAATGACAAGGAAATTAAACGGTACGCTAGAAAATATCTATTTAACATGAAAGAAGGCAGTAATGGAGGAACAGAGGAAAAATACATAAAATATATAGAAAACTAATAGCAAAAAGGCAGACATAAATCCTGACTTATCAGTTATATTAAATGTAAATGGCTAAAACACTCGAATCAAAAGGCAAAGATTAGTAAAATGGATTTTAAAAAAATGTGATCCAACTATATGCTGCCTACAAGAGACCCAGTTTATAGTCAAAGACACAAATAAGTTGAAAGTAAAAAATATGGAAAAAGATAAACCATGCAAACAACCAAAAGAGAAGTTCTGTTATTATACTAATAACAGACACAATAGATTTTCAGACAAAACTTGTTACTAGAGACAAAGAAGGACATTTTATGGATTATTTTATTTTATAATCATAAAAGTCTCAATTAATCAAGAAGCCATAATAACTATGGACATACATACCCCAGCAGCAGAGCCCAAAACTGACAGACTGAAGGGAGAAATACACTATTCAGCAGTAAGAGTTGGAGACTTCAGTACTCCACTTTCAATATGGATAGACCTCAATAGAAGATCAATAAGGATCAAAGACTTGAACAGCTAAAACACACTAGATCTAACAGACTTCTGTGGGACATTCCACCCAACAACAGCAGAACACATATCCTTCTTAAGTGCATATCAATTTCTCCTCCATGCACCTATGTCCAAATCTCTCTCAGCTTCCCTTTTATAAGGATACATGGAGCCTGATTTCATTTAGGCCTCATCCCAGATAATCCAAGATAATCTCCTCAGAGTCTACTAAGAATAGATTATCAGGTAACTAGTTCATATTAAATTCATATTAAATTAATTCATATTCTCCATGCTAAAAAGTCAAAGTAGGAGCCAGCCCCGTGGCCTAGTGGTTAAGTTTGGCACATTCTGCTTCGACGGCCTGGGTTCAGTTCCCGGTGCAGACCTACATCACTTGTGGGTGGCCATGCTGTGGAAGCAACCCACATACAAACTAGAGGAAGATTGGCGCAGATGTTAGCTCAGGGTGAATCTTCCTCAGCAAAAAAAAAATCAAAGTAATTTTAAAAAGAACTGAGTCAGGGGCCTGCCCAGTGGCACAGCAGTTAAGTGCACATCTTCCACTTCTCGGCAGCCCAGGAGTCGCAGGTTTGGATCCTGGGTGCGGACGTGGCACCGCTTGGCAAGCCATGCTGTGGTAGGCATTGCACATATAAAGTAGAGGAAGATGGGCATGGATATTAGCTCAGGGCCAGTCTTCCTCAGTGAAAAGAGGAGGATTGGCAGCAGTTAGCTCAGGGCTAATCTTCCTCAAAATAAATAAATAAATAATTTTTACAAAAATTTAAGAAAAAAGAACTGAGTCAGGTGGGATTTCATACGCATTGCCTGATGGTTAAAGAAATCTTGCGGGCAAAGAGGGGACATTTCTGGCACTGGAGAGCTGCAGTGTACCACAGATCACTCCAGACAGGATGTCAGGATTTATTTTTATTTATTGAACAAACGTATATAAAATGTTATATGTTGCTGGCATAGTTCTAACCACTTTACAGATTTAACTCTGTACAACTTTATGAAGTTTGTACTATCATAATGCCCATTGTACGGATGAGTAAACTGAGACCCAGAGCAGTTAAGTGTCTTGTCCAAGGACACCCAGTACTAAGTGCCAGGACCTAGGAAGCCCAGCTCCACAGCACAAGTGCCCAGACACTACCCTGTATCCTTTTGTGCCTTCTCAGCTCTACTATATCTTTTCATCCCTGCTCTGCTGTGTCTGTACTGTGTGACTTTTTGAAAACCTCTTAATCTCTCTGGTCTTGTTTTCTCATCTTTAAAATAAAAAAATTGTTTCTGGTTGGAGGTTGATGTCATGCCACACACAGGGTCCAATCCATCACTTTTTTACTGATAGAGGCAGCCTTTTATTTTTCTGCCGTTTGCCTTTCCTTTTAATCTGGATGCTAGCCTGTTACAATCTGTTTGAGCCAGGGGCCCAAAAACATGAGTGTCCTAGATGGTCCAAGCTGGAGTAAATCTTTGAAATAGTCTAGTCTGGTAATTTCACACATGAGGAAACTGAGACAGAGGAAAAACTACAGGACCAGTCTCCTGACTCACAGGCAGTAACTTTTTTCCACTGTATGTACGTGTTTTGGAGCAGCACTTCTCAACTCGTGTATGTGAATTACCTGGGATTTGTTAAGATGCAAATTCTGACTCAGTGGGTCTGAGGTGGTATCTGAGGTTCTGCATCTCTAACAAGCTCTTGGGTGATGCTGATGCTGCTGGTCCACACTTTGAGTAGTGAGGTTCTAGATAGAACTCAGCACTTCTGGTCCATATTACTCTGGGGAAGAATTATGTCTTTCCCAAATCTCTAGGGACATGCCCAGTATCCTCTCATGAAATCCACTTAGGCTTGTGACCATGGAAGCAAGTACAATTACAAACACTTTGGAATTTGGAAGTTGGAAAATGACCACGTCACAGGTGATGGGGAATGGAAGAGAGACTGGCAGCTGAGCTGAGGACTTGTGTGGGGTCAGCAAGCTTGGGACATGATGTGGCTTTGTATATCAGGACTGTTTTGCTTGCAAGTTATAGAAATCCAAGTCATAATAACTTAGGCAAAAAAGGGAACATATTGACTCACATAATTAAAAAGTCTGGGGTCAGGTATGGCTTCAACCAAGACTGAATTCAGGTGCTCAAAAAATGTCATCAAAAATGTATCTCTTGTCATCTATGTGTTGACTTCATTCTCAGATAGACTCCACCACCTGTGGTCAACAGCAGAAAACAGCACACCCCTTTCTCAATAGTTCCAGAAAAATCTCTGACTTTGGTTTTCATTGGCCAGGCCTCGGTTGTGTGCTCTTTCCAGGAACAATAACTGTGGCCATAAGGGTGTGGTACTCTAATTATCTTGCCTGGGTCACATATCTATTCCCAGAACCATGCTAGGTCCCATCCAAAACACATGGACTGGGAGTGGGAGAGGAGAGTTGTTGCAAAGAAAAATCATAATGAGAAAAATCAGAACCAGCCCTGTACGGTTTTAAGGCGTTGGAGTAAAGACAATCCTTGGCTTCAGTTTCAGGGAAGTTTAGTTAACTGGCCCATGGTCAGCATTTTATTCAATAAAGGAGTCAGAGATTACTCCACTTCTTGCTGCTCACTTAGTATTCTTTGGCCATAGACTAGAGATTTGCCAAACCCCAGAGGACTGCAGTTGCATGAGTGGGCCCTGCTGAGGCCAACTCAAACCAGTAGAACTGCCCAGTTGACCCACAGGTTGACGAGCCACACCAAATGGCTGTTGTGATGAGCCCCTGAGTTTGGGGAGGTTTGCAATACCACCTTATTGTGTCAATAGATTACTAAATGACCGTCTGAATGAACTTGGGCGAATTCTTAATTCTCTCTAAGACCCTGTTTCCTCTGTAACATGGGGATAAACTTATATAGAATTATTGTGAAGATTAAATGATAAGGGAGGTGAAAAACTTAACACAGTATTCCAACAAAAGGCAGAATTAGAACTACAGTTTGCTGTCCTACAGCTGGTCTGCAAGAAGCCTCATGGAGAAAGAAACGTTCTGGCGGAATTAAGAAGAGACGGCGTGAGAGAGACGGAAGAGAGAAAGAAATATTTAGTGACCTCTGCCTGGTGTCAGGCTCTTTCCTATGTCCTTTAATATATTTTACAGCATTCTTCACTTCCTACCAACTTTTGTGGTAAGTTTTATCATTCCCTTTTGATAAATGAGGAAAGCATGACTCAGAAAAGTGAGCTGACTTTGTCAAAGTCAGACAGCTAGTAGTGGAGGCCTTGGGATAAAAAAACTTAGGTCTTTTCAGTCGAAAGACTTTGCTCTCTTCACTGTTAAAACCCAAACAAAGCTTCATCACATTAGTTTTTATTAAAATAATGTATTCAGGGTTCCCATTACAGAGTAAGAAAATAGATGTCTTAGCCAAATCTTTCAAATATTACTGTTGCTTTTTCCATTTGACATAATAAATTTTTCTTCTTTCTTTCTAGAATCAGTCTCTTTCTCCCTCTCTCTCTAAATTTCTATGTCTCTGTGTCTGCGTGTGTGTGTGTTTGTGTATCTCCTTCTCTCTCTCTGCTGCCTTCAGGTCCCTGTAGTTAACATTCAAGCAGAAGGCAAGTGACTCAGCAAGCTAGATGTTAATCTCAATGGTTTATTTATTCTTAAAGGAAAAAAAATTCTCTTCGCAGCGTATCTAGAAAGAAGGGAATGAAAATTTTAAGGCTCTTGTAGGAAACGAGTCTTAGCAAAACACAGCCTATACGGTATTTTGTTCTTCAGTCAGGCAGGAAAAGAGGCCCAAGCTCACAGCAGTGTTTAAATAAATATCTACATACCTTTTATGATCGCACAAACACGCTATTTTTTCTTCCTCTGTTTAATGCCTATAGGAAATCAGGCCTAGGATTGACTTTGTCAAATTTGACCCCTGGCCTCCATCTGTGTACGTATAGCCTTTCTGTTTTTACTCATAGAAGCAAAAGACTCAGAACCCCTTTTTTCCGTTTGGAGCCATATGACCTGGATTTGCATGACGTATTGTTCAGAACAGGCTAGATTATACTGCAGTAATAAATACCCTCTGGTTCATAACGGCTAAACATAACAAGAGTTTATTCTCCTGCTCACTACTTTTGTAATGCAGACCAGCAGGGCCTTTCTTATCATAATCACTAATGGATTTCCACTGATGGAGACTCCAATGCGGGCTTCCATGACTGTCAATGTGAGGAGAAAGGGGGAAATCAGCCAAGCACAGGAACTTAAATGCTTCCACTGGAAAAGATATACGTCACTCCTGCTCATCTTTAACTGTGCGAATCAAGTTGTCTGGTCTCTCTTACTTTTGTACCCCCGTGTTCCTGGAGAAGTAGAGCCAGAGGTTTTATGACCAGCTCTAATAACTAGCCCAGATGACCTCCCTGATGGTCAGGTAGGGTCCTTGCCTCTCCTGGATCAATGAGGAAATAGGATCTTGGCCAATTCACTCTCTTCTTGGGTAAACTAACTTCTTCCCTTGGGAAAAAAATGATGCCATATCTTATTATATAGATTAGAGGTTAACATGTATAAAGAATATACGTGTTTAAATTCTTTGAATAAGGTAATATAGAATTTTATTCATTAAAATGATATATATGTACCTGGAGATAATACCCTTAAAAATGGGCAAGGTTCTCTTTCAGTTCTTCCTAGCTGCTATTGTTATCTGGAAAGGGGCTCACATTGTTTGTACTCTCTCTCTCTGGAAGATGTCAGGAGATATTAGGTTTATTTTGTTTTTAACCTTTAATCTATAATGATCACTGAGCTCCAGGCAGTTAAAACTCTGTTTGTGTTAGAGATGTGAAATTTAGCTTTCCAAGGTGGACTCGCCCTTCCAGTATGTAAAATTTATTTTAAGAAACTGTATGTATATCTCTAAATTTTAGCAAAATACAGACCCTCTTTTGATTTACTGAGAAAAGTTTATTATATTTTCTACCAAATAGGGTTGAGATCACTTGATCTAGAAGGCTGAACACACTGATATAAAAGCAATTTCTAGAGCAGTTCTGTTCATAGAAGTTTCTGTGATGCCAGAGAATGTTCTATAGCTGCATTGTCCAATAACGTAGCCACTAGCCACACGTGGCTATTTAGCACTTGACGTGTGCTTAGTGCACCTAAGGAACTGCAGTTTAATTTTTGTTTAATTAGCTTAAATTTAAATCTAAATAGCCACCATGTGGCTAGTGGCTACTGTATTGAATAGCAAAGTTCTAGAAGTTGGACTTTCAATAAATGTTTATTATTGCTGAATTTTTAAAAAACCAAAATGTATCCTTAACCTGAAATACAGGAAGCTCGCATGTGCATCCCTGGTCTGTCTGCTGAAAATCTGGGACTGCCATGGGGACGTTTTCTAATTCTGCGGTATGGGCATCTTGGGATTCTAGCAACCTGCAGAATCATTTCTTTGGGAATGGGCTCTGAGTTAGGCCATGCTGGGTGGCAGTGTCAGACTGTGCAATGGGGTGAAGGGAGAGTCAGTGATTATCCTAGAGCGGAACTATTATGTCAGTCAGTGTAGTGGCCCCGATACCCTCTCCTGGTAAGGCCCTGGGGCTCAGGGAGTTGGCCTGAAGTGGTCAAGGAGAAGGCCTTGCCAGCTCATGCTGAAAAAGATCTGAGATTCACAAACATACAGTCATCCTATTACTTCCGGCCACTCTCATCATCCCCCATCACTGGTGAGGACCAGAGTTGACAGTTTAACCTCCCCTACTCCTGTTTCAGTAAACCTTCTACACCATTCTGTGAAATGACAATGGCTGTTTCCTCAAACTTTTCTAAAGTATTAAACAAACATAGTTTACTCCTCCCCCAAATATACACACAAGTCAAATGCTCACTCTATAGATTACCTCTCCTTGATATAGATATCTGGGAGTGGGCGCTGACCACCACCATCACCAGGACAAAGCAGTTAGGATTATCTCACGTTTTCTGAATTGTCCAGGATCTCCAATCCTTAATATGTGCTGTCCACTGTGCTAAACCCTGAGGGTACAGAGATGGATTACATAGGGTCCCTCTTTCAGGGAGCTGCCGGCCAATGATGAGAGATAGACATATAAACAGTTAATTCATGATAAAACATTGTAGTAGTATGAGGTGCCTGGGGACACAGGATAAGGAGTGACACAATGGCAATATTCAAAATGAGATTAATGTTCTCCCTAGTTATTTGGAATTCAAAGAAAGAAATATTTCCAAAAATGTTTATGTCAGAGGCCGTTTTAATACCCATCAATCCTGTTGCTGCTTTCTAGTCTCATAGGCTAAATTAACCAGACTCATTTTAACTTAGTCTGAGGCCATGTGACAAGGTTCTGGCCAATGTGTCTGGCCAAATTGACATGCCTCCTATAAAACCTCCTGTTTTCTTCTTCATGTTCTTTCTTCTTTTACAAGGACCATGGAAGCTAAATGGACATGATGGTAGCGCCATAAGATGAATGGAGCTGGGTCCTTGAAATACTGCTAGGAGGAGACATCAGGAAAGTCTTACAGATCCAATTGGACTATCACGTGAGACATAAACTTTCATTGTGTTAAGCCACTATAATTTGAGGGCTGTTTGTTATAATTGCTAACATCAATTACCCTCACTAATATATTGTCCAATTGCCTTCAACTTGGATATCAGAAATAATCACAGAACTTTAGACTTTAGAAAGTGCTCAGTCTATTTAATCTCTTCATTTCACAGAAAAAGAAATAAAGTGACTTGCCTAAGTTCACAGGGCCAGTTTTTGGAAGTACCAGGACTGGAATCCGGTCTTCTAAGTCTCAGTCAGAGGCTGGCTCCACCAGGCCAAACCTGCCTCCGTTAGTCTGCACATATTTTCTAGCACTCTCATATTTCCAGCATATCTTATATATACAACTGCCAGGGAAACAGAAACACATAGATTGAATTTTGTGAAAAATAAAAATTGTCTTTATGAGGCAAGGAACATTGAGATTTAGCTCAAAGATTTAGCTTAATATTTTGATATTAGTATACTTAGGTTGTTTGTAAAGTACTAAATTTAAAACATGCCTTGATTTATTTATCTGGAAAATTTTAGGTTTATCATCAGGACAGTGCCTTATTGTCTTGTTTGGTTTTGTTCCACTATGCCTGGTATTTAAGTTTACCCACTGCAGGAGACAAGATGTTGAAATTCTTTGGTTATAATATATGGGTTCATCAATTTCTGAGAAAAGTAGGCTGTAACCTTGCTGATCTTCGATGTCATCAGATTAGACTCTAAGTTTCTTAGTCCATGGACTAAACCCATGGCACATATACTTTCTAGGGTAAAGTGCGACAAAAGAACACAGGGTGGTTGAACTGCTGTGGCAGATGCTGTTGCCTGCAAGATCAATAGCCATTTTTCCCGTCTGTCATAGATACCAAATCTTGATGCATTTATGTGGCAACCAGCCTACTCCAGATGATAAATGGTGACAAATGTAAAGCAGATGTGTCAATCTTGGTCTCCTTTACAAACGATTTGTCTATAAATAGTAGTGAGACCAAATTCTGGCCAACGAAATGTAACTAAAAATCTGCCGGAGGCTTCTGGGAAATATTTTCCTCTCTGCTAAAAAAGAGATGCTGAGGAAAGGCCACTGTTGTCTGCCCTTTACTTGCTACATCTGGATTTAGTTGTGTGAGGATGTGATGCTGGGAGCTGCAGCAGCAGTCCAAGGGTGGGAAACAGCCAATGTGAGTCGGGGCATTTTGTTTTTCATATCCCTTTGCAACACTCCCTTCCCACAAGTGCACACCTGTTTGTTTCTCAATTCACTGGAATTGAGGGATTAAGAATTAAGCCCTTTATAGGTTTTCAATCAGTTTGTTGGGTTCCAGTCCCCAACTTTTTCTCTAACAAATTAGCCTAGTCACTATGTTTCCTTCCTTTCCATCTGAGTGGAAAAAGGGTGATACAGATGATATCTTCTTTGAAAATTGAGATGACGAAATTCTACCTGAGATTGTTATCGGAGTGACTGTATTAAATTCATTTATTCAACTAATATTCACTGAGTGCCTATTGTAGGCCAGAAATTGTGATAAGCACTGATGGTTACCATCATCAAAGTGAGCATGATCTGCCTTCCTGGGACTTCTAATCCGGTAAAGAAGAGAGGCAAAAAAAGTAAATTATCTAGTAAATATAGCAAGAATCAGAAACTGTAATCATTTCAATGAGCTCAATGGGATGGGATGATGGAGGGGAACGAGTGGGGCAGAAATACCACTTTACATGAAGTGTCCAGAGAAGACCTCCACGAGGTGGTGAGAGTTCATCTGAGAAGGCTGTCATGGAGCCTACCAGGTAAAGAACAGGGAGCAAGGGAAGAGATTTTGTAGCAGATGAACAGCGAGAACAGAGGTCTTGAGGTGGGAGGAACTCAGTTATTCTAGGGGAAGCAAGAAGGTCAATGTAGTTGGAATGTAGTGAATTAAAGGGCGAGTGGCAGGAGGTGATTGGAGAGAATGGCAGGGACAAGGTCATGTAGGACTTTATAGGCCATAACAAGGAATTTGGATTTGAATCTAATTGCAAAGCGAAGCCTTTGAAGGGTTTTAAGCAGGGGAGTGCCATGATCTTGTAGGATTTTAATATCAAAAATCTGGCTTCTGTGTGAAACAGGTTTGGAGACGTTCAGATGTAGAATGGGGGGATCAGATAGAAGATTACTGTGATGCTATGGGGAAGCAATGGCAGAGGCTTAGAATGGAAGAAGTAATGGTAGAAGCACTGGAAAGAAGTGAACAGATTCAAGACAAATTTAGAAAGTTGAGTCAACAGGATTTGCTGATGGATTGGATGTGGGAGGTAAGGGAAGGGAAGAATTAAATGGTATCTTCCAGGTTTTTGGCTTGAAGAATTGGCTGGATGGTGGGGCTACTTTCTGAGAGGAAAAAACTGGAGAGGGGAAGTTTCGAACTTGTGGTGAAAATCAATAGTCTGGTGTAGATTTTTGTTTAAGATGGTTATGAGCCATTTATATGGAGATGTCAGATTTGTAGTTGAATATATGTCTATATGTAAATCTAAGCTGGTATATCAGTTAGCTATTGCTGTGTAACAAACCACACCAAAAGTCAGCCACTTAAACAATAACTATTTTACTACCTTACCTTATATTCCTTCAGGCTGGCAAATTACCCTGGGTTAATCTGGGAGTCTTATTTGCATTAGGAACCTCCCAGGTTCCCGAACGCATCAGTAGTCTGCTGTGACATGGCTAGGTGGCTTTGCTTCTAGGAGTTAGTTGATTGTCAGATGGTGTAATGATCTCTGTGGTTTTTCATTCATTAGTGGGCTGCCTTGGGCTTTCTCATATGTTAGAGGGAGAGTTCTAAGAGTAAGCAGAGCCTGAAACTCACAAGTGGTACACCATTACTTCCCCAGCATTTTATTGATCAAAGAAAGTTATAAGGCTAGCCCAGATTAGTGATGGGGAAAGAGACTTCACCTCATGATGGGAACTGTTGCAAAGTCACATTGCAAAGAGGTGTGGAGACAGAGAGGCCATTAATTAGGGGCATCAATGCAATTAATTGACTGTCGTACAGGTTATAATTTGAGTCTTCCGCATATAGATATTATTTAAATCCATGGGAACAATGGAACTCAACTAGAGAAAAAAAGTTGATGAAGAAGAGTCTTAAGAAAATTCAGCATTTGCCAATGAGATTTGGGCCAGCAAAAAGACTTAGAAGGTAAAACAGAGATAGAAGTATGTGGAGCATGTATTAAGGTTTGATAAACTGAGTCTGAGGACAGTTCATATTCATTTATTGAGGATGTCCTCAGTTTAGGGCACTTAGCTAGCTCTGTGGTAGAAAAAATGAGGAATAACTATGGTCTCACTGTGGAAACCATGCGGAATGTTTAATATAGCTGGAGGGAGAGCCTCATGCTTACATAAAGTGAATAGCAATGTAATTCAACAATACACGTGTTTCTCGAGAGCTCATCACAGAGAAGCCTTCAGCAAGATAAAAGTCAACCTTTTGGTTAGTTACATGCATGTTTTCAGTTTGCGAAAAATTCATCAAATCATACATTTATTATTTGTGTTATCTTCCATGTGTATGTTATATTACAAAAAAAGGCTTAAAAAGAACACATCAACCTTCTAGGTTATTGATGCTTGAAAGTGTTTAGTTTGATTAAAAATACTAACTGTCTTTTCATAAGAACTTACTTTTGTTATATGAATTTACATATACGTGATATATTCATATATATTTCAGGACCAAACTTTAGAAAAGATGCTTGAGAATAAACGAAATAAATTCTCTCTCCTTCTAAGCAATTTGATCATGGTGGATTTTTAACTTTTATCTTAATAATTTTGAAAAAATTTATTACTTTTTGTCTTCTACTCCAGCTTAAATGAACCCCTGATATGTAAAAAGAATTTAGTTCTCTGCTTCGGCATGCATTGTACTTTTAACACAAGAGCAAAAGAAAATTCAAACAGAGGAGAAATTGCTTTTTGTTATAAATTTGTGCTAACAAAAGGTAAAAAGCTTCTTTTGAATAAGACAATTGAAGAAAAAATTGGAACAGTTAGAAAGAAAAGACGACCTGGCAGGAGTGAAAAAAGCCCAAATCAGATAGGGGCTTGTGTGGAAAACTGGAATGGAGACAAATTGGCTGGGTCAAAAAAGAGAAAATAGCTTTTAGAAAATTGACCATAGAAATAATCATAGCCTCTAAGTTGGCTCAAATGATTTAGGGATGCTGGGGAGGAGGGATGGTAAGACAGCTCGCATCCTCAACTTGTATCATGTCCTGTGAAAATCTGAAATAGAAACAGTTCTCCTATAACTAATGCAATTGAAAACTTACTACTAATTATATATCCATGGCCTGTGAGCATGACCAGAGACTGAAATGTCACAGAGTTGGCTTAATCGCAAGGAACTTAGAGATGATGAGATACAAGGACCCTAATTCAGATGAGAAAACTGAGGCCCAGAGAGATTAAATAATTTACTGAAGGCCATGTGAAGAGCTAACAACAAAGTATAGGGGTGTTCCGAGTTAATCACCTCAAAGCCTAAACAGAGAGGCTTGCTACATTTTTTTTCTTTTTTTAAAGATTTTTTATTTTTTCCTTTTTCTCCCCAAAGCCCCCGGTACATAGTTGTATATTCTTCGTTGTGGGTTCTTCTAGTTGTGGTATGTGGGACGCTGCCTCAGCGTGGTTTGATGAGCAGTGCCATGTCCGCGCCCAGGATTCGAACCAATGAAACACTGGGCCGCCTGCAGCGGAGCGGGCGAACTTAACCACTCGGCAATGGGGCCAGCCCGAGGCTTGCTACATTTTTGTAGGCAAACCATGCAACAGTGGACTTCATAGAATATGTAGTCAGTGTGGATTTTTTTTCCATATTGGGCAAGGCCTGTAACCAGAAGCAGGGTAAATGCCAAAGGAAGTGATTTACAATGGGTACCAATTACTGTAAGAGCGAGTGTGGTAGTTAAAAAAAAATTTACAAATTCTTTGACGCTATTTTCATTAAGGGCTTGGAAGTCCATGTCGCCTTGGTTAGATCTGGAAGATCTAAATAGAAATAGATCTAAATAGAAACCAAAAGTTCTATTGCTCTATTGATGGTTGGAGGCCAAGTGGGCAATTGGATCTGCAAGCCTGTTACTTAGGGGAGAGATCTGAGCTAGATATAGAATTTCACTTATTACATAAAAATGTTTTTCAAACTTTAAAATTATTCTTTTCACACAGCTATACTGGCCTTTCTCCAAACCTGTGAATCTCGATAGCCTCTTGGGCTTCCCATTCCCCTCAGTTCCAGGCTTCCTTGTACAACATTGGGGTCATCTTCCTCCTTCTCTGTTTGGTACCTATGAAGATTTCTTCAACTCTCTCCTTTTGTGAAATAGAGGAAAAGCTAACCAAATATCTGGGCTCTTAACTGCAGCATCAGGTTAAAAAAAAAAATCAAGGTCTGTAGCTTAAATGGCTCCACACCATACATTTGTCATTTCATAGCAGCCTCTACCTAGAAGGTCAAGAGAAATACTGGAGACCCGAACTCGGAGGAAAAGGTGATGCCCTTCATCAGATTTTGCCCGTAAAATTCTGTAACCCAACATGGTGGATTACATCCATTTTTCAGTCTATAAAAGCCCAAAGGGATGGCTGCTCTTCTAGATCTAATAACTCCCTGTGGCACTGTGGTGCTGGTTGGTCCCCTGCTCCAAATCCACTCTGTCCTGTTCCCAGAATTACCATTATTTCCCCATTAGGACATTTCTATTCCCTCCAGCTTGTCAGCCTGACCCCATTAAGTCATACCTTTGCAAAGATACACCTATTTAACTCCTTTCCTCAGAAATCATTTTCTTCATTTCTGCAATCTTTGTAATTGGCCCTTGTCATAGAAAATCAAAATGCTAAAAGGAGTTGAAAAGAATGCTTTCCTCCAACATTTGCCACATACCTACGTGTATCGACTGTTATTCTGGATTCCTGCCTGAGGAATCTAACTGGGAAATGAGCCATCGATAACATTGAGGTGAGTTCTAGGTGACGGGCAGGAGGAGGGCAGTTAGTCAGTGTCAACGATTTTGTCCCTTTAGAAGTCTAGGGCAATATTATTATCAGAGGGGAAAGCAGCATCTCTCACAAAAGGTTAAGATCACAGATGCAGACTGAGATCACAGACCAATCTGAGTATAGAATCCTCGTCTGAATCTGGACTAGCTGTCTGACCTTGGACGCAGTCATTTAATATTTCTGTAAAACTTCCTCCCATCTAGATTGTTGCACTTCTAGCTCATCTTTATCCTTCAAGTCTTAACCCAAAAGCCCCTCCTCTCAGAGGCCTTCTCTGCCTGCTCTCTCATCTAAGGAAACCCCCGTGTCTGGCCAATTATTCCCTTATTCATTATTCTACTTATTTCTTTCCTTGTACTCATGATAATTATTTGTAATTCTCTCTTATTTACACTGATTATCTATGTACTTATTTATGATTCAATTGCTACTTTATCCCCAGCTCAGAAAAGGTGCTGAATTAATCAATGAAACGTCTAGGCAAGGCCAAAATCGCCAGTCAGTCTGGTGAGAAAACTCAATCCGATTGATTATTTACTATCCTCTGCCAAGCACTATCCAATAGAAACATAATACAAGCCATTTATGTAATTTTAAATTTTCTGGTCACCACATTAAAGAAGTGAAAAATAAACCGATGAAATTAATCTTATAATGTGTGCTATTTTACCTAGTATATATCCAACATATCATTTCAACACTTAACCAATATAAAAATTATTAATGTAAAATTATTCATGAGATAGTTTACATTCTCTTTTTTCATAGTGAGTCTCTGAAATCTGGTATTTGTTACTTATAGTACATCTTAATTTGAATGTTAAATTTTCAGAGGAAATCCTTCTTCTGTATTTCGATTTTTATAAAATTTATAGTTGAAAAAGGAGATTCACATACCCAACTTGTTCCAGGCATCCTTAAACATTTTCCAATACTTGATTAAATTATCAGATTTTAAATGTAAATTTAAATAAATTAAATTGAAATAAAATTAAAAATTCAATTCCTAATTACAGTAGACACATTTTAAGTGTTTAATAGCCACAAGTAGCTAGTGGCTACGATATTGCAGCTCTAGTCATCTTGCCAAACTTTTCTGATCATATTAGCTTGTGGAAATGTATCCTTACAATCAGATTATGTTGTTCCAAAAGGAAGAAGAGAAGGAACTTGTACACATTAAGTGGAGGTGTACGCCGGATGCTTTGGCAACTATTTTCCAAACAACCCTTCCAACAAGCCTAGGAGGCTAATTTCATTATCCCCATTTTATGCATTGGGAAATTGAAAGCTGACAGGGAGAACTTGCTGTAAGCCCATGGCGTCTTTCTCTCTATCTGGTGGTTTTCAAATGAGAAAAGAGTAAGGAAAGGGCACCCATCTCTGGCTTTCTACCCTGTCCTCCTCGTGTCTTTCTACACACTACCTGGAACGTCTGAGAGCACACTCGGCTTCTTTTGCTCACACATAGGCAACACAAGGCAGGCTTTCTGCTTCCCGCTGCTGGCAGGGCCTGGGGGAGACTGGTCACAGATGAGGCCCAATGCCCAAGGAATAGAATGAACTTCCTGCCTCTCCCCTTGAAGGGCACTTGGAGATAGTACTACTCCTTGAAAGTAAGGAGAGCACCGCCTCACCTCAGAGCCAAAGCCTCTCCAGAGAATTGCGATCTTTCCCCGCTGTCCTATGGGAAATACGCTTTGGGCTGGGATGGCTTCTGAGGATGTGGAGACCATCTGGACTGCAATCATTTAAAGTCTTTTGCATTCTTTAACTTGGACTGTATGCCTTCTATCCTCCTTTGGAAAAAACAAATTGCATATTTAAACAAGTTTGAGGTGCCCAGTCACCATCTGTGTTTATGTACTTAGGTTTGGGGGGAAAAAGATTTTGATGACCTTATAGGTCTGAGATTACTGGTTGCCCTTCAATATTGCTTTTCCTTTCTTCCTTAGTGACAGAACACTTTAATTTTAGCTGGAACATGTCCTTTCCCTGAGAACAAAGACTACATTTCTCAGCTTTCCTTGCAGCTAGCTGTGGTCATGTGACTACATTTTGGCCAATGCACTGTAAGAGGAAATGTTGCATGAGGCTGATGGAAAGTTTGCTGAAAGAGTCTCTACTTTCTTCATTACCTTACTTCACCTTGCAAGCTGGACTGCAGAGTTGATGGCTGGAATTTCAGTAGCCATGTTGGACCATAAGGTAGAAGCCATGTGACAAGGATAATGGAGCAACAAGATAAAAAGAGCTCGGGTCCTTGGTATCATGGAGTGCCACACCTGCCCTGGACTATCTAAATCCAGATTCTCCTTATGTGAGGGGGATATAAACTCTTATCTTCCTTGAGTCACTATTACTTTGCATTTTCTATCACATGCATCTGTAACCAAATCAAATCTTAACTAAAACATATGCACTTTCCACGTAGAAGACACCAGGGAAGTGAGACTTCTGCAACTGAAATGGCCCAATTAATAAGACTAAAAATGGACTAAAAATTAAACGGAGATGTGAGGCCTCACTTGGCCTGCTCGTTGTTAAGATATATCTAATCTCTAGGCCCGTCTCTTATATTTATTCAGAATGTAAGATACTTCCATTAGGTCCTTAGGTTAAATATTGGACCAGAGGATCTCCACTATAGTCTCCAGATGTTTTTCATTTTACCATTTTTTTCTACTTTTATTCCTTGATTTTTTTCTTCCCTTTTGTTTTACTCTCATCTACCTTTTTGGGTTCAACATTTATACATTAGATTTTCCAATGTTATTCCTTTTTTTTTTTTTTAAAGATTGGCATCTGAGCTAACATCTGTTGCCAAACTTTTTTTTTCTTCTTCTTCTCAAAGCCCCCAAGTACATAGTTGTATATTCTGGTTGTAGGTCCTTCTGGTTGTACTACGTAGGACATCACCTCAGCATGGCTTGATGAGCAGTAACATGTCCACACCCAGGACCCAAACCGGCAAAACCCTGGGCCTCTGAAGCAGAGTGCATGAACTCAACTACTCAGCCACGGGCTGGTCCCAGCCAATGTTATTCTTCACAGAGATGCAGAGTGGGACTCATTACCACAGGGAGTCTTCTTCCGGTTAGGGAAGGATGGCACAGGAAGAGGAAAAGGCTGGCTTTCTGGACTGTCAGAAAGTGATGACTAGAATGTTTGCCTCATTACTCCAGCCCTGATTAATAATGTAGGAAAGACACAGGCAAAAAGGGCACACATAGGAAAAAGACTGGAAGGAAGTGCTCAAATTGAGATCAATGATTATCCCTGGAGAGTATGGTAGAAGCCACACTATAATTTTTTCACCATACATACTTTTGAATTATTTGATGTTTCTTCCTTAGAATGGGCATTTCTTATTCTATAATTTAAGAAATGGAAATAACAATATTTTCATGTTCAAGGGGCGGTAGTGATTGGTGGAAGGTCACAAAAACCAAGAAATGTTCAGCTGTGCCATTGTCCAAAAGCATTCACAAGCCAAGACCACACTCTAGAAAACCTTAGCTCCTACTAGATCTTCCCTGTGTCTTCTAGGAGCTTCTCTTCATTTGTCAATATGGGGGAGTTGTTGCTGGGTAAACAGTAGCAGGAATTCTGGGCCAGGCTGGGGTCACCTGCAGACTGGATCTCCACAGACCTCTGCGAAAATACTTATTCCAGGTGCTTATGCATGAACTCGATTTCATTTTGTTATCACACTGTGTTCTGAGCTTCCTGAAATACCCGATTCCTCTAATGTCAGGCATATTGCTATTCTCCCTTCTAAGAACCCATCCTCTGTCCAGCTTCATGGTTATTGGTTTGTTATTAGAGACTGATTGCATTAATGGACACAGATTTCCATGTCTCTAGGCCTGGCCATGAGATATGTTTGATTGATGAGCCAGCAGCCATCTTTTTGAAAGAAGAGGCTCAAAAAAGTACATGTGCAGTTTTGCTTTTTCTCTTGGATCCTTGCACCATCAGGAGAACATGCCTGAGCTAGCCTGCTGGAGGGATGTGAGAGATACATGGAGCAGAGCCAAGTCATCCAGCTGAGGCCAGCCTGGACCAGCCATCTGACAGCCAACCTGGCAGCCGATGGTGGATGCCTGAGCAGGTGCTGCCAAGACTGGTCACGACTGATCCAGACTTACAGAACTTCCTAGTGGAACCATTAGGCTGATGAGAAATAACAAATGGTGGTTGTTTTTGCCACTATATTTTGGGGTGGTTTGTTGCATAGCAATAGCTAATTGATTCAGGTGTACACTTCCTTCCTCACCTGCACCCTTCCTACCACTGTACCACAACCAACTCTGCCATTTACCATCTATATGGCTAGATAGTTAGTTTTCTCTGTGTAATGAACAATTTTCTCTGTGTCACAAATAACCTCAAATTTTTTTGGCTTAAAACAACAACCATTTACTCAAGATTATTCATGAATCTGAGGGTCAGCTATGGGTTCTGCTGATTTGGGCTGAGTTTGCCTGATCTTGGTGGGATCATGCCTTATCACGCATTTGTGGTCAGCTGGAGGGTTAGTTCATGCTAGCTGATTCATTATAGTGACACTGGGATGACTGGAGTCTCTCTCCACATGACTGCTCATCATCTAGCGGGCTGGCCTGAGCTTATTCACATGATAGCCACAGAGTTTCAGGAGTAGGTAAGAGTAGCAAGTCCTAATGTGAAAGCACTTTTCAAGCCTCTGCTTACATCACGTTTGCTTTGTCCCATTGGCTGAAGCAAGTCACTTGGCCAAGTCCAGGGTCAGAGTGGAAAGGCACTACCAAAAGATGGAGACAAGGAAAGGCACGAAAGAACTGGGGCCACTAGTATAATTGATCCTCCATGATGACATCACACAAATCCTTTGATTGCTCTGAGCCTCAATTTCCTCTTTCCCAAAATGGAGATAGTGATACTGGCTTGTTATAGATGGAATTATGTCTCCTAAAAAGATATGTTGAAGTCCTAGTCCCTAGTACCTGTGAATGGGACCTTATTTGGAAATAAGGTCTTTGCAGATGTAATCAAGTTAAGATGAGTTCAGTAGGGTGGGCACTAATTCTATATGACTGGTATGTTTATAATAAGAGGAAAACACCATGTGAAGACACAGACACAGAGGGAGAATTCCAAGTAATGATGGAGGCAGATATTGGCATGAGAGAGCTTTAAGCCCATGAATGCCAAAGATTGACAGCCACCACTAGGAGCTGGGAAAAGGCAAGGAAGAACTCTACCCAGACTTTCAGAGAGCACGTGGTCCTGCCAACACCTTGATTTTGGACTTCTAGCCTCCAGAACTGTGAGACAATACATTTCTGCTGTTTTAAGCCACTCAGTTTGTAGTACTTGGTTACAGCAGCCCTAGCAAACTAATATAGAGCCCAACTCCTCTGGCAAAGCTTTTATTGAGGATCAATGAGCAGAGTGACTGCTGATGGATGGACTCTAGCCCTACAAATGGATATGCTGAAATAATTCTATCTCATATTGGGAGGAAGCTCTTCAAGCAGGGATGAGGTCATACAGCTGTTGCAGCATCAGAGCTGCCTCAGATCTCTGACTTTAGAGGCCTTGGGGTTTCCGAGGGAGGAAAAGGCCAGCATCACTTGTTTTCCTGTCAGCCTCCCTCCTGGTTTGTGGTCAGCTCCCCAGGCTCCTGACAGACACCTGCTCCTGCCAATCCCTGCAGGCCTGCAGGGCAGGGATGTTTTCCTTTACTGAAGAAGAAGCCCTGAGCTCTGACTCTTGGCCTTGCTCCCATGTAGCTCTGGCTCCGGGAACATTCCAGGAAGACAGAGGCTAAATTTAATCTCACTTACCTTGCGATTTCTACACTGTGTCCTCCATTCAGACTCTCTTATTATGCAGGGAACTTGGTTCTGGGCATTACTAGAGGCAGTAGTGTTTGTTTTTGCAGCCAAACACAGGCAGGGAAAGGTTCCCCCTCCCTGTGGGAAGTCTCGCATTTTCTGAGGCTAGGTGCATGGAAGTTCTCGCAGAATGCACCACCAGATTCTCCCAGAGTGCTCCCTGTTGCCTCCCACCTCCCTAACACTGCCCACTCTATTTTCTTTGACTAGAGAAGGCTTTCTACCATCTCTACCCATTGAAGTGATTCTTAAACTTTGAAAACTTTAAAGCATGGGTCATCATGGAGAGAGCACAGACCTTGAGACAAAAGACCTGAGTTTGAGATTCATGTTTAGCACTTACTGTGTGTCTTTAAGCAAGTCACTGAACATCTCTGTACCTTAACATTATTATCTAGTAGAGAGAGAAATGTATTCTGCGAATCAGCTAAGATAATGGATCTGAAAGTGCTATGCTATATAAGCATTACTCAATTTGGAAAAAGAAAATTCATTCATTCATTCATCTAACTAATAACTATGAGAAGTCTATTTTGTGCCAGGTCCTCTTCTAGGTGCTGAGGATAAAGTAGTGAGCAATGTAGGTGAGGCCTCTACCCTCATAGATCTTACATTCTAGTGCAGGAAATAGGCAATAAATCAGCAGAAAAATAAATAGGTATAATTGCAAATAAATAGATAATTACAAATTATAATAATTTCTAGGGGAACTATAGAATAACTGGGGAAAGCCATTTGGACTGGATGTTAAATGACATGGACAGAGTTGACATCATTTAAGATTTGAACACTCTAATCCTCTATGCCTGGAGGAAAAAGCAGGAAGGGAGAAGTGTGATGGGGATAAACATGTGTTTTGCTATGTCTTTACAATGTATTCTGAATTTCCTCTAAATCCGTTTGTCTTGCTGGCTTGCTACTCTCTACTCATTGGATCATTGGCATTAATATCTTCATGGGGTTGGCAGATGCCCCCTAGACAAATGTTGAATGTCATTGAATTATACAGAGGGCTTTTATAGGTCTAGTGAGACAAAAGTTTAGAATGCTAGCTTTTGTTGACAAAGAAAAAAGAAACTTAAAAATTTTAGATCTTTCCTATACACGTTAAGAGCAACTGGAGTCTAAACACAGGATTTTATAATAAACTAGAGGTAGAGAGAATTTAGTCTACATTTAAAGAGAAGTTGCAATGAAACAGAAAGGAGTAGAAAGTTTCCCACCACTAAAAGGGAGGAGAGAAACTGAAGGACAAGTGGTCAGATATGAATGTACTGATTCTTTCTGGTAGATATAAAAAAACTTTTGAAATATGGTTTTAGGGCATATTATTGTTGAACATCAAGAATCCATAATTGCCTGTCTCCTTATTGGTAGAACAAAGATTTTTGTTAGGTGTCCATTTTTACTTCACACGGTCGGTGTGATGAGGGAAACTGAACTCACCTCCAGTTAGAGGGGTGGGGCTTAGTCTAAGCAAATTATGATAATCTCAACCCCCTTGATGGCAATTGATTTGGAAACCCAGGCTTTAGCCAACCAGCAAATGACACTCATTTGTTAGTTTTGACTTGGCCCAATCAGGCTGAGGGAAAAACCTTTTAATACAAAGTTACAGAGAAGTTTTATCCTTCTCTCTCCCATTAGTGATGGAGGAAGCAGGCTCCCAGTACTACTTGTAGCCAAATTCTGACCAAGTGGAAAACCAGCTTTGGAATGAGGCCAACAGTGTGGCTCTCAGGGTGAACAGACAGAAAGAACCCACGTCCCAGCTGATATTGCTGAGGTCTTGAATCAAACAATCCTAATGCTAGACTTCCTGTTTTGTGATTTAATAATTTTATTTCTTGTTTAATCTAGTTTGAGTCAGGCTTTCCATTATTTAGAGCCAAAAGAATCTGAGATAATACAATGGGAGAAAAAACTAGACTGCTTTGGAGGAATGCCAGAGTGGGGGGAGTTATTTCTCATTTTAAAGAGCAGATCCTAGGAAAATTTCAAGATATTTAGAAGAGTTCTGTGCCAACAGGGGGAGGTGAAGGCAGACTAGAAATCGACACATGGCATGATGTGATTAATCGACAAGAAAGCTTATGCCACCTGCTTTAGCCTGAGAATGCTTTACAAGGCATTCAGAATTTCCTGAATGCTCTGGGAGGTAGGAAACAGAGAGGCATGTAAGACAGTTGAGGCAGCTGCCTTGTGACCCCATCAGGGGACTCCTTGCAGAAAAAGGTGTGGTGACTTTGAAGTAGAGGTTAACAGGTGGGCCACTCAGGCTAAGGGTTAGATGGGAATCATTGCTATGTCCCAGAGAGGAGTATCAGCACCAAGACTCAAAGAGAAGGACAATTCATGAAGGGCAGACCATGAATCACACAAGACCCACCAGCGCTGGATGCAGCAAGGTTAGAGTTTTACCAGGTAAGGTGAGGTATATCTGAATTTGAGGTCATTGGGAATCATCAGAGAACCACATGTAGGTAAAAACATAAACTTCTACCTATATCCAAACTCCAAATTAGAAGAGAAGATCAGGTTGTGAGACCCACTGAGAAGGAAGAGATACAATCTTGACGGAGCATCTGGAATTAGAAGTGATTGATCATTTACCCAAAGGAAACTGGGTTAATCTGAAAGAGGTTGTGTTAAACTCGTTACGGTAGGTTGCATCATTTGCCCTAATTCTTTGCCCGTCCTGTATCTGTGTCCTTTGTGATGTGACAAGGTAGAGTCTAGGGTACAGTCTATTTCTACACCCCTGGATCTGAGGGTGGCCGCGTGACCTGCTTTAGTGAATACCATGAAGCTGGAGGGATATGTCCCAGTTCTAAGCCTGGGTCTAAAAAGCTCTTGTGTGTTTCCATTTGCTTGTACTATCATGTCTGCCATCATCAAGAACACAGCTCAGGCTTAAGAGTTACGAGGAACCCAGCTGAGCCACCCTAGTCATCCCAGCTGAAGTCATCTTAGATAACTGACAGCCAGACGTCTTCAGAAGTATTAGTTTTCCATTCTCACTGTAACCAATTATCACAATTTTAGTGCCTTAAAACAATGCAAATTTATTGTTATAGACCTGGAGGTCAGAAGCCTAAAATGGGTGCACAGAGCTGCATTCCTTCTGGAGGCTATTGAGGAGGATCTATTTCCTTACCTTTGCCAGCTTTTAGAGCTGGAAATATTCTTTAACTCATAGATCCTTCCTCTATGTTGAAAGCTAGCAGCATAGCATCTTCTCTCCTGTGTGACCTCCTGCCAACCTCTTATAAGGACACTTGTGATTGTATCAGGTCCGCTCAGATAATCAAAGATAATTTCCCCATCTCAAGATCCAGAACCTAATCACACCTGCAAAGTTCCTTCCGCCATGTAAGGTAATATATTCACTGGTGCTGGGGATTAGGACATGGACATCTTTGGGTACCATTATTCTGCATACCACACCAGATATGTGAGCAAGACAGACCAAGATTAGCAGATACAGCTGTGTGACAAATAAATGCTCATTGTTGTGTGGCACAGCGGTTTCAACATAGTTTGTTATGTGGCATTCTTGTGCCAGTCAATAATTGAGCCATGGAAAAGACTGAGCTACCCTTAGTCAGCCAGTTTAAACTTATACCCTGCCATTAGTTAAAATGAAAACTATGGCGCAAGGTGAGAACAAAATGGTAAAGAAAGTTACTTTCCTTTTATTCTTACTTCTTTTCCTTTCTCTCTCTCTCTTTCTTTCTTTTTTCCCCCTCTTTTTCATTTTGAAAAAAAAAGAGAAAATGTAGAAAAACAAAAACATTGAAAAGAATAAAAAATCACTTCTAATCATACCACTCTGAGATAATTACTATCAATATTTTGGTATGTGTGTATCCAGAATTTTTCAAATATTCAATCCTTGGAAATTTTATTCTGGGACTTCCAATTGCAGGTTGACCTGACCCAGGAAATCTCTCCTTCCATCTCAAACACATAGAAATGCCAGAACAAACATACTGGAAAATAACATGCGCGAGAGAAGATCAGAGTTAGGGCATTCTGAATCTTGTACTGTTTGGAAGAAGGAGAAAGACGCAGATTAACTTGAGATTTCTTCAGTATTCATGTTAAACATTTAAGGGTAACTACTAAAATAGCAGAAATAAAATGTGACATCTAAACCAAAGAGGCTGGAAGGAAATGGATCTAACAAAATTCAGGGACAGGGAGAAGAAGCAAAGAAAAATCTCCCAAATAGAATGCACAAAATAAGATGGCGGGTATAAGTCCAAATACGTCAGTAATAATAATATTACAAATAGATTATATAAAAGGTAGAGACAATCAAATTGGTTTAAAAAATATCCATCTATTGCCTACTTCCAAGGATGCACTTAAAGGAAGAAGACTCAGAAAGGTAGAAAATACATGGAAAAGGCATTTAATATATCAGGCAAATACCAAAAGAATGCTAGCATGGCACATGGTCACTAAAGATATGAACAAAGTCTTTTTTTTTTTTTTTTCAGGAAGATTAGCCCTGAGCTAACATCTCCTGCCAATCTTCCTCTTTTTGCTGAGGAAGACTGGCCCTGAGCTAACATCTGTACCCATCTTCCTCTATTTTATGTGGGAGGCCTACCACAGCATGGCTTGCGAAGCGGTGTTATGTCTGCACCCGGGATCCAAACCAGCGGACCCCAGGCCACCAAAGTGGAACATGCGAATTTAACCGATGTGCCACCGGGATGGCCCCAACAAAGTTTTATAGAAACAGCAGCACTGTTTGTAGTAGAGAAAATTCAGAAATAACCTAAAGAGCTGTAGAAAATGGAATGGATAAATAGATCATATATTCACATGATGGAAAACTGTATAGCAGTTACAATGAAGGAACCAAGAGCCATAGGAATCAACATAGACAGATTTTTTTAAATGTTGAATGGAAAAAGGAATGGAAAAATTTTACATTCAGGCTGATAAAATTTATCCATATAAAAAAGCCACTCTATATTTCCCATATGTATGTTGTGAAAATATAAAAATCTGGACTGGATGATATATACTAAATTTATAAATCCGTCAGTTTGAGAATGGAAAAGATGGGAAAGAGAAATAGAAAAAATGGGACTTTAGCTTATTTATAATATTCTAGTTATTTTAATTAAAAATTCTGAAGGAGATATAATTAATGTTTGTTTCATCATTATCTCTAATTTTCTATACTTTTAAAAAACATCTCAAAGTGTAGTTCCTTCGAACAGGGTGAGGGCTATTTTCTCCAAGGCCTCTTTTAGTGCCAAAACTCTGATTTTACTGTCACATCTAATATAGAAAAAAAAAAGAAGAAAAAAAGAAATCTATAGTTTTTTGCAGCCTGCAGGCAAGTATTAGAGCATTCTTTACTATAGAAAAAGATGAGAAAACCCTAAATGCCTCAAAATAATAAAATTGACACAACTTTGGGGGCAGTATTACATAGCTGTTAAATTCATGTTCTGAAAAAATATGTCATGACATGGTGAAGTGTTCACAATAAACTGTTAAATTAATTGAGCAGAGTGCACACCTATATACACATATATATTTACATATATGCATATCATATTGCTCTGCCCTGTGGCTGCTGGTATTACGGAGAATACTAGCTATATTTTCCACAATACGCATATATTGCCTTCAAATTAAATTTTTTAAATTAAAGTAGGCTAGTTTCATTACAATCATGTAAACTGATAAAAGTTATATAGTTAAAAAAATAAAAGATTGTCTTTTTCTAATACATGACAAGTGTTAACATGCCAGCTCATTAGAAATGTTTCAGATTATAGTGTTATTTAGTTATTTTCTACCTCTCTCTTCCCATCTAAGGGCCCATTAGTTGTGGATTCAGGGCAAGAAAAGATAAACAGGCAGATTAGAACAGTTGACGAACCCAAATGAGGCCTGCACAGTCCATACTGCACCCAAACCCACCATCAGGATAACATGGGTATGGGCCAGTATAGACATTTTTATCTAATAGAGGTTTAGATTTTTTCCAAGACCTGGACCTCTTGGTCTCACAGAGCACTTTCTTCCAGATCTCTGGGGGCAGCACTGCAGTTGGCTCAAGGAGTGCCTCCTCCTGGCCAAGAATCTTATTGCTTCCGGCCTTGGAACAGGCTTTTCCCAGGGGTCATCTACTATGGTTTGTATCCCACCCCACTCAAGATTTTGACATTGAAACAAAGAATTTTATTTTCTTTCCCTGTAGTGCTGCATTTTCTTTTTCATGCAAGGGAAACAGCTTGTTGAGTTTGACCATTTCTCTGTAGGCTTGAAAAGCAAACCTGGAATGCTGGGGGCCCAGGAGTGACCGAGGTGGAGGCCTCTGTGAAGCATGGATTTAGGTGACAAACTTATTTCAAACAAAAACCTAAATGAGAATCCGGGATGACAACCTTGCTCCTTCTCAAAGCAAAAATGGCCTCAGAAACCACTGAAAACGTAGATCAAAGAAGAAAGTACGCCCGTCTTCTGGCACACAGGCGGCAACTGCTAAATGGTTTGCTCCATTGTCATACATAACATGATGGATATTAGTAGATAACAAACAGCATAAAAATGTCCTCTTTCTAATAAGCCAGCAGAAAAACAAAGAAAATAAAGCTACATTTGGCACCACAATGTCACTTGGAAATTGGCCTCTGTTTATAAGTAATTGATTGAATCACTGAAAGCGTTTGCTTGTCCCAGGCTATCACTAAGACTAGCTCTTTAAAAACTATTAGTACTTCTTTTCTTCCTTCATGAGCTAAGTTTGCATTATTAATACACAGAGGACTTCCGGGACCAAACCAAGCTGGGTTAATTTGCTGTATTCCTACCACTGCAGCTTGGGCTAGAAACCAGACTTTGCCCAGGAATAGTGGAAAGGGGCACCTGTTTGGTCTCCTGCTTCTGCCTCCCAGCCAAGGATCTCTGTGGATACCTGCCAGGCTGTTAATTTAATTGGCCTCCTTGGATGGGCCAGCAGCACATGCCCTGGGGCTCTGGCAACGGACCTACTTACCACATATCTTGTTTTGCTGACCACAAGCTTCTTGTTAGAACATGTTTATTTCTTCCTTAAACACTTAAATCATCTTTCTAATGGAAGCCTGCAAATCTTTTATGGAAACACATGGATTAGTTTAGCCTTGCAACATGCTAGACTGCTCAATATAGATAATTGAAGCTTTATCCTTTGACATAGATGTACATGATGGAAAGAGCAACCACAAAGCAACCGATCAGAGGCTGTTGAGTGGAGAATAATCTTTCTCTCTCTGGTAGAAACAGACATACAAAGACAGTTATGGGATATCAATGGTCAAAGAATACCAGGGTCACAATGGAGTCCAATATAAGTAAAAAGCAGTATTCAAGGAATACAAAATTCGCGAAAGAGTCCAATCTTCAGATAATGCAAAGATGTCACCATCAGCTGCTCTACCATTTGCATATTCAGATAAACAATGGGCAGCAGCTGTAGAATTAATGCCATTGCAAAAACCTACTACCATAAGACCATTTAAAAACTTTCATGAGCTTGAAGAAATTAAATGGTATGCTCAATCTAGCCTTTGGATTATAGATTTCCCACTCCAAAGCTAGACTCAGCCTGATTTATCATTTTCTGATGCAACCCAGGTATGATAGGACTCTCTTGTGGACCAGTCTTTTCCCAAAAGAGAGAGCAATGTAGCTTCTGATGCCCTGAAGACAAATGTAAATCTTTATTATGTTTCCTCAAAGTTGTAGTATAGGGGCTTCTCACAATGAGTGGCCCAGAAAACATTGGTCATTTCCTCTCCAGGTACCTCTCTCCAAAGTTTTAGTAAGAACCACTGCTAAGTTTTCTCTCTTTCTTTCCACACATCCCTTCCAGCATCATGTGGCTTGCCATTTCCTCATTTCAGACTCTCCAATATGCCTGCCTACCATGCTGGACATGGGAACTCCCGGCCCATTACACTTGATAGCACTACTGTTCTTTGGAGAATCATTTCCCTTCCTATTCCTAACTTTAAAGGAAATTCTAGCAAATAAAATCATTTACTATTGTAAAAGGTAGAACTTCCTACCCCTTAAGTGTGGGCTACACTTAGTGACTTTCTTCCAAAGAATACAGTACGGAAATGGAGAAAGAAGCAACTTTACAGTGGAAAAATCTGGCAAACACTACCTTAGCTGGGTGATCAAGGTTAACATCACCAGCAATGTCATATTGATAGTATATACCCTTGATATGATGTGTTAAAAATGCCACTTTGCCTCTGTGCTCGTCCTCCATAAACCCATTAACCCAAGTCTAACCATGAAAAAAAAAAAAGGAAAAAAAAGCCAAATTGGAAGACATTCTACAAAATACTTGACAGTACACTTCAAAACTGTCAAGGTCATCCAAGAAAAGGATAGTCAGAAACTGCCACAGCCCAGAGAAGCCTAAGGAGACATGAAAACAAAATGTAATGTTGTGTCCTAATTGGGATCTTGGAACACAAAAAGATCTTTAGGGAAAAACCCGTGAAATCAGCATAAAGTATGGAGTTTAGGGATTTTTGCTTTGTTTTTGATTTTTTAAGAAAAGGATGATCGATTTTTTGATCTGGACCATGTATCTAGTGGGGGCACAAACTTTGGTTGTCCTGCCATGGGACATAATGCTTCTTAATTAAATTTGCCCCAGATGAATTTCCAGTTCCCATGTAGCCTAGGCTTGCCAAGAATATTACACTAAAAATACTCAGCAAAGTTAGTTGCCAAAAGCAATCAAAATAAAAGGCAGATTGATACAAATAAATAAAATAAAAGATAGATTGCATATCTGGAAGAATAATAAAAGAGATCCAATTCATAATTCAGCACAGCATTTTAAAAAATTCTTTCTTCACTCTAGTTTTCATGAAACCTGTAGCTTTTCTGGACTTTCTCATTCTCCAAATTCCTTCCTTTCTATTTCCTACCTCTGCTCTTTCTGAAGCCCCACCACATGTGGCTCTCCTCTCGCATCATTTTCTCAATCCTTTCCTCCTGCTTCTTCCAAACTTTCTCTAGCCATTATCCAGGCTCAGCTGTCATGAAAGCCTGGGACCTTCCCCAGCAAAGACAGAACTCCCCAGAGGAGAGGAGACAAATTTGAATAGTCAAGGAGAAAATTCTCTTTAGCAAGGGTAGAAAAGGGAACGAGGGTAGGCTGAGAACTCTGTAAGCTAACATGGATTGCTCCCGTCGCAAACATAAACAGTTGGCTTTGATATACAGACCAGCGTTAGGAGAACCACAACAGTGACTGGGGATGAAAGATATGTCCAGAGGAGGAATTGGATGGTCATGGTTTAGGTCCCAGACACACCACTTAAAGGATAAAGTCCACGCTTTGTGCAGACAGAGTCCATCTCTGCCCTATTTTCTGTTGTGTCCCAGTGCCTAGTCCAGAGAAAGAATCCCAATATATTTGATTAGTGACCTTGAGAATAAGAGTATCTGTTTCTTTAATTGTAAAGTTGCAAATTTAGACAACGTCTGCCTTAGTCACTTCACAGAGATTTTACCAGGAGTCATGCTACCTACATTAGGGCAAATAACTAAAAAAAGGGCAGTGTAGCGGACAAAGCATCATTGTGGACAGAGCATCAGTGTGGAGGCCAGAATAACCCTCCCTAATCAGAGGAGGACTTGGGTGAATTCCTTGGCTGTAGTTTCTTACCTGTCAAGTGGGATAGGCTGGGTCACATCCTCTTGGAGTTCTCATTGGCTCACTGCATTGTGACTTTGTAACTCCTCCTGTCAAGAAGTGCAGTTGTTTCAGCGGCCTGGGGTTCACCGGTTCGGATCCCAGGTGTGGACATGGCATCACTTGTAAAGCCATGCTGTGGTAGGCGTCCCACATATAAAGCAGAGGAAGATGGGCACAGATGTTAGCTCAGGGCCAGTCTTCCTCAGCAAAAAGAGGAGGATTGGCAGCAGATGCTAGCTCAGGGCTAATCTTCCTCAAAAAAGAAAAAAAGAAAGAAGTAGAGCTGTGACTTGCTTTGACAAATAGTGTGGTGGAATGAAAGTGTGCAAGTTCTGAGCCTGGATCTCAAGATTCCTAGTGTGATTTTCCTCTCACTTTTGGAAGCTTGCCTCCACCATGTATATAAGCCAGGCTAGGCTGCTGAAGGATGAGAGACGTGTCCCACTCACTCCCATTGCCCAACCAACAGCCAGCCAACTCCAGAAAGAGAGCTGCTTGGCTGACTGGAAGCAGACTGCAGATACATGAGTGAGCCCCACTGAGCCTAGAAGAACAATCCAGCTGACCTTAACTCAAACTGCTGATCTACAGAATGATAAGCCAGATAAATCATGTAAGCCACCAAGTTTGGGGGTAGGATGTTATCCGGCAATGGCTAACTGGTATGACTTTTAAATGGAAAACTAAGTGAGTCAGTTACTCCTCCCTCACTTGTACCGTCAGACAGAGGGCACGTTTTCCAGGAAACTTCCCCTGACCCAGAAACCATCTCATGCATTGTCTTGGTGGCCTGTTGTCTGCTTTTGTTTGGTCATATAACTTCCTGTATCATCATTATATTGGCTCTTTAAAAAGCTCTAACAGACAGAGTTAAAATTTAGTCCACATATTAGCCACAGGGCCTATTTATTTCTGCCTCAAGCTCTGTCTTATTTAGCTAAGACTGATGGCTCATGGCTCTTGATGTTCACCGAAGAAAACAATGGCATAGGACATGTCTGTCTTTAGTTTCTGCACCCCTCTCCTCTGAGATCCACCATCCCTGAAGGAAGACAGCATCCTCTTGTCTTTAGATGTTTGGGACCATTCACCAGGAATGTCTAAGCTCACGTGTTTGGTGACCCTTGAGGTTAGAACTCTGCTATCTGCATTTCAAGGTAACATCTAGTTATGCAACAGATGAATCCTGCTATGATGTGGCACATCCTAGAAAACTCAGTCAAACTGGCTTGAGCGAAAGGGGAAATTTGTTTCTGTTACTGAAGGGTATCTGGCCTCAGGCATGGCATTAATTAGGTTTCAGTCTTCTTTGCTCCATCAATAATCTCTCTTTTCCTCTGTGTTGCCTTAATTTACAAGCAGCCTTTCTCTATGTGGTGACAAAAATGGCTGCTGGGAGCCCAAGACTCCCATGCTTTCTGCTGAATAACTGAAGGACAGAGACACCTCTCTCTTCCCAGAAGTTTCAGCAAAAGTCTGAGGCTGATTCTCATTGGACCTCTTTGGGTCACATGTTGTGCCTGAACCAATTACTTTCTCCAGGGAAATGGAAAATGCTAATTGACCACACTGGCAACCTGCTAGGCCCCAGGGGAAAAGGGTAGTGTGGGAGGTGATAGTTGGGTTCGCATCACTCAATCACCTGGATCAAGAGAGAGTGGGGTTTCCAGAGGAACCTCAGGTGCTGTTAGCAGAAGGGAGGACAGATGTGGGCAGGCAAAACCAGCAGTTACCATGACAACAGTAGTTTTCAATCTTACTTTACATTATGGTCACCTGGGGGTACTTTTACACAATACCTCCAGAAACAGTGATTTACTTGGACTGGGGTGTAGCGTGAGCATCAGTAGTAGTTTAAACTCTCCAGGTGATTCTAACGAGCAGCCAAAGCAGACAATCACTGCATGAAGGATATTACCAGCTCATTAAGACTTCACCCGGGGGATCAGTCTGAAGGAGTGCAGCTCTCAGGGTAGAGTTTCCAGCCCCGGAGAAAGCTAGAGTCAGTGTGGTGCAGTACATGTGGGAGTGGACGGGGACAAGCAGACAGGAAGCTCCAGTTGCCCCCAGTTTGAAGCATAGTGGCCCTCTGTATCCTCAGCTTCCCCATCTTTGGATTCAACCAACTGCGGATTGAAAGAACTATGATGGCTGCGTCTGCAATGAACATGTGCAGATTTTTTTTCCGTGTCATTATTCCCTAAACAAGGCAGTATAACAACTATTTACATAGTATTTACATTATTTTAGGTATTATAAGTAATCCAGAGATGATTTAAAGTATATGGGAGGATGTTCGTAGGTTATATGCAAATCCTACACCATTTTACCCTATGTAAGGGCCTTGAGCATCCGCAGACTACAGTGTCTGTGGGGGTCCTGGAACCAATCCCCTGTGGATACCAGTATATATTAGCAGCTACCTGCTGTGTACACAAGCTGTCAGCCCTGATGGCAACTTTTAAAATCAAATTTTGAGAAACTTATTCCAGAAAGCCAAAGAATCCACTATGGCACCCCCAATTACATAACGAAAGGTACAAGGTTAACTACCCTGTCAGAGATGACCTCCCCCAGGGGGTCAAGTGTAAAAACCTGGGGGTGGGTGGGTCCCTGGCATCATTCAGCCCAGAGAGCCCAGGCCTGACTCCCCTGTGCTCCATCAGGGGGTCGGGGGTGGAACATCCATTCTCATCTTTGCTGCTGCAGTGTTTTCTCCCAGCTGGTTGGAGGAGGCAAATTCTCCCCATCTTTCTAGTGATGAAAAGTTCCGGCCAATCAGAAGAAGCCAACTCGAGACTGCAAATGTCGGGATGAGATGGCAAAATCTGTTTTTGGAGCTGTTAAGAGACACACCTCTCTGTGCGCAGAGCTGCCCCAGAAAGCTGGTTGTCAGGCGGGCACTGGCAGCTGCTCACGGCCCAGGGGTGGGTGGGCATATCAGAGGGTGCTGCTGCCTGGGTCTCTGCATCCCGAATTCCACATCTTCCTTTACAGGGTCCAGGCCCCGGACAAACAGCCATGTGAGCCTTCTCCCAGAACTTTAATTTGGGAGAAACTGGGAGAAGAGAATGCCCAAGGAAAGGCAGTGGAGTGCAGTAGGCAAGGTGATGGATTGGAAATTCAAGCCCCATCACATTGATTCCTGTCCTGTCTTCCTCGACTTGGGCACGTGACAGAGCCTGCCTACCCTCAGTTTCCTCATCTGTAAAATGGAGTATTAGATGCTGTCTGAGAATCCTCCAGGCTCTGCAAATTCTAAGGTTATGATAAGAAACGGAGGGGCCACCTTTGGGGACCAGTTACTTTGCTTTGGGGACAACTGGTGGTTTGGGGCCAATGGACCTCCCTCATTTTTAAGAGCAAGAGACATCCCTTTTCTTCATTGTCTTTTTTGTCACTCCTGATCATCATCAGTGTCATGACAAGAGCATAACATTGGGGATGATGCCCCCAGTGTGTGAGGGGCAGCCAAGCCAAGCCCCCCACGTCCTACCTACGGCTTTAATTCCTGTATTACACAGAGAGATGTTCTGCACTTTCGCGGGTATGGAGGCTGAGTCCGCTTCCGTTTTTGTTCTTCTCTCCCGCTCTGTCTCCCTCCTCCCCCTCCCTCCCCCTTCCTTCCACTGCTGTTTACTGATCCCCCAAGTCGTGATGACGTGCCAGGCATCGTGCCAAGTGCGAGGCCCTCGAATTCATCGGGGGCGGATTAGAAAGCTCGGCCCTACCGGAGTCTCCTGGGGCAGATGTGGAAATAAACAAACAGTGACAATACAGCGCCCCGAGGGCTCCCGCGGAAATGAGCAAGGCAGTTTGGAAAGCCCACAGGAGGACCCCTGACCCAGGGGATGCCTTGCCGGCGCCCCTCGCCTCCGAAGCAGATTGCGGCGGGGCGGGGGAGGCACAGCTACAGCTCTGCCTGTCGCCAGCCCCGCCTGTGCCGCAGTGAGTCAGGGACCCCGCCTCCCAGCCTGCACCCGCCAACGAATCACCGCCACCAACTCACTGCGGCGCGGCCGCCGCGGCCCTCCCGCCCACGCCCTCTCGGCGTCCCTCCTCCCTCCTGGGTGCCTGCCGGCGGCTCGCCCCCTGCGCCCTCGCCTTGTGCTCCCCAGGGGGATCTGGCTCCCCGACCTTCCGCCCGCAACCCCCAGCGGCGGCCGCTGGAGGGAGGCCAAGGGGGTGCGGATGCCCGGCCTGGAAGGGAGGCGGTCGGCGAGCTGCAGTGTTCCTTTGCATCAGGAACGTCGCCGAGGGAAAGGGGAGAAACAGAAACGGTGAAATGACTCAGGATTTTTGAAGCGGCTAAGACACAGCGGTGCTGGGGGCTCACTCCAGGAGGAGAGGCGGGAGGCGAGGGGCCTTGCGAGTCTCCAAGTCTCAAGCACGGGGCCCTGTCCCAGCCCTTAGCTTGAATTTCTGCAGGAGAGTAGAAATGCAGTTATGATGTATAGCTCTAAAAATATCAAACATATATTCGGGTGAATTCACACCATGCAAGTGACCCAGAAAAAGGAAGTAAGATCCCAAAGCCTTAAGCAGCCACAAAATAATCACTCTCCCGAGCACAGGCCAAATGCCTTAATCCCACTGGCCTTTCCAGATGATCTTTTGGGAAGAAAGTCTGGCAGCTGGATGGAAATGAAAAGCAGCAAACAGGGTCATTTCTATCTGAAACCACCCAAAAGGTCTGTCTCTGAAAATCCACCCTGACCCTCGGGGGACTGCAAGCACCAGGTTCTGCAGGAGCTGGTGCTGTGGCTGGAGCCTGGGCTTCCCCCTATATAGGCTAATGGGGGAGGAATGGCACTGCCCCCGGCCTCTGGGATGATGGAGCTGCCTCAGGCCTAGATGTGGTTCGACCAAGATGAGCTATGATTTGTCCAGCAAAGCGTATGACTTGGGATCTCAGCTCATAGAGGGGCAATGGGAAGCCCTCTTTGTTTCTCTTGCCTGTTCCAGTTTGCTCCTGGAACCTGTCAGATTATTCTGTAGCCTGCCCAGATCCCTCAATGGCTCCCCATCCCCAGTCATTACCAAGCCTAAAAGACCCCCCATGATTGGCCCCTGTTACCTCTCACCTCCTCCCCTTCCACTTCTCCCCTTGCTCCCTCTGCTGTAGCCACACAGGCCTTCTCTCTGTGCCTTGAGCACACCAGGGACACCCCTACCTCATGGCTTTCCCGCATGCTGTCTCCTCCACCTGGAACTGACTCTCTTCCCTAAGATATTTATTTCATTTTACTCTGTTCAAAAGACTTTCCCATCCAAAATAGCATGGTGTCCACAGCACCCCAGCCCTTCATCTCTGTAAATTTCCTTACTGTTTTCATGTCCTCATTATGTGGTTATCATATATCTCCCCTAGAACGTGAGCTCCCTGAGTGCAGGAGCTTTGTCCTGAGGGCGGTTCTATCCCCAGTGCCTGGCATATTCTAGTTGCTAGATAAATTTTTGTGGAAAGAATGAGTTCGGGTTAGGCCAAGGAACTTGCTCAACTTCACACAATTAGTGAAACAGCCAGGAGCTGAACTCTCATCACCTCCTGCTGACCTAGAACTTCTCTACTATCTCACACTCAAGCTGGTTATTTGGAAATGATCTCAAAATGAAATCAGATCAGACAATGGCCACGGAGCAAGCTGGACGTCTTCTCAAGATGCAGTTTTTAGGGTCCTCCACTCTCCCTAAAGCCCAAATGCCCCATTTCTCTGGAATGTAGATATTTATAAAAGTAGCAAGTCTTTAGTGGACATTGAGTGGTTCATGATACAGTGCCAACCTTTGGTCTTTCCTGACATTTCTTTAGTCACCTTTGAAGGCTTGGCTGGAAGCCGAGGTTTATAGAGGTCAGGGCTTTCGTACTACAGCTTATTCTACCCATTAAGGCTGGAGTTATTTTTGGAAAAGTGAGTCCTGCCAACTGAAGCTGGAATTATAAAATCTGTATTGATGTATTGGAATATGGCGGGCAGTCATTTGGCAAAGATAGGCATTCCAAGTGGTTCCGTTTTCTTGTGGCCATTTTTTGTGCCATACCACCTACTTTCTTTTCTTAGCAACTGTTTATTTTCTCTTCTAAGTTTGAATATCATAAAGGATGTCCAGGAGTTTCAGCAGTGCTAGTACTTTTTAAAATAGCATGATGCACAGAAATAATTCCCAGAGTGGGAGACAGGAAAATTGGGTTTGCATCTTAGTTGCTCTATAGACCAACTCTGTGAGCCTCTTTGTATTCCAAGTTCTCATTTGAACAGGTAGGGTCATACTATCCACCTGAGAGCACTATAGTGAGAGTCAGATGAGTTAGTGTGGAATAAAGTACTTTGTAAGCTGTATAGCACTGGGTACTTCAGTGCCCAGCATGATGCTATTAGAAAGAATATTTTTAAAAAATTGAGAATCAAAGCCCATCTTTCTACGGTTAGAGCCAGGGTGGGGGCTATTTACAAAAGACAGTGTACTGGGGTACATCAAGAAAGGGGTTGAGAGTTAAAATGGAAAATCTGCGGTATCAAGAGTCAAGTCTGAAGTGAGTACTATGCCAGGGACTAGGGGAGAAATGTGATCAGTGAACAAATTGAGAGGCGTGTGATGGCTGAATCATAGGGCTGGAACCAGTGAGAGTTGGAGGGACCAGATAAATGGATGACATTTGAGAAAACTGAGATGAAACAGAGTGGAAGGATGGGTAGGGCAGGGGCTAGTTCCTATTTTCTTCCCTTCTTTCATTTAGTAAATATCGTTGAGTGTTGACAGTTAGGCATAGTCTTTTCATCATCTCCAGGAAACTGTCCCCAGATAACTGATGAATAGCCAAGTCCTTCTTCTTATAAGTGGGCTGGTATTGGTTCACCCTTCTCCCTGCCACCCTACTCTAGCTTGGAGCAATTGATTAAAGAAACAGGGGATCTGAACCTCCTAAACACTTAGGAAAGCATGTAATTTTCTATAGATGGAAGCCTGCTGTAGATTTCTAGGGAGGCAGAAGAATTGGGTTTTCTGAGGCCTTGGAGATTATGATGCATCTAACAAAGCTGAAATCACAGAAGCAGACCAAATAAAATATCTAATCTTAACCTTTGGTTATCAATTCATCCAACACCTATTCTGTATTTTCTACCAGTTGCCTGCCTCTGTGCTGTCTATTTTAGTCAATAAGCCACTAGGGGATAGGCAGTCTGTCTTTCTTGGTGCACACCAAGCACCAAGTCACTGTGTAAAGGGGCATATAGAAAATATGGCAATAATGGCAATGTGTTTTCTCTATCACGCTAATGTTAGGGAGCAAAAAATTTTTGTCTATCCCTCTAGATTCTTCTAGCAGGCCTAATAATTAAGTTGAGGTGAGACAGATTAATAGGAGAAAATCAAATTTAATTTTGTATGTATGGGGGCTCCATAAGATTATGAGGCACAAAGAAGTGACCAAGGCAGGCAGCTTTTATATCTTTTAGACAAAGAAACACTAAATTTGTGAAGGACTGACAAGACAAAGAAACTTAGGCTTGGGTGCTAATTCGTGAAGAAACTAAGCAGAGTTTGTTTACACAGGCTTCTCAGTCCTGAATACCCTATGTCTAGTGATGAGGATGCCTTCCTACCTTCTGGTGCAGGGAGGGTCCATTTCACACGGGAGATTGATTTCAGGGGACGAAGGAAGGTCAGAGGCTGTTTCTTAAGTAACTTTTATTCAAAATAATCAATATGCCAAGTGGCGTATTTTCAGATACCCTGCCCTGAGCCCCATCACAATGATAAAATACCTTCAAATGCACAAAGTTTTCAATCATTCATTGGCTACTTATCTGGCACCTATGGTGTTCTCTTTTGTGGGTGTAACTTCAGTTACCTTATTTTTACTACCATTTGGGTCCTTATTAATAGCTTCTCATAATCCTGTGATGATACAGATCTTGATATTGAAACCCCTGCGAATCTAGGACTTAAGAAGAGGTAGTGATTCACTGCCTGGAAAGAAACAGAAAGTAATGATAACAAAGGGCAGACCCTATTGGCATTGAATTGGAGGTGGGAAGAGGGAAGAAAGGTGGAGCATCAGTCAGCTATTGCTATATAGCAAATCAGCTCGAAACTCAATAATTTCAAATAATCTCTTTTTTCTTGCTTATCTGTTACTGGTTGGGTGGAGGTTGGATGATCTAGGTTAGATTCAGATGGGCTTGGCTTAAAGCTGCAGATTGGGTCTATATGTGTACTCATGTCTTTGGTTTAGTGAGCTAACTTAGGCAGATAATTGGAGCACAAGAGGGCAAATCCAACTAAGCAAATTCATTTCAAGTCTCTGTTGCACCATGCTTGCTAACATTTCATTGGGTGAGGCAAATCATACTGCCACTTCCATCATCAATGAGGGAGGGGCATGCATTCTGCCTCTAGTGGGTGGAATTGCAAAATGTCATGGATACAGGGAGAGGTGAAGCACTGGTATCAATAACGCGTAAATTAGAATCCATTTTCTGTATTTGGAGTGTTTCCAGAATATGGGAATATCACTTTATTCCACCCCCTAATTCTAACTCATTGGAATCGGTTAATCCATGGATTAGGCTGTTCTAGCAGCAGTGGGAATTGTTCTCCAGTGAAGGCCCTTTTGACTGTTGACTCATTGGCAAATGCCAAATTAGATGCATTGCTAGACATCGAATCAAAGAGTCTTGGGTTCAAGTCGCAGTGGCACTGCTTATCATCTGTGCATCCTTAAGTGGTCATTTAACCTCTCTGGACCTCCATTTCTTCATGCGTAAAATGAGGGTTATTACTCCTCAATTCATGTGTAAAATGAGGGTTATTACCCCTCATTATTACCCCTCAATAATTCATGCTCTATTTATCTCAGAGGGTTGTTATAAAGATCAAGTCAAATGATATGGAAGGTTCCGTAAATGGGGACTCACTGCACGTGCAAGGCAGTAGTATTACTGGGCAAAGAGCTCAAAGTCTTCTGATGGTACTGTTTGTATTGAGGATTTTTAAAAGTCCATCTTCTTATCCAATTCCACTGATTCGGTGACTTGAATGATTGTTGTAACCCTTAGGTCTTGTTCCTGGGCAGCCAGAATGAAGCATAACTAGTTTGACTTGGGGGTGGGCTAGTCAGGGTGGAATTATCAGGAAAGGGCCATGGAAAGAGGTAGTAAAGTCAGAGAGGAATTCAGCCCACTTCTTGTTCTGACAAACGCTGGTTCTGCTATCAATGGCCTTTCTAGGGTCTCGCAGTATGGAATTCTGAAGACAACATCCTTTGTTGTGCTTTTCGCTTATTTCTTCCTGGTTGTTTTCCAGTGGTTTCTGTGAAGGCTGGAACATGCTATGGAAGCCAATGCCAACAAATATAGAATAATGCACAGCTTTGAACAGTGTCTTGTGGTTTCCTTTGCTTGGTGTTCATTTGAGCTATAAAATTCTTGATTTTCATGAATCCACCTAAAAATACTTACTTATTTAACAACCTTAGCAGTCTACATTATACATATTCATATCTGGAATGCCATCTGTTCTGTCTCTTGGAGTGAGTTGGTTCCTAGGTGTGCGCCATCCAACCTCATCCAGGAGGTGGCCTGGGGAGTCCATATGGCTTCTGGAATTTTCCTGGCCACACCAGTACCTGGGCTTAGGCCCAGGAAGTGATTCGGGATTAAGAATGAGCATCATACCAAATGGTCTAAGGTTGGATCTTCAGGTTAATCTGGCTCTTCAGGCTGTATCTGAAGCAAGAAGGAAAGGCCATGGGATATTTCTTATGATTTCCCAGTGACAAAACTCATTACTGAGAGGGTTTCTCCCCAGTGTAACAATTTAGGCAAGACCACTAAATGCAGTGGTATAATCTCAGGTTTTCTAAGAAGAAACATCCACACCACATCCAAGATAGGTTATAGAGTTGAAATGTGAGCTTAAGACAAAGCAAATGTGAGCTTAAGATCAAATGCAAGAGAGGCAAAAATTCATCGTTAAACCAACATTAATGAGGGTGGTATCGGGGTGGCAATGAATGGAATCAAGATTTCGTAGTTTCAGCCTCAACTTTGTCCCTAAGTAGCTATGAAGTCTTGAGTGAAGGATTTCCTGATCTGTGCTTCAGTTTCCTCATCTGTTACAGGAGTGAATCAGACCAGGTGCCCTTAAAGTCTCATCCCGCTTTGCCATCTAAGACTTTCATGCTTTCTCTATCCTTATTGGTAAAATGAGGAAGTTGAACCATTTTACCTCAAAGGTGTTAACTCTTTTATTTCATGATTGTAGTTTCTAATAGGAGTGAAATGGGATTGCACTGGGCTCAATGCAAGCCCTGTTGGCCATATGCATTTGTTGGCAAGAATTTAGTGTTAGAAGATGGAAAAGAACACAAAAGAGTTGTGGACCTTTTCCCATTGCCGTTAAAGTGAATGTTTTGTTTAAAAATGCCCCAAATAAAAATAAAACAAAGGAGTCTGCATTTTAACATTTTTTATGTCAATAATAGACAACATCCCACTAGTGAGACTAGGCAGAGTGCATTATTTAAAAGTGTGTTTTTCATCTGACGGTACCATTTGGAGTGCAAATGCATGTTTCTGGCAAAGCCCCATGCCTGGTGATGCTTTTCTCAGCATGGCGGGTTTAGGAAGTGGGAGAGAGACCATGCAGGGGAGGCAGTGTATCCAGAGATTAAACATGACTGTGTTGCTCATCTTTCAGGACCACCAAATTGATAACCTCAGTGACTGTTCTTCCAGTGGAAGAATTCTAGACAACTCACCGCCATTGCTGGAGCCTGAGGATTAATGAGCATCCTCCGCACCTTGGCTCGTTCATGCTTTACTTGTCTTTCTCTCCTAGAATCTTCCGTCTAGTACTTCGCCCTCTGTTTGGCCAGCACTGAGAGGAAAGAATGCATTGGCTTGCTGCATTTTGAATTCATGGCTTCTTTCTAGGCTGAGTCTATGTCAAAATGGTCTGTGTATACATCAATCTATTTGGGGGTGAAAATGGTGTAAGTTAAACAACTTGTGGGGTGCATTTTAAAAGTTATAAGTCGATGTTACTTTTTATAAATTCCTGTGGGCCAATGTGGCTTTAGTTTGTTGCTCTGTTAAATGGTGTCTCAGGTTGCAAGGACCCAAGTGCAAGTAATTTAGTTAGAAGGTAATGCCAGCAATCCCATAGAGAAGTGAGGAAGTGAGACAGGGAATGGAAGGCAGCCAATGAAGTGTGCATTATCAGATAAATTAGGCTGAATCCCACTGGGGAACTCTGAAAGCCCATACAGAGAACGTATCTCAGAGTTAACCCAAGGAAGCAAGGGAACTGGAGTATTTATCCATGAACCCCTGCCAGTCATTGGTTGAGGGCTGCCTCAAAGGGATACTAATTACCCAGCACTGCAGCCTGTCTTATACTAAGGCAGAAGCACTAGAGTAAGCCCTCAGGCGTAGGAATTCAGGTGGGAGAGAATTACGATGGTAAGATCTGAAAGGATACAGGCAGGGCTCCACCTGTACTTGCAACAAATAGACATGTCAAGGAGACCACACATAACAGATAGATATATGTAGATGAAAGTGTTAGTATTTCCCACTCAAACTTAAATAATAAAAGAGGCATAATGATTCAAAACTGAAATGTCCAAAGACTGGGGTGCCTTCAGATAAAGCTTGGTCCAGGCTCTTTTAATGCTTTGACCGAGCATGGATTCCTTTTCTGTTTCTCTGCACCACTTACTATGTGTCGGCTCCATTCTCAGTAGTTTCTACCTTCACGGTTGCAGAATAGCTAATAGTGGCTCCTTGGGGCTATATTTTCTAGGTTCAATGTCCAGCCAGGAAGAGAAAGCCTGTTTTCCAAATAGCTTAAACAAGTCCTGGAATTAAGTCTTTTAGGCTATGATTGCCCTGATTAGGGTCATGTTCCCACCTTTAAACCAATCCCTGCAGCCAAGGGGCTTAAGTCTATCAAAACTCACTCTTAAGTTTTTGGAGGGTGGGGGCATGGTGACTCTAACTTGAAACACATGGCTGAGAAATTTAGTCTGTTGGGACAGGAATAGGAGGTAATTAATATTGAGGCCCCTAAATCTAACAGCACAGATGTTTGACAACCTTAAGCAAAGGAGCTAAACCAATGATATTGTATTTTCATCCCCCTGATGTCAGGATCCAGCTGAATGTTCAGGGAGGAGAGAAAGAGATTAACAGTGGTGTGGAAGGGAAAAGTGATGGAGAAAAGCTTGGGGACCAACAGCCACTCTAGGGAGCTGAATTCAGACTGTATCTTTAACAATATTAATGCCTGGTAATATTTATTTAGCTGAGCCTAATAAGCAGTGTAAAGAGTCTCATCTCTCAAACTGGCACAGCAAGGGGCCACCGCAGCCAGGCTGCTGATAATTAACAGTGAAATGCCCGGTGTGCTCTCTCCCTGCAACATCCGAAGGGATGCCTGGGGCTGCTGGGTAAATTCATTTTCCTCTTGCCGGCTGGGATAAGGATGGAGCTGGCTGCAGAAAATTACTGGAGAGGCAGCCAGCCAAGGGCAGAACAAAATGGCTGTTCTGAGTGGGCAGGCTGGGCTGTGGAAAGCAACCCATCTTTTACCTGTAGAAGGTCACACACTTACACGCTTTGTATTTTCAGTAGCCATAGGTGTAGACTGATACAGGCAAAGGGGAGTTCTGTTGTTTTCTGGCTCACAAATGCTGCAGTTGAAACAGTACTTGCAGAATCAAAGGCTGTTAGAACTCAGTTAGTTAGACCTTGGAGACTGTGCAGTTCAACCGTATTTATTTACTGATGAAGACACAGAAAGCTAGCAGAGATGTGTGGCTTGTCTAGCCTCACAGTGAGTTCATTGCAGAACTGACACAAGAGCTCAACTCCCTATTTGCCAGTTCAGTGTTAATAATAACAACGTCTATGATCTGAATTCTTAAGATCCAACCTGGACATAGATTTTGTTCCCCTTTTATAGCTGAATCATTTGGTGGAATTCAGACAGCAAGTCAGTAGAAGATGGAAGACTGCAATCCTGATGGGCACTGTTCAGAAATAATTCTGGAAGCCCTCTCTAATTAACTAATAACAGTGATGATGGGGATGATAGACAACAATTATTTAGCTCTCAAAATATACCAGGAGCTGTGCTAAAAAAATTTCCGTGAGTTATTATTTTGAAGTTTAATCCTCATAATAAATCTTTGATGTGAGTACTATTCCCATGGTATGGTGGAGGAAATTGAGGTTTACGAAGTTTACGAACTTGCCCAAGAACACACAGTTAAGAAATGATGGAGCCAGGATCTGATCTCACATAGTCCTATTGAAGAGCCTGCACCTGTAAACACTACTAACCTTCACTTTTCCTTCTCTGCCCTGCCAGTGTTTCAATGACTTCCACTGGATTTGCTTCTCCAAGAAGAAATTCTATATTTTGAGCGATCTGGTATCGTTCCCTTTACCCCTAACAAAAACAAGAAGTTCATAAATTTGGTGCTTTTTTTTTTAGAAGATCACCTGTGAAACACTACATTTACATATTTAAAGACAGTTTTCCTAAATGTCAGTTCAAAATATAGATTTATCAGGATTTGGAAATGAAATGATTTTCTGTTACTGCTGACTCTCCTGGCTGTCAAGACTGCAAGTGGCATCCCAGAACTGGAGCACTGTGGGATCATTTGACCCCACCCAAGGTCTCCCCGCCAAATAGCCTGTCTTTCTTCTCATTTCCCCACCCCTGAGCTGCATGACTTCCAATTCTCCTTCCTCCAGTTTCTCCAGATGGCAGGCATCTTTCAGCCTCCCGGCTCCTGCAACTCCTTCCCACTGAGTTAGAGCCAATTCCTGTAATCCAGCCTCCTCCTCTTCAAAGGGGTGTGCATAGCTTCTACCAGGACGAGGCCATCTGACTCCACTGCGTGTTGTCTTCTCTTGCCAATGTCCTTATTTGACTTCAGTTTTTCCCCAGGTGGTACCCCCACCCTCCCACACCAACCATTGGCTTGACTTACATCAAGTTTTCCTGTGGGTCACCTTCCCATCTTAATTCTTTCCTCAACTGCACCATTAATACCCCACTCTTCTCTACTTTGCGGCTGTTTCTGTCTTACTAGAAGAATACTATTAGAAAAGGGCAGATGGATTAACTCTGATATTTTAAACTTTAAGCAGTTTTGCCAATTATATCACCAGAGAGCTGCTCAAGGATGACCAAAGAATTGGCTGTTCATTTATAGGCATATGGGAGGAAGTGCTTGCTATAGAAGAACAACTCACACCAAAGAATGGGTGATTGAGGCAGCGGCGAGAATCACCTAGAACATACCTGAGTATAGTTTGTACTTTTTTTCCTCTATCTTATCTTAGCTTGTTAAAACCTGAATTTGCCTCTCTTTCCTATCTGTAAGTAATCATTGTCTTGTACGATGTAGTCCAAGCTTTTCCTGCATTATCAATCAAAAATTGCCCTCCTCCTGTCTTCTAGAACATTCTACCTGAATGTTTATGATATGTATAATTGAGCATTTTCCAAAAGTATGAAGACTCAGTTGATGGGGTCTTATGCTGCTCATTGAGATTACCTTTAAACAAAGACAAATATTTCTTCTACTCGATCTTCTCTTTATCTTCAGTTTTCTAATTTTCCCTCTATATCGGTATTTATATTGTAATTTATTATTTTATTTTTTATTTCTTTTATGTTGAGCCTTGATGAAAGCTATGAGTTCTCTCTCCTCAGTAAATTGTCCAAACAGCACATACATAACTCACACAGAGCATTTGGCCACTGTCTCAGTGTTCATTGATGCTCACACCCACACAAATTGATTCCTCACACTGCTGTCACACTAATAGTTCCATAAGATGAGTGAGGTCATTGTCCTTTCCTAATCCCTGTCACCTCCAGAACACAGAATAGAGTCCAAAGCCTTCCATGACTCTTACTCAAATTACTCTTCCTTTCCATTCATCCTCTGTTCTAGCAATATTTTGTGCATTCTTATCTCCACGTGCCTTTGCTCAGGCAGTTCACTTGACCTGGAACATCTTTCTCTCATTCTCTACCTTGAAGAACCATTTGCGTCTTTCCCAGTTCCACTAATGGCACCTTCAATAAATCCCTCAGTCACACTAATCGACACAGGTGACACAGTCACAGTGAGGTGTCATCTCTCCTTTCTTTACCTTACAACTCCCTGAAGCTTCTATCTCTTTGATAGTATTTAGGAGCACGTAAATCTTAAGACTAAACAGAACTGTAAATATTTTTAAAATTTTATTATTATTTATAGATGAATGAATAATATAGAGCAAACTAAAAAAACTTTATAAAATGATTTTTAATGTGCAACTGCTCTGTGTCAGACACTGATCCAGGCACGGGGGCGTAGTATTGGATGAAGCAGATAGAAACTTTCTTTATATTGGGAGAAGGAAGTCTAGAAATAAGTTTAAAAAGCCAGATACTTTCAAATATTGAGTATTTGGAAGAACATTACTTTGAGAAATGAGGCAGAGAATGACTAAGGGGGAGGAAGAACTTTTTTTTTTAACTGGGAGATCAAGAAAAGCATCTCTGACATTTGAGATGAAGTCTGAATGGTAAGAGGGAGCTGGCCAGGTAAAGATGAGGGGGAGAGAATGTCTAATAGAGAGTACAGCAAGTGAAAAGGCCCTGAGGTGGGAGCCTGCTGAAATAAAGACAGAAAGCCATGGGATGAGGGGTGCAGGAGGAGATGCTCTTAGATGAGGTCAGAGAGGAGTAAGAAGTTTGGAATTTATTCTAAATGTCATAGAGCCTTCTAAGTCTTCAGGCCCTTGAGAGCAGACATATCTTTGTTGTTGCTAAATTGCTGTGGCTCAGCAACAGTGCTTAGTGAAAGAAATAAATGCAGTAAAGAAGAAAGTCTTAGAACCAAGTCATTCTGAGAATGTTAAGATGCTCCTTATTCGAAACTAGAAGAGAGTTGTTTCCTAGGCCATGCAACGTATGTGTACGGTCACATTTGGCTGAGAGGAAATGTAGCCATTATATATCATTGCTTGGCTTTCCATTTCCCCCAAGGACCATTGTGGAGACTTTTATGAGCTCCTAACAGTCCTACTTGCCCTGTGAGTTCCCATTCATTCCACTTTCTTCGATTCTATCTTATCATTGAAAGGGTTTGAAGCCTCAAGAGTTTTATAAGCTTCAATCTGCTCTTGGCTTTTTGCCTCCGACATTCAATTTTCACACCTACTTTTGTGAATTCGAGAATTGTACTAGACTGGCTTCCTCTGATAGGATTTTTTCCTTTTCAACACATTTTCAAACATTACTTATTTAGAAGGTTGTATAAAACATGTATGATCAGCTTAAAGAGAAATTATAAAGCAGATAGTACTTGTGTAACCGTAACCTAGGTTAAGAAATGGAATGTTGCATTTTAGAACATGTGATGTTAGAACCGAAAGCAAGGTTTAGAACTGGAATCACCTGGTTTGTGCCCCTTTTACAGGTGAAAAGTCTAAGGCTTAGACCTGGTAAGTGGTTTTATACAGGCCATACAACAGTTGCTGATGGAGCTAACAGAGAACATGAGCTCTAAACTAGCAGGCCCCACAAAAGATCAGCGGCTCAAATCTCAGACCACGTTGTCTGGGCTCTAGATGAACATTTGCAGTCAGAGTTGAGGGGGGAGGAGCTAATCTTCTCATAGAGGGACCATTGTTTCCCTTTCCAGAAGCTCTCTATGGAGGTAACACTGGTGGTCTACAATGAAGATGCTTGGTAATTTCATATGTGGTTGGATTTTTTGCATGGAGTTCTTTCTTTTTCCTTTTTCTTTTTCATCACCAACTCAGCTCATGTTTAGAGTTAATGTTTTCTAAGTTTCATAAGATTTTTGATGAATGGTGGAATCAGAAGCTATTTGGAATTCCACCTCAGTAACTTTCTATTCAAAAGACAGTTATAGTTGGAGGAGTGATGTTGTAATCATTTTTAATCATTTCCTAGTGGGGTTGAGATCTGAGCCTGGGTGATGCTGTGTCATTAGCATTGTTTCTCTTTCTCCTTTCTGTCTCTCTCACACATGTACATGCACCCACACACACACACATACATCAATGAATCAATAAACACTGGTACCTTGGAAACACCAAAAGGTGAGTAAAATAGTCACACAAACGTCTATATTCCTCCATGTAACTTTTTGTTCCCCACAAGAGACTTTCTTGACCTTCACAACTAAAAGAAGAGGGGCAACATTTTTGAATTCCTTAGAATGACTTCAAAGGCAGAAAACTCAAATTTCTTCTATTCCAAGCAGAAAATATGAGCATAGTGTGCAAAAAGTAATGGGAGACCATGATTAATTGGAAATCATTAGCCCAGTTGTGATGTGGTGATATTGTGAGAAATATATATTGGGTCCTCATCCCAGGTTCCTGGCACAGAGCTCCTAAAACCCTTGGCATTTCTGAGTAATAAGGGTAAGAGGAGCATCTTTTGTTATTCATAATGAGCCCCTTTAATCATGCCTGTGTTTATGCTAATGAGGTGACTCTTGGAGGATGGGGGCTGGTTGCCAGAGGAACTAACCCTGTGATTAGAAGGTTGGAACTTTCAGTGCCACCCCTGGAACTCCAGGGAGGGGAAAGGAGCTGGAGGTTCGATTAATCACTAATGGCCAATGATTTAATCAATGGTGCCTACACAATGAAGTTTGTATAAAAGTCCTAACTGAAGGAGTTTGGAGAGCCTCCTGGTTGGTGAACACATTGAGGTGCTTGATGCCGGGGGTGGGGGGAATAGCATGCCCGGGGAAGGCATGGAAGTGCCACATCATACCATGCCCATTGCATCTTTTCCATTTTGCTGTTCCTTTGTTGTATCCTTTATAATAAATGGGCGATAGTAAGTAATGCACTTTCCTGAATTTTATGAACCATTGTATTAAATCATCAAATCTATGAAGGAGTTGTGGGCACCTCTGATTTATAGCCAGTTGGTCAGAAGCACAGTGACAAACTGAGACTTTTGATTGGCATCTGAAGTGGCCAGCAGTCCTGCGAGCCTGCACCCTGAACCTGTGGGGTCTGTGCTAACTCTGGGTAGTTAGTGTCATAACTGAGTTAAGTTTTAGGACACTCAGTCAATGTCTGTTGTGAATTGCAGAATTCCTTGGTGTAGGAAAAAAAAACACATTTGGTGTCAGAAGTGAGTAGTAGAAGAAAACAGGAGGTTTTTTTTCTTTATGAGTTTAAAAGCATTTACATTCAAACATTTAAAAAATATCTTGTAAAGGCCAAAAAAAATTATCCATAGGTGGAATGAAGCCTATAGCCACTTCCTTCCAAGTTTGTCAACTTTGGATCTTTTTGCACTAGTCAAACCAAATTAAAATTGCCATAAAGTCTAGTGTTGATGAGGGAAAAAGTTATAGAGTGACAGCCTCTTGGTTGAAGTTTCTGGTGGTGGGAAGAATGGGGCAATCTAGAGGACTTTGCTACAAAGCAGCCTGTCTCTTGGTGAACTAGTGTGATTTACCATTTTATGTCTCCATGCTGCATTTGGTTATTTTTTTTTCCAAGCTGTCTTCCAGTTCACAAATTCTTTCTTCAGCTCTGTCTACTCCGCTGTTACAATTATTCATTAGTTTTTCCTTTGGCTATTATATCTTTCAGTTCTAAAATTTCATTTCACTCTTCTAAAAAATTTTCACGATTCTTTGTCAAATTTTTCAATCTTAATTTTAATCAGTTTCAATATAGTAGAAGTTATTTTAGAGTCTGTTTCTTATATTCATGTATAAGATTCATATATATTCTGTTGTCTGAAGTTTTTGATGCTTCTTTTTAATGATCTTCTTCTATTGTTACCTAATTTCACTTTATATAAGACAAAAGTATATAAAAATATATAAATATATAAATTTTATATATTTTATATATAAAAAATAAGTCATATTTGAAAACATGTTTGTGGAGGCTATTTCAACCTAGGATGATGTTATCTTCCTCAGGAGAGAAATTTCATTTCTTTTTGTCATGTGCATGGGACAATAGCAATTTGAGGTCACTTTAATTCGATTTAAGGATTTACATCATCTGGGCAACCCAGATGACTCAAAGCTAAACTGTATATGAGAGCTGGATGACTTCGACTCCAAGTTCTGTTTCCTGATACTGTGATACTGTAAAAACCTCAGATGCATCTTCCATGTGGGCAAAAATTGGCACAAAATAATGTCTCACCTCTCTGGATTTCCTACTTCTCCTGGGTGTTGGCTTGGTAATGCTTCACAATCTTATTTACTTTTTTATGCTTTCAAGCTGACTTTTATTATTAATTTTTCAAATATATTTTTTCTAGCTTTCCTAATTGTCCTCAGTCATAAGGTTCATCTTCCATTACTAGAGGCACAGTCTCAAGCTAATATAATTTATAAACTAGTCACCTATATATAAACCTCAGGGCCTGGTTATACACTGGCTAGGAGAACAATATCTGAAATGCCACCTTTCTCAGATATTGGCCTATTATCTGTTCTTTGGTGATTACTTCATTTCACTCTGACAGCCACTTCCTGTCTTTCTCCTCCCAACTCCTGACTGAGCCATACTTGTGATGCTGAACACTCTTCGCATTATGTGACCTGAGCTAGAAGAGAAAAAAGATATCTATTCATCATCAGCCTTCCTCTTCAGTTATACACACACACACACACACACACACGCACGTGTGTGTGTGTGTGTGTGTGTGAATATGTTTTGATGAATGGCCAAGAAGGAAGGTGTGTTTGGAAAATATATAACTTGGGATCCTGAAAACCAAGTCATTTTCTCTTTTTAGAACATATGTGACATCTTCAGAATCAAACGTGCTCTTTTTGTGAGGTTCAGCTAAAGATTCAGTGTCTTTTCAACATGCTTCTGATGGAGTTGGAAGTTGGCATATCAATCTGTGAGTACTTGAAAAAGAGGCTTTCTTAATTTCCTTGGCTAAAATTCCTTAAATACATGAAGAAGGTTTTTTTTTAAATAAACTTTATTGAAATATAAAATAAATATAGGAAGATGCACATATGAGTGTACAGCTGAATAAATTTCGGTAAAGTTATCATGTCCATGTAACCAGGACCCAAAAACAGAACTAGATCATTACCAGCACCTGAGATGCCTCTTTCATGTCCCCTTCTAGTCACTAACCCCTCAAGGGTAATCACTATCCTCATCTCACACTATGGATTAATTCTGTCTGTTTTTGAACTTTACATATAGAATCATTTAGTATACATTCTTATGACTGATTGTTTGGTTCCTTTCTCTCAACATTGTGTTTGTGGGATGCGTTAATATTATTGCATGCAGTTGTAAATCATTCATTCTTGTTTTTTGTATAATAATCCATTGCATGAATATACCATGACTTATTTATCCATTCTACTGTTGATGGACGTGGGGATTCTCACCATTTTACTAACAGTGCTGTTACAAAAATACTTGTGCATTCTTGTTACCTTTTAGTAGGCACAGACATCAGAAAGATTCTTAACCTTTCATCTTCTAAGTCTACCCTGTTCACCAGGACTTTGACCCAGATTCTCATCCTCAATCTCTTCATCTGGACCACATACAGATGAAAACTCTGAGATGATTTCCATGAACTGCTCTTCGGATAAGATGGGAGCATTTTGTCCAGATGACTATGGTCTTTTGCCTGAGCCATATCTCTAGAATCTAGTGGTTGAATCGGATGAGTCTGATAAAATGGAGGAAAGACCTCACTGGTAGAGCACCTTAGTATAGCTTGTTCTGAGTTCTGAACATTGTTTTGTGATTCCATCTGGTGAACCAAATTATATCTACTACCCACTGTAGATTGAAATTAATTCTTCTTAGAAATTAATTCTTCCATGTCTCAATTGAATCTTTTAAGAATGAGAGATAAGCCTGTTTTTTGAAAAAAAATAAAATATACAGTCCCTTATGAGAATATTATTACAATTATATTAGTTAATCACATTCTGTGAGCATTCATAAAAGAAGGGATGTCTGGTCATGGAACCTTCAAAAAGATAGAAAAACTGTCCATACAATAGAGCAAAAGATGCTTAAAGCAGGGTATTATAACCACTGTGAGTTATTGTCATATATGCCTCAAAGCTAAACAGATGGCGAATGTGGGAATTAGAGTAAAATTACTCATTCACTCTGAAAAATCCACTTGAGCGTATTCTATTTGCTACTCTCTGTGTTAATACAATTTACATTAAATTATATTAAATTAAATGTTAATTATATAACATAGTACCGTCATAACATGATCTACTATAATTCCAGAGAGTGATAAGAGCTAGAGAGAATAAATCAATGTAAGGAGAAGAATGGGAGCAAGATGTTATTTTAGATGGGGGTGTGTGTGTCAGGAAATCACTTTGAGTCAATGACACATGCCAAGACCTGAGTGAAGCGAGGGAGCAAACATTGCCTTGATCTGGTGGACAGTATTCTGGAAAGGGATATTTGCAAGACCAAAGGCTCTGAGAGGGGAACAAGATTGGCAGATTCAAGGAGGAGCAAAAGGGACAGTGTGGCTGGAGTATAGTGAGCAAGGGAGATGAGGAGAGGAGGTCAGATAATAGAGGAAAAGGAAGACAGGGGCTGGAAGGAATTTGAATTTTATTTCCAGGGTGATGGCATTCCACTGGATCTTAAGTGGGGGTGGGGAGTGTGTGGTTTGATTTGACATATGGTTTGGAAAGATCAATTTGGCTGCTGCACAGAGAATGGATTATAGGCATTAAGAATGGGAGCAAGGCAGTATCCTCTGAGAATCTTATTGATTCTCTGAGATTGGGGGGTGGGAGAAAGAAGTGAGGTGAAGGCTGCTACAGGGACAAGTAGGAAATTGTTCCCAAGGAAGAAAGGGGTCCACCTAAGGGAGCCAATTGCCAGACTTTCAGTTTGAGAAGATATCAGAGGAACCACTACATTTTACTCCTTTATTTTACAGATGAGAAAACTAAGGCTCAGAGAGCCTAAGTAACTTTCCTAAGGAGAAGATGTGATAACCACATTGAAAACAAGAGGGAATTTGGAGAAAGATAACTTCTGCCACTAAGTCAAACTATTCATATGGAATAAAGTGAAATTATTGGAAAGAGTTACAGACATTTGGAAATTGAGAGCTGAATCTCTCTCTCTTTTTTATTTTTGAGAACTGAAACTTTGGCAAAACAAAATGCCCAGCTCATTATCTTGAGCTGTGCTTTAGGAAAGCAATATTGACTCTGAACTCTTTAATGACAAAGTCCAAACCTTATTAGTTTTCCTAAAACTATTGTGAGCAATACCTGGCATATGGCAGGTGCACAATAAATATTTTCGGAATGATTATATGATAAAACTGGGTGTCAGAATTCTGAAAGGTTGTATAAAAGGGGAGAAAGAAAAAGCACCTGCCCTGCACTTAACACTGTGGTAATATTGAAAAAGAACATTAAAGCATTAGTCAGCATCCTTTGGATTGTGAGTGACAAAGAGTCAGTTCAGACTGATTTAAGAATAAGAAAACATTCATCGGCCAATGTAATAAAGTCTAGGGGGGTAGTTCAGTCCAGGTGTGGCTGGATCCAGGGCTTATATGGCCTTTGAAGAATTCTCTCTGTCCCTCTCTTTCTATTTACTTGCTCATCTTTCCTTCACAATTAACTTCATTCTCAAGTTGGCTTTCTTCACATGGAGGTCCCCTACAGTTATAAGCTTACATCTCCTAGTTTATTAACACCAACAGAAAGAGTTTCCTTTTCCCAAATTGTTCCATAAAAAGTCTTCAGGGGCCGAGCCAGTCAGCTCACGTGAACATGGGCTGAGAGTGGAGGGGTGAGTGGTTCCCAAAGGAAGAACAAGGAATGATTAGCAGAAGTTGGTAGAGTGGATATTGGCAGGTGAAACAGCAGAAATCTACTACCCAAGCACAAGAAGAAAAGGGGAATCCTGCAGCCAAAGAGGCAATTTCTGCTTATGAAATCCCCCTAAAACCTAAGGCACGTCAACTCTGGAGTAAGACTTGCCAGCTCAGTATTCAAAGGACTCCTCTGCTTGCAGTATTGACCGTGCAAATATTTGTAGATGTTTACAAAAGCACTGCTTATTCTCCTTCAGGTTTCCTGAGGCAGCTAGATTTTCCCAAAGCCCCCTGAGAAACTGAACAGACTTCTTGAGCGTATAAGAGCTCACAGGACCAGCAGCGACTGCCATGTTTCTCTCCTCCTCATAGACTCCCTAGTCATTGTTATGAAGCCCCAAATGCCCTTAGTTCATCCATAGATTTTAAAGACGTTCTTCATGGTGATTAAAGGAACCAGGTGCCCAATGTCTGCTTTCCTCAGGAGCTCAAGTGCTAAGACAATGGAATAGCAAGCCAAATGAGGTGGTGACTTCAGGCAAGTGTGTAGCTTTTACTCTGTGATGAAGGTAATCAAAGAAACAAACTCTGCTTCCCTACAGTCCACCAAAACATCCTGAAAACATCCTCCTAGCCAGTTGAAAAATGAGTCAGCTAAAGGGCTCCAAAACAATTAAATTAATTGAAAACACATTTCATAAGAGAAATCAAATAGATTATTTGAGGTCACAGAGCATCTGCTAATGAATGTTTGCCTCAGCATTTGCAGCTTTACTTTGCCTCCCCAGTGGCAGTGTTTCTGAAATCCACTCATTTCTCCTTTGTGTGTAAATTCTGAGAATGTGTGTTTCTAGTTATGGCTCCGAAAGACCAGTATTTACCACCTTCACAATTTCTGTCATGTGTGCCATAGCATCAGGGTTTAGTGAAGGAAAGAGAAACTACTCTAGGTATTTCTAGCAGAAGGTGATTTAATACAGGGAAATAAATGCTTACAAAATGGTGAGAAGAATGGAAGTCAGAGGCATGAACAGAATTTTGGTTTCAGTGTGAAAGTCGAAACACTGGTTATCACATTTTCCACTCCTGCTGCCTCCATAACCACCTCACTTGCATGAGGCTGTTGACTAGATAGTAGAACACAGAGTCTGACTCTTGCGTGCATTCAGTCTCTCAAAGCTTAGTAATCAGGTTCCTCTACTGCAGCGAAACTGCCTCTACTTTATTTCTGCGTTACAAAACAGGCAACTGCATCTAATTGGCACGATAGAATTCCTACCCAGAACCCTAACAGCAAGGGTGTCTAGAAAGTGTAATTTTAAGACTTCCAACCTCTCAGAAAGAAAAGAGGAGGCTGAGAGAACTAATCTAAGAATATGCCACTTGTACTCACTTTACAAATTAAAGTTATTTTAAAAGAAGACTTTGTATTTATACTGCAAATGAAAATCCAGAATCATTTGCCACTAACAGAAGGTATTTGTCAAAGTAAATGCAAGGAAATTTTTTGCCTTGAGTTTCTCAAAGATATTTTTCCTCCCTTATAATTATGATAGAGTAATTATGAAAAGGCTCTTCTCCCAGGTTCTCCCCAAACTGCACTATTTCCCCATGCAATCCCCATCTATCCACTTTGTGTGAGCCAAAAGCCAATATTTGCAATTAAATTATAGTTCATGTCTGAATTAAAGCAGACTTCTATGCCAGTCATATTCAAGCTTTTTTTTTTCCCCCCCTGGTGGAGGTATGGAGAGGACCACTTCTTGGTCCCAACAGCAGTGCACATCAATGCACTTTGCTCAATGCTTTATTAGGTTATAAGCACCTTGAAGGTGCTTTGATCTCCTTTGTCTTAAATTCTAGGATAGACCCCACGTTTCTTTTATCCAACCTGGAGTTACAAATCTAGGAAGGAAGACAATCAGGAAAGATGACTATTTCAGGAAGTTTCAGAAAGTGAAACAAAGACCAACAATCAATTTAAAGCAAGACCTTGTTGCCTTCGTTTGGGGCAGGGGAAGGGGGAACCTGAGGTCACTCCTGCAGCCCTGGACAAGAGTTGTCCATTTAACCCAACTCCTTTCCCCTTCAAAGCACCTTTCAAAGGTGCTTTTTGTCTATCTTTCCTGTTACCAGCTGACCAAACACTTCTCCAACATGAGGACCACAGCTTTCTCCTCTCTTTCTTCCACTTCGCCTTGGTCAACACACCCCTTAACCTTCCATTCTCAACTCTTCTTTAATTCTCCTTCAGGGTGGTTACCACTACCAGCTTCAGTACATATTGCTGTGTGCCTTTCAAAGAGCTTCATGATTGTCTATTTTGTTCACAGCAGAATCCACAGCATCTAGAGCACTGCTTGTTATGAACACTCAATTCACATTGGTTGAACGAGTAACAAATGGGAGAATGAGTAGTCAGCCTGCTTGGCTCAGCCAGGCCAACCCCAGAAAGAATCCCAAACCCAGCTCAGCCTCACTTCGGACCTTACTGTGTTTCACAGAACGTCAAGTTGATGGAAACTATTTACAACGGAATGCACTTCAAACTCCAGACCACCTGAATCAAGTATAGGCCTTCATGTTGTTGTAAACTCAATTTTGAGATAATGTTGGTAGTTTCCTCTTTTGTCTTAGAGGATGAAGAATTGGGTTGAGCCTTGACTCCACCATCTCCTGGATGGCAAATCACTTTCATTCTCTGAGCCTCAGTTTCCTCACTTGTACAATGGGGAGGATTTATTTTTTGCTTAATTCACCACTTGTTGCATGGGTCATATGAAATGAGATACTAATCCACATATTTCATCATCTAAGAAGTAGTTTTATGAGTGCCTACTATGTGCGAGGCCCTTAAATATCATATTCTCAGTGTGGTCGTTTCTAACTGCCTTGGGGAAGGTTTCAGCCTTCCTCCTCAGCACTGCCGATCCTCCTCTCTGCTTCATTTTTCTCACCTAAGTTTGAGTCTAACTTCATACATTTTCTAACTTAATATGTCTTTTATTGATTTGTATTATTTAATATAGGTATCTATTTCATTTTGTACTATGTGTCTCCCCCTACTAGGCTTTAAGCTCCATGAGAGGGATGATTTTATTGTTGTCATTGTTATTGTCTTTGCAGGGTCTGGCCCATAGTGGGCACTTAATAAATAATGTTGAATGAATAAATAAATGCCCCATGCTCAGAGCACAAGGGCTAAGATAAACCAGGCTACCATATAAAACTCAAATTTATTCTTTATTAGAGAAAACTTGCTGAAGAATGTGTGTTCTGTACAGATGGCTTCTACAGAAGGGCTGGAGTTGGGCTGAAGGAACAATTAGGAGGCCAGTACATAATTCAGGCAAGATATGACAAAGTGACTGAACTCAGACAGTGTCTGTGAGTGAAGGAAAGGGACAATTAGAAAATGTTGAGAATATAGAATTGCAGGGTTTGGTGGCTACTTAGATGTGAGATGTGGTGGGAAAAGTAAAATCTACATTGACTCCCTGGTTTCTGGATTGGGAAGCTGGAGGATGATGATGCTCACTGAGATGGAGATACTGGAGAAGGAAAAGGTTGTTTGAAGGGCAATCATGGGGAGAGAATTCATTATCAGGTGCCTGTGGACCAACAGATGTTCACCAGGAGGTTGAGTATACGGCTCTGGGTTTAGCAGAGAAATTTAGGCTGGGGATAAAGATTTGAGAGTCATAATCCTAGGCTCTCAGGACAGCACGCAGAGTGAGGAGAGGGGAAGGCCAAGGGGAACACCATAATTTGGGATAAATGCAGGAAAAGGGGAGCTGCAAAGAGAACTAAGAGCAATCACAAAAGCAAGAGGAAACCAGGGGAGGTTTTTCAAAGGAGGAGCCAACAGCATCAGCTGTCAGAAAAATACCAAGCAGCACAAAGAATGAAAAATTTCCACTGGACTTGGCACATGGAGGGCCAGGGGACAGAACAGACATTCTAACAGGAAGGTGCAAGATCTTAACTTGTATTCTCATCCCACCTCTCCACAGATGGGACCACTGGGGAGTGTCCCATGATTCTCAAATATGAGCCTTTTGCCTGTTCCATTTGAGACCCAGAGTTCTGCACCATGGATGATGGAAAAGCCTTTCATTTACTCAAAATCCAAGACTGCTATGGTCTCCTTCAGATCAAATACCCACAATTCCTTTATTTTATTAACAAACATGATGTGCTTCAAAGTTCTGAGATTGGGAGTCAGAAAACCTGGGCTGATCTGTTATGATCTGTTATGGCTAAAGGGTGACCTTGAACAACATATGGATTTTTCTTCCAGTTTAGTTTTTCTCATCTGTAAAATTATGGGGCTGGTCTCCATCAGGTCTCTGGGAAGGTGCATCAGCAGTATTAGAGCGATCTTTTAGCTTTAACATTTATGAACTAATGAAATCCATAGTAGATACATAATAAGATCCTACAAGTATCCAATTTCTATTCCATTCCAATAATAATTCTGTTGCTGGACCCATTCCAGTTCTTCTATATATTCTTTGAAGCACATAGAAGCCTAAACAGTATATAGTTCTCTAATATCCTCATGACTAAAGCAGCAGAGTACATGAGAAGGTGGAACAAAATACAGACTTTATACATCTGTCATAGGCTGCTGGCTGTTGTCAAGCTGCTAGTGACTTATTTAGTATTCTGGTTGCAAAGAAGCAGGGCCAAATAATTTGCTTAGAAACTTACTGTTCCCTTTAAAAGTAATTAACCCAAATTAAGACAATATTCACCAAGGGTCCTGAAAACAAAACAAAACAATAAAACTGCCAGTCTATTGATTTAATAGTAAGATTTCTTAAAGGTAGCCAAGAAAGTGTGTATTTTTCCAACTAAGATTTTAACGTATTTTGCAAATGTGACTCAAATGCCAGTGATACTTCCCCCTCATTGTCTCTTAAAGAAATGGAGCCAGTGAGAACTGAAGAATCATGGTGGTATTGAAAATGTGGTCTTTGAAATTCATATGTGTAACTCCAGTAGATTATTGTCCAGCTTACCTCCACTCCTTCTCTCCAAACTCCCAAGGAAGTGTGTACTTCTCGCTCAACTGATGTTGACCTTGACTATGTGTCTTGCTTAAGCCAATGGAATGTGGGTAGAAGTGACAGTGGCACTGCTGCTTGATGTCTTTCTGACATCTGATGCTGTTGGCTTCTCTCTCTTTGAAATGGCATCTTAGACCAAAGGAAACAGCACATATTTCTTCTAGTGCTTCTAGAAGCTTCTTCCTCTATCACTTATACTGCCTCAACACAAGGTTGACATAAGGGAAGCCATACTGTAGAAAAGAAACCATATGGTAACTTTAAATGACCTCTGATTAACCAACCCAGACATGCTCTGTAGATTTTATGGCTTCTCCCATCTGAGATAAGATGATAACTTTGTTCTTTTGAGTTCTCTAGGAATGTGATGACCGCCTGGCAGAGAGCCTATGCTGATAGCCATCATCAATGACAACTGAAAGATCAAGGTATAGGGTGTTCTGATCTCCGATGCATATCCAGCAAAACAAAAGGACTATCAGGAACTAAGACCAGATGTCTGCCCCGACCCGGAAACCAGCCACCTCCTCCACCTGGAAACCAGCCCCCTGTATAACTGGCCTGTAGCCTTTGTTCTGTAAGATGGTTCTTTCAGACCTGAGTCAGCCATCTTCCTTCTTGCTAGCAAGCTGTAATAAACCCTTTCTCTCCCACCACCTTGCCTCCTGACTATTGGCATGTTTTGTGGGGAGCAGATGACCCGCCTGTGGGCAGTAACATCATGAGAAGGGCTTCTCCCTAGTAGCTGCTTCCTTTTCAGACTAATCTCAAAATGAGATTCATGGAACAAATTGCCCTAGTGAACCTATAGCCTCAGAGTGGCCCCTGCCAACTTGTAGACCCTGAAGCATAGGAATAAATGATTGTCGTTTTAAATCACTGCATTCCACATTGGTATGTTATGCAATATGATTGTGTCAATTGTTAACTGAGATAGCATCATTTGGCATAACAGCCTTTCTTGTGGATTCAATGCCCATTGAGATCCCTGGTCTCTGTAACTACTCTATTTAGGGCCTAATTGGCTTGGATCAGGAATCAAGACAGAACTATACTTAGAGAAAAATTAGTTTACAATGTTTTAAAGCTCAGAAGTCAATTTTACCTCTCTAATGGTTGACCATTTTTAAGATCTACATCTCAACCAAAGGCAATTGTGTCTCCTAGGGATATTTAGCAATGCTTGGATACATTTTGATTGTCATGACTCAGGGTAGGGGAGCTACCGGCAGCTAGTGGGTTGAGGCCAGGGATGCTGCTAAACCTCCTACAATGCACAGCTCTTCACAACCAAGAATTATCCAGTCCCAAATGTCAACAGTGTCAAGGTTGAGAAACTCTGGTCTAACTATATATTTCTTTCTCTCAGGGCATATCAAATTTTATCTTTGGGCAGCACAGCATTAAAACTGATATCTTTCTTTAGGAACAAGTAGGAAAACTTGGCCAAGTATATATCACTCCAGATAGACTCCTGAGGAGAGACCAGAATTCTTCTATTGTGTATTAACCCATTGAAAAAGGTAAGCAAAAGTAATTGTTCACTCACAAAAGGTTTAAAAATCTTTAATTGGACTTAAATGTCTCACTGAGGCTTTCCTTTTTCACCAGCACTTCAGGAAAATTCTGTATCACTCAGCTATCAGACGCCTTGTGATGTAGCTAATCATTTACTCTGTCATCCATTCAAGTTATTTATGGAGCACCTACCACGTGCCAGGCACTCAGGATTTCTCATTCCCAAGATGTCAGGTCTAGGTTTGTCTTTGTTTTCTTTTGATTCAAACTGAGTACATAAGAGTGCATGGAAGTTCACATTTGTTTTAAGGCACCCCAATAGTGAACATAATCTTTCTATTCACCTTGCACCTTTGAATATCCCTTCCTGTATTATGTGTTTCGAAAGGAGGTAGAGACTGCCTCTCACTAGAGATGTATGAGATGAATTTTCTCACCTTCCCTTATAGACAACTAGCTACAACTGTGTAGAACTTGGTGACAGCTACTTGGATCTAGGTGATGGCTAGAGGTAGGTGCAAATGTTTTTCTGGTAGGAGTATAAGCACAGCTTCACTTTACAGGCATATTCCTCAATGTATTTTATGTTAGTATTATAGGGGAGGAAGACATTTCCTCTACCCGCTCTGGGTCCTTCTGGCTGGACAATGAATTAAATTCACATGAGACAGAATAACAGGAGAAAATCAAACAAAGCTTTATAACGTGTATACATGGGAGAGACTCAGACAAAGTGATTAACTCCCCAAAATGGTGGAGGTTCTCATCTTAAACACCATCCTCAGCTAAAGACAAAGGAGGATGTTGGGGGTGAGGGGAGTCAGTTATGGGAGATTACCAGAAAAGCACAGTAAACAAGAGTAAGGTTATTAGGCAGATTTAAGTCCTTGCCTTCCACATTGATGAAGAGTTTCTAGAGATAAGGTCATCCCCCTTCCTCCTGGTACAGAGAGGGAAACACCTTTACAGATGGAGATTTCCTTTACAAATGTATATGTCTCTTTACAAAGGGTTAAATTCTACTTTTCAGAGTTTCTTTCATGTCTGCAGTTTTTAAAAGTAACCAGCCCAAAATAATCCTCCTGCCAAAGAGACGTATCTTGGGGTAGCCAATTCCAGTCCCCCACAGTATTGTATTTTATAAGCAAATATTCCATATGCTTTGTTAGTAAGAGCCAGAAGAATCTGATACCACTAGGTGAATGATGATGCTATTTAAGCTGAAGAACAATGGTGAACAGCAAGAGAGAACATACTAGGTTGAACCTGAAACTGCTGGGCAAGAGCCTTTTATCCATCTGGAACACAAAGAGTTTTCTGGCAGATCCACAGGCCCAGTTGGGTCCCCAAAAATGTCTAACCTGGTGAAAATGTCGCCACCTCCCACTGTAGGTTCGAGGAGAGGGATTGGCCAGGGCAGCTTCTGGTCAAGAAAGCTCTTGCTTCACCCCTCTCTTAGCTCTGCCCCTTTGAAGCCATGGTAATTGACGTCCCAATGAGCCAGGGTGTGGAGAGCCTAGGATAGGAGCAGGAAGATGGACAATGCACGAGTGTAGTACTTCCCTGGCCACAACATACTGAAATGTCCATATTGTTTGCTAATTCAATTGTGCTATTTTGGATTCAACCCCAGTATCTCCTTCAGATAATGCTTTTGTCTGTACCCAGCCACAGAAAGAGTAGAAGGCGACTAGCAGGAAAACAATGATCTGACCATAGAGAGAAAATGGCTGATGTCCTCCTTTGTGATGTCTTATCTAATCCTTACAAAAACCTTGTGAGAAGACTTGGTTTCTACTTTTCAGGTAAGAAAACTGAGGAAACTGACTTGAATTCTAATTCAGGTGCCTCTGATTTTCAAGTCCGTATTGTTTTTCATTAACTACAAAAGCCAATGTTGACTTCCTTTTATGATCTGTCAATATTCAGAGCAGTACAATTTTTGTCATGGAAAAACCCAAGCCCTACCCAGAGGGAGGAAGCAGGGAACATAAATTCAGCCCCTTTGATGGAAGGGTGACATTGCATGCGGTTTCAAATCACCTGGAGAAGCAAGGAATCTACTCTGAGTTTGCAGATTTGATTTCAAGAGCTCCAGGTATGGGATCCATCATGTGAGGGTCAATATGGCGGCCCAGGGACAGATTAGGACCAGGTGACTGCCAAGCTGTTCACTGTCCCCTTGTTACCCACCTCCTCCATTCACCCGAGCACGGTGCAGCCAGAAGTTCAAAGGCAAAGGTGGCCTCCTGCCCTCTGACTTTTGCCCTCTGCCTCTCTCTCTGGGCTTTTTGACACCATGTTGGTGGCAACCATTGGCCACCTGCTTACAGGCACAAGTCATTTGAACTAATAAAATAAAAGATAACTCTGATAAGAGCCAGCTGTTAAATTTTCACGGGTCTTGGCTTTTCTTCGAGAAAACGTGGTTTCTTCAAAGAGTCAAATGGAGTCTGGCAGTCACGTGTGTGGACTCTGGAACCATATTGCTCAAATCCTGGCTCTTCTATTTACTTGGTGTGTGACCCTGGGGATGTTACCTCACCTCTTCAATGCCTCCGTTTCCTCATCTGTAAAACAGACTCATTTATCCATTCCATACATTTGTTCTGCCATGTATGACAACCTTGATTCCAGATGCTGGGGATGGAGCACTGAGCAAAACCCACCAAGTCCTTCTGTTCTCGTAGAGGAGACAGATGATAAACAGATCCATCTTTAACATAATTTTAGATAGTGCTAAATGCTATAAAGTCAAATAAAGTAGGGTAATGGATGGAGAGATGGGGAAAGGGATGGCTATATTATAAAGGGCGCAGAGGGAAGGCTCTTGGAGGAGATAAAACACTGAGAAGAACAGAATAGTGTGAAGAGAGGGACCCACACAGTACCTGAGGCAAGAATGAGTATTCCAAGCAGGGGGAGAGGGAATGTAAAACAAACATAACAATGGTACCCACCTTACTGGAGCCCTACAGTGGGAGTTGCATGGGTGATACATATAAAATGGGACCATAGAAACTGCCCTGTGAAGGTTAGCTCTGCATGCATCACAGAATCTCAGACTTGAAAGAATGATAAAGTTCTACTCCAACCTTTCCCTTGTGATGCGGGTGTCTCCTAAAACAGTCACGGAGCTTCAGCTTATGTGCCTGTCATGATGAGGAGCTCCTACTTCAGGAAGCAGGACCTTGTCTCCGTTGCTGGGTGGCTTTTCTTTGTGAGGAAGTGCCTCCTTCCACTGACCTTACATCCTACCCACAGGAAACACAAAACCTACTTGCTGCGTCTTTCACACGACAACATCTCCAACATAGGAGATAACTTTCATCTCAGCTCCATCAGTTCCTTCAACCATTCCTTACCTGTATGGCTTCCAGATTTCTCACCCTTTCATGTGATCATTTCAAAAACGCGGCACAATAGGCTCAGTCCCTGAAAGACGAGAGCAAAATGGTGAGATTCATGTTTGAAGCTCGAACTCCCCACTCAGAAGCTCTTTCCTAAAAGCGGACTCCCTAGATAAAGAGGAGTCTGTCTACTCTTCTCAGTGTGTGCCTGCCCCTTTCTGCCATCTTGCTCAGGCATAACCCTGGCCTGCCCCAATTTGCGAGCATATCTAGGTAATGATTAAGAGAATAGTTGACTGACCAGTGCTTCCAGTTTCCTGGAGACTGCAGTGCAGAAGAGAGAAGAGAGGGCAGGAGGTGATGGGGTAGCCGTGAGTGGTGGTGGGTTCAGGACAGATGTTATGGCCATTGTATCAATTAAGCATTAGATCAACAGAGTTAGACTAGAGCTGACGCATCAAAAATCTAGGGTTCATTTCCTGTGAACCAGCCAGCTGGGTCTTGCTACCCAGCCTTAGCCCAGCTCCTTTCCCCGGCCAGCTGCCTCACAAAACAAGCCATGATTGCAGGTGTTAGAAGGTATAGACGACCCAGCACTAACCCATCCCTGCTGCTAGAAAACAATTCCGAGAACTCTGCCTGATGGTAGATGACTCAGCCATATTGTCTTTAGAGCTTACCTTCATTAGAACAGATTCTCCTTGGCATGACTTCTGAAATGATGGGCAGGTTTTATCTCTATGGAGCCCAGGCCTGAATTTTAAGCAGTGACGTTGTGAAGTTCTGTATCATCATTTTCTGATTAAATTATTGGATAAACATAGATATTTTGGGCCAGTAGGTAGAAACAGGAGATAACAGTAAAGACAATCACGTTTTGATCTGTTTATTCATTTGTTTCAGTTTTTATATTTGGAACAAAAATCTTAATTCTTCAACTGAATGTAGGAAGGGCGAGTGTGAGAAAAATTGAGGCACCCACTCAGGCTGATCCAATGCTAAGCACTAGTCACGGTGCAAACAGCTTCTAATCGCAACTTCACAGTGATTTATCTGCTCTCCCGGGCTGGCTTGATAAAGCAGCCATCCAAGTGATGTTCATATGATGCCACTCCAGGACTCAATTTGCTGGGAGCTGCCAATTGGCTGAGTAATGCTGGCAAATAATGAGCCAGTTCCTCATTGGTTATCTGTTTAACTGACAGACAGGTTGGGCAAGGCCACGAATCTTGTGTGGGCCGGTCCGTTCCAGGACACCAGGCCATCTGACCTTGAAGCTGTCCAAACTGGGTAAGTTGCCATTTGGGGATCCTGACACCTTCAGCAGCAAGGATTTGCAGACTCATCCTACCTGCCTCAAAGCTTTTGCTGTTTTGGAAAATGTGTCTACAAAATTTTACTGCCTTCTGCAGTTTGCAGACGTGATTCCTTTTTTTTTTTTTTTAACTCGGTGGAGGTGGGAAATTACTATTCCTTGAGCCCTCTGTATGCAGCCAAAACGTAGTCATTCTTTTCTTTTCTTCTTTTTTTTTTTGGTGAGGAAGATTCGCCCTGAGGTAACATCTGTTGCCAATCTTCCTCTTTTTGCTTGAGGAAGCTTGTCCCTGAGCTAACATATGTGCCAATCTTCCTCTGTTTTGTATGTGGGACGCAGCCACAGCATGGCTCGATGAACTGAGTGTAGGTCTGCGCCAAGGATCCAAACCTGCGAACCCCAGGCTGCCAAAGCGAAGCACAAGAACTTAAACAATACCCTACCAGGCCAGCCCCCAAAACCTAGTGATTCTTGAGAGACAGACTCCTGAATCAATATTTTTTGACCACCAAGCTGCATGCTAATCTCTCTCTCCCCCAAACTCCTACAACTCAACTGTCTAGATCAATGGGTTTCAAATTTTACTGTCCTTGGAATCCCCTGGGGATTCAGTTAAAACACGGGTGCTTATCCAGCAGGTCTGGGGTGGGGCCTGAGACTCTGCATCTGTCACAAGCTGTCGGCAAATCCACACTTCTGTAGCAAGGATCCATTTCTTTGACAATAGAAACGGGCTGTCTGTGACCTTGCTCCTTTCTCCAGATGTATCTGAAGCTTCTTGAGGGCTGTATAGTCTTTTTTTCCCCTTCCTAGAACCACACACAGTGCTATATGAGCAGGCAATGCTAATAAATACTTGTAGAATAAAGAAACTCCTGTATAGTAGAAACTGTGTCAATTCCTCATCAGCACAATGACTCATGCATGGTAAGTGCCCAATGGTTATTAATTGAGTGAATGAATGAACTGCTACGATCTAGGAGGCTGGTGAGAGAATAACAAAAAAGAGAATCTGAATCTAAGAGGGATTTTTAAGCTCCTGCTTGAATCAAACAAGTGGGAAAAATATGGATGCAGATTCAGGAAACACGATGTCTGGAATTAACTGATTTACACCCTAGTCATGTAGTGTCTAACACATACTTTGCTAGACCATTTCTGTCAGGAAGTCTTTTAAAAGCGTTTCCACTGTCATGATAAGGTTTTGAGTGAATTCGCTGATTTGCCCTGTTTTGGGTACTGTGCAGAGGCAGACAGCAGGGAGTAGGAGAGAAGGCCGGTGGAACTCACCCTGGGGAAGCTCAGTGGGAAGGAAGTCCTGGGCTGCCCGGGAAGCACTTAATTCTCAAACAGTGGTTTTTGACTGATTCTTCTCAGTCACCTTCATCTTCCTCTTTCTCTACTTCTGGCCACCCACCAACACAGACCTCAAAACACAGACCAGTTTTTGTCCTTGGCCTGGAAACCTGACCCTCATTCTTGCATAGCTTTATCTGCTAGGAGGTTGGATCAGTGCCCTTGCCACACAACTAGACCCTGACTGAATAAACAGGCCACAGCTGTTCAGAGAGAGGGGCAGTCTTCTCCCAACATTGGGGAAGGAAAGCCATTGACGGCAGAAAGGTGAAAGTTACAGAAGCAAATTGGGCAGCTGGGAGAACCAGGGAGGCCACAGTCAAGGCAGTATCAGAAGTTCTGCTCTTTAGACTGAGGGAGACGGTTGGGCTCACACTCTGTTGGGGCAACTCTGAACACACCGTGGGTTTATAGCCCCACGAGCTTCTTCACCTGCCCTAAGGAGCACTCTCACCAGCCTGTGCTACCCCCTTCCCTTTGCCCATCCTGGAACCTCTGCCATTAGAGCCATCCTTTGGATGAGGAAACAAATCAGATGTTGACTTTGGAAGGCCACTGTTAACTGTCCCTTCGATGTCTGTCACCTGAGCCGGTGGGAAGGAGGAGACTGTATATTTCCTTGGAGTTGCCCTGTGCCAGCACCCAGGCAGATAGAGCCTGGGTGTATCCCAGCCCCTCCAGCCAGATTGGAGGGGAGGCCATAGAGTACAGATAAACTTCACTGATCTGAACCCTGAGGCTTGCTGAGCCAGAGTCATCATGGCTGTGGGACTGTCACAAGGCTCAGGGTCAAGGGGGAGCATCCAGATGTCTCCAGGCCAGGTGGAGCAAGTCTGCAACCTGGAGCTGCTTCCTGGAGGGGCAGTTGGGGTGGTGAGACCCTAGGGCCCTCAGACCCTGCAGGCATATACGGGCATGCCCTGAGCTTCCCTGTCTTGGTTTACTGCATCTAGCTTTCCAGCCAGCTCTGCAGTCTGGCTGGCTTTGTTTGCTGCAGGTGGTGTTGCTCTGCGGGGCCCAGCAAAGGTGCACCGGGCAGCCTCCAGTCTCCCTGACTAGCTGAGAGCACTGCAGTGAGGACACGGGCCAGCTCCAGGCGGGCTGCCAACAGCCTCTTGCAGACTGCGTCACAGCACAAACCTCTCGCTTGCAGGCAAGGGAGGAGTAAGAGAGCAAAGCCAGGGACTGGAACTGTGTATCTGGCGCTGCTTCATCCCTCTTTCCATCCCCCTCTGCTGTTTTATGTGGTTCCTCATTCTTTTTTCTTTCCTCCACCCTGCAACCCACCACAACACTGCCACGGTTGTGTCCTCCTGATGGCTTTTTATGCCAGTGTCCAAACAAAGTGATCCAGACCATAGTGCATCCATCAGGACACTGCTTTCTAGGGAGAATCAGGCTGATTGATCTGATGACGTGTTAGGCATGTCATTGGTTAGCAGAGTGAAGCAATAGAAAATCAACAGTTTCCATCTAGAGACCCTCCCCTGGCATGGAGCCAGCAGGGTGCCCTTGGCATGTCAAGTTCACCTTTCTCTGTCTTGATTTCCCCATTTTCAAAATAAGAACAATTTCTCCTCCTTTCTTTGATTTAGAGAGTCTTGTGAGTATCAAGTGGAATAATAGCGGGCTTCATAAATTTTAACTCACATGGAAGTTACCTGGGGATCTTGTTAAAATGCACATCCTGAGTCCATAGATCTGGGGAGTGGGGCCTGACATTTCTAACAAACTCCTAGGTTAATATGTGCCACTGGTCTGTGGACCATTCTGAGTAGTGAGGGACTAATAAATAAGAGGACAATTTGAACATCAAGAAGCACAAAGGCAACTGTCACATTTTAGTTATTTTATGTATTTGCCCTTCTAAAAAGCACATTTGCATCTTAAAAAGGAGTCTTCACATCTTTAATTCAAATGAATGTCCTTATTTTAGGCATCTCAGATAGCTGCTAGAGAGAAAATATGAATTTAGGAGGGACTGAATATCATTTCTGTTGTCACTGAAGCTGCCTCCTTCTTTCTTCTCCCTTTTCCTTCTCTTTCCCTCTCCCAGAGTGGGTGCTGGATTCAAAGGCAGGTTCTCATCTAAGCCTGTGATCAATAGGTGACCATGGGGTGTTGGGTCATTATCCGTGCCAGATTATAGACAAAAGACAGGTTGATTGAAAGCCATTGTTTTCTTAAGCAAAAGAGAACATGTGTGTACCAAAAGGCATGTACAAGAATGTTCATTCCTAAAGTCAAAGCTAGAGGGGCCAGCCCAGTGGCCAAGTGGTTAAGGTCGCCTGCTCTGCTTCGGGGGCCCAGGATTTCACCAGTTCTGATCCTGGGCGCAGACTTAGTGCCGCTCATCGGGCCATGCTGAGGTGGTATCCCACTTGCCACAGCTAGAGGGACCCACAAGTAAGAATACACAGCTATGCGCCTGGGGGCTTTGAGGAGAAGAAGGAAAAAATAAAATCTTTATAAAATAAAAGTAAGTCAAAGGCAGATGAACCCTGTACTCTAATAACAACAGAATAAAGTAGTGCTGTATCATACAATGGAATATTACAGAGTGATAAGAAGAACAAACTACTCTAACACATACCCTCATATATGAATCTTACAGGCAAGCACACAAGCCAGACACAAGAGCACATGCTGTATGATTCCATTTATATGAGGTTCAAAAACAGGCAAAACTAATGTACAGGGGTAGAAGACAGAAGAAAGGTTGTTCTACGTGAGGGGAGGTGTTGACTGGGAATGGGCACAAGGGAGCCTTTTTGGTGCTAGAAATTTCCTTCATATTAGTCTGGGTGCTTGTACCACCACTTCACTGAGCTGGACTCTTAAGATTTATACGAATTACTGTATGCCTGTTACATCCCAATAAAGACATTTTAAAGCTACAAAAAGAGAAAGCCTAGTTCTAATTTTACCCCTGAATGTCACATTTCTGGGCCCTGCTCTCCTTCTCTCCTTCTATCCCACATCTTTCATAAATGGAAGCCCCATGTTGGCCATATCTGGCAACTTTCCTGATTGGCTCCCGGCTGGCTTCCCAGGGACGTTTTCTAGACCATGGAACGAAAATAGAACCTGCCTTCTCATTGCTTCCCTTGTGAAGGCACTGAAGGCTTCAGGCTGTGTTGTTTCTGCTCACAGGGCCCCCTGTGAGCTTGAAGCCTGCCCCTGCCTCAGGTGCTGTGTCCTCTGGCCACCAGAACACCTGCTCTCTCCATGGCTCTGAGCTGCCAACCCTTTTTCCCAAGTCCAGAATCAGGCATGCAGAGCTGTTTGTAATCTGTACTTTAATGCTGGCGTCCCACATTTGGATTTCTCCAAGAAGTGTCTGAAAGTTGTAGGGTATCAGTTAATCTGTTGTCACAATGATGCTGCCTAACAAGCCACCCCAAAATTCAGTGTCTTCAAACAATAACCATTATTAGTTCTCAAGGTTATGGGTCAGCTGAGTGGTCCTTCTGCTCTGGGCCAGGCTCTGCTGATCTCAGCTGAGTTTGCTTGTGAGTCGGTGGTCAGCTGGAGGATAACCGCTCGAGGATGGCCTCACCTACACGTTTGGTAATCAGCTGGCTATTGTCTGATAGGATGGCATGGCTGGGTCATGTGTCTCTCATCCTCCAGCAGGCAAGTCTGGGCATTGACTGAGGTGGCTGAGGGTCCAAGAAAGAAAGAGGAGAGGGGCTCAAGGGATCTAGAGATCAGGCTTCGAACTGTCAAACCATTCCTTCTACCCTGTTCTATCAGTCAAAACAAGTCACAGACCAGCCCAGGTTTCAGGAGTGGGAAACACACTCTACCTCTGGATTGGAGGAACTGCAACATCACATTGCAATGAGTGTGCATACGTGAAAGTGTAGGAAATCAGGGCCGTTCTTTGTAATCAATCTACTACATGTGATTGGGGCATCAAGACAGTGGCATTGAGTATTGGGTCTTTTCCCTTCTGCAAAGCATCTCTGGAGTAGAAGCTGCTATGCAGGCTTCCCAGGCTGCAGCTTTGACCCTGACCCCATAAGACCAGTCAAACGTGTTCTCCAGCCCTCTTTTATGCATTTTTCCTTTTGAGCTCAGCAGGTTCTTTTAATCCTGACTGGTCAAATAAATGTGTGACAATGTGGGTGAGACATAAAAGGAGCAGTCTGAAATGTTTCTGCTCCAGGGAAGATATTTCAGGTCAAGTTTCTTAGAAGAGGCTGAAAGGGAGATTCTGGTCAAGTGATTTGTGGAGGAAAGATTTTCAGGAAAAGGGAGGGCCTAGGCATGGACTTGGTCTTATCTGGAGACTGAAGTTGACCCACCTTGAGACAAGGAGGCTGGGCTTTTTTGCCCCATATCAGCCAGTCATTGGCTGTGGCTGCCCCTGGGTGAGGGATGGCACACATCTCTTTTGCTGTGGCTCCCACCAGCCAAGGGTAATTTTCTCAAAGATGTAGCTGTGAGTGCTCAGAGCAGCACTCTGCGGAATAGGAATATGGCCCAGGAAAGGAGATCGGGGCTGGACCCAAACAGCTCCTACTGTAGAGAGGCACTACTTAGAAAGTCAATTCTGAACTCAAAGAAGATCTAGAGAAAATTTAGAGGAGGCTTTAAGGTTCTGATCTCAATTCCAATGTGTGTGTATGAGGGGATTCCCACACCATCAGGCAATTCTCTGATACCAGCTGGGTGTCCTACAATTCAACTCAATTCGGACACTATCTACATGGAGATGGTCATATTCCACAGGTTAAGGGCTCAGGCCCCCATAAACGCCCCCCACTTCAAATGTTAATCTCAAGTCCAGGTTGTTACCTGTGCCCCTGTGTTTTCATCTATAAGCATTACATTAATTCCCAGCACCTCCACGTATTCACCAACCTGGAAGCTCTCTGGAACGCCACACTTCTGAGTTTTTATGGCGTTTTCATTACGTGGGTGTGACTGATTAAATCATTGGCCATTGGTGATTGGTTCAACATCCAGCCCCCCTCCCTTCCCAGAGGTCAGGCAGGTGGAACCGAAAGTTCCAACCCTCTAATCACATGGTGATTAGATTCTCCTGGCAACCAGCCCCCATCCCTGGGTGCTGGGCAGAAGTCACTTCAATACCATAACAAAAGGCACCTTTATTGCTCTTATCACTTAGGAAATACCAAGGATTTTAGGAGCTCTGTGCCAGAAAGGAGGACAACAACCAAATACATCTTATTACAAATCACAATATCACATGGCTTGATAACTTTGTCTAAATGTTTGATGAGTTGTGAATTCATATAGAGAAACCCATTCTGTAGGCAGATCTAGGATCCATAATTGGACTCTCTCTGAAAGCAGATTTGGGCTTAACATAAGGGAGGAATTTTGCACAATTGAAGCCATCTGAAAATGAAAAGGCCTGCACTGGGAGTAGTGAGTTTCCGAAAAAGAGACAGGGCACCATTTGGTGGGAAGATAGTATAGGACATTAGTTAGGTCCTCAAAGAAAAAGGGAGAGATGGTGGCTGGGATTCCACATCCTTGAGTCCTTGATGTTCTGACTAGAGATTCAAGAAGGAAGTGTGCAAAGGGGACATTTATTCAGGGCAAACACATTTCTTCTATTAATACAGGGCTTTGGCCTCAATCCCCTGTTCATTACCCCTAGATCTCACATGCCAGCTGAGAAGTGGATAGAAGGGAACTTTTTGCAGTCAGAATGAGCCCTGGTGCACATATGGCACCAGCTACAAAGGAGAAGAGAAAAGTGTACCCTAAAAGAAATGTCAAGATAGACCCTAAGAAGGGTCACTGTGTATATTCCTCCCAAAACTCTGTAGATCTACCCTCTAGATCCTTCTGGATGGTCTGAGAATTAAATTGACATCAGACAGAATGACAGGAGAAAATCAAACAAAGTTTAATAACATGTACACATGGGAGAAATCCAGGAAATCTGAGTAACTTGCCAAAATGGCCAAAGCCACCACCTTACATACCATCTTCAACTAAACACAAAGGAGGATGTTGGGCTTAGTAGTTTGGGACTTCAAAGTGGAAGAGGGCAATTTGCACGGAGATGGAAAAGCAAATGTTTGATAAACAAATGTTTGCTGTGCCATCTATAGACAACGTGACCAGAGAGAGAGAGAGAGAACTTTATAAGAATGGGCTTAGCAAGGATCCTCCCAGTCTATCATACCCAAAGCTATCTATGGTAATGGCCTGTCCTGGGGACAGGCCTTCTATCTTAAATTCTTTCAGGCAGTTAGGGGGAAGTTTGAAGTTTCTTCCTGAGTCTTTTGTCCTTAAAAATAATCAAGTCAAAGAGACATATTTTGGGGTAGCAAATTCTATTCCCCTACACCAACTTACTTAACTTCCGCAGCCCTATATTACAGGCAGATACTACAGTTCGTGCTAGCCATTCAGCTTCTGAAATTTTGCCAAGAATGAAAATCATCCAGTGATGAAGAAATAATAAAGAAAAGCCCAAACACAATTGCAAATGTGGCATTTTCTGAGATTAAGAGGGGTAATTTCCAAAATAAAATCAAATATTTCATAAACATTTTACCAGGACTGAAGCTTATACAATAAAAGTTATTAACCCTTTTTAAAAAGAATTCTTTGTGCTTTCTTATGGTGTCTTCTAGCCCTGATGAGTAAATGTCTACAATTAACATTTATATTGACATGAATCATTAAGTCTTTCTTTACCAAACCCACTTAGTAGCTCTGCTTATTGCCTACCCACGTCCTTTCTCCACTTTACCTTACTAACTGAACCATGATTTTTTTTCAGGGCAGCAAAGTACCTGTCTAAAATGCTTACCACTCCACCCTCCTTTGCAGCCAGCCAGCTGCCAGTCCTAGCCAGTGAAACGTGAGTGGAGGTCACTAGCTGAAGCTCCTGGGAAAGCTTTCAGAAGTGGAGGGACCCAGCTTGCAGTACATTTTACCCCTTGCCCTTCATCATCCTTCTCATCTCATCCTTCCCAACATGGATGAAAGGCCTTCCTGTGGCCTTGAAATGTTGCACCTGAGGACAAAAGCCACTTGCCATGGCTGGCAGTCTGTAAGGAGCCTGGGACAATGATAACATCATTGTTTTGTAGCATCAGCCCAGGGGTGCCAGCCTCCAGCCTTCTTGTGACAAAAAAGAAATCCTTATTTAGTTAGATCACCATGGTCCAGTCTCTGTTTCTTGCAGCCCCAAACAGTCATAAGTACTATATCCAGTTACTTCTTCAAAGCAGCTCTGTTACTGGCAGCAGAGGAACAGTAATACTCAGACTTTAGCGTGCATCAGAATCACCTGGAGGGCTTGTTGAAATACAAGTGTCTGAGTCCCAACCCCAGATATTCTGATTCAGTAAATCTGGGGAAGGCCTAAGAATTTGTATTTTTAGCGAATTCCCAGGTGATGTCGATGCTACTGGTCTAGGAACTTATTTTAAGAGCTTACTGACAGGGATGTACAGAAAGAAGGAGGAAAAATCTGTCTGTGATGGTTTCAATGTAACTCTACCTCACAAGAAATCTTGGAGTGGGTGACACTTCAATGTCCATTTCTTGAATCCCCTGGTTCTGTGACTCTGTTTACACTGGCCAAAAGACCTGGATGTTACCCATTTTCAGCTGTCGGGTGCCAGTAGTCAAACTCTCAAAATGGTTGGGTAAATATTTTCAAGGCATCCTAGATATTCAGCAGCAGATAGAAATAATCCATTGTTGGGTCAAATAGCTTCATGAAATCTTATCTTCCACTCAAGATACCTGGGTCTTTCTTGGGATCCAGTTCACATATGTAGTGAGTTTCAGGCACCAACAACTTCTTTTGCTGCATCTGCTGCCTGCTCCAAAGCTCCCTTGACAGAACAACTTTTCTCTAATACCAGTGAGTTTAGAAGAAACTCAGGGTGACATTGTCTTACCATTCCTCTTTTGAAGACTCTCTCTCACACTGTCTACTAATAATTGCTAACTTTCCAAAGGAGTCAGGTGAGATTAATTTTCTGCAAAAGCTGATTTATGGCCAGTCACCTCTGAGAAGATGGCCTGAGTCACTCTCCTTGACTCATGCTCACTGCAGAATATTCGGTGATAAAAAATCTTACTTTTAAACACAGAAAATTTATGGGCAAACTTCAAGGTCGTTCCCCTCCACTCAGCCATTAATCTTGAGGCCAATAGGAAAGCAAATAAAGGCCATTGGCAAAGCAGCAAAAAGGGATGCCCCAAATTTGGGTTTTCGGGCTCTATCCCCGTGTTGTGACCGTTGAGCCTTTGCCCTTCACGTTCCCTGGGGTGAGGCTGACTCCTCCCCCGTTATAAGGCCTAAGTAGTTTAAAATTTAAGATGTTTTTGAGGATCCACAGAACAGCATGATAACTATAAGTATACTACTACTATCATTTATTGAGCATAAGTCACTGTTTTAATGACAAGACCCTAAAGTTTTAGGAAGTCATTTAGTCCTCTTAATGACCTTGTGGGATGAATTCAATTCTTCCTCCCATTTTACAGGTGGGTAATCTGGCCTCTGTTTGAGGGAGTTCCCTTGATCTAAATCACAACTGTTAAAGTGGTGAGGCCAGGATGAAAGGCACAGTAGGCTGACCTCAGAACTCTTAACCACGTGGCATACTGAACAAACTAAAAGAAAACAAGCAAAAACAACCTAACACAGGGATGGACTAGACCCAAAGGTTTTTTTCACTGTCGGAAATGTGGAGGAAGTTGGGGTGGCATATTTATATAAGGAAGAAGTTTTGTCGGGATCAAAAGAATTTAGGTGTCTTCAGCTTTGACGCCAGACCAGGAGAGGTACAGGGCTCATTAACAAGTACAACATGCCCAATTACTTATTGTAATTTTATATAATTGTATGTGCTTTTATACAATATAGAACATATATAATATACAATTAACAATACATAATATATATGAAATATATATAAATACACTATTGATTATAATGTTATATAATACGCAATATTTAACATATAATACATAGTTTTTAGAACAGTGTTATTAAGATATTATTCACATACCATAAAATTCAGTAAAGTGTACAATTCAATAGTTTGTAGTGTAGTCACAGAGTTGTGCAACCATCACGACTATCTAATTCCAGGACATTTTCATCACCTCAAAAGAAACTCCATACCCATTCTCTATTCCTCCTTCCTTCAGTGCCTGGCAACAACTAATCTACTTTTTGTCTCTATGGATTTGCTTATTTTGAATATTTCATACAAAAAGAATCATGCAATATGTGGTTTCTTGTGATCAGCTTTTTTTACTTAGCATAATATTTTCATGTTTTAGGGTGTATCAGTGCATCTTTCCTTTTATGGCCAAATAACGTTCCTTATATGGATTTACCACATGTTGTTTACCTATTAATGAGTTTATCGACATTTGGGTGGCTTCTACTTTTTGGTGATTATAAATAATGCTATTATTAGCATTCATACACAAGTTTTCATACGGATCTGTTTTCGTTTCTCTTGAGTATATACCCAGGTGTGGAATTGCTGAAACATATGATAACTCCATGTTTAATTTTTAAGGATCTGCCAGACTGTTTTTCAGAAGTGGCTGCATTCCTTACAATCCCATCAGCAATGTATGAGGATTCCAATTTCTCTAGCCTCACCAATATTTGTCTGGTTTTTTATTTTAGTCATTCCAGTGGGTGTGAAGTGGTATCTCATTTCAGTTTTGATTTGCATTTATATAATGACTGATGATGTTGAGAGTCTTTTTCATGTGCTCATTGGCCTTCTGTATACCTTCCTTGGAGAAATGTCTTTTCAGATCCTTTGTCCACTTTTAAATTGGTTTATCTTTTTGTTGTTTACTTGTAAGTGTTCCTTATATGGTCTAGTCCTTTATCAGACATGTGATTGTAAATATTTTCTTCATTCTATGGGTTGCCTTTTCACCCTTTGAAACACAAAATTTTTTAATTTTGATGAAGTCCAATTTATTTTTTTCTTTTGTCACTTGTGCTTTTTGTATCATATCTAAGAAATTGCCTAATGCAATATCACAAATAGTTATGCCTAGATTTTCTGCTAAGATTTTTATAATTTCAGCTCTACACTTAGATCTTGGGTCCATTTTTGGTTAATTTTCTCATGTGATGTGAAGTACAGGTTCAACTTCGTTCTTTTGCATGTGGATATCCAGTTGTTCCAGCAGCATTTGTTAAAAACAATCTTCTTTGCCTATTGAATTGTGGTGGCAGCCTTGTCAAAAATGAATTGACCATAAATGTAAGAGTTTATTTCTAGACTCTCAATTTGGTTCTGTCAGTCTATATCTCTATCCTTATGCCAGTACCAAGTATTCAAGATGACCACTGCAGCTTTGCAGTAAGTTGTGAAATGGGGAAATGTGTGTCCTCCAACTTTCTTCTTTTTTTCAGGAATCTGTGCAGGTGATTCTGATGAATACTAAACTTTGAGAAGCACCTATATAGTGAGGTGCCTGGCTACTGGTAGATGGTCAGTGAATGAATAAATGCATAAGTCCTAAATATACTACTTGCTGACTGTGTAATCTTCACCAAATATGATGGGTTATAAAGAAGCTCCTGCACAGCATCTGACATATAATAGGTTTCTTCTTTCTTCTTTTTTCACTCTTATTTGTAAGTTAACTGACTGGTTGCCAGCGTGGTCTTCAAACTCTTAGCCTGTTTGCAGACCCACCAGAGAGCAAGCTTGGAACATCCCTATTTGTGTCCATAGATCCAAAAAGGGAATAAAGAAAATGTGGCTGATAGAAAAGGGTGTTCTCTGGAGTTTGCAGATGGCCCATCTGATCAGGAATTTGTCTGATTATGTGGGTTGATCAACACATGCGATAGATGATAGGATATTGGAGTGTTTTCTTTCTCAGCTTCAAGCCTACGGGCTAGGTAAGAACCATGATTTTTAGTGTTAAAAAGATAAAGTTTTGGTTGTCAATATTTCTCAACCAAATATTTGGTTGTCAATAATTATATTCAATCTTTTTACTAAACAGTTTCAACATTTGAAGTAATGCCTCTCCTAGTTTTGCAGTTTTAAAGTTTTTCTTTAAAGCAAAATAAGACAGGATTTAAAAATTCCTGGGCTGTTTTGTTCAATCACATCCAAGTCTGGTTTCTAAGTTCCTAACAATTTCAATCAAGGTCTCATTTTCCTTAAATTGTCACTGAGCTGTTGAAGAGGGTTACAATTTCCTCCACATTTTATTTGAATTGAATGGTCAATTAAAATACACACTAACTAACCCCTAAATCGACTGGACTTCTAAGAGATTTTTCAAAAGGTATTTAAGGGGATATGAAAATAAATGATGCTTGAATAGTTAAAAGCCCCACAATTCTTTTAAAGTCCTACTGAAACCTATGCAATATGAAAAATGCTATGAAGAATGGAGTGGGGGCAGTAAGGGTGTTTGTTTCTTTATCAAAGGGGAAGGATAGGTGGAAAGAGCAAAAGCAGAGAGATGGAAGTTAATGGAGACAAAGAAATGGATAGTGGTTTCCTATTTTGCACCCTTTCAACTCCTTAGAATTAAATGGTTGCGAGGCCCATGAAGGGAAGCTAGACACCAGGCTCTGGGAAAGCAGTCCCAGCAAAGTGCCCTGTATCCAAGGATGACAGACAACTGTCAGAGCCGACTTCCTTCCAGGGACTTCACAAATCTGAACAATGAGCATACAGGGTGACCAAGTGCCAGGGGGAGCTCCCCCCAAAGTCTATGCTGCATACAGCTTCCTGGACCTTTTTGGGAGCTGGGGGAGGGAAGAACCTTCATACTCACTGAGATTTGGTTCTTCCTTGACCCAAGTGAAATGAGGACTTAGAGTTGGCTACAATTTGATTTTTTTTTTTTTTTTTCCGTAAGGAAGAATGAAGCCTTGTGCTATATTTTTAAGCACGAGAATTTTTGGAAGCAGAAGCAAGCTGACAACTTAAGTTAAAAATCTTCTCTTTGATCTCTGCATTTTCTCATCTCTGGTAAACATATCAGAACCAAGCAGACATGAATAAGGCAGGTACTTTGTGGCTGGAATAACAGCAGATGATGAAGGCAAATCCACAGTGATGGAAATTGTCCCCTGTACATTTAACGGGCCTTCTGGGATGCATGCTTTAAGAAATGGAGGCACCATAAAAAGACGAAGGGCCCAGAACCCAGGGGTTGATCAAAGACGCTACTTGGTCAGAGGCAGTGTGGAGCAGATAGCTAAGATAATAAGCTGGGTTTAATGTGAGCTTACTAGCTGTGTGACCTGAATATGTTATTTATCCTCTCTGTACAGTAGTCCCCCCTTATCCATAGGGAATACATTCCAAGACCCCAAGTGGATGCCTGAAACTGGGGATAGCACTGAACCCTAGATATACTACGTTTCTTTCCCATACATACATACATATGATAAAGTTTAATTTCTAAATTAGGCACGGTAAGAGATTAACAACAATAACTGATGATAAATTTGGCTTTGAGGCCATTATTAAGTAAAACAAGGGTTACTTGAACACATGCACTGTGGTACCAGGACAGTCAATCTGATACCCCAGACAGCTACCCAGTGACTGACCGGCATACACCATGTGGATACAATGGACAAAGGGATGATTCACATCCTGGGTGGGATGGGGTGGGACAGCATGAGATTTCATCACTCTACTCAGAGCAGTGTGCAATTTAAAAGTCAATTGTTTATTTCTGGAATTTTCCATTTAAGGCAAAACTGCAGGTAAGAGGGGACTATTGTACTTCAGTTCCATCATTTGTATGTGGGGATAATCATAGAGTACCCTAGAATATTATTAAGATGATTAAATGAGCTAGTATATTCACAGCACTTAGAACATTGTCTTGCCCAGGATTAGGGTTCAGTGAATGTTGGTATCATCATCATCATGATTATTACTACATGGGGCTGTGTCAGGCGACCAGGGTTCTAATTTGACTACTCCTTTCCTTTTGCAAAACAGGACTAGGTCAGCTGGACTGAGATCAGCTGTTTCTAAACACATTTTTAGCAGCAGAAATAATTTTTCCAACATAAACTTCAAAAGAAGCTAAGCGTTTATGTACCTATTGATGTCTTTGATTATAGTTGCTTACATCAAGAAGAAAAATAAAATAAATTTGTGGGCTCACATTACAAAATAGTCCAGGAAGATCCAGCTTCAAGAATAGCTGGATACAGAGGTACAAACAAAGTGAGCAGGGTCAGTTTTGTTTGTTTGTTTCTGTCTCCTCTCCACTCTGTTTCCCTCTTTCTACTCCATTCCCAGGATCCTCTGCCCCTCCTCATCACAGGATGGCTTCTAGAAGTCCCAGAACAATATTCTTCTAAATTCCAACGTACTGAAAAAGAGTGAGCATCTTTTCCCCAGCATTCCCTGTGAACGTCCTGACGTTCATTTTGATTGGCCTGGCATGAACCACATGTCTGAGCCTACACCAATCACAAGGGCCAGAGGAAAGTATTGCACTGATTGGCCACTTAGTTCACATGTCCCACCTGTGAGGCTGGGAAGAAGCCCTGTCCCTGAGAACAGAGAAAGGAATAAGCTGTACCCACCAGGCTTCCTTTGCACCCTATCTGCTTGGCAGTCCCTTCCCCAAATCCCAAATGTTCCTAGTTTGAAACCCACTGGATGTGGGTCTCTAACATTCTGCAAGTGTGCCAGGTTGCAGATCCTAAAGAAGCAATTACTATGGGAGCAGTCAGGGGCCTGAGCAGTCCCCCGAGGGAGGTTCCATTGAGTCTCCCTCAAACCATAGCAGCAGACAGCTACCAACTCTGCTGTCCCGTGAGACATTACTTTGTCTCTGTGTGCTCACATTTGTACTCAGTAGTGAGCAGGAGAATCACCTGGGTTGAGTTCTACATCACATTATGTGCAATGTGCTTTCTGTTCTAATTATTTATTGCAGCTTAAAACAGTAATAATTTATTAGTATCTCTTATGGTTCTGGGATCAGCTAGTCCCCTCTGGGCATTTCTGGCTTCCAGTTCTCGATCGTTACAGGCAGCAGCTAGGGCTAGCGTCATCTTGAAGGCTTCTTCATTCTCATGTATGGCACTCCCTGGACTGGGAAGATCAAATGGCTGGAGCTGGAACATTTGGGGCCACTGGTTATCTTTCTCTCTTTCAGTGGTCTCTCCACATGGTATCTCTAGCAAGGCAGCCTCAAGGTAGTCAGATTTTTTACAGGGCAGCTGAAGACACCAAGAGTGAGTGTTCCAAGACAACAAGGGGGAAGCTGAGTGACCCTTTCAGACCCAGCCTCGGAAGTCACACAGTGTTACTTCCTTTGTACTCTTTAGGTTGAGGCAATGACAAAGCCCACCCCCTTTCAAGGGCTGGGAACCTAGACTCTATCTCTTAGTAGGAGGAGTGTCAAAGAAAGCACAACCCTCTTGAAACCATCATACCTCCTGGGGATGGCTTTGGGTCAACCTAAACAATGTGTGCTTTCCAGGTCTCCGAAAAACTGCTTCATTCTTCTCCATTTGAAATCACATTTTAGAGCGGATTCTTGGTCATGCTGTTCTGATTCTGTCCTGCTCTTGGCGGAAATGAGGTGAGATTATCAGGGCATAGCAAGAAAAGTGGTTTCTTAAACAATAGTGTGCCAGAAAAGAGGCTTAGACATCACATGCAAATATAATGGTCTCCATCTGGACACATGGACCTATTTTGGACAGTTGGGATCCCTTTTAGCACTTGTGAGAATATCGCAATACCTCACCCTTGTGCAGTTTCAGCTTTTGTTATAGAACACAGCTAGAATCAAGAAAAACATTTTCTCTGCCATGTATTTATTAAAAGCATTGAGGCACTCTGGAGGGACTGTGATACGATCTGATGTTACTGCTCAGAGTTTGATCATTTCCAGGAAAAAGATAATGTTATCTTTAAGGTAAGGGCTAATTCCAGGGCTAATTGCAAACGTTGACATGACCTCATGTTCAGGGTAAAAGGAAAACATGCAAACATCTGCCTGCACCAGTGCCCAATGCTCTGCTTTCCGCCACCAGCCCACCCTTGTGATTACCAAGCATATGAGTAAAATCGGAAGGCAGGGAGAAAGCAAGATGGGAACACATGTACATGACCCTCCAGAGGAAACCACTGAAGAGTGGGATTATGGAATCCTGATTCTCACATGTTTGCAAGGGTGTTCAAGCAAGGATCACATAGGTGAATATGTGAAGGTATTGTCAAAATATGCAAATTATGTCTTCCTTTTAATTTCTGACACCAAGTCAAGGCATAACCCTTTTTATTAGACCTTAAATGCCTTCAATATAATGAAAGAATGAAATTCCCCATTATAGAATTGACTTACTATGAGGAGCCGAGTTCTAGTGAGTAAAGGGTACTCAGGTACTATAGGTAAAATCATAAAATCAGCAAAGATGTTCTCCAGCCTGCCACTCCTTGGTGTGCTAATGTTTGGGTCTTCTACTGACTCCGGCAGCACTAACTCTGGGGTCCTATGGCCAACTCCTTTCTTCTCAAGGCCCAAGACTCTGTTCGGTAACTGGCAAATGTTTATGATTCTGGTCCCTGGATTCATTCAACAAGAATTCAACATGCATTAGTTGAGCACCACCCACATACCAAGAGCTGTCCAGGTACTTGGTTTACAGAAATGAACAAGCCAGCCGTAGTTCTGATGTATGGAACTTATAGTGTAGTACCGTGTCCTTCTGCAAAAGCAGCAGTGGGAGGGGGGAATTCTATCCATTATTCATTTCTATTGTGAAGCCAAGTGGGAGTTTTTTGAGCGTTATCATTTACTGATGCTCCTCTGTTTTTCCCAGTCCTATATACACTTTCTAGAAAAAGTACAGAGAACCCCACAGGTGGCTGATATAATAACAAATGTTTTCTGGAAGCCTGAACTTAGTTAAAATTTTCCAGTATAGAAAATCACGAATATTTGTTCAAAGTGCATTCATATAATTCTCTGTCAATGTGAAATTTTGTTTCTTGGGACAGAGCTGGACTGGACTTGTTAACTTGGGGCTAATGCTGAAGAGAAAAACCAAGATGCTGTTGCTGGAAAAAAAAAAATCAGTGGGGAGGTAGAATACAGTACCCTGTCAATCAAGAAATATTTATTAAGTTTCCCTAGGTCCTGGGGTTTTCATGGTAAACAAGACAAAGCGGCTCCTTTGTAGATTTTGTATTCTAGTGGAGGAGAGAGATATTTATTATCTCATTTATTGAGTGTAAATAAATAACTTCTACAATTGCAGGTAAGGTGAAAGAGAATGGCAAAGGTATGCCATGTTTTAGGTAAATTACTCACAAGAGGGTTCTCTGAGGAGTTGAGATTTAAGCTGGACCTGAATAGTAGGCAGAAGTGAGTCATGCAAAAATCTACAGGAAGAAGGTTTCAGGCAGAGGAAACAGCATGAGATGAAGCAAGAGAGCCAGTGGGACAGGCCAAAACAGAGAGGTCCAAGGAGCAGGGGGACTTGTAGGAGCACCCGCCCAGCTGATGTTGAGCCATCTGGTAGTGGGCTTTATCTGGAAAGAAAGGATCCAGGCATTTAAACAGGATTATGTACCACTCAGAGCCAGAGCATTGAGGAGAAACTGATACCATGAAAACTGCGTAAATTCTTCCCAGATCGGTAGAGATTGACCCTTGAGATTTGGGTAAAACTGAGCTGACTGATGAGGTCCAGCAGCCGCCTGGAAGAGATGTGGAGGCCTCGAAGCAGGAAGGCTCTGACAAGCTTAACTTTGGAGTCCACCAGTTTTCAGAACGGAGGGGCAGGTAACCTTATTCTATGGGGTGAAGGTGGAGGGCGATTGCTTCCTTCTTGGCTTTAGCTGCCATCCTGGAAATGTACTGAAAGACTGGACTCTTTATAAGCCTTAACTACAGTGTGTCTGAACAAAGTTAAATTTAGAGAGAAAATCACAAAACAATCCAATGTTTTCAGTTCTGCAGTAGGTGGGTGAGAATAACCGAAGTCCCCATGTGTCCCAGGGTCTCTCGGGGTCCCATAATAAGCAGAAATCCCACTATCACTTAATTCACACCCCTACATGCACCCTGACGAGGAGATCTTCTCACTCTTGGCTCCTGAGGTTGCTGCAGGGCTTGGTGATTCTGCTGGAGGAAACTGCTGTGTGTCCTCACATGATGGGGACTGCTAATTCAGAAGAAGGCCTGCTTGCTGCTCGCTGTGGGTGTAGAATGCTTTCAGATTTCTCTTCTTTTCAGGATGCTATGGCCAAAGGATAGAGCTGACTGTTTTCCAATGCAGCTTCTGCCATCTTCCTTCCCAAGAATATGATGTGTTTTGCCTCCTCTCTCATATTCTGGTCTATTCTCCCAAACTGTGGACTTTTCTTTGTTCATGAATTGCTTTCTACAGTTGATGCAAATAATTCATGCTCAATCTATAAATCAAAATTGGGGTGAATTTATTATAAGCCAGATCTGAGGACCAGACTGGGGTTGTCTTTCCCCAAGGAAGGAAGGGCACCAAAGAAGTGGAATGTACAGAACGGTTATATACCATCTTGGAACAAAGAGTATACATCACATATGAGAGGAATGTCCCTTTACAATTGTCATGAGATGCTCAGCTGGCACAGCAGATTGGTTGTCTGCAGGTCAGTGGTCACAAAGTGAGCACAGCAGGTCAGTGATAAATCCTTAGTTTCCAGGAAGAGATGCTTATCCTCAAAGAAATGCCGATATGGGAGGAAGCTACATGCCTTTCTTTAGGGCCATCATTCTTGTGTTTCGGACACAGTGAATATTTAAACTAGATGTATAATGCATGCTCAGCAGGCCACGTCAGGCCCTTTAGGAAAAATGTCAGGCCAAATTAGTTTTAAACCAAATGGCTTCCCCATATACTCCACTATATCCCATTGTTTTTCATTTATTTATCACCACCTTTCAGGAGTGGGGACTACTCCCCACTCTTTGCTCCTATCTTCAGCTGAACTACATGATCTGTCCAGGATCTTCTCCCAGGACTTCAGCAGACCTCTGTTCTTCTTGGACATCCTAGAAGTGGAGAGGTTTCCCCTTGATCTTCCCATGGAATGTCTTTCAGTAGCATCAACAGAAGGTCAACAGAAGACATCATTGATCTTTAAATCCATAGATCTGCCTCTCCTTTTTTTCTCCTTTGTTTCTCATAACTCCTGTCTACTTCTCAGTCTATGGACAATACTCTGACCATTATCAGGCTCTGATAAACATTACTTCACCCCTTTTCACCATTTGTGGAAGGGTATATTGGTATAAACTTCAGGCTCTACCAAATCTAGATACAGCTTTGAGGCTGAGTGTCTAATATACATTTCCAAATATCACCCTTACAGCAATTATGTAATAGGTACTATTATTTTACAGAGAAGCAATTTGATATATGAAGATTTTAAGTCACTTGCCTCGGGTCACCCAGCTCTGACTTACTGAAACCAGGATTCAAGCACAAGCTTGTTGCCGCCCCCGTGGGGTCTCCAGCCCTTGAGGTCTCTGCATGCGGTCCAGGAAATAAACCAGGAAGGCTGAGGCAGGAGTGGTCAAGTTCGGCATATTTCTCCTGGCTCCTCTGCCAAGGACTTCCTCTGGACCCTCCCTAATTTCTTTAGTCCCAGATAAGATGAGCTGGAGAGGTTTGTTTTTTTTTCAGGGCTACATTCAAGTGTTCATTTCAAACAATAGGAAGCACAGAGGATTTAGCATCATTAGAAGATGTGAGTTTGAGAATAAAAAGACAATGAGATGTAATGGCACAGATTCTGCCAAGAGATTGCTGGAGGTAGCAGCAAGCAATTGGATCAAACGATCGATGTGGGCTGGCAAAGGCAGCGGAGCAGCTTCAAAGCTGTTACTGCCTCAGCTTCCTAAGGCTCAAATGATGCAAAGGAACTGGAAGATGCGGAGGATAAACAGGCAGGCTTGGAAAGAGGGATTAAAACCCCGTAACTCCAGATGAGCCTTCAGGGCCGACAATGCCCCGAGGCTTGTGGGCACATACCCAGTTGTTACCTGTGTATAGCTTTATCCCCAACTAATACGCCAGGTGGTGGAGTTTTATTTCCTTGTTGACTTTTTTGCTGCCACCCAGGGAGTCTTGGTAACTGTAAACAAAGATTTAGAACACTAATAAAGTGTCGGGCGCCAATGCGGTTGACTGTATGCAGGTACTAAAATCAAGTAACCTGTGGGTGAGCAGCTGGTATGGGGGGACCCCAGCCATGTGGGCTGGTGGAGGAGGAGGAGGCCAAGAGTAGGGAGGCGGGGTGGGGAGAAGGGGGTCTGATTGCTGAAGGCCCCAGTTCAGAGCCCAAGATTTAGGCAATTGTAGTAGATGCTGTTGGGTCGGCAGGAGCCCCCAGCTCCCAGCTGCTATGAGTGTTGGCTGATAAGAGCTCACAGAGGCCCCCTTTGCCAAGAATTGCCCTCAAAGGATACCTAGGAGGTAACACTCCTACATTCCCCACCAGGAGGAGCCTATAGCAATGACTGACGGATACAGGTATACAAAAGGCCAGCCACCTTGCCTTAAGGAGGAGGTGCTTGTGTCAACACCGTGATTTATGCTCCAGAGCCTTTTGCGGATCAGGACAAGTTTAGATTTTACCCCAGCACACATCTTCACTTGGTCGTCTCATCTTTTCTGCTTTCCTCTCTTAGATGCTTCTCCTGAGAGTCCTTCCTCAATACACCATAGGCACCTGATTTTCCCTATCTTGGGTCCTGCTTTTGGGGAATCCAACCTAAGACACACTGAGGGTCTCTGTTTTCTTCTTCCGCCTAAAATATATTCCTTTTTTTGAGGAAGATTAGCCCTGAGCTAACCGCTGCCAATCCTCCTCTTTTTGCTGAGGATGACTGGCCCTGAGCTAACATCCATACCCATTTTCCTCTACTTTATATGTGGGACACCTACCACAGTATGGCTTAGCCAAGCGGTGCCATGTCTGCACCCGGGAGCCCAACCGGCGAACCCTGGGCTGCCGAAGTGGAACGTGCGAACTTAACTGCTGCGCCACCAGGCGGCCCCCTAAAATATATTCCTTAGTAGTTATTTCAGTGAAGATCTGTGGGTAATAATATCTTATTATTTCCATTTTGTCTAGACTGAATTCATTTCCTATTGTGGGTTTTGTTGCTGTGTTTCTTAGCAGTGTTTCCTCAAGTGTTTGGGAACTTTATTATCGAATGGAGGCTCTTTCTCTCTCTTCCTCTCTCTCTCTCTCTCTCTCTCTCTCTCTCTCTCGCTCTCTCTCTCTCTCTCGCTCTCTCTCTCGCTCTCTCTCTCGCTTCCCCACCCCGTGTCTCACAGTCTTGCAGCTTTTTATGTGATCTCTTCTTCCACCACCTCCTAAGAACATTCAGTCCAAAACCAGGTCTTATATTGGTGGCTCAGGGCTCCCAACCTACACTGATATTGCGGTTATTACATAGTCAGCAACAAAGTCAGCAGACATTTAAGCATAAGTGCAGGATGAAAGACTTTATTTCTTACAGCTTCCCTGTTGCACAGCTTTATATAAATGGTAGCTCAGATAGTGGTTTTAAGAGCTTATTTCGCATCCTTTAGTGGATGAGAAAGCCTCAAACTTGCTTCTGATTTTTAAGAATGAATTTGAGGAGTGAGTCTCTTACTTCCCATGGAACACTTTTAGTCTTGTTATCCCACAAGAACCCAGATTTCTCCATTTGCTTCTGGATCTGGAGTTAAGTGAGTCTGAAACTCAATCCCAGTTACTCCTCTGTGTTCACTTCCATTTCTGGTCTTCAGAGATGTTTCTCTCAGTTTTTAGAATGGCTATGTTGTCTTAAATTCTTCTGACCATAATTTGTATTTTTCAGTTATTGCTGCATAACATGCCACTCCTGAAAACTGATGTGGTTTACTGTAATAGTCATTTATTCTCACTCATGCGTCTGGGGTCTGGCTAATCTGGGATGGGTTCAGCTGGGCACCTCTGCTTCACTCTGCAGGGAATGAGATGGAGGAATAAAAATCCTAGCTTCTTTATCCTCTTCCTATTCAGTCTCCCGTTAGTGCCCTGCCCACCTCCCCCATTAGCCAAGCTCCATGGTAGCCAAATGACCAGGGTACCATTGACGAGTCCATAAATGTCAATCCCCTGGAGCACACAGCTGGGTAGAGGTGAGAAGGAGCAAAAAAGAATATGCAGCACAAGACTCAAGGGGAGTCACAGGCAATTGGAAAATCTCTGGGAGACACGGGGCATGCACAAACAGAAAACCAAGACTCACAAGTCTCAAAAAGGTGTAATCACCCAAGACGGATTTTGGAAAATCATTCTTTTTGGGTTTTTGGAAATTGGCAACTTTTGGCTCAGATGAGGGATACAGAGGCCGAGAGGACCCTGTATCTCCAAGGGGGAAAATCCTGTCACCTTTGAAGGCTTGTCTTGCACTCAAAGAAATATTGCACCCTTTGAACTTTTTATTACTTAGGTCTCATTCGTCTAGTATTTTGTACTGAAAAGAATAAGAGGAAGGCAATTTTTTCCGTTCAATGGATGCTGGAGTGGCCATCATGAACACTATTGAGTTCCCACTCTGCCACTGTCAACTTCCCTGACCTGGGAAAAGACATGTGGCTTCCCGAGTGTCCAATTCCCTCCTGCAGAAAATGAGGAAGTTGAATCAAATGCCTTCACAACTCAGTATCTATGGTTTAGAGATGGGATGAATGGCACTTGCTTGCTTATAGTTTTTTTTTTATTTTGCTGAGGAAGATTAGCCTTGAGCTAACATCTCTGCCATTCTTCCTCCATGTTATATGTGGGTCACCACCACAGCACAGCTGATGAGTAGGGTAGATCTGTGGCCAGGATCTGAATCCACGAACCCAGGTTGCTGAAGCAGAGCATGCCAGACTTAACTGTGATGCCACGGGGCTGACCCCTGCATTTTTTTTTATTAAAAATTATTCAACATTGACTGCTTGTATTCTGGTCTTTTTACTGAATCACTAGAACTAATGGAAATCTTGTGAAAGAACTTTATATTTTCTATCTTCCCTACCTTAATTCTTAAATCCATCGTTTTCTTCTATGCCTCCCAGGCAAAGGAGAGCCAGCCCTGACAGCCACCCAAGGCAAAACGTGGTTTGATAATGGGAAAATGAAAAAGCTAGAAGGCTGTGAATTTAGATTTCTAGCATGTGTACTGATTTCCTGGCCTCATGGACATCCTAGTAATTATCTAGAATTATGCATAATTTTCCTACTTCTGTTTTCTAAGAAATTGTCAGTTTTAAGGTCAGAGTTTGACAATTTATTGGTTTGCCCTGTAGAAATAATTGGGGGCATCTGGGACTGGAGTCTTTAACGTGTGCAGTTGGGGCGGTAGATGTGAAGCTGCCTCCTATTTATAGCTGAGCAAGCTTAATTGTTGCTTTTCAATCTAAATAGAAAGGCTCTGTTTACTGCTGCTTTTAATTGTAGCAAGCTGGTGAAAAAGCATGCCGGACCTCTTCAGTAAACGCAATTCAATAAAAGCATTTTGTCAATAAATTATTGTTGCCATCGTGAAAACCATGCACAGCGTTCAAATATAAAGCAAGCAACAGTTCAGCTTCTCCCTTTGATGTCCCCACCATAATGCTTTTAAATTTTCTTAATTCATTCTCTTTTTTTTCTGTTTTCATAGAATGTTAGAGCTGATAAGGGTGTTGTCGATCTTCTCAGCCTCTAGCCTTCATTTTACAGAGGAAAATCTGAGTTCCCTGTGCAGGGCTGGGACACGATTGTGTCTAGAGGCGTTAAAAGGATGGATCATCTGGGAAATCAGAAAGTCAACCCTCTTTCTGTATGTGTGCCTGGTTGGAAGAAGATTTGGTGCACACCAAACCTTTATTTGGGGAGTTTTCTTTTATAAAGCTCTTCTCACATGTTTTCTGCCCAATGTGCCATTTTATCCTCAAATCCCTGGGAACTGAGTAATACAGGACAAGGATCCAATCTTGATCAGATCAAAATCACAAACCCAACAGTGTTTTATGGGAGAATGTTCCAGAAGAAGGTTCTTTGTGTGGGAAGGTAGGGATGAGTGGAGGATTGCATGTTTCAAAAATGACCATGGCAGTATTTCCAAGACCACATGCTCTTCCAGAACCTTGGCTCCTTCCATTGATCCATTTCTCCATCCCTTGAACCTGAACAGCCTTTACAAATGCCCTGATGAGTAGAATGCAACAGAAGTAATTGCAACTGACTTTTGAGGCTAGGTTGGAAAAGACACTGTGTTTCCACTTTCTTTCAGGATGCTTGCTCTTGGAACACAGCCACCACGTTGGGAGGAAGCCCAGGCCACGTGGAGAGGTCCCAAGTAGGTGTTTAACTGAGGTCCCTGGTGACAGCTGGCATTGACACGTGAGTGAGACTTTGAGCTGCCCCAGCTGGTGATGAGTACAGCTGAGTGAATTATCTCCATTGAGCCCTTTTGAAAATTCAGATTCTTGAAGACAATAAATATTGTTGGTTTATGCCACTACATTTTGACATAATATGTTGTACAGCCATAGAAACTGGAATTTTGTGATACAAATACTATTCCCTTGCATCTCACTTCTCTTTAAAGTATGTCTTCCCCTTTCCTTTAAGGGCCCTTTCTCCTTTTCTTTCAGGCAGCACTGCTGTTACTTCTACTAGTGATGCTACTATGACTCAAATACTGTTGCTACGGTGTCTATTGCTACTGCTGAGAAAAATAAGATAATTTTGATAGCTAATGTTGAGTACGTATCTACTATATAGATTTAAGCCTTTAACTTATACTAAATCATTCACTTCTCATAGGAGCCTACTATGGGTTGAATTGTGTCCCTCTAAATTTATATGTTGAAGTCCTAACCCCCAGCACTTCAGAATGTGACTGTATTTGGAGATACGGTCTTTAAAGAGGTAAAATGAGGTCATTAGGGTGGGCCCTAATTCAAAATGATTGGTGTCCTTATAAGAAGAGGAAATTAGGACACAGACGTGAAATGAATGAAGTCACATTTCTGTCATGGCTGTGGATGCCAAGACCTGGGCTAGAGTGTTTTCTCTCTCTTTCTCTCTCCTCTCATCTGTTCCTCGCATCTAGGATAGGACTCTGATGCCCATGGCAAAGCTACATAATAAGAGGAGGCTGGGTTCCTGAATAACTGTGTGGAGCAGAGCCACTCTGTCCACTCACATTGAATGAAGGCAAGGAATAAATCCTTCTGGGTTAAACCAATGGATTTTGGGGGTTGTTTTTTCACTGCTGTTAGCCTACCCTTACGAATATAGATTATCATTGGAATAAACCATTCAAACTATTCCACTGCTGGTCCACAGTAATTGGTTTAGGTTGGGTACATGCCCCCATCAAAGCCAATGAGATATGAAGAGCTAATTTCTGAGGATTCTGGCAAAAGGAAGACTCTTACTAGAACTACTAGAACTGATTCCTTTCTCCCACCCTACCGCCAAATCTACTGTAGCTTTGTGCTGTCAGGAGACCACTACGTGGAGGAAGGGGCCAGTACTGCAGAAGGCAGAGAGACGGGGAAGCCAGGTCCTTGATGACATCATTTGTTCTGCTGGACCAAGCCTTGCCAGATCTACCTGTGGACCTTCTCAGTTATGTGAGACAATAAGGTCACATCATCATTTTAGTCTATTTGGGCTTTCTGCTCCTAGAAACATAAAGCAGCATTACTGAGCACCAGCTTCCTACATAGCACCCATTATGTCCTTTTTTCTTCCTAATAGAACCTCAGTTTTTTTCAGGTGCCCAGACCTCATGTAGAGCATATGACTCAGAGGAATCCCTTCAGCTTCTAGAATGAATCTAACTGGACTAAGGGTTATCTCATCCCCTTTGTTTGTGATTGGTTTATGAAAAGTCATGTGACCCAGTTCTGGCCAATGATATGTGATGAGAGGGTCATTGGAGTCCTCTGGAGAAGTCTGCTCTGAAGAGCAAGCTATTCTCTCTCTCCATATTTGAATGAAGGCGGATAAATCCACAATTGTCCTCTGGCCGGCCTTAAAAATGAAGCCAACCATGTGAATAGCAAAGCCAAGGATTGTGGAGAACCTAAGCTCCAGATAATAATATTAGGATGCTGGATCAACTAACTACTATTAAATTTCCTATTAAATGAGCTTATGCATTCCTTAATTTAAAAAGCCAGTTTAGAGTTTATTGAAATAGCTGAAAGTTAATGGCTGCATAAAGCATCCAGTAGTTCCGAATGCCTCCAATAGAGTAAATAATCCCTACCCTCTGCCCGCAAAGCAATGACAGCCAAAATTTGCTTTATCCCTTCTATCTCTGTCTCGTTAGGCTATAAATGGCCAAATGGTTTCCTCTCATCTGAAGGGCCATGGGAAGAACTCTGTGCAACCTTTCCAAACCAGTCCCGAAATAGAAAATGTTGGAAGTGGTATTTCAGCCTTAAAGTGGTCTGTGCTCTGCGACACAGACTAAGTGAGGATTATTTGACAATATTTGCAGCAGGAGGGGGAAGAGTTGGCATATTCCTGGCCTCTTGAGTGAGTCATAGGACTGGAAAAGAGCTCAGCTCCTCTCTTTTCTTGTCCAAGATTGCTCTTTGATGGTATTGAAGGGATTTGATGACTGATGGTGAAAATGAAATTAGTTGGTAGTCGTAGCCAGATAATTATGTTCTGAACTCCAGGAGAAATAGACTTTGAGGCATCTATTTATAAACGAAAGCTTTCAGATGCCTAACATTTATATATAGGCTTGGTTCTTATATTTGTAAAGTTTCTTTTTCAACTAATGTTATTAATGCCTATTATCAACTCTGGGAGGTAACTGTAGCAGGTTTTGTCAATGTCATTGTACACATGAATTTGGACAAGGAGAGTGATTTGATTTCTAGGTTGATTCCATTATGATAGAACATACTCTGTATGATTTCAATTCTTTTAAATTTGTCGAGGTTTGTTTTATGACCCAGGAAATGGTCTATCTTGATATATGTTCTGCTGGCACTTGAAAAGGGCATGTGTTCTGCTGTAGTTGGGAAGATACTTCTATAGATGTTGATTAGATCCTGTTGGTTGAGTTCTTGTATATCCTATCTGATTTTCTGCCTAGTTGTTCTATCAACTATTAAAAGAGGGGTGTTGAAGTCTACAATTATAATTGTGGATTTGTCTATTTCTCATTTTCGTTTTATTAGCTTTTGTTCACATATTTTGCAGCTCTGTTGTCTGGTGCATACACTCTTACTATGGCTATGTCTTCTTGGTGGATTGACCCTTGTATCAGATTATATCTCTCTCTGACTCTAATAATTTTCTTTGTTCTGAAGTCTACTTTATCTGCTATTAATATAGTCACTTTTGCTTTTCTTTTATTAGTGTTTGCTTGATTTATCTTTTTCCACCATTTTACTTTCAACCTGACTGTATTGTTATATTTGAAGTGAGTTTCTTGTAGACAATATACAGTTGGATCATGGTTTTTAATCTGCTCTGCCAAGCTGTTTTTTAATTGATATATTTAGATCCTTTACATTTAATGTATTTATTCATCTATTAGGGCCTAATTCTGCCATTTTATTTTTGTTTTCAGTTTGTTTTCTCTGTTTTTATTTTTGTTTTCTTTTTCCTACCTTTATATAGGTTAGTTGAACATTTGTTTAGAATTCCATTTTGAATAATTTATAGTGTATCTCTTTGTATAACTTTTTTAGCGGTTGTTGTAGGTATATATATAACATCACAGTCTACTGTTGCCATCATTTTACTAGTTTGAATGAAATATAGACAACCTTATCTTTTTTTACACTCATTTATCCTCCTCTGTTCATAATATAATTTTCTTCAGTATTTCCTCTACATACACTGAGAACCACATCAGAGAGTGTTATAATTTTTGCTTCAACCCTCAAATGTAATTTAGGAAACAACAGGAGAAGGAAATTCTATTGTATTTATCCATAATTTTGATTACTGTATTTTTTCCTTCCTAATGTTCCAAGGTTCCTTCTTTTGTCAGTTTCCTCCTTTTAGAATACGTCTGCTGGCGATATATGCTCTTCATTTTCTTTCATGTGAGAATGTCTTGATTTCCCCTTCATTCCCAAGGATGCGTTCACTGCATCTAGGATTCTGGGTTGACTGTTCTTTGTTTTCAGCACTTGAAAAATGTTGAGACACTCCCTTCTAACCTCTATGGCTTCTGATGAGAAGTCACTTTCATTCTAGTTGTTTTCCCCAATAGGTAGGTTGTCACTTCTCTCTCACTGTTTTCAAGATTTTCTTTGTCTGTAGTGTTTTTGGTGTGGATTTCTTCGGGTTAATCCTGTTTAAGGTTTTCTCAGCTTCTTCAGTCTATAGATTTGGGTCTTTTGCCAACTGTGGGAACTTTGAAACCATTATTTATTTAAGTGCTTTTTCAGTCTTGCCCTTTTTCTCCTCTCCATCAGGGATTCTGATGATATGAAAGTTAGATCTTTTTTGTAATGCCACAGGTCACTAAGACTCTGTTGATTGTTTTCAGTCTATTTTATCTCTGTTGTTCAGATTGAGTAATTTCTATTGTTCTATCTTCCAGTTTACTGATTGTTTCTTTGTCCCCTCCATTCTGCTATTGAGCCCATCCAGTGAGTTTTTTTATTTCAGCTACTATATTTTTTGGTTCTAATGTTTCTATTTGGTTCTCATTTATATTTTCTATTTATTTGCTGAGACTTTCTATTTTTTCCTTGCTTTCAAATATGCTCATAATTTCTACTGAAGTATTTTTGTAATCGCTGCTTCAAAATTTTGTCAGATAATTTTAATATTCCTGTCATCTCCTTGTAGTCTTAAAGTTTTTCTTGCTACATTTATATCCTGTCCTCCTTTTGTATTTGAAATACAAAAGAAACGTATATAAGATTTTTTCTATAATTATTAAATCTGGGGGACTTGATTTGATTCTGGTGTCTTTGAATCAATTTCCAATGTTTCGCAGCTGTTGAGGATCTGAACAGAGCGTGCTGTCCTTCCCTTCTCTTTGCAGGACATGAGACTGAGCTGCCAAATGCATAAGAGAAAGACACAGAGGCAGCTCACCTCTGCTTCTTGTCTCACAGAGACTGAGCACCTTGTGTAAACCGTTTAATAGCTGCTTATGTATGAAAGGCCTCCTTTTTATCTATCATCTCTCACGTCCAATGTTTATCTATAGGAGGTTTACCCAATGAGGTCTATATAATGGGCACAAAAATATTGATTGAATTGGCAAGCCTCCAAAACATAGCATTTGGGAAGCTGAGTCGAAGTGTCCAAAATGAGTCCATCATTTTTTCCAACTTTGTGGGAAAAAAAAATCTCAAAATCTTTGTATCCCTGAGTCGGAAACTTCCAAAAGAAATGCACGTACCAAAAAGAGAAAAGTGTGCACACCCAAAGACATATCTATATTAGCAAGATTTGTAACAATGCAAACTGGAATCAACCCAAATACCAATCAACAGTAAAATGAATAAATTGTAATATTTTCACACAATGGGTTATGACACTGAAATGAGAATGAACAATCTGTAAATATACACAATAATATGGATATATCTCACAAATATACTATTGAATAAAAGAGTCAGACACAAAAGAGTACATATTGCATGATTACATTTGTATAAACACAAAACAAGACAAAACTAATCAGTGATGTTAGGGATCAGTATAGTGATTATCCTTGAAGGGAGGAAGAATGAGACACGGGGTTTCTGGAATGCTGCCGTGTTGTGCCTTTTTGACCTGGGTTCTGGTTATACAGGGAAATAGTTTATTAAAGTTAATAGAGTGGCACACTTATGATTTTGGAGCTTTTCTGCATGTATGCTATACTTTAATAAAAATATACCAGGCAGGTTTCATTGCTTCCTTCAATCATAGCCCCTTCTGGAAAACTTACCACATTCACAGGATCAGTCCTGGGTTATGATGAGATCCTATCCCCACGATACCATCCCTCGGCATAATTGGTTAATCCAGGACTGGACATCTGACCCAAGGGTAGCCGTGTGTAGCTTTGGCTGAGCCAATAAAATTTCTTCTCTTGGGAATTTGCACTACACACACATACACACACACGCACAGAGGCTGTTGTACCTTGTTAGAAGACAAGGACAAGGATGTAAATTCTTGTAGCCTTAGGAATGTGGCTGCCCATAAGGACTATGAGCAAGCTGGCAGGTAAATGGAGAGGTTCTGCAGAGAAAAGAAAATGGAGCACACGGCCAGAGAGAAGAGACAGACTCTTCAGTCCCTGAGATCAGGGAAAGCCTAGCCCAGACTACAGAGCTGCCTATCAGACATGCCGCTGATCATAGACACACGACAGCCTGGTTGAAACCAGAACTGCCCAGCTGAGCTCAGTCCCAATTGCTAGTCTCAGAATTGTGAGCTAAATAAGTAGTTACTGTGTCCAGTCACTAAGTTTCGGGATGGTGTGTTATGCAGCATTGTTGTGGTCATAGGTAGCTGATACAGAATGGATGGGAAGCCCTGTACACACACACAAACACGCACCTCTTGCAGGTCCTCAAGTGAGGAGCAGACTGAGGTCATTTGTACTCTTTGCATGGAGCAAGCCCAGACCAGTGGCTCTCGGCTCTGTCTTCCCAGTCTTTGTTTAGAGACAATCTCTTCTAGATTCAGAGAATCTCAGATAAAATGAGATCCTGAGGAATGCTCTTGTGTCTAAGGCTACCCCCAGCTTCCCTGGCAAGATGGAGAGAGGCTAAAGATGCCTTCTCTCCTGGAGGTCCGGCTCTAATTCCTCATTTCAATAGACTTCATTCCATGTCTTCCACTCTTACAGGCACATCACCCCCCTCTCTCTTTTCCTCATAGTATTTTGTATTGTCAAGTCTGGCTGTGGGCTTCCTCTAATTTTTGTAACAAATCAGGAGTTCTCATTGACACTCAAGGGAGGAAGACAGTATCTCTTTACAGGCCACGTAAAAGCACCTAGGTCTATTCTGGAAAAGGTTAGTGCTCCTTCAAGATAGACTTTAAAGCCTTCAGAAAAGTTAAGAAGTATTTATTGCTAAATTCAAGAATCCCTCTGTTTACAAGGGGTGATGGCCCTATAGCTGTATTTCCAAGAAATATATATATTTTTTTTCTTAGACCAACTCTGTCCCTGGATTCAGAGGAGTCAGGATAAGCTTTATTCAAGATTTTTCTGTTTCTGGCAACATCTAGACAACTTGCCGACTGGTTTGACTCAGTGTGAGGGAGGAGCCTAAGCTTTGTTCCCACAGTGGTGAGGGTTCAGGGGCAGAGGGAGCAGCAAGCATCTTGCTTTGGGCACTGTGCTAGGCACTATGGGTACTTTACCTCATTTGAAGCTATATCAATCCCCTGACATCACTGCTATTATTATCTTCATTTTATAAATGAGAAATGAAGGCTCAGTAAAGAGTATTTGTCAAAGATTACTGAAGAAACAGATCAGTGTTACTTCTTGAACCCTACCAGATCTTGCTAATTACAGGAGAATATCATATCTTCCCCCTGCACACACACTTTTTTGAAACTTATGAAAAAGTAGAGATAATAATGACAACTAACTAATATCCATTACAAAGAATTGATCATAGTTGACATTTTGTCTCATTAGTTTTAAATATTTTAAATAAAATGTTAAATGTCTTTGATTCTCACTTTCAACCTAATCCTACTATCGTCTTTCCACTCCTACCCTCAAGAATAAATCTCTACTATAAGTTAAGTGTTTACCTTCTAGCCCATTTTTTATACATTTCAAAGACTTTTCTGGAAGTAGAAAGCTTCATTCTCCTTACTGTTTCCTTGCAGGGGTTTTGTGAATCCCTCTCCTTAGAAAATGCCAGCAACCTCTGCCTGCCCCTTTGTGCTGTGGCCCCCCATGGTTTGTGATGCTGCTGCGGGGGTGCAAGCTCAGGCAGAGCAGTGGCCTTGGCAGAGCCGAAGTGGCCCACCCCTGCTACAGCGGGCTCAATTGTTTGTTCTCGGCTCATGCTGCTAATTGTTCAGTTCCAAGGACATCTAGGAATGTCACCTGGCATTTTGTTTCCTGAGTTGCAGGACAACTTGACAGTGTTCCAACCTTTACCAGCAAGAGGAATGAGGCATCACCCAAAATAAAGCAAATAGACACACACACAAAAAGACATCTTGACTAAAATATCTTAAAACTGAAGCTTGAGATGTTTTTCTTTTTTATCAGCATTGCACTGCAGGAGACACTGTAGGTGTCCTACCTATATCTCTCTACCTTACCTCTTCAGTGCACAGTGGCCAGGGCACCAGCTGCCAGGACTTGCATACCTCTGGAACCACTCTGCCCAGTGTGGGAGGCTGAAATGATGGGGAATCAGTGTCCCCTGGGAGCAGCCCTCAACAAATGACTGATATGAATGGATGTGTAAATATCTCAGCTCTCTTTCAGGTAGGAAAACAAAAAGACATGTGTCCAACACTTCCAGAGTTTTCCACTGGAATTAAGCTCCAGCTGCCCAGAGTACTAGCTGGCTTGCTTATGCACACTTTACTGGTAGGTTCCCTCTGTGTCTCAAACCCTCACTCTCCTACCAGTATTTCCTTCACTTCCCAAGTAACCAGGTAAACCATTTGCTTTGGAATCTTTGTCTCAGGGTCTCCTAAACTGAGAAAACCCCTCTGTGGTAGATGGCAAAATGTCCACAAACCATCCCCTTTCTCTATATTTTTACATTGTGATATTACAGCTCCTCCCATCAAGCAGTGGGCTAGCCTTGGGTCTTGCTTTGGCCAATAGAATATGGCAGACATATTGGAATGCCAGTTCCAAGCCTAGGCCTCAAGGGGCTTTGCACATTTATGCTTTTTCCCAAAGACTCATGTGCAATAACAAATGGTTGCTTTTTTAAGCCACTGAGTATTGGGTGATTTGTCATGCAAGAGAAACTAACTGATTGAATCTGACTCCCACCCCAAGTCCATATTTGAGACCTTCTTTCGTGTATATTTCCTTGAATGAGAGCATTGTTATTCCTAAAGAAAAGCATCTTCTCAGGCACAGAGAGGCTGAAAGACCTTCTCAGAGCTGCCCAGCAGAATGTGGGTACCAGTTGCTGTCAGTACCCTGGTTTATTACTTTGCTCCAGGGCCTCTGTGCTGAATCACCTTGTCTGGTTTGCCTGCTAGCTGCTGCATTTTCTCTCCTCCACAGCTGCCAGCCTGGCTGCTGGTTTTTTCCAAAGCCCTCTTTTCACAGAGCTGTGAGGTAGGAAGCCACTGTGTTTTTAAGGATTGTGCTAATGACATATGTGTCTGATTGGAATTCAAGTGCCTGCCAAGCTGGCCCGAGATGCAGAGCTCACCAAAAATACTGCAGTTTCTGGATGCTAGAGAATTGATGGAGCTTGGGAGCCAGTGGGATGCAGAGTAAACAACATTGAATAGTGAGTCAGGATGCTTAATCTTGGCTTTGCCTCTGGCCTCTGAAGTCCCTTTCAGCTCTAAAGTGCCAGGATCCCAGGACTGAGTAGGGCTTTGTGAAAATGCAAAGCCAGAAAGTATGGGGTTAATTGTCTAATTTAAGGACGTCCTAATAGGTTAGAACAAGGGTTCTCAAAGCAGGGTTCCTGTGCCTGCAGCAGCAGCAGCATCTGGGAACCTGTTAGAAATGCAAATTCTCAGGCCCCATTCCAGATCCTCCGAATCAGCATCTCCTGGGGTCATTCCCAGCAATCTGTATCAACAGGCCCTCTAGCTGATTTGAATGCAGCCTCAAGTTTGAGAATTACTGATCTGAGCCATGTTATTCCAATCGTGGCTCAGGGCGTTGGCTTCACCTGGGAGCTGGTTAGAGATGGTGAAGCTCAGCACCTCCTCCTCAGCCCTTCTGAATCATAATCTGCCTTTCACAAGATCCCCAAGTTATCAGGGTGCACGTCAAAGTTGAGAAGCCCTGAGTGTAGATTCCTAGTCTCAAGCCTTCAAGATGGTGATTCACTCGATCTAGGGTAGAACTCAATAATTTCCATTTCTAAAAAGGTCACAGGTATTGCTGAGGCTGCAGATTCAGGGACCACACTTTGAGTAGCAAGGCTGTAGATTTCAGGCAAGGCTTGGAATCCTGGCCATGGAAGGGTTTCAAGCCAATCAAAGTTGGTTTGACTACTCCATACAGACATGCAGGCTCTGTACTGCCCAACTCCTGGAGGCACCATTCACAGAGACTATGAGTCAAGAACCTGAAACCCAAAGCTAAGTAAGATAAGAGGCAGGGGCTGGCTGAAAAGTGGGTTTTAGAGTCAGAAGTGGGTTTGAATCCTAACCCTGCCACTTACATAGAATCCTTACGTAGTGTGATCTTGGGAAATACGTTCAACTCTGAGTCTCAATTTCCTTTTCTGTGAAAGGGAGATGATCATTACTGCCCCACCAGATGAGATACTCAACAGTCGGCGCACAGAACAAGCCCAGCAAATATTCGTTCTCTTCCTTTCAGCCAAGGGAACAGTGGGTGTCATCAGACTTGTAGGCTCCTTCTCCTTCAGTCTCATCCTGGCCAGTGGCCTAAATGCCTGGTCCAGGCTGAAGGCCAGGTAAGTGGGATGGGCTTTTCTTTAGAGCTCCCAGGGGTCAGATGAAGGTGATACAGCAGTAACGCAGGCTGTTTATATTAGGAGCGCTTCCCATGGGTTTGTACAAACCGATTCATAAAAATGACCAACATAGGGGCTGGCCCCGTGGCCGAGTGGTTGGGTTCGCGCGCTCCGCTGCAGGCGGCCCAGTGTTTCGTTGGTTCGAGTCCTGGGCGCGGACGTGGCGCTGCTCGTCGGACCGCGCTGGGGCGGCGTCCCGCATGCCACAACTGGAAGAACCCACAACGAAGAATACACAACTATGTACCGGGGGGCTTTGGGGAGAAAAAGGAAAAAATAAAATCTTTAAAAAAAAAAAAAAAAATGACCAACATAGCCAACTTTAAACCACACCCCGTTTCACCTACCTACCAAAGTCGCAAAAGACAGTAGCAGTCCGTGGTCCTGCCAAGGATCTCTGTGATGGCCCTGGAGCCCAGAATCACGCAGAGACTTTGCAAGGGAGGGCACCCTGGCCTGGCAGGCAGAGAAATCTGCCCTCCTCCACATCAAGGACCCAGTCAGGCCCTTCCTGTGTTTTTTGTGAGAAGATAACAGTCAGGGGTGATCTGAAACAAACCCAAAGTCCAAATTAAAGTACGTATTTGGGGTGAGGGGAGAGCCATTCGGGCTATAAAGCAGGCAACAAGATGCTTTCAAAGCTCATGGACACCCAAACCAACCAGGGCCACATTAAGAGGCCAGATGAGACTTGTTGGTGTCAGAAACTAGACATCCATAAATTTGCTTTTTGCACTTTATAAGAAGAAACAGAAAAGGATTTCTTTCTTTTTCTTTTTTTTTTTTTTTTTAAGGAAAATTAGCCCTGAGCTAACTGCTGCCAATCCTCCTCTTTTTGCTGGGGCAGACTGGCCCTGAGCTAACATCCATGCCCATCTTCCTCTACTTTATATGTGGGACGCCTACCGCAGCATGGCTGTGTCAAGCGGTGCCATGTCCACACGTGGGATCTGGGCCGCCAAAGTGGAATGTGCACACTTAACCGCTGTGCCACCAGGCCAGCCCCTCTTTCTTTCTTTTTAAATTCAGGGCTGGTTAGATTTTTGGGAGGTGAAGTGCCCCTGGGTTCAGGCGGGACTTCAGCCTAAGACAGCCACTAGAGGGCCCCAGAGATCCAGGAAAACTGCATGGTGTCTCCCAAGAGACGCCCTGAGAGCTGTCAGGCCTGGTCTGGGTGAGGTGTTTAGGGTGAGCCCGGTTCCTGAGAACCTGCTCAGCAGGTGCTCACCTTTCCATGAGAAAGACGCAGCCAGCTCTGTTAGGGAAGCTACATAATTAATGGGCCAGTTTATTCACTGACAAACACTTTCTGCGTGCAGACCCTGTTCCGTCCTTGGTGTGATAGTAAGGACTAGGGTATAGGACTTTTATAAGAGAGTCTCCAATGGAAAAGAAACCTGATTTTAGGGCTCAGTAGTGGTATCAAGGATAGGCTTGGAAGATGTGTACTTTAGTACCCCATTTCTTCCATGTGCTGCCCCAATAAACGTAAAATCAAAATAAATAGCATCTTGCTGTGCAAATGTCGCTTGGAGCAAAGCCCCATCGGGTAAGCAGATTGCCACACATTAATCTCCCCTGTATAGAAATTCCAGCGCTGTCCTGATTGGGGCTCTGCACTGTACATTGATGCAGGGATGGGGCTGACTTCTCTGCTACTACTCAAAGGGCCCTTAAAGTATACAGTAAGACGACATAGCAGAGAATTTTAGAAACTCGTCCTTTCTGGAGAGATCTAGAAAATAGGAGGGGCTATCTAGAAAGGAGACATGCTAGAAAATGACCTACCAAGGTATGTTCCAGCCCAAGGAATTGCTGGTCGTGGGAACCATGAGGACAGAACACGGGGCAGAATGAGCACTGCCTGTCCGCCAGCTTCTGCTAGGGAAGGGATTTGTCTCCCTTGCCCTCATCCTCTGTGGCCCCTCCGGCAAGGCATTTTGGCTAAGGAGGGCCTTTACAATATGACCTACACTTCCCACCCTCACTCCCACTCCTCCACAGCTGGCACAACTTTTGTGAGTCAGGAAGGTTGGGGATAGGAAAGAGGGGTTCCCTAAAGTAGGAGAAGGGTTTCCCAGTCTATGGGTTTGCTCTAGAAGAGCTGAGTCCTAGATGACTTGCAAATATGGTCTCCTCTGTGCAGGGAGCTTCTGGAAAAGGAAAGAAATTGGTTGAGTTTAGTCTATTTTCTTGATTGTACGAGATAGATGGATAAAATAAATGAGATGAAACAGATTATATCAAGCAATATAAGGTTGTATCCCTTTTTAATAGAAATTTCCTTTTCAGAGACTAAAAACCCAGTGAACCTCTTATTTCTCAGTGTCTCATGGATAAAAGGAAGGATGTCTTCGCTGTGAGACTCTCTATTGCTGTCTCCACCACTGTGGCCAGCCCCTCTAGCCCCTCTCTTTCTAGGTGGTATAGTTGGCCATATCAATCCTCCTGTAGATATTGCCTTTGTCTTATTACTCTTTGCTCTCTAGTTCCCAGCACATCAAGTCCAAGCATCCTTACCTGCCTCTCAAGGACAGGCCATCCCTTCCAACTGACACCTCTTCTCTACTCTTATCCTACTGGTCATCTCACTGTCCAATTAAAGGATCCCTGACATTGACCCTTTGCGGCGTTTATGAGTGCTGTTCCCCTTGCTTGGGACATCTTTCCTTCTTTCTGGCATAAAGGTTGAACCCAAGATACAGTTCCTTCGAAGAGTCTTTCCTGGCTGCTTAGCTCTTATTGATTGCCTCTTCCTTTGAACTCCCACAGACACTGGAGGACTTAGTCCAATACTGGTTTTCCTCTGTCTCTGTTATTCTAGGAAGCTTGATTGTGACCCGACAATTAGATGGCTAAGTCTTTGAGGACAGAGGTTTGAGCATAGCATCCCAAGCCCCTAGCATTGTGACCCCATGCACACATTAGAAACCCAGTTCACATCTGCCTGGTTAACTCCTATGCATCCTTCAGATCTTGGGTTGAACCTCACTCCCTAAGGGCAGCCTCCTCCATTAGACCCAAATCTCCTACTATAGTTTCCCAGAGAACCATGTATCTCTCCTGCATAGCACTCCTCAAAGATAGAAATTTTTATTTACTTATTTTATTTTATTACTCTGTTCCCCACATGAGGGCTGGGCTTATGTCTGGCTTTGTCCAGTGCCTAGGGCAGAGACGGGCACACAGTGGGTAGTCTATAAATGTTTATTTAATGGATGAATACATATTGGTTGAATGGCTGGACTGGAATGTGACGTGGACTTCTTGAGAAATGAAGAGAACAGAGTTGAGGATATTAATCTCCTGGGAGCTGGTCTCCTTGAGCACAGTCCTAATCAGAGTTGAACAGCAGAGGCTCAGATGGGCCAAATTAGCAAAATCATATTAGGGTCGTTATTGGCGACAAGTGACATGATATTTCCTCAACGATTTTGTCAGCAAGTTATAAAAGTCATACATGCTCATTGTGGAAAATATTTAAAGTTTAGAAAATTATAAGGAAGCAGAGAAAAGTAACTACAAGCCCATCACTCAAAGGCTTTTGAACACTAATATTTTCTTTCAATACTGGTTCATTACTTTGTTTTACACAATGGAAACCCTACTGGCTATACAATGTTGGATCTTGCCTTTTTTTAAAAAAAAATACTTTAGCCTTAAATGATAGGCATTTCTCCTTTTTATTGAAAACTCTTCATGAATCATAATTTTAAACTCCAGAATGTTCCACTGTATGGAGGTACTCTATTATTCCATCAATGGAGGACATGAAGGTTGATAAATGTGAGTTTTGACCCTTATGACTTTGAAGACATTTTAAAATCTAAAGGCAATAAAGATAAATGGAGATGTATTAGAGATTTCCCAGATATTTCAGTGCGACACCAACCTTCATTCATTGGCATACCACCCTGGCTGTCCAGATCTCAGCCCTACCCAAGTGAGTGCTCCTCCTTCCTTGCTTCCTCATCCCCAGCTCCCTGCTCCTCCATCTGCTACTTCTCCCCATGTAGCAGACACTATTGGCGCCCTGCCCATGTACTCTCAACACTCAGCCTTCCTGGACTTGCCAATGGCTTCTCCCTAAGCACCTTCTTTGGCTACAGGAGCATGCTCAGTGGTGAGTGGAGCAGGCTGGGAGTGCCAAAGTATTAGTGCCCCCAGGAAAAGCCCTCAACCAATGAGAAATGGGAATTAGTGGATAAATATCCCAGCTTCTCATCGCCCATGAGGAATAACTTGGAGATGTGTTTCCACACAGGGCTCCCCACCAAGACTGAGCTCCAGTTACCCACAGGTGTAACTTATTCTTTAAAGCACTTGTATTACTGTCCTTTCCTTCTCTGCCTCATTTCCACATTCTCCTTCTGTGTTTCCTGGGATCACCTCACAGATAAACCATTTGGACTCAAATCTTTCTTTCAGGGCCTGCTTCTGGGGGACCCAGTCTAAGATACCCCACGACCCCATTTCTTAAATATGAGTTCAAGCACTTTCCATCTTAGAGTTCTCCTCTTCTTTTTGACTAAAGTGGAAGCTAAAAAGTCTAAATGATCCAACATATATTTTAAGGAACAGAGTAAAAATGCAAAACCATGCCAGACTGCTGACTCTTTGTCATCAGAACATCTGATAGGAACTCCCAAGGGGCAATAAATTATATGGAGATTCTGGTCACTTTGGAGGTGACTTTGGATTATTCTTTCTTTCTCCTCTCTTTAGTCCTCGTATTTCTTTCTTTACCTGCTTCCTCTGTGGTAGAAGGCATCCTAAGCTGAACTATTTTTGCTGCTGTAGGGGAGGAAGTCATATTCCTTTACTTTCTAGGTTCTTCAGGCTGGTCTAAGAATTAGATTGACATGAGACAGAACAACGGGAGAAAATAAAGCCAATTTAATAACTTGCACATGGGAGAAACCCAGGAAAACTGAGTAACTCCCTAAAATGGCCAAAGCTGCCACCTTAAGTACCATCTTCAGTTAAAGACAAAAGAGGATGTTGGGGGTAGTGGTTTGGGGCTTCCAAGGGGAGGAAGGCCATTCATATGGAGATGGAAAAGCAAATGTTTGGTAAACAAATGTTTGCCATGCCTTGCAAAGACAATGAGATGTGGAGAGGACTTTGATCAAATTAGCCTTGCTAGGTTCCTCCTTGTCTACCGTTATAGATGTCTATGGTGATAGCACCTTCCTGGAACAGACCTTCTATCTTAAATTCTTTTAGGCAGTTAGGGAGAAAGTCAGTTTTCTTCTGAATCTTTTGTTCTTAAAAATAATCAAGCCAAAGAATCACATTTTGGGGCAAATTCCGATCTCCCATAGTGCCAGTCCCTAATTAGGTTTCCAGATACACCCACAAACCTGGATGTGATGCTAGGTGTGCTATAAAGCAATTTCATATTTATTTTATTTAATTAATAGTTACTACTAGTTACTAAGGGCCTCATGCACTCTGAGCTCTCTATTAGGTTCTTCAAAAGATTCTGCAAGGACCATTAGGTAGGGAAAGACTTCTTTGTAGGGAAGATAAGACACACAAACAGCTGGACTCGGGCAAGGCTGAGTGTGATGTCAGTTGAGGGGCATATATTGACCAAAACAAACAACTCTAGGAATTCAGAGAAAGTAGTGATTCATTCTGGCTAGATTTTGAGAAAACTTCATGGAACAGGATAAGAATGATCAGTGGGTTGGATTTTAATAGGCCAAGACAGAGAAGTAATCCAAGCTTCCCCCATCTCCATTCCTAGGGGACTTCTATTTGATGCTAAAAGGTAGACTGCTGCTTGCCTCCCTCTCCCCACAGTAGTTATGAAACCCTGAGTTTCCTTCTATCTCAGCTCCTCCAATACCCAGTGAGGAAACGACGACGTCTTTCTGATGTAAACAGATGGGGCCAGACCCAAACCGTAAAAGAGGCGTATCAGATAGGAAGGCATTTCATTTTAGATATCAGAACGCCATCTGCCAGGAGTTGAAACAAAATAGACACTGATTGTATCTTGTGTTAAAAGAAGACTGGAGATAGGCATTTGTCACGGCTGGTTTAGCTACTCAGCAACATCATCAAGGAGCCAGGCTTTTTCCATCTTCCTCCTCTGCCCTCCTTAAGCTGTTGACTTCACCTCCCGGTTGCAAGTTGGCTGCCACAGATCAGGCATCAAGACTGCCTTCGAGGCAGGAAGAGGGGAGAAGGGCAGTCACAGAAGTTCCTTTTCTTATCAAGACAGCAAAAATTTTCTTAGGAGTCCTTTGCAATACTTACGTATCATTGGCTAGAACTGGATCATGCAGCCACAGCTAGCTGTAAAAAATTCTGGGAAGGGGGATATTTCATTTTTTAGATTCTGTAATTATAGAAAACAAGGAAAAAGGGATAGGGAATGGCTGCAATGAAGTTCCTACAAATTCTGCCTTCCCTTACAGGAAACTTCACCTGCTATGGCCCAGAGGCTCAGAGCCCTGCTCTCTCTCAGCTGATAGCTGATGTATTAGTCAACTATCACCACAAGCGCACTATATAGCGAACCACTCCAAATCTCAGTGGCAGGTAACAACAAGCATGTGTTATCATGCTCACAGTTTTGCTGATCGGCCAGGGTGGCTCTGTTCCATGTGTCTTTCGTTCTTCTGGAACCAAAGAATGGGATGGCAGAAGCACAAGAGAAGCAGGCAGAAGGACGTGCTGCCTCTGGAGGTGCAGGCTCAGAACTGGCACACCACTGCTTTTGTCCATACTCCACTGGCCAGAGCAAGCCACCTGGGACCAGAGCAAGAGTTCTAGTGGAAGGAACTACGGAGTTACTTGCGCAAGGGTATGGGTCTGGGGAGGGACGAGGAATGGGGAACATTCTCAGACCCCAGCTGCATCATCTAATATGTTCTCCATGTGAAAGAGGTGGTGGGGCTAGGACGTTAACATATGTCCCTGCAGGTGGCAAATGTGCCTGTCATAGGCCAGGGCCTACTTAAGGCAATGCCCCATCAGTGAAGTGACTCTAGGGGGTAATTTTAGACCAGGTGTGAGGGAAGGGAAGGCTACAGCACACTAGTCCTTTAGGGAAGGCAGAGCACGTTGTCCTTGAATCACCTCTCATAGGTGGTTCTTCCCTTTTATTGATTGAATATATCCAACAAAAAAAGATTCTGAGGCTCAGCTTCCCACCGTATATCAATTGGCATTACCAGGAGCAGGCGGTTCCTCAGGGCGTTTTCATACCTCGAGTGGGGATTGAAGCCTGCTTTCCCAGCAGTTGTGCCTGGAGATGTTACCTGCATTTCTCAAGGAGTCTTTTCCCAGCTAAACTCCATTTGCGATAATTACTTTAACTAAATTAAACCAAATATTGTGACAATACGAACAGAATAGAGATGGAGACAATTCCTCATAATGGTCATAAGGCCCAGCTTTTTATTAGTGCCGTTCAATTAACCAGAGCATCCTTCACAGGAGAGCTTTATTGGTTTTAATTTAATTAGATTCTGACGTGTGCTCACAGAGGGAAATTACAATACAGGCCAACCGTAGTTAAGGACATAGGTGTGTCTGTGAAAAAAAGCGTGTATACCCTTTTCTTTGAAAATCAGATCCACTCATTCATTCAGTAAACATTTTCAGTAGGTGCTCCTCTCTCCAGAGGCCGCCTGTCCTACTTTTGGTCCCATTTTACAGATGGAAACTCTGAAGCACAGTGAGTTTAGACAACTTCCTCAAGGTTTAATAGCTTGAAAAAGGTATGGATTCCCACACGACTAACTAATGGAAAAGAAGATGGGGCACTTGGTGGAGGACACAATTTTCCTCATGAAGCCACATAAACTTTGAATAATCATAATCATTTTTGGGGAACCAAGTAGCCTCCTCATTGCCAAGAGTCTTGATTTGACATATGAGGAACTTTTCCTGCTCACCATCCCTTCTCTCTCCTCCTGGCTATAGCAACCTGATTTTCCCTCGGGAGAACCACTTCCATTTATCTAGTCCATGTGGTTTGAGTGGGGAGACCTGACCCTCCACCTCCAAGGCTGGAAATCAATCAGGCCTGAGGATTAGTTGAGGAATGAGCATGTGACCCAGGCAGAGGCCAATGAGCATCAGCCATAGGACTTCTGCTGGGGCCTTTAGGAAAGCAGCAGGCTCTCTCTGGTAGGGATGTTAAGGAAGGACATAAGGCTGGGATAGCTGGCGGCCGCTGTTGGAGAAACTCGGACTGAAATTTAAAGCAACACAGGGGGCATTGATGCTGAGAGACTGAGACAAATAAATAATGATATTATCTGAGCCCCTGGATTTAGCCAGGCCTGAGTTTCCCATTACAGAGGCCGCACACTTTTTAGTTGCTTGAGCTGATAGAGAACCTTCATTGTCAAAGCCAATTTCAATCAAGTTTCTGTCATTGGTAACAGAGCCCTGTCTGAGAGTGCGCCAGATCACTGTCCAGGCCCATTCTGCTGCCCTGGGGGCCTCTGTTCTTTCTGTCCAACAGACCTTGGAGAATTAGGCTGATTTCCTTTCTCTGAAGCTTCCACCAACATCCTCCCATTCTTACATGGAACTTCCCTGCTTCTGGAACCTTCTTTAATTCCTTATTGACACCAATAACAAGAACACAGATGCTTTTCATTTAAAGGCTTCAGGCTAATCATTATCAAGAGAAAACAGGTCACATAAAAATTAGCATGAAAAGGCTGTAAAGGTGGAAAAAATCTCACATGTTCTTGCAGTCATGGTCTCTATCTAGTGTTTCGTTGTTCAATATGGCAGCCATGAGCCACAGATGTGAACTGAGCACAGCAAATGTGGCCAATGTGAGAAACTGAATTTTTAATTCTATTTCATTTTAATTAAAAATTAAGTTTAAAAACTTATCTTCAATTCGGTTGTTGGAAAACTTTTTCATGTATGCTTGGAACAATCTGAATATGTGAATTTTTCTTACCAATTGTACATTTTATAAAATCTAAGTACAGATCAAGTATTTTTTTTTTTAAGTATGCTTTTTTTTTTTTCTGGTGAGGAAGATTGGCCCTGAGCTAACATCTGTTGCCAATCTTCCTCTTTTTTTTTCTGCCCAAAGCCCCAGTACACAGTTATATATCCTAGTTGTAGGTTATTCTAGTTCTTCTATGTGGGATGCTGCCACAGCATAGCTTGATGAGTGGTGCGTAGGTCTGCACCCAGGGTCCCAACTGGCCCACCCCAGGCTACTGTAGAGGACCATGCGAACTCAACAACTCAGCCACAGGGCCGGCCCTAGATCAAGTATTTCTGATAAAAACTTAGTGTCTGAATTGAGACATGATATAAGCATAAAATACACATAAGATTTCAAAGATTAGATTTAAAAAAAGCAAAAATATTTTATTAATTTTTATATTGATCACATATTGAAATGATATTTTTGATATATGAGGTTAAATAAAAAAAATTCTTAAAATTAATCTCACCTGTTTCCTTTTACCGTTTTGAACATGGCTGGCGTTATATTTCTGGTGGACTGTGCTGGTCTACAGTTTCTGTCTAACCAGTGATTTGAAGGCCGGACTTGTAGTGTATATGCTGCAGGGTGGTGTTCACCAAATTTAAGATTGTGGTATTTTGTTCTGAAAGTGTTTGAGATTTGAGCTTTTACTCTGGAAAAGCATTGAAGAAATGGGTCAGCAACCCCTCTCAGATTAGTCTTCTTATGAAAGTCTGGAACTATCTAATTATGCCGTTTTTAGTATTTTTCATGTCATTTCATCGGTGAACATCCCTTTTGCTTGTTCTCTTGGTCAGTATGACACTCTTCTAGCTGAGGGTATAAAACATGAGTTCCTGAAAAATACAAAATGGAAAAATATTCTATTTAATGCAAAATGTTAGATGTTGTTGTAGGTTATTTCCAGGAATCTTTTCATATTGCATCAGCTTTGCTGCTGTTTTGTCCATTTTTTCACTCCTACAAGTCTGATACTTTTATGGAAATAATCTGGCAACCCTGGGAAGCTTGTATTTTGCTCCATTTCTCCCACTGTTAGCACCCACAAACCAAGGCTCTTTACCCGCCACACAAGAGGGGCCAAATAAAAACCAGAAGGCCAGGCTTACAGCAAGGAAAGGGTTTTTATTTTGGGTGACATCAGCTGGGAGACGAGAGTGAGCCCTCAAATTCATCTCGTTTCATCTCATCTCCCCGAAAGAGGGGAGGCAAGGGGTTTTAAAGGTTTGTGAGGAACGTGGCTGCTTGTAGATGCGGGCTGGGGTTGGGGGAGTCAGTGGCCTGGCTGGTCGGAGCTTCCCCACCAGCCTGCATTAGGCCTTGGGATGCTGCTTGCAGGAAGGAGGAGGAGATGATAAGGAAATTTGCAGGTGGGCAACCTTGGCTGTTTGTTTCCATGGTGGATAGTGGAGCTGGGAAGCCAGGGAGTAAGCAGAGAATGAGGGTTTTGGCTTTAACCCCATATATGCTGGGTTTAATGTGGGAGAACTGACATTAGGGGCGGCATCACCACTTTCCAGACATCGTGATTCTTCCTTCCATTAGACTCCTTCTCCCCATGCAGAAGTCAGAAGATACAGTTCCAGCAGAACCATAAGTGAGGGCTTGAATCTCTAGGGACATGCCAACTGGGGGGCTCCTGTCCCATTGGGCCCCCACCCCCACGGTAGAGGCTCCCTGCAGAATATCCTTTTAAGCATTCAAAGTTTCTTTGGCACAAAACAACAAAACTAAACTGAAAAACATGATCTTCATCCTGGAAAGCTGAAAATTGGAAGGTTTTTTAAAGAACATCATCTTAAGTCCAGAATGTGCACTGCAAAGCTTGTGCCAGACACTTGTCTGCTTGGGCTCAGATCCATCCTCCACACCTCCCCTGATCTCCTCGGCATTGCAGGAGGCTCATCCTGCAAGCTCCGTCTCTCAGACTTCCCAGCCAATTGGCTTCTGGCTGGATTCTGTCCATAGGAAGCTGGGGAGGAGACGAAAGATAGAAAAGCAAAGGGAATGTCACCTACTACTTGCCCAGAGCAACTCAAGGGAGGTATCAGAAGCATTTGACTGTTCCTCCAAATTGTTTTTTCTTTTTTATTGTGTTAAGAGATATAATCACCAACCACCTTGAACCAATCCAAACCCTACTGCAAGAATCACGCCTGCTCAGAGGGGCTGAAAAGTGCCCGAGAGATGACCTTTGCCTCATTTTAATGCTAAGATCTCTGCCCCAGGAGGAGCTTAGGCCTTATTATTATAACAAGTGATGTATGTGGAAACATATTTTCCAACTGAGCCTGCCTCTCCCTTTTGAATATTCATTCCTCATCTGAAATAAAAAGCCCCTGCTGTCCAGTGCTCAGAACGCCTTATTTGTATGGGCTCCTTTGTAAAACAATTTGCCGGGGGCCCCTTATTTGTGGCAAATAAACTTTACTTTGTGTGACAACTACTTCTGGTAGAGATTCTGATTTCAACTCACCAAGTAGCAGACTCGCTTGGTTTGGTAACAGGAAGCCAGGGAGATGCCAAGGGGCTTACAGCCCCTCTCTCTTTCTTAAGACGCATCATCTTTGGTAATGGTCTTGCGACCTGTTTTCCAGCTCTTGTCTAACAACCCTTCATTCTATGACATTATATGTAAAAATTTAGAAAGTGCACACAAAATAATACTATAAATTGATTATGCATTTCTGTATAATATTTTTAATGATTATAAGAGTACATGTTAGAATATGATTATGGTTGATGGAGTGGGTCAGGGAATGCAGTAGGGGTTATGGCCCGAGGGGACCTGATAGTCAACTGTAATGAATATTTTGCTTTTTTACAAAATAGAGTGAAAGGCCATAATGCAAAGTGTTAATAGCTGTTAATTCTGGATAGTGGAAAAGGAAAGAAAAGAAGAGGAAAGAAAAAAGAAAGGCCACACTTATACACATCTTTTGGGGGAAGAACTAAACTTTACCATAATACATTTTCTCTTTTCTTACATAAGTTTTTCCAGGAATTATTTGAATATCATAACTGTATTTTTTTTAAGATTGCCACCTGAGCTAACATCCGTTGCCAATCTTCTTTTTTTTCTTTTTCTTCTTCTCCCCAAAGCCCCCCAGCACATAGTTGTATATTTTAGTTGTAGGTTCTTCTGGTTGTGCTGTGTGGGATGTCACATCAGCATGGCCTAGTGAGTGGTGCCATGTCTGTGCCCAGGTTCCAAACTGGCAAAACCCTGGGCCGCTGAAGTAGAGCACACGAACTTAGCCACGGGGCTGGCCCCTGTGTTGTTTTTTTATTGCTGCTGCAACAAGTTACCACAAACTTAGTGGCTTAAAACAACATAAATGCATTATCTTGCAGTTCTGGAGGTCAGAAGTCTGACATGGATCTCACTGGGCTAAAATCAAGGTGTCATCAAGGCAGCAGTCCTTTCTGGAGCTCTAGGAGAGGACCTGTTTCTTTGTCTTTTCCAGCTTCTAGAAGCCAGCCACATTCCTTGGCTTGTGGCCCCTTCCTCCATTTTCAAAGCCAATGGGATTACATGTCTTTGACCATTCTTCCATAGTCACATTTCCCACAGATTGCAGCTGGGAAAGGTTCTATGATTTGAAGGACCCTTGTGATTAGGTTGAGCCCACCCAGAAGATCCAGCAAAGCTCCACATCTCAAGATCCTTAAGTTAATCACGTCTGCAAAGCCCCTTTTGCCATGTAGGGTGATAGATTCACAGGTTCCAGGCATTAGGATATGAACATTTTGGAGGAAGGGCCCATTATTCTGGCTACCATGGTCATATAAAATAGGAAGACACCCTTCATCTCCAAACTAAGGGCTCTTGCAAGCCCTTCTTCCACATAGCACACAATCTTTCTGAAAAGACAAAGCTTGTATTCAAGTTCAAGTCCACAGCAGTGAGGTTGTTCATCTTCTCATTATGCATAGCTGAGCAGGAAACTTGCTGTACATTTTTATAATAGAAAACAATGAGAAATTTACAAGCTCATTAAGATGGTTTTCATCAGGATAGCCAGGCAGATCTCAAATTAAAATCTTATAGATTTCCCCCACTGAAGAGACAAGCATCATTTGCTCGAATTGTTGCTGCGCTATAGCAACTCATTTTGGCTGAATGACAAATTAACACAGTTCTATGAGATACTACATTTTGCACTGGTTGCCGTGGTTTTGCTGAAAAACAGGTCAATTTCCTCTGAACCAGGATTTTGCTGAACTGGTTAGTTGTCTAGAAACTGGGGCTTGGAACTAATTATTAGAAAGTGCTAATGTTCACTGACCTACGATGAATAACCCTTCCTTCCTGAATAGGTTAACTTCTCTTTAAGGAAAGAGCTAACGAAATTCCGAACCTCCCAAAGAGATCACAAGGAGACATTTGATTAAGCAAACAAGGTAAAGCAAGAACTTGGTAGATAATCATGAAAACAGTGCTTGTAAAGTCTTTTCACTTTTCATTGAGCAATTGCATTCCTCCAGCAAACAAAGGAATAACGCATTAATGTTCCAGAACTTGAATTATGCAATCAACCAACCAGCAGAAATACTCAAGCTGCCCTTCCAGTTGATCAGAGAACTGCTTTTTCCTATTATCTCCAAGCATTTGTAGGGCTTTTGTCTGCTTCGTTTCTAAAAAACTATTTTAGCAGGTAGAAATTGTTCCAAAATTTAAGACAAAAGAAGGGGGAAATCTCACTGATTTCATAGCTCAAGTCAAAGGTTGCTTGTGAAGGTTAGCAGAAAGTCTGACGGTATTATTTTTTCCTGGCTTCTTCCTCTTTTTTGGACTGGTGGCAACCAGGACAAATGGGACTACGGTTTTCAGGCTGCCAAGACATATATTATCATCCCAAATTGGGCCAGTAACTTGTGGGCAACTGTTTATCAGCACCTGCCTTCTCTAGGCCTAGCTGGGTGCCGTGAACTTCACAACTATCCCTGAGGATACAGTGCTCCATGTTTTAAATTGATTCCTATGCAGCCTCCCCCTTATGGGTGCTTCCACTTTTGAGATACAGCATGGGAGCTGAGCCTTCTACCATTCCAGTCTTGAGAAATCCAACCCTGTCCGTGGCCTGGCTTCCCCCCTATGAGACAGAAGGTGAAAACCACCTTTTCATTCATTCCATAAGTATTTGTTGAATGTTGTCTTAGTTCAGGTTCCCTCAAAAGCCTGAGACCCTGAGACAAGAATTCATGTGTAAGCCTGAGACCCTGAGACAAGAATTCATGTATAAGCAATTCATTTGGGAGATGATACTAGGAAACATAAGTAGGGAAGTATGGAAGTGAAACAAGGAGAGGAGGCAGCCAGAAGGAGGTACCCTATAGAATAAGCTACCACCATGGGCAACTGGAGCTCAAGCCCACTGGGGCACTCTGGGAGCCAGTGTAGAGGACTCAGAGTTGACTTACAAAGGGTGAAGGGGCTGGGTTATATATCCACCAGCCCCTAAGGATCAGTGTCTGAGGACAGCCAGTGGGTAACTTCCCAGATTGTCCAGTCTACTGCATGGAGGCCAGAGTGGCTTTGTGGTGTTTGAAAGAAGGCCCTCTGGGAAAGAGGTGCACATACTGGCAGTTGGAAGTAGAACAAGCTCACAGTGCAGTGGTAAGGTGTGAGGGGCAGTAACACAAACAGCTTCTTGTTCCAGCCTATGAGCAAGGCCTTGAAATAAGTGCTGTAGGAAAGCTTAATCAATCCAAACAGTACATTAACCAGAAGCAGCTGTGTTTTGCTGACTGTGTAGGCAGAATGATGCCAAGTGCTGTAGGGGAAGCAGCAGAGAAGGAGGCATGGTCTCTCCCTGATTTTGAGGAGCTTACTGAGTTGGGAAGACAACCCCGACTTTACCGACAAATGAGCAGAATACAATGTTACTCTAAGCATGAGGGGGGATTGAATTCTTGAGAAAAGCCTCATGGAGAAGGCAGGAAATAAAGGAAGGAAAGTATTTTCAGAAACAGAACAAAAGCCTATAGAGTTGGAGGAATAGTGAGAGAGAGCATGGAGACAAATTTCGCCTTGCACTTGTTGGTAGACCACGAACAAGCCCATGAGATTGAAGTTGATGGAAGAGTTGTAGGGGAGGAAGACATTTCCTCTGCCCACTCTGGGTCCTTCTGGCCAGAAAATGAATTAAATTCACATGAGACAGAATAACAGGAGAAAATCAAACAAAGCTTTATAACATGTATACATGGGAGAAGCTCAAGCAAACTGAGCAACTCACCAAAATGGCTGAAGCCACCACCTTAAATATCATCTTCAACTGAAGACAAAGGAGGATGTTGGGGGTGGGGGGAGTTTGTTAAGGGAGATAACCAGAAAAGCACAGTAAACAAGGGTAAGTTATTATGCAGATTTAAGTCCTTGCCTTCCAGATTGATAAAAGTTTCTAGAGATAAGCTCACCTCTCCTTCCTGGTACAGAGGGGAGACACCTTTACAGATGGAGATTTCCCTTAGAAATGTAAATGTTTCTTAAGAAAGAGCAAGTAAATTCTACTTTTCAGAGTTTCTTTCCTGTCTGCAGTTTTTAAAAGTAGCCAGCCCAAAATAATCCTCATGCCAAAGAGACATATCTTGGGGTGGCCAATTCCAGTCCCCCACAATGCTCAAGAGATGCGAGGATCTTCAAGCTTGACTGGGTAGGGCAGGGCACACAGTGAGAGGTTTGAAGGCAAAACAAAAAAGTCTTGGTTTGTTGTTATCTTAGAGATATAAGTCATTGCCTTGAACCTATGATCCCTTTTAAAAAGGCCCACCCATGCCCACAGCACTGTTGAAGAAGTGGCCAAGTCGTGGCAGACGACCCTGCTTCTGAAGCCACATCTGACTGAGATGAGCAGACACCTGACCCTAGATGGACTAATCAGGTTCTGGTGCTTTGGGGTTTTTTCCCCTGGCATTTGGGCCTAGGGCACTAAGAGATTGACTAAATCGGTTCTCTGTAGAGCCAGGGCAAGAGTTCTGTTCCCTTAGTAAGCCACAGCCATGTGCAAACAATTACCTTACAGTGAAGCATCACAGGGGTATTGAACTGCAGCAAAATCGGCAAGTACAAGTGCTGAAAGAATCAGAGAAGAGAGACCATGCGGCCCAACAAGTTAAAGGTGACTTTCTAATTCCCCCAAGGCCATAGTGTACCTCGGGCCATTTACAGTCTTCTGTAAACTTTTCATTCAAGCTCATTGGAATGCATTTCTCTCCTCATTGGAAATCAAGGGCCCTCAACTAAGACAAAATGGTAGCCATTAATTTGCATATTGCCAGCTCTCGGATTGATTTTTAGTCTCTTGGGTTGATGTCTTAGCTGATGATCCTCAGAAGAAAACCTTGAGATGAGAATCACGTGTAAATTGTTTAGTAAGGAAGGTCTCCAGGGAGACAGTAAAGGAATGGGGGAAGCAGGACAGGGAAGGGAAGGAAGCCAAGCAGGTGGTGAATTCAGACTAAGTGGGTGGAGCCTGCAGGGGGCGCTGCAGTGGAAGTCGGGCCTCAGGTTTGCTTTCTTCCTTAACCCCAGGCAAGGGAACTGAGCTTTCCCTCTTGGCTTACTGACCTGCACTGTCCTGGAAAAGGGAAAGTAAGTTAGACAAGATGCTTGCCCTCAGAAGAGTGAATGATTTAACATGGATGCACCATGCCCCCGCACCCCCTACCGCCCCCCACCCCAAGACAGTAGAATCTCTCAACAATGTACACGTGGCTGATTTCCTCACAGGGACAATTTTCTGAAACCTCCTCCAGAAAACAACTTCCCGAAAAATGACTGTTGAAAGAATGTGGCAAGAACCTGGCAGAAGCCCAGTTTGTGATCAGCAGGCTTGACCCAAGAAAGAGAAGAGTAAATATCAAACAAGCATCGATAAGACTGTTGTGTGTTTTTCTTTTTCTTCTTCCCCCTCAAGGCATGTTTGCTCTTTCAAGGACTGGGAACTTACTGTTTAAAGTATTTTTGGTCCGAGGCTCAGGCTGTCAAGAAAGGAGTGGGCATCTGCTTGCACTAGTGAGGTTTTTACCCTGTGTGACCTCTGTCTCGAGCAGGAATTGTGAAAGTGTGGGCCAGCACTGGGGAGGCTTAAGGGTCCAGACTGCTAAAACACGGAGAGCTTTTTCTTTTTTATGAGCAAATGGTATGCCATATGATATCATTTTATTTTTTATATATAAACCAGTGCTACATACTAGTCAGTTACTCTATGCAGAATTCATTATTACTAAAATTTGGTATTTGTCCGTTTTAAATAGCACAATATTGGAGTTTATTAAAAACAGTAATTCAGGACTCCAATGAAAGTCGGCTTCCACTAAATATTTCACAGCCCTATAAAATGTGTAACGCTGCTGCACACAGGCGGATAGTAGGAATCCCCACAGGCTTGGGGAAAACACTGATCGGTGCATTTGGTGGTGTTATCTATAGTTTTTAATTGCTGCTATTCTTGCTTATTGATCATCAGACATCGTCAGTTCAAATTCATCTTAATCTGCTTTCTTTTATATTTGGTTCATTTTCTTATGTGGAAAAATACTGTTTTAGTTTGGGTGAACCCGGAAGGAGACTGAAATAAGGATGTGAGTGCAAGTAGTTTACATGGGGGTTTTCCCAGGAACCACTATAAGGCAAGTGGGGAAGTGAGACAAGGAAGGGAGGAAAATCCATCAATGGGTATACACAAATGAGCAGAATTACTGCTGTGGACAGCTGGAGCTAGGCCTCTGGGGACTCTTGAGAGACTTTGCATAACATGTTCAGTGTTGTCCCACCCAGAAGGAAAGGATTGGGGTATTTATCCAACATTGGACGGTTGTTGAGGGCTGCTTCTGGAGGCAGCAATGCACAGATACCTCCAGCCTGCCTTGCACTCTGGATCATGCTCCTGCAGCCAGAGAAAGCCCACAGAGAGGATGCAGATGCATTAGAAGAGGCTGTCAGTGAAGAGAAGAATCAGAAGGAAGGTCAGCAGGGATTGGGCAGGGCGCAGGTGTAATGGCACAGGGCACATCTAGTATGGATGCACATTTCCATGAACAATATTTCGGGCCCACGGTTTTCTAATCACTCAACTTTGAAACAAACATGGTACATTGCAATCAACCATATAAGCCCATATTGCTAAATTCAGGGAGAACCTTATGTAAGGACGTAATTCTAAAGTCGAAACCTGGAGGATGGAAAGATGCCAGCCATATGAAGAGGGGAGAGTCATCCCAAAATCTTCTACATCAGTCTGCCCATTTAAATTCTGAGTCTGGAACAAGAAAATTTAAATCCTGGATTACTTGAAGAGTGGTTCTTAGCAATCACATTCTCATTCAGAATAAAATTGTGTCTCCCACAGGATAAATTTTCAAATTTTCCATTTGATATCATTTTAACATCATGCTTCTTACCTTTAGTCAATTTCTCTATGCCCACCCATTTGTCAAATTTCCCAATCCCATTGTCACAGATCGCTACTCTGACAGTTCCCATCTTCCATCCTAGGTTTCTCTAATATAGTTCCTTAGAAAATAGAACATCTCATTGGAGACACAGAAGACCTTAATGCCCTCTAAAGATGGTGAGGATGAAAATCAGATACCTGGGACTGGACTTGCTCAAATTTTTCTGGTTACAAAATTTCCCACTTCGTCTTGTCTCTCCGCCAAGGGGTAATTCCGTATCTCTCAGACACTAGTCCTGAAGTTTGTCTTAGGACCTTAATGTTCTGTGGGTAACTGTGTGGCCTTGAAAAGGACTTAAATCAATTTGTGAAGGGATGTCTTCCCCAAAGGCCCCGAGTCACAGATCTTTTTCTTGCTCTGGAGTCACCGTCAAAATTGCCTGAGTCACGCATTTCTTCTTTCTAGTGTAACACACTCCCAAGGGCCATGTGGCTTCATCCTGAGCAAATTCAGTAAGTAATACGAGAGAGAATACTAAATACTTTAAAGGACTATGAAGCCAGCTCAGACCTCAGTTCTTAGAAGATTTCCTGAAATCTTTCAGATGGAGACAGCATCACTTCTCATCAACAATGGCAGTGTCCCATTCCATCACATTTTCCCCTGGATGGCATCTCCCTCCCTTGGAGTTTCTCTGATATTTCCGACTTTCGGCAGAATCATTTTCTTTTACATGCATTCGGAGTTGTCATCTTCTCTGCACGTGATTGTTTCCTGTCTCCCAGAGAGTCTTCACAATTTTTATTCTTCTGATGGAAATCTCTATGTTTTTATGTACTATTATGGATTACTTTCATCAACTTTTCTTTCACCGAAAAATCTTGCTAATGCAAGTAGACACCTGTACTCAGTTTTTAATTTGATACAATTTTCAACAGCTGTTTATATATGACCTATTTTTTCCATATCTAGCAACACAAAGTTAGCTCTCAATTAAGGCTGAAGCAAATATCATTGTTTTATAAGAAGATCCAACCTAGTCAAGCCATACGCAAACTTAAAATATGGGTGTTAAAGGAATTCTAGGTATTTGGTTGTTTGCCCTTGTGTCTGAAATTTTATATCAACTTAGTTGAATTTGTTTATGTGGTGCTGGGGACCAGGAAAGAAGAATGTAATACATAAACACAGCTTCACATAACTACAACAGAAAAAAAACCCTCAACACTGCAAACCAGTATTTTAATCTGTGTATGAATCCTGTCTAAAACTTCTCCAGTGGTTTTCCAGCCTTTTTTTTTGAATACTTCCAGTGACAGCAAACTCATTATCCCCTCATGAAGCAATTTAAGCCACTTTCAGGAAGTTCTAATTGTTGAAGAAAACAAAAGCATCCAGGAGCTAATTCTGGACAGTTGTAAGTACTGTGCTAAAGAATTTGGACTGTTTCTGTGTCAGTCATCTTGATTAAGAGAACTCTGCAAATAAACTATGTTAGCAACCCAAGTGGAAAAAGAAAACAATTAATATTGAATCTCATCGTCCCCTGGCATCTGTAAAGTTCTCAACCTCTACCCAACATGTTTGTTTATTCGGCAAATGTGTACCCATTTGGGTAAGTGTCTCACTGAAGCGCCATGAATGACGGTGATTTACTCACTGTGTTGTTCAGAATAGATTCACTCTCCTTTCACCTTGTAGCTCAGATAAATCACCACAGCCCAAAGGAGTATTTTTCTTGTTCTTCTGCAGTGGGCACGTTGCCCTAGAAGGGTCTTTGAGGTCATCCACCTGAGCCGTTTGCTCTCCATCTATGACATAGCATAGGTCCCTAGCTCCTGACTTTAGTTATTGTGTCAGAATCTTACCCAGGTCTTATGCAATGATCCCTTTGGAGTAAGATCCAAAATATGTTCTTATTTGTCATGTTTAACCTCATATCATAAAAACTGAAAGGAGATTATCAAGGCAAGTCTTGAGATAGTGTCTTATTGATAATTTGGCAGGCATGATCAACATCTCAGGTTAATCCCCAAGTGGCATGTGGAGGGGTAAGGAATATTCTAAGCCTCCTCGACATCCCTAACATCCATTGTTACCGCTGCCTCCGCTCAGACCCTCTCCATTTCTCCTCTGAATGACTGCTGTCGTTTATTGTCCCCTGCAGCCTCAGCCTTGCCAGGTCTCTCATCCCTTCCCTCCTGCAGCCAGAAGGCTCTTTCTCAAATGCACACCTGATTACATGACTTGGTTGCTTAATTGCCTCATTGCCTTCTGCATAAAACTCAGACTCCTTATCATGGACTACAAAGCCTGTGCCAACTTCTCCCACCTCATCACTTGTCTCGATCTTTCTACCTTCCAGCCATGTGGGATTACCTTTGATCCTGGACAGTATATGCTCCCTGCTGATTCTCCTCTTCCCTGCCTTTGGCTGCATCCATCCCTCAGAGTGAAGCCCTACTGCCGAGCCTCCAGGAAGCTCGTTTCCCTCACACTTTCTTCCCCAGCAGGACAGGTTTGTGCTCCGTCCACCCAGTTCCACTGCATCCTGAGCTTATCTCAAATGCTATCACTAATTGCTCTGTGTCATGATTGTTTTCTAGTCTACATCCTTCCCAAACCTGGAGCTCTTGGCAAGAACAGGCTGGGTCTTTGATATCTATAACATCAGGATGAAACCTTTGCAGTTGCCCCATGTTGCAAATGCATGCTGACTGCAGGTGCTCTAACTCAGAGATGAATAAATATTCGGCATCGGAAAATGTAATTGTGCTGCTGAGGACCATTCTACAGAAAACACCCTTTGAGTGAACTCTGGAGTAACTAATGGTTGCTTTTAGTGGAAGCACTAAAACACGAATAACAGTGATCTCTGGTGGTTTGCCCTCGATTATGTTTTTCTCTTAATAATTTTTCTGTTTTTAAAATTCTCTGTAAGGAACCATATAGGTTACATTTATAATCAGGAATGAAGGTTAAAAAACAGTATATATTATTTTGTATTTGCATTTATCTTTATGGCAAATGTGTACAAAAAGACTGAGACAAAGTCCTCAGCGGATTAACAGTGGGTTTTTCTAGGGTTGGAATAAAGGGTGATTTTTTTCTTCCTTCTAATTTGCATATTTTGTATGATTATGTATTCCTATTTAAGAAAATATTTACATATGGGCCAGCCCCATGGCGCAGCGGTTAAGTTTGCACGTTCTGCTTCAGCAGCCAGGGATTTGCCTGTTCAGATCCCAGGTATGGACCTACACACCTCTTGTCAAGCCATGCTGTGGCAGGCATCTCACATATAAAAAAGTAGAGGAAGATGGGCATGGATTTAGTTCAGGACCAGTCTTCCTCAGCAAAAAGAGGAGGATTGACAGCAGATGTTAGCTCAGGGCTAATCTTCCTCAAAAAAAAAAAAAAGAAAACATTTTTTTAAGTATTTAAAAATTAAATAAAAAACGATTAATAATTTGAATAGTCAAATAATAAAGCCATCTCCTGTCAAGAGACTACTGAATTTAATCAAATCATACTTATTGTCAAGCCGTTTACCTATTGTTTTCAGAATCCATGGAAAACAATATAAATATTGGAATCTATCTCTTAAAATAGAGAAAAATATGACTCTGGAAGTTATAAAACTGGAAAATTTGTTTTAGACCTTTTGGAAGTTAAGTGTATCACTGGGCTGGGAGAGAATTTAAGTCCAGTTATGAATTATAAAGTTGGTTTTTAATGGAATTATAAAGTTGGCTTTTCATGGAATGTAACTCTCTATTTCTGTTGCCAAATCTATTTTCCCTTAGTATATAACACACCGGAGATTATGATCCCGTATATTCAGCAAAAGATTTACTGTGAAGCAGTAAAAATAGGTTTAGTCATAATATATACAGGTGCATATTTATAAGTAGAGCATAAATGTTTGAAAAAAATGGCAGTGAGAGAAAGGAAGGAATCAACATTATTTTAGAATATTATTTCTTTTGATTGTTTTCTCTAAGCACATATGATTTGCATTTATTGCAAGTTAAAACTAAACACTCTTTCAATATTTATCAAACAGTGAAGATTTCCCTCGGTTGTATTTGGCAAGAGCTGAATAAATCAGTTGCTTATGGTTATTTATTGAAAAGGAGATTAGTTATTAGTCTTTAGCCATTATGAGTTTACTTTTGTGAGCCAAGTAATGTTAAGTTCTTACAGGTTCTTGCATATCATCAATTTTCATGAGCTGAAAATGTGATTTACAAACTTGATGATCAATAATTTTCATATAAAATTAAATGTGAGAGTAGTTACTTCTAAAGGTAACTTGGATCAGTCAATATTGGGGCTGAAAATTAAATCCTGGAAATTACACAAATGCTAGTACTTGGACATAGAAGTCCAATAATGCTTACCTGAAAGATGGAAACGCATGTGTATTTAGCACTTTATAGTGTGACAGATAATAAACAGAACAATTGCCAGTATATATTATCCGATTGAGCACTCACCACAAACCTATGAAGTAAGTCTATTAGTCAGGGTAGTCAACAACCTGTAATCTCAGTTGCTTATTGCCCACCATCTCCATGGACAGGCAGCTCTGGATCCTGCTCCATATCTCCTAGGCTGATAGAGCAGCCCGCAGCAGAGGGAAGCAGAGCTCAGAGAGTCTCACAGCTGCAATTTGAACAAAGCTCCAGCCGGAAATAGCAAACATCACTTCTGCTCACCACTCATTGCTCAGAATAGTCACCTGGCACCTCCTTGCCACAAGGGGGCAGAGCAGGGAGTGAGGTGAACAGAAAGTATTTGGTGAATAGTACTAATCACTACTAATCCTCCTCTTTTCTTTGTTTGAGGAAGATTAGCCCTGAGCTAACATCTGTGCCAATCTTCCTCCACTTGATACATAGGTTACCTCCACAGCATGGCTGACAAGTGGTGTAGGTCCACACCCAGGATCTGAACCTGCAAACTCAGGCCACCGAAGCAGAGCGTGCCAAACTTAACCACTATGCCACAGGGTCGGCCCCTAAACAATGTTTTTACAGCAAATTCTGAGCCTACCAATTCTATGTCACCTAGAAAAATACAGGAATTTTAGAAGTAGAACAGAGATTTGCAGGTATCCCTCGGTCTCACTTTTGTGAACACTGAAATCCTTTGGCTATACTTCCAGCTGCCTACCTCAAAAGTTAGAGACTAAAAATACTGACTTTTGTTACTAGAGCCAAGTTCCTCATGAAATTGTTATGACCCTTGGAGTTCTTGGGTAACTTATTGAAGATAAAGAGCAATGTGATTTGCTATCACTTGGAAGAGGTTGTTAGCAATGTGAAGCCGAATAACCCTCAGGAAGAGGCCATACTATGGATCCAATCTGCCTCAGTGGTGTGTATTTTTCATTAAGGTAAATTATAGACAAGGCTATTGCATCACATAACTCCAGGGGGCACTGTTCACATAGTATTCTGTGGTAATGGTACCTCCTAGAGTTGTGCAATGCATTAGTTTAAAAAAGTCTTGGGGCTGGCCCCGTGGCCGAGTGGTTAAGTTTGCGCGCTCCGCGCTGCAGGCGGCCCAGTGTTTCGTTGGTTTGAATCCTGGCCGCGGACATGGCACTCATCAAACCACGCTGAGGCAGCGTCCCCCATGCCACAACTAGAAGGACCCACAACGAAGAATATACAACTATGTATTGGGGGGCTTTGGGGAGAAAAAGGAAAACAATAAAATCTCTAAAAAAAAAAACGTCTTTTCTCCTAGGGGGCAAATGTCATACACATCATCCAATTTCTATCCTCAATAGTATTTCACTCCTTATATGCAGGTATTGGAGGGGAACATATCATAGGTAAAGTCTTGAGCAGTCTACAAATTTTGCACTTCCATTGAGCATTCAGCCAATGGAAGCTCCTTCCTATCATTTCCATTTTAGCATTTGACATCTTGTAATCTTTAGCACTTGCTCATAGGTCCTGAAGAATCAGCACCAAGTAAAGAACAAATTTACATTGCCTCTATATACTGCCCAGGAAGTGCTCTTCACCCTGGAATGGGCCATGAATATTTTATGAAGATCTTCAGATGGTTCTAATAGTAGCCTATGTTGAGAACCACAGACCTAGGAAATAGTTCAAAAGTGTCCTAAGACAAGGTTATTACTAAGAAGTTCGATTTATTAAAAGTTCAATTTATTCAATTTATTAGATTGGGAACATGGGAGGGCTGTAACACTGATCTATCAGAAAGAACAAAGGAAGATATATTGTAATAGATTTGATTCTTCAACCTACCAAATTTGGCTTCTGGCCCACAGTTTTGCCAAGGCCCACAAGCACTGCCACGTCACCAAATCCAATAGATTACTGGTTCCCAACTTTTACATAAGAATGCCCTGAAAAGCTTTTGAAATCCAGACACCCAGTCCATATCCAAGCCCAATTAAAGCAACATCTTTAGGGTGGAGGACAGGCATCTGTGTGGTTTTCTTTTTTTAACATTCCCCAGTTGATTCCAAAATGTAGCCAACATCAGGAGTGACTGCACTGGTTCCTTTTCAGGGAATATTGTACTAAACTTCATAGCAACTTTCAACATTGGCTTCTTCTCCCTTCGTGAGAAACTATTATCTTGGCTTCCATGACTCCATACTCTTCTGTTTTCCTTTTTTCTTCCAACTCCTATAACCACTTTTTTTTTTTCTCATTCTTATGTGCCAGGTTCTCTTCTTCTAGATTTCCATGTTATGGGAACCTTCAGACTTCAGCTCTTAAGGCAGAATTATCGTCTTAATCTAGTTGATATAATTTATTCTTATGATTCCAAATACTGTCATTAAGCCAAAAGCTCCCAAATTTATATCAATAGTCCAGATTTCTTTTTTGAGCCTGTTTATCCACTTGACTGTTTCACAGGTGTCCTTAAATATTTCCAGAACCAGACTCTTGACCTCAGATGTGTTCCTTTTTCATGCATTCTTTACTCTCACTACACAATGCAATCTCTCCAGTCACACAAGCCAGAAATCTGAGAGAGACTCTCAATGCTGCCTCCCAAAACCTCACCAACAAATCCAGGCCTTCATCGCATCTCATTTAGTCTACCTCCAAATATACTTCAAATCCGCTCCCTTCTCTATGTCACCACAACTAAATTACTCATTTCTTGTTGCATCATACATTGTCCTGAAACTTAGTGCCTTAAAGCAACAATGAACGTTTTATATCTCGTACAGTTTGTGTGGGTCAAGAATATGGGAGTGGCTTAGCTGGATGATCCTGGCCAGGGTCTTTCATGAGGTTGCATGAGATGTTGGCCAGGGCTGCAGTCATCTGGAAGCTTGACTAGTGCTGGCAGATCTGCTTCCAGTGGCAGGTCACTCACACAGTGGAGGAGTTTGTGCTGGTTGTTGGTGGGAAGCTTCAGTTTCTCCCCATAGGGAACTCTCCATAGGGCTGCATGAGTGTCCTCAGGACATGGCAGCTGGATACCCCCAAAGTGAGTAATCGATGAGACAGCAAACAGGAGGCTGCAATGTCCCTTTTGGCATGCTTTTGGAAGTCACTCACCACCATTTTTGTATCATTTTTGTATGAGCTTGTGGGTTACACAGATCAGCCCTGTTTAATAATCAAGGGAAATACACCAGGATGTGAAAACCAGGAGGAGATGATCATTGGGTCCAATCCGGAGACTGGCTAACACAACAGCCAACACCTTAAACTATGCCACGATCATTTCTCACCCAGAATATTACAATATCCCAAGTGATAACTTCACTTCTAACTTTGTCCTCATTTCAGCCATTTCCACAAAGCAAGCAGAATGATCTTTTAATAAAGAGAATTGGATCTTACCCATTTGTCAGCTTAAATCCTTTGACTACCGTTATATGAATTTAAAAGGAGATTCACACTCCTTAACCTTCTTTGCAAGGTCCTCAAAATCTGGCCCCAGCCTCCCTTTCAACCTCATCCTCAGCAATCTCCCCCTTGCCCCATCTTTGTTCAAGCCATTCTGGTCTTCCTCTGAGCATGCTCCTCACCAAGCCAGGCTCCTTCTCACTTCAGAGCCTTTGAGGTGCTTCTTTGGGTATAGATTGCTTCCCTCTCTCTCCTCCCAATCTGGCAGCTTCTACTCATTCTTAGGTCTCAGATTAGATACTTCCTCAGAGATGCCCTCCCTGCCTCCCAACCTAAAACTTCACCCGGTACTTTTCCATTATAACATTTGTCACGTTGTATAATGATACTTTGGGTTGATTTAATTACTGTCCCCCCTATGGTGGCAAGAGCCCAGGGAGCATGACTGTGCTTTGTTCAGCATTCTACACCTAGTGCCCAGGATGCTGACGGCAAATAGTAGACCCTTGATATTTATCGAATAAAACGAATGAATGAATGACTGGTGATCTTTAAGTGATGATTTCAGTTGAGCACCCCAAATTTCAGTTTATTTTTCTCTTCTTTGAAGCTTTGCCAACAATTCTAATGCTAGAGGTGAGAAAATAGAGTTAGGAAAAGCAGAAACAACCAGAAAAGTTTAGATAAAAATAAAAACATTTCTCCCTCTCTTCTGGTAATTTTTTCCCCAGAAGCCTGATAAAGATTAGCCTTTTTAGACTATTGATTTTTAGAGTGAGGTATAAAAGATTTAAGAACATTCGCAATATTCAAGATGATTTCTATAAGTAGAAAGGATGTTATAGAAAACCACCAAGCCAATTACTGCGTTTGAATCGATAAGTACATTTTACATTTTTTTTTTTGTCAGACATTTCTTACCAAATGGCTTAGATAACATCATCTGTTCTTGTTTTTTTTTGTGCATTCCTACTCACACATATCGAATGAAGCAAAGCCAAAGGCTTTGTTAAGTAATGGAAAGTATTTTATTGTCAATCAGTTCATGCTACCGCAATTGTGTGGGTCCCTGACCAGGAAAGTGTAAGGCAATGTGCTCTCATTTGCATCAAAAAACATGTAGCAGATTTAGAAGTTAGCACTACGAGGGTAATTTCCTTGCTGCAGAACACATTTATCTGCTGATGTGTGGTCTAGGAATACAGTGTTTTTATTCTGCCACTTCCGCCTCCCACTCCACCCTCCAAAAAAGAAAAACTCTTGCAAAGTCATTTGCAAAGAGTTTTTGAGATGACTTGCTCCTTGCTTATTTGCAGTCCCTTTACTTCTTCAGAATGATCGACAGTTTTTATGCATTTTGGGGCCTGGAGTGGAGCTGAGACTCAGAGGAGCAGGGGCGTCAGGGAGCCCTTCTACCAGTGGGTGCTGATGAGAAGCAGCCATTTAGAGAAAGATTTGCTTCATACAAATAGCTGTTATGAGTGGCAAAAGGGAAAGCTAATACAGTCCAGCAGAAAGAAAGAAGGGAACACTGAAGAACAGATGCAGGAACTCAGGAGAATAACTGTCAGGGATGAATTAGCCTAAGAGTAAACTTCTCTCTACCTGTGACTAGGCACTGAGAAAATACATACATGACTTTTAGTCACATTCCATGACTAATTTTAAAATGATTTAAGTTTAGATTGTGGTGCATTTTCAATGCAGCAGGAAAGTCCCTGGAGGGATTTGTAAGGCAACCACATGGAATTGGGCACGTGGTTGATTTCCATTTGATTCTACTGATTCCTCCCTCGCCCGAGGAATTTCCTTGGTAACGCCACGGTTCTTGGTGCTTCTCCATATTCTTTGAAGGGCAGTCCTTTTTGTATTAGGACTCTCCACACAAACCAACTTAATAAACAGAGAATATAATGGCTCATAAAGCTTAGAATTTCAAAAGGTGGAATGAGCATGACTGGATGCAGGGCTGGAGCACTGTGGCTCTCTCCCCTGCGCTTGCTGGCACTCTCATCCTCCAGCTCCCTTGCTCTCTCACCTCTGCTTTCATCTGTGTGAGCTCCGAGCTCAGCCAGAATGTCCTCACAAGGGAGCGAAGATGTCTACCAGCAGCTCTAGACTTACATCCTGCTAGAATCAAGTTTATTCTTCCCCTTGGTCCAGTAAAAACCTTGGTTGGGGTCTCAGTGGATCTGGCTTTGGCCTCTTCCTCTGCCCAGTTTCTATGGATGTTCTCATCACACTGCCTTTATTTCTTTTCTTGGAATGGATCTGCCCTTCAAAATGCTGTTCCTTCCACCAGACTCTTCCCTTCCATCAGGGCCAACTTAATTCCTTACTCATCCTTCAGATCTCAGCTAAAAGCCATTTCATTAGCGTGAATTTCCTTGATTCCATGGCGCATATTGTAAGTTCACACGTCACGTAAGGACACGGTTACCTTGCAGCTATACTGTGGTAGCACTATGCTTATCTCCTGGGATACCTAGAAGTCTGCCAAGATAAGGATGAAATGTACCAGCCAAGACTTTATAATGTGCTATTTAAAGTTAAAAATTCCCCTGGAGACAACCTGTATTAGCTTGTCTAGACTTTTTAGGGATCTGTAGATTGATAGTTTGTACTTTGTTTAACATGTTATACAGCCTGGGTTTTTATAAGATCCCGGTGGGTATAAAAGACCCTTCAATAAATGTGTGCCTGGGTTTATGGTTATCTTGATAGTGCATCATCTGCAGATAAAGTGTGACCTGTCCTGAGTAACTACAAAGGACCCTGGGAGGTTATGCCTAGAAGTCTTGGACCCAAATATGATTGCCCGTGCTCTCTCCTGCAGTATCGCATCCCTTACCTGTATTAAAACCTTACGTGAGTATACCCTGTGGAATCTTGGGAATCTTGTGATAATCTTCAATTATTCACCCTTGTGTAATTGTCACATATGTATTTTGTGATTATTCTATTCAAATATGTCTCTCCTACCAAACTATAAGCTCATGAGGGCAAGGGCTATGCCTAATTTTGCATTTCATTTTCTCCTGAATTACTATAGTGCTTCATACATGGTAAATCAGAATCAACCAGGGAAACAGAAACCACTCTGAGTTCTTACAGAACTGAAGTTAATGCAAGGATTTGGTGGCACAGGTGATAGAAGAAACTGAGGAACCAATCAGAGTACGGAAAGGCAGCCCAGATATTAACAAAAGGAAGCTGGTGCCATCCCTAGGCTTGAGGGACTGGGGAGGAGGTGGTGCCAGTAAAGCCCAGGGACCAGGGTCACTTGGTGAAATCTGGAACCACAGCAGGATGGTCAGATGGGAACAGAAGCCGTCAGGGAGACAGACACACCTGTTGCCTGGGATGCAGCCCAAGGCAAAGAGGGAAAAGGAGACCTACCCTGGCTTCTCTACTCTTTCCTCTCCTCTCATCTTACCAGCATCTGCCATTGTCTGGATCCAGCTGGAAGCCAGATGATGCAGAAACCCGAGAAAGATAGTCTGTATGGCACAGTCTCCAGTGATGCACTGCAGAGGAAGAGCAAGGAACAGCCCCAGGATTGTCACTATCAGTGCTCAATAAACAGATGTGAATTAATGAGGAAAACCAAATTGTGTGCAGAACAAGCATTGCTTGTTGGTTCAGAATTCCAGTGGTACCCGCCTTGAAAGGTCTAGATCTATAACAGAGGCGCATGTGTTGCATAGACCAGAGGTCCCTACTTGGGGCCAAATCTGGAACGACACAGTCAGCCTGGCTGTTCTATTTAGTGACAGTTCTGCTGCTGATCAATCCTCCTTCTGGTTGACGCTTTCTTTAGCTATGCAGTATGTTGCTTTAGTTTGGGATCCCTTCAGGCTTATCAGTAATACTTTGTCTATTGTTCATTTCTTTCTTTCCGTGTTTATTTCATTATTTAATTTTTATGAGGGAATACTTACTTCTCTTACTTCCAACTTCCTTAGGAGGGGAGCATCACTCTGGAGCCTGCATGTCCCAACAACAAAGAACATCATAATCTCCCATGTTTAGGGAAATATATGGATATTTCAAATCATCTTATAAAAAGTCACTAAACCTACGGAAATCAAATCATCTTTTGTGTATTAGTTCTTCTTTAAAGTCTTATTTACTGAAGATAAAAGGGAAAGACCATCACTATTAATCCTGAATAAAACACATATATACATACACCCCCCCCACACACACACAAAACTCAACTATTTATCTAGGATAAAAGATCTCCAGTGAGTTCCAGAATGTTAACAGAATATCCAGTTCTTTCTTATTGCCCAGATAAAATTCATGATGTAGTAACAATTACCTAAGGATCTAAGAATGTTAATGTGAACTTATTCCATCGACACAAACGCCTCTTCTACCTTCGTTTGTAAATTTCCCGCAGGACCCATTGTTAAAGAAACACAAATCCAGGAAAAAATATATATATACCCTGTACAAATATTTAGAAAATAATAACACAGTTCAGATGACTATTTACTTCAAATATCTCCCTAAGGGTAGAAAGCGTCTGAATTCCCCTCTTCCTCTCTTTTCATGCCACCCTCTTCAGAAACAAACTACAGGCAGGCTGGTTCTCTTGGGTACCTTCACGGGTACATTGTGAATTTGCTAAATTGTGAACTCAAGAAAAATTGCTAAGCCAAATGCAGTGGGGCAGATTCATTTGTACATAATTAGACGTGACTTTATCCTGAGCGTGCGGTAGAATGCAGCCTTCTGTCTCTCATGTTTATAATTTTCAGTGATTGATAATGCTCAACTCCAGTTTGAAGAAACAGAAACTGCCAACAGGATTGGTGAATTGCTTTCTCCCTTTAAGTAGCTGCTGAATGGATTCTCATTGCTGTTCTTGCTCATTCTTTACTCTTAAGAATGATTTAGACAAGTTTGGAAGTTGATAAAAGTTAACGCTTTTTTAAAGAGAAAGTTTGTTATACAAGATGATCCTCAAGAAGTCACCATCCAAAACTTTGCACCCAAACTATGTACCCCAAAGCTGTCATCTGTAGCAGTTGCTATCAGTGCCCTGCCCAGATTCCCTTTACCGGTTGGTGCCCCATTGCTCAGCTGCTGTGGTTGACGGTTGCTTCTGGCTAGAGCTTCCCTCTTCTCGGGAAGATTGCCTTTGGCTGATTGGAACCACCTTGCTCTGTGAGGTTTCTGTCCCCACAAGGAGCTGACCAATGACTAACTGATGCAGGGTACCAGCCAGCCTCCTTCCCTCTGGGCAGGACAACCTTGTGGTAGAGTTCATCCTCCACAGCTCCTCATTGAACCAGGTTGAGGCTAACTTTCTCTTCCTTAGGCCCTCTCCCTGTTGTTTCCTGCTTTCCTCACGCCCTTTCTCCTGGGAGCACTCCCTCAGTAAAGCACTTACCTAAGAGCCCCCATCTCAGGCTCAATTTCTGGGGAGCTTGACCTAAGGCACTGCTGTAATTACCAAACTATTTAGACTCTAAAACAAATTGGTTAGGCTCTAGAGACAAAACAAAAAAAGTAAACATTTGGGCTACTATCCACTAAAATTACTACGACTGGAATTAGTAACTATTCCATAGCAAATGGCTATTGTTCATCTTTCTCTAATTATCAGAAACTAGATAAAGAAAATGTCTACATGCTTGAGTCGCTTCAGCTGACAGTCTGAGAGTGAATCTGCTTCAACAAGCCTTTCCCCCTCTGATTGTCTAGGTCTGGGTCCCCATCCCTGTGCCTTCTTTTGGCTTACCCTGCAGCTTGAGACTGAAAGAAGGTTAAAAACACATCACTTACTGAGCACCAACTCTGCATATACACAAAACTAGAATCCTTGCACATATTACTTCAATTGATTCTCACTATAGATTATTTTGGGGAATATTATTACCCCTACTTTATAGATGATGAAATTGAGATTCAGAGACAATTTGTAACTTGATCCATAGACAGGTACCTAGTAAATGGCAGAGTGAGAATTCAAATCCAGATCCGATGACTACAAAAACCACACTCTTAACCAATTCACCACAGTGTTAATTTAAAGATAAGGACTTATATAGAGAGACTATTTCCTTCTAAAGTTAAGCTCCTATTGATACATTTCTGTAGCACACACTGTTGGTGCCCCTTTTCCCGTACTATGAACCCACCCCCAGCTCCTGCATACTCTCCAGCCAATAGCACCCCCATGACCCGCCAATTCAATTCACTGAATTGCCTTTGAGCACTGCAATAGCCTTTCCAGTACCCTCTAGTCTGTAACTATTAAGGGATGCAGGAATCCAGAAGCCCAGCACATTAGCCTATGCTTTGCATCTCCCCACAGGTTAGACTTAAGCTGGGCCTTCATCAGAAAGCTCACCCCCACTTGCCTGTCCTGCTTCACCCCCTCGCCCCAACTGGTTTCCCCTGGGGAGCATTTCCTTAACAAATCCCTTGCTCCTGAATTCTTGGCTCAGTGTCTCCTTCTGAAATAATCTTAATTAAGTCACTATACATAAAGGAATAAAAGAGGCAAATACTAGTAAAACCACTTTGATATTCTGGACTTCTAGGTCAACTTGTATTTTTTTTCAAAAAAATAATTTTGTTGTTTATTCCAAAGTAATACATGTTCATTGTATAAAAGAAAACTAGAAAATATAGGTAAGCCAAAATAAGAGAATAAAAATCAATTCATAATTCTAAAACCCAGAAAGTTACTATTTATATGTGTTGCATATTTACAAGTCTGAGATTACCATACATATTAAATAGATTTTTTATGTAACTTTGACAGATTGTCTTTTTATGCCGGCAAAATTTCCTCTACAAAATTTTCCTTATGCTTATATAGGATTTTGTACTGCAATTTTTGGGGGGAGTGGGACCAAGCTCCCAGGTGATGCTGATGCTGCTGGCCCATGGACCACTCTTTAAATAGCACGAAGACCTTATAGGGCCATGAAAGAACTTTGGCTTTGCTCTGTTTGGGTTTAATGTCAAACTTGAAATAAACTTAGTCACTCAAACATCCTCTCACACAATTCCCATTCAAACATGTTATTGAGCCATTCAAATGAGTATAAACACTTCATATATGGAGAAAGAGAATTAATAGGACTTGACACTAACACTTTCTCTCAGTTTATGTTCACAAATAGCTGAAGGTGATCACAGAACACCCCTATAAATGAAACTGGCATTGAGAAAGTAGCATTCAGTAGGGTGAATATAGCAGAAAATGATAGCCTCTGAAAATCTGCTGTTACAGACTCATTTTCCTTGTTCCTGAATGAAACCATGGGTAGGCATTTTCCCTCACATTCAAGAAATAAAGTTTTCTCTAGTTATTTTAGGGAACAAAATGTCCTAGTCTCAGGAGCCAGCTTGAAGGAGCTTCCATTGGCCAAATCCGAGACAATTTGAGCACCAAAATAAATACTTCTAGTAAAGGAATTTTACTCATTAAATGAAAAAGGAATGCATGAGTCTATGCTGATTTACATACATAAATTAATGGGGAAGAAGAGAAAGCTCTGCCCTGCCGTAAAAAGTCAACTAAGAAATGTAGAAAGAATGATGAAATTAGAAAGTCGTCTTATGGCAATCATCACTGTAATAATTATTTCAGGCAAGAATCATCCACAAATGCTGAAATTCATGGGCGAAAGTTATGGGACTAACAGGAAATTTACATACTTTCAAGGGATCTATCCATTAGATACTTATTAATTACAAAAGAAAAAATAATAACTTTACAGAGGAGAAACCAGGTAGAAACGACTTTAACCAAGAGATTAAAGTTTACAACGATTACATCATACATCAACATCACGTGCTTCCTGAGGCGATATTCTACAATATCACATCCGTGGAATTCCTGCCTAAAAGGCATCATCTGAATCTATTCTTGAGGAAATATAAGACAAATCAAAATTGAGGGACACTTTACAAAATAACTGGCCTGTAGTCTTCTAATATGCCAATGCTATCAAAAAACAAAGATAGACTGAGGAACTGTCCTAAGCTAAACCAGACCAAGGAGATGTGACAACTGAATGCAGGCCATGATGTGGGATTTCTTTTGCTATAAAGGCTGTTATGGGGACAAATAAGATATGTAGATCTGATAGTTAATTCAAATATTAATTTCCTAATGTTGACAATTATAATATGGTTGTATAAAAGAATGCCCTTGTTTTTTGGAAATATATATTGAAGTATCTATGGGTAAGAACATCCATGTCTTCAACTGACTCTCAAATAGTTCAGAAAAAATCACACACACACGTATGCATACATAGAGAGTGAAAGAGAGAAAGCGATGTGGTAAACGGGTAACATGTAGGTAATTTGGGTGAAGAATACACAGGAATTCTTTGTAAAGTTCTTACAACTTTTCTGTAAACCTGACATTAAGTCAAAATTTCAAAATGAGAAAACAGACCAGAAAACCTCATAAAACAGACAAAATTTAGTTCTACCAGCCAATCTCCAGGCTTTATATTACAAAACCTGTAAGCAACCAGAGCTCAAGCCTGCCTCAGGGGCAGGTGGGCCCTGGTGCTGCTTCTTTCACTCATTCAGCCTCCTCCCCGAGTCCCAGCTACTGTGAAAGGCCCTCGCCCATCCGATGGTGGAAGGGGAGGGAGGGAGTTAAAGGAGACCCCTTTCATCACATATGGCTGACGGCGTTGTAATCTGAAGTTAGTGCCTCCTGGCAAGGCAGATTCTAAAGTGGACTCTGTCAATGGGGCTTTTGTGGATATTTTCGGAGTTCCTGCCCAGCACTCACTCCATTTCCTGGTGTGGGTGATGCCTCCACCAGCTTTTAACTCAATAGCACACCTCCAGCAATGGTCAGTTTTATGTCTTAGTTTGGCTGGGTTATAGAATCCGATTACTCAGTCAAACACTAGTTGTAGGTGTTGCTGTGAAGGAATTGTGCAGATGCAATTAACATCTACAATTAGTTGACTTTATGTAAAGGAGACTATCCTCAATAATCTGGGTAGCTTTGATCCCATCAGTTGAAAGGCCTTAAGAGCAGAACTGAGGTTTCCCTGAGGAAGAAGAAATTCCCCTTGTGAACTGCAGGGGTAGTTCTCGCCCAAGAATTTCCAGCCTGCCCATCCTGAGAGCCTGCCGGGCCAGCTCCTGCAGTCACATAAGACAACTCTTAGCAATAAAGCTCCTTATCTATCTACCTACCTATATCTATCTATCTATCTATCACCTGTCTAACTATGCTTCTGGTTCTATGTCTCTGGCAGAACCCTGATATACCTCTTTTCCAAGCATGAGTCAGGCCTCAGGCTCAAATCCCAATGGACATTTGTAAGGTTTCATGGTGGGTCTCTTAAATCCCCGCTTCTCCCTTTCCTCATACATATTTGCCTTAAGGAAAAGCCACATATGATACCTAGTCATTTTCTATTATATATATATTTTTCTGGCATCTGGCAATTCTGTCCAAAGTATCAGCTAGTGGATGAATACCATTCAAACCGCTTCTCCATTGCACAAAACCCTGGGGCAAATCCTTCTTGCTGAGGAAATGTTTATTTTGTAGTAAACAGAAGATGAGGGAATGCACTTTTAACATTTTTGCTAGGGAACTCAGAATCATAACTAATAGCATAAATATTGTCCTAGTTTGGGTCCATCCAGAAGCCGTCTTGAGACAAGGATTTAGGTGTAAGTATTTGATGATTACAGCCATTCAAACGGGAGTAAGGTGATATCTCATTGTAGTTTTGATTTGCATTTCCCTGACGATTGGTGATGTTGAACATCTGTTCATGTGCCTATTGGCCATCTGAATATCTTCTTTGGAAAAATATCTGTTCATATCCTCTGCTCATTTTTTGATCGGTTGTATGTTATTTTGTTGTTGAGCTGTGTGAGTTCATTATATATTTTGGAGATTAACCCTTTGTTGGATATATGACTTGCAAAAGTTTTCTCCAAGTTGGTGGGTTGTCTTCATTTTGTTCCTGGTTTCCTTTGCCTTGTAGAAGCTCTTTAGTCTGACGAAGTCCCATTTGTTTATTTTTTCTTTTGTTTCCCTTGCCCAAATAGACATGGTATTTGAAATTATGCTTCTAAGACTGATGTTAGAGTATATTGCCTATATTTTCTTCTAAGAGTTTTATGTTCTCACATCTTACCTTCAAGTCTTTAATCCATTTTGAGTTAATTTTTGTGTATGGTGAAAGATAATTGTCTACTTTCATTCTTTTGCATGTGGCTGTCCAGTTTTCCAAACACCATTTATTGAAGAGAGCTTTTTTTCTCCATTATGTGTTCTTGGCTCCTTTGTCAAAGATTAACTGTCTGTAGGTGTGTGGTTTTATTTCTGGGCTTTCAATTCTGTTCCATTGATCTGTGTGCCTGTTTGTACCAGTTCCATGCTGTTTTGGTTACTATGGCTTTGTAGTATATTTTGAAGTCAGGGATTGTGATGCCTCCAGCTTTGTTCTTTCTTCTCAGGATTGCTTTAGCTGTTCAGGATCTGTTATTGCCCCAATGAATTTTAGGATTCTTTGTCCTATTTCCATGAAGAATGTCATTGGGATTCTGATTGGGATTGTGTTGAATCTGTAGATTGCCATAGGTAGTACGGACACTTTAACTATGTTTATTCTTCCAATTCATGTGCATGGAATATCATTCTATTTATTTATGTCATCATCGATTTCTTTCAATAATGTCTTATAGTTTTCATTGTATAGGTATTTCACCTCCTTGGTTAAATTTATTCCTAGATATTTTATTCTTTTTGTTGCGATAGTAAATGGGATCCTATTCTTGAGTTCTCTTTCTGTTAGTTCGTTATTAGAGTGTAGAAATGCAACAGATTTTTGTAAGTAGATTTTGTACCCTGCAACTTTGCTGTAGCTGTTCATTATTTCTAACAGTTTTCTGATGGATTCTTCAGTGTTTTCTGTATATAGAATCATGTCTGAAAACAGCAAGAGTTTCACTCCTTCCTTGCCAATTTGGATAAATTTTATTTCTTTTTCTTGCCTTATTGCTCTGGCCAAAACCTCCAGTACTATGTTGAATAGGAGTGGGAAGAGTGGGCACACTTGTGTTGTTCCTGTCCTCAGAGGGATAGCTTTCAGTTTTTCCATATCGAGTATGATGTTGGCTGTGGGTTTGTCACATATGGCCTTTATTATGTTGAGGTAGTTTCCTTCTATACCCATTTTATTGAGAGTTTTTATCATAAATGGATGTTGGATCTTGTCAAATAGTTTCTCTGCATCTATTGAGATGATCATGTGGGTTTTATCCCTCATTTTGTTAATGTGGTATATCACATTGATTGATTTGCAGATGTTGAACCATCCCTATGTCCCTGGTATAAATCTTACTTGAACACGGTATATGAGCCTTTTAATATATTGCTGTATTCAGTTTGCCAATATTTTATTGAGGATTTTTGCATCTATGTTCATCAGCAATATTGGCTTATAATTTTCCTTCTTTGTGTTGTCCTTGTCTGGCTTTGGGATCAGGGTAACCCATAGAATGAGTTAGGAAGTGTTCCATCTTGAATTTTTTAGAATAGTTTGAGGATAGCTGTTAAATCTTCTTTGAATGTTTGGTAGAATTCTCCAGAGAAGCCATGTGGTGCTGGACTTTTGTTTTTTGGGAAGTTTCTGATTACAGTTTCAATCACTTTACTTGTGATTCATCTATTCAGATTGTCTATTTCTTCTTGATTCAGTTTTGGGAGGTTGTAAGAGTCTAAGAATTGGGGCTGGCCCCTTGGCCAAGTGGTTAAGTTTGCGCAGTCTGCTTTGGTGGTCCAGGGTTTCACCAGTTCAGGTCCTGGGTGTGGACATGGCACTGCTCATCAAGCCATGCTGAGGTGGCATCCCACATGGCACAACCAGAAGGACCTAAAACTAGAATATACAACTGTACTGGGGCCTTTGGGGAGAAGAAGAAGAAGAAGAAGAAGGAAAAAAAAAAAAAGAATCTAAGAATTTATCCGTTTCTTCTGGATTGTCCAATTTGTTGGCATTTAGTTTTTCATATCACTCTCTTATAATCCTTTATATTTCTGGGGTATTCTTTATAATTTCTCCTCTTTCATTTCTAATTTTATTTATTTGATCTGTCTCTCTTTTTTTCTTAGTGAGTCTGGGTAAGTGTTGGTCAATGTTGTATATCTTCTTAAAGAACCAGCTCTTAGTTTCTTTGATCCTTTCTACTGTTTTTGGTTTCTATTTCATTTATTTCTGCACTAATTTTTATTACTTCTCTCCTTCTGCTGACTTTGGGCTTTGTTTATTCTTCTTTTACTAATTCTGTTAAGTACAGTTTAAGATTACGTATTTGAGATTTTTGTTGTTTGTAAAGGTGGGCCTGTACTGCTATGAATTTCCCTTTTAGGACCACTTTTGCTGCATCCCATAAATTGGTATAGTGTATTTTCGTTTTCATTTGTCTCCAGATATTTTTCAATTTCTCCTTTAATTTCTTCATTGATCCATTGGTTGTTCAGTACCATGTTACTTAGTCTCCACATAGTTGCCATTTTTCCAGCTTTTTTCTTGTAGTTGATTTCTAGTTTCACAGCATTGTGGTCCAAAAAGATGCTTGATATGATTTCAATCTTCTTAAATTTGTTGAAGCTTGCCATGTTTACCAACATCTTTGAGAGTGTTTCATGTGCACTTGAGATGAATGTGTATTTTGCTGTTTTTGGATGGAATATTCTATATATATCTTAATATATATCTATTAAGCCCATCTGGTCTAGTATTTCATTTAATTCCACTGTTTCCTTATTGACTTTCTGTCTGGATGATCTGTCCATTGATGTAAGTGGGGTGTTGAGGTCCTCTACTATTATTGTGTTGCTGTTAATTTCTCCTTTTAGGTCTGTTAATAGTTGCTTTATGTACTTTGGTGCTCCTGTGTTAGGTGCATAGATATTAATGTGTTATGTCCTCTTGGTGGAGTGTCCCTTTTATCACTATATACTGCCCCTCTTTGTCTCTTATCATCTTTATCTTGAAGTCTACTTTCTCTGACTTAAGTACAGCAACACATGCTTTCTTTTGTTCACTGTTAGCTTGGAGTATTGTCTTCCATCCCTTCACACTGGGCCCACATTTGTTTTTAGAACTGAGACGTGTTTCCTGGAGGCAGTATATTGTTGGGTTTTGTTTTGTAATCCATCCAGCCACTCTGTGTCTTTTGATTGGAGAATTCAATCCACTTACCTTTAGAGTGATTATTGATATATGAGGGCTTAATAATGCCATTTTATCACTTGTTTTCTGGTTGTTCTGTATTTCCCTTGTTTCTCTTCCCACATATTTCTGACTGCCAGTTCAGTTTGGTGTTTCTCTATGATGATTTTCTCTTTATTCATCATTTGTGTCTCTGTTCTGATTTTTTGTTTAGTGGTTGCCATGAGGATTGTACAAAAGATCTTATAGTTGAGATAGTCCCTTTTCTAATATCCTCTTATTTCCTTAGTCTAAGTAGGTTCCATCCCTTTCCTCTTTCCTGTCTGAATTATATTGTCACAACTTATTCTGTTTTGTGTTGTGAGTTTGTGATTAAAATCAAGTGATTATAGTTATTTTTGATGCTTTCTTTCCCTTTATCTTTAATGTTATAATTAAGTGTATGCTAACCTGTTCTGATAGAGAGCTGTGATTTTATGATTTTGTCTATTTATCTCTTTGTTCAAGGCTTTGTAACCCCCTTTTTTTTTCAGGTATGAGGGCCTTCTTGATCATTTTTTGTAGCATGGGTCTTGTGGTGATCAACTCCCTCAGCTTTTATCTGGGCAAGTTTTTATTTCTCCATTGTATCTGTAGGATAGTTTCACTGGATAGGGTATTCTTGGCTGAAAGTTTTTGTCTTTCAGAATTTTGAATGTATCATTTCACCATCTCCTGTAAGGTTCCCACTGATAAATGCCTTGAAGGCCTCACAGAGGTTCCTTTGTGAGTTATTTTCTTCTGCCTTGCTGCTCTTCTTTCTTTGTCATTTACTTTTGTCAGTTTTACTAATATATGCCTTGAAGAAGGTCTTTTTACATTGATGTAATTAGGAGTTTTATTAGCTTCCTTTACACGTAATTCCAGCTCCTTCTCCAGGTTTGGGAAGTTCTCAGCTATTATTTCTTAAAACTAGCTTTCTGCTTCTTTTTCCTTCTCCTTTCCCTCTTGAATACCTATCATCCTTATGTTGCATTTCCTAATTGAACTTGATATTTCTCAGAGAATTTCTTCCTTTCTTTTTAGTCTTAGTTTGCTCTCCTCCTCCATCTGCAGCATTTCTATATATCTGTCCTCTAAATTACTGATTCTGTCCTCCATAATATCAGCTCTGCTTTTTAAGGACTCCAGATTTTTCTTTATCTCATGCATTGTATTTTTCATCTCCAACATTTCTGATTTTTTTATAGTTTCAATCTCTTTTGTGAAAAATTCCCTCTGTTCATTAATTTTATTCCTGAGATCATTAAACTACCTGTCTGAGTTTTCTTGTAACTCGTTGTTTCTTTATGATAACTATTTTGCATTCTCTGTCATTTAGATTGTAAATTTCTGTAACTTCAAGATTGATTTCTGGGTACTTGTCATTTTCCTTCTGGTCTGGAGTGTTAATATACGTCTTCATGCTATTTGATGGGGTGGCTTTTGCCATTGCATAGTGCTTGTATCTGATAACAGATTCCACCTGCCACCACTGGGGGCAGGTAGAAGCTGTGTTTTCCGAGCCCTCTGTGACCCCTGGCAGATGTGCCTCTTCATTGGAAGCTGTGCCAACAGGGACTGTCTGTATTTGTCCGCTAGCTGCCACTGCTTTACATGTATAGGCACAGGCCTCCCCTGCTCTCACTGCTGGGCCAAGCTGGTGCACCAGGTAGGAGGGTTGCTTTCTTTTGCATGCACAATCTCACATTCCCCCGCTCTGCACTCACTGTCTGCCCACCTGGGTTGCTCGGCTTGGTGTGGACCCCCCTGCAATTGCTTAGATAACTCAGTGTGAGGCATTCCCACAGGGTGGGAGGCAACTCCAAGAGCGCAAGTGTTCCTGTGGATGGCTGCCTTCTCCCCCTTCCCCTCTCGGGGTTGCACACTGGCACTATGCAAGGCCCTGCACCCTATATCACTGCCACTCTGGAGGAAGAGGATATCCCCTTACCTTCTTCCACTGCCTCCTGGGGTGTCCAGCACCCCCAACTTCAGATATATGGTTGTGTGGATCTCTCAGACATCTATTGTGTTGTGTGAATGCCCTCTGTTGGTTTATGAATGTCCTTTTCATTGTATCTTAGGGAGGAGAGACTAATGGAACAGCTCACTCTGCCGTGATGCTGATGCCACTCCTATGTGTAGGTATATGGGAAGTGATCTCAATAAAGACCAGAAGGGGTAGGGAAAAGTGAGAGGACTGGAAAGAGAAGGCAGCCAATGAAGGATGTGTTATCAAACAAATTACCACTGTGATAAACTTGATTTTAATCTTGCTGGGGAGCTCTAGCATCAGTAAGAATGTGCACTTCAGAATAATCTCACCAGAGTGGTGAGGGAGCTGTGCTGTTAACACACTGACTCTATTCAGTCACTGTTTGATAGCTACTTCCAGGAAGTGCTAGTTCTGACATACTTTGGTCCTCCTGTACAAGTTTAAATGTCAGAGGCAGCCTTCCAGTGTCTGGAAGTCAGACCTGAGAGTGTGACAATCACAAAGCAGAGAATAAATGGGTGGAGTGCTGACAGCATCTACTAGAGGTGTCAAAATTTATTTGACCCAAGGTGTCTAACACATATCACTTATAATACTGTGTGAGAAACAATCTCCTTCCTTAATGGATTAAAAACTACTTCTCTTCCCTAATATTAAATTGTTTTCATCAATTTCCACTACAATTATATCTTTAACAAACATAATGGTGTACATCTTGTAAATTTTTTGACAATAATGTTACGTTTATAACCAAAATGCCATTTATTTCACTATATTCTTAAAGAAGATTGGACGATTTATCCAGAATGACATGTAATTCATTGAGAAATAAAACACATCTTCTCTAGACAGCTCAGAATATTTATAGTTGTTAAAACAAAAACAAGTATTTGGTTACAAATTCTTAATTTGTGGATTGCTTTGGGTTTGATGAAAATATCCACTTTCTCCAAAGTTTGGTCTCTGGGCCTCATAATGCTTACCCCAAGAAGCAACTGCTGTGATTTAGGTCTTGAGGGTAGCTTCCATTGCTTGAGCTTTCTCTGCAATATTCTTCTGAAAGGGCATCAGGAAGTCATCAAAATCTACCTCGTAAGTGAACCTCTCCCGACGCAGCTCCCTCTTCCTGATCAACTCCGCCGTTGTGGCTTCAGGACTCCAGATCTTAAATAAGCAACCACATCCAGAGCAGGTATGAGTATGACAGCCAATAAACATGCCATATTCAGACAATTTTCAATATGTTTAATTTAAAACTATCAAATATACTTCTCAATCTATTTTAACTTATTTTTTCCTCTTACATGACATCAGTGATTACATGGACATCATTATTTCTGATGGTGACTATTTGGACAACTAAAATACTCTTCAGTTATCTCTCTGATGATCCTTGGACCTAAAAATGAACAGCTGCTGTTCATTTTTAGGATGTCAAAACAGGGAAACAATGGAATTAGTAGATCATTTGGGTTTACTACATTTATGTCTTATGGGGAAGTCAAAATTATTTTCATTGTAGAAGGCAGAGGGAGCTGGTGGTTTCTTATTCAGTATGGTTTGATGGGCATTGGCAAGACCACTCTTACTCCCCAAAGATATCTCGACTCTTTAACTGTAGATGTTTTAGGAAGCTACTGAGTAAATTCAGTCTTGATTAGCATGAAACTCCCAAGTGAGATGGTGGTAGTGAGTACCAAGAGAAAGGGTTGGCTCTGAGAAGTACCAAGAAAAAGTATCTGCAGAATTTGGTGACTAAATGACTATAGGGAATGGCATTGACCAAAGAAGACTTCAATCTTTTAAGGAAAATTAAAATGTCAATATAGAAATAGTAAGACAGGGAATCAGATATTGGGAGTTAAAACAAGTTGGACTCACTGAGATGGAAGTAGCAGGACCTGACAAAAAGATACCTTCAAATTGTAACTATGAAAGATAACCTTTGGACATTTGTTTGGGTGCTCTGCAAAAAGTATTTGAAAAGTGACACTATAAGTTTATGTCATGTTATGAAGATCTTTCCAAAGTACTTACCCTCCGTGGAATAAATGTGATATCTACTTTCTTGGTATAACCACTAGTAATCAACGAATTGAGATAAACCACATTATCCTTATGCATTTTCTTTTGCTCCGATATGGTTGGTATAGTATACATTGAAGAAAGTGGTTCCTTGAAACAAGACCAAAAAAATCTATCAATTGGAAATACCTATATGCACTTTCTAAAATTGTTTATTGTTCTACAGCTTACTCTGAAGCTGAAAAAAAAACCTAAAAATGCTACTATACGAATTATAATTTGAAATGAAATAGATTATTTTATCAAATTTGGGTCGGGAGAGAATTAGTTTGCCTTATTTAACTCTAGGTAAATAGTATCAGTGACAGATCACATAAGTTTTCAAGATATCCATACTTGACCTGTGGCCATTCATTTATCAGAAGGATGTATTCCTACTGAAATGATAATGGTGCATGTAGTAGGAGCTTTAGTTGATTCATCCTCCTTCACTTCTGGCCATCCTCACTCTCATCCTCCATGTTTGTTACTCTCTACTGTATGCCTACAATCTATTTACCCTACCCACTTACTACCACCTACATTTCTTCAACCTTTTCTAATTTGATAACCTTAAAGCTTTTCCTTCTTGAATTTTGTCCCCTGTCCTGTGTCTGCCAAGAATTTCCAGGGATCCTTCTGCTTCCTTAAAAGAAGCTTCCATGCTAGAAGTGTACTTAGGACCTCCCTGCTAATGACAAAGTCTTGATGTCTCAGAAATTCCCACGCGCAACAGCCTCAACCTTCTGCTGGTAGCTTAGAGGCACTCAAACCACTCCAGATTACCAGGAACAGTCAATTTGGTGCCTGTAAAACCTTCATTTTGCAGGGTATCCAAGTTACAAATAGCCCCATATCCCAGGGTTCAATAGGAATCATTAAAATTCCTTGGGAGAGGAGTGGTGGTAAAGTGGGTAATGAAAGATTATAAGATCAAAATGAAGGAAAATCATGCCTTCATTCCTCAGAAGGGTTACCCTCTTTCCTTGTTTGGGCCATCTCATCAAATCTGTATAATTCAGGACCAAATATAAACATATCCAATACCAGGTGTTTTTTCAACATGCTAATTGTATTTGGCTGAACCAACTTGGTTTTTGTGTGGATTCTGTTTGCAATGAGCACTTTTTAGACTTTCCAGTAATAGGAATTTTCTTGCTAGATATTTCTTTAAAAGTATTGCATAATGGTGCTAAAAATATGGATTGCATATTATTTTGCCTATGTTGTATAGCAATACATAAATAGTGCCATAGCCCCAGACCCCAGCAAGTTTTTAAGGAGCTCCAGTTACTAATGGGTAGGAATTGCTGTTCATACCTCTTCTTTCTTAATTTCAGGGCCTTCAGTCTTGGATTTAGGAGACGGCTTGCCTTTTAGTTTTTGATTTTCTGCTGGTTTTGGAAAGTTACCCATCTTTTCTTTAATCAAACCAATTATTCTATAGTCAGCGTATGCCTTTGCAACATCCATGGCAGTATGCCCTGTTTAAAAGATAAATTCAGAGTTACAATAAACAGATTAATAATAGACCAGGTAGAAAAATTTCAGTACATCAGCCCTAAGAATGTGGTAGCAAGGGTGATTACTAAAGCAATGGTGTGTGTAAAGTCATAGAGCTAGATGAGGTATTCTCTCAGGTGGATCCAGCTCAAAAATCTCATAATTTAAAGTGCCATCTACCAGCAAAACAATTTTTTCTTGTTAATTTTTTTGAGCATGTATCTTAAGGAGTTGATAGGAAATATTGATAGATTACACTTTGAATAGCTAATTGCTGGCTCTCTTCCCACCTTGCACACATTTCCTTTTGTGTGACAATTTTACATTATCCTCCCCCTTCCATGAGGTAAGGAGGTATATTCAAAAAGGTCTGGGGAAGCTGGTGGTCACTAGCGCTCTATGCTGATGGCTGAGTATAAATGACACCTCAGGCAGGCTTAATACAATACTACCTGTGACTCAAAGGCAGCCTGAAGCAGCCAGAGGTATTGATGCTCTCTGATCAAAAGGAAGCAATGGGTCCCACTATAAGAAAATGACATCTCCAAATAAGGAGCTCAAATGTTTATTCAAATGATTATTCTTCACGTGTGATATTTATGACATAAAGTAGGCCTCCCATTTACTTCCTAGAGAGAGCCTCCATTCAGGAAGTACTTTGTCCAGCTTTAGAGGATCCAAAGTCTACCGAGGGTTTAAACCACGTCAATTATTAGGAACAGAGAGTAAAAACAGTGTGATAACTCAAACTTGATCTGCATAGTGGTTCAAGGCCGTAAACTAATAAAATAACTACAGAAGTTAAGAGTAAGTGTTTAGGGGCCTGCCCCATGGCTGAGTGGTCAAGTTCACGCGGTCTGCTTCAGTGGCCCAGGGTTTCACCAGTTTGGATCCTGGGTGTGGACCTAGCACAGCTCCTCAAACCATGCTGAGGGCGGCATCCCACACAGCACAACCAGAAGGACCTACAACTAGAATATACAACTATGTACTGGAGGGCTTGGGGGAGAAGAAAAAAAAAGAGGCAGATTGGCAATAGACGTTAGCTCAGGGCCAATCTTTAAAAAAAAGAAAAAAATAGTAAGTGTTTAGACATTTTTATAGCAATTTGATAGAAGAATTTCTGTCATTTGAATCTAATGATAAAAAAAGTTTGGGCTTGTATTTTATGGCTTTTTCCACTACATTTTTCCAGTAAATAATTTTTTTATTGTATTTTATAAAAGTATCAGTCCATGACAGATTGCAAACATAAAGAAGTACTCCTTTAACACCAAAGATTTGAGAAGCATTGAGTATAAGACAAACTTCCATAACATTTAATTCAGGCTTGTATTTGCAGCGGTGACTCAGGGGAAAATGTGGTCCCTCAAGAATAAAATCAGAAGGGGTTTGGAATCTGACATAAATCCCCTCTTCTAACCCTAACCATTGATAATATGAACACGTACCTCTTCTATTTTCCAGCTGGAATTTAGCACCAATATCAAGTAAGTATTTTACAGTATCCAGTCTACAGCTCTCGATGGCTCTAGTCAAAGGAGTTGAGTTGTTGATGGAAGGTGCATCTACTACTGCTCCAGCTTTAACAAGAAGCTCAACAATATCTTGTTGGCCTGCATGGCATGCAAAATGAAGTGGAGTCCACAGAAAATTATCTGTTGCGTTAACGTTAGCCCTACAAAAGAAGATAGACGTAAAGCTAAAAATATGAGTTGTTCCAAGCACTGGAGGGTAAAATGCTAAGTAAGATTTCATATAGTCTTATCAAGTTCTTCAACTGTAAACCAAGGAAGCTGAGAGTAAAGTTAAACTCTATGCCGTAATTTTTGTTCTGCGTTATCTGACAGTCTTAACTTCCTTTGTGTATATACACATTTTGTTTAGTTTTAAAGGGCACTTAGAGCCTCGGGGTTGCAATTTTTGCAAAGGTTAAAATCAAGGAAAATTATAGAACTGGATCCAATGAAGACAAAAGCTGTCAGAAAATATAAACGTTATATTATTCCATTTTCTGTCTAGTTTCTCTGCATGTGATGAATTTTAAAATGCACCTCCATTATTAAAATTCTAAGCATTATAATGTATTGTTTAAAATTTTAGTCTTTTTTAGCAATTCACTGTCCAAAAGTTCAAATTCTCATTAGTTGCTTTATACTCCCTCTTGATAATATACAAATTTGAGTCCCTCTTTGACATTAAACATAGCAATAATAATAATAATACCTTTTATCAAGTATGCATTACTGTGCTTCTAAGTGTTTTACATATTTTAACTCATTTAATCTTCAACAAATTCTGTGAACTGAGTCCCCATTAGAGCCCCGTTATAAAAATGAGAACACTGAGGCACAGAAAGGTTAAGAAACATACCCCAGATTATTCAGCAAGGGTAGAAGAAGGAATTACACTGAGTAACTGCTTTAGATTAAAAAATTAAATAAAAATGTCATGCTTTGATATTTTAAAGATATTTACAAATGATCCAAGGAAAAGACCACTCCCTCTGGAGGAAGGAATGAAACACATCCGTAGTCATTATGGCCACTATCCCACTTGTTTAAACTTGTTGGGATCCCCACACACAAAAAAAGAGGCAGCTCAAAAAGCAACTCCATGTAAAATGAGTGAGTTCTGGAGATCTGCTATGATTACAGTTAACAATACTGTACACTTAAAATGTGGTAAGAGAGTAGATCTTATGTTATCTGTTCTTGCTACAATAAGAAAATATTTAAATTTAAAATAAAATAAAAAGTGACTCCACACCATCGAGGTAAAGCTGTGAGATCAAGTTAAATTGTCTCTGAAGGCCAGTGATACCCCATCAGAAGGCCTCTTCTACCCCTACAGTCAAAACTCCTTTGCCTTCCCTTTGTGCATTATTGTTACAGGCAAACTATCTTTGTGTACACACTCCTATGCACCCGTTAGCCTGGTCTCCATATACGAGCTATCTGTATTCTAGATTTAGGACTGAAGCGCTTTCTTATGCTACTAAGATCCTGGAGTTGACTGTATCTTAACCTTCCTTTTACTTCCTGGAAATGAGAAGAGCTATCAAAATTTAAACCTCACTCGACCAAAAAACATACCCTTTTTCAAGAAGAAACTTGACCGCATCGATGTTTCCGCTGGCACAGGCAGTCATCAGTGGTGTTTTGTAATAATTATCCTTCATATCCACAGGTATTCCTGATTCAAATGCCTTTTTCAGAGAAGCCAGGTCTCCTGCCTTGGTGATAAAATTAATGTTTGAATATACCTTCCCTGGATCGTCTATGTACCAAGCAGAGTCATCCTGAATGGGATGTTCTGGCGGACGGTCTTGATTAAACCGATTGCAATCAGTTACATTCTTGTAGGTTTCAATCATGTAAAACGGTGGCCCACCGTCACTCCGGCGTGGAAAGACATGATCAGGGATGACGCAGATTGGGAGAGGTAAAACAAACTTGCCTTTCTTCATCTTTTTGCCCATCCCTTTTCTCTTTTTCTTAGGCCCATAGGATCCCAAGACATAAGCCTTGCTTAAGAATCTGGTTCCTTTAAAGAACTCATCAATGTTAACCCCTCCTCCCCGAACTTTTTCATGAAGTTGAGCTATGACAGCCAGCTGTTCGGAGGTCACAAATTCTTGCCTCTCCTCCAGCGCGGTCACAAAGTCATCCTTGCTGACTGTCCCATCGCCCCTGTCCACAAACGAAAAGGTTTCCCGAAGGAAAGTTTCATGTTCTATTGACCAGTCGTGAAGTCTAAGTGCCCAGAGTGGATTAGGGTTTTTAGCTCCTGGCCGAGCCAGTTTGTTGGCGATTCGCTCCACCCTCCGTATTTCTTTGCTGGCTGCTTTGAAGCCGCCTTCCTTAGCCAGGTTCTTAGGCGTTTTATGATCTAAATTCTTCCATTTCAAGTCACATCCTAAAACACGAAGCATCATTATTATGAATGGTGCCGAAGCATCTGCATGGCTCTACAAATGACATTCATGCAACTTTTTTCTTAATTTACAGGGATTAGTCAAGTTTGTTCCCAAACTATTCATAGAGATGAGCATATTTAGCTATTATAATTACAAAATTAAGCTGCAATTTTTTTCTTTCTGTGAGGTTCACTTTGGTGAATTCTGAGGGAGACATGTTTTCAATTTACATTTTCTCTTCCCAGAGGATTAGACAGTAATCGCTGTAGATACTGGAAACAAATATTATATTGGGATACTTGCTAAGGAGACTTCATGCCAAGCAGGAAAAGAGTAAGAGTGACGTTTGAATTTGGAAAGAAGCTGAATTCAGACAGCTTACATAGGACCTTAGGAACTCAGAATGCTGAACACCACCTGTTTCTTTTTGAAGATTATGATTGTAAATCTGTGTACAATCTTAAACTAGATTTTATCCGTATTCTCTATGAAATCAATGCAATTTATATTGATCTGCTGTTTGGTGGTAAGGTCATGTGAACAAGCTAATAGAGGAAAAAGTAATTTATTCATCAAATCTGAAAAGATTCTAGTATTCTATTTGCACAAGTTAAGCATTAAAACTCATTTTCCTTCTTGGTCCCTTACATAAAATGATGAGACCAACATTACATGTAAGCATTCTTCAAATAAATAAACTTTTCTGAATGCATCAGGAAGTCCACTTAGTGCTATGGGGAAGGCTGTATTGTCTATAATGTGTCTTGAGACATTAAAAATCTATTATGTGTAGAGGAATTCCAAGATGGCGCCGTGAGTAGTCCTCTTTGTCTCTCGCCCTTCGAGTCTACAATTATTTGGACACTTATCGCTTGACAAAGGATATCCAGACAGCATCTCAGGACGTCTGAGACACCCACGCGACTATACATCGGAAGGCGGACGGACTTTCCTCCGGGAGGATGTGGAAATAGGTGAAAACTCTCCGACCCCGACGGGCAGCCTAGTACCCGCAAGCGGCTTTCTTCCAACGGACGCCCCCAGAGGATCCACACACATCTAGGGCAGGAGCGAGAACACAACAGAGGAGCGACGGTGGAAACAGGTGACCAGAACCCTACTTAAACCCCCCGCAATTACTCCTAAACGCAGAGGGAAACTTTGGAGTTGCACACCTGAGCCCGCGGGGAGAGTCTCTCCCCGCCATTGGCGGGGAGACCCGGCCTGGTGCTCGGGGCGCCCGGAGGGTCCCAGAGAGAGACACGGTGGGCACGGAGGTCTCCCAGCTGCCGTTGCCCGCCCCGTGGGACTAGGGATTGCCGGAGATCTCGGAGAGGACCGGGGCGGGGGATCTTTCAAAGGCGGGTCCGGCGACCCGGTGGGGAAGCGCCGGAGCTCCGCCAGGCAGCAGACAAAACTCTCTGTCTGCCGGTAGCAGAGGGGCCACGCTGAGCACTCAGGGCTCCCGGCAGAGGGCCGGAGAGAAGCCCAGAGGGCGGGGCGACCCCCAGCTGCCGTTGCCCGCCCCGGGGGACTAGGGATTGCCGGAGATCTCGGAGAGGACCGGGGCGGGGGAACTTTCAAGGCCGGATCGGCGACCCGGAGGGGAAGCGCCGGAGCTCCGCCAGGCAGCAGACAAAACTCTCTGTCTGCCGGTAGCAGAGGGGCCACGCTGAGCACTCAGGGCTCCCGGCAGAGGCCCGGAGAGAAGCCCAGAGGGCGGGGCGACCCCCAGCTGCTGTTGCCCGCCCCGTGGGACTAGGGATTGCCGGAGATCTCGGAGAGGACCGGGGCGGGGGAACTTTCAAAGGCGGGTCCGGCGACCCGGTGGAGAAGCGCCGGAGCTCCGCCAGGCAGCAGACAAAACTCTCTGTCTGCCATTAGCAGAGGGGCCACGCCCAGCATTCAGGGCTCCCGGCAGAGGCTCGGACAGAAGCCCAGAGGGCGGGGCGTCCCCCAGCTGCCGTTGCCCGCCCCGTGGGACTAGGGATTGCCGGAGATCTCGGAGAGGTCCGGGGCGGGGGAACTTTCAAAGGCGGGTCCGGCGACCCGGAGGGGAAGCGCCGGAGCTCCGCCAGGCAGCAGACAAAACTCTCTGTCTGCCGGTAGCAGAGGGGCCACGCCCAGCATTCAGGGCTCCCGGCAGAGGCTCGGACAGAAGCCCAGAGGGCGGGGCGTCCCCCAGCTGCCGTTGCCCGCCCCGTGGGACTAGGGATTGCCGGAGATCTCGGAGAGGACCGGGGCGGGGGAACTTTCAAAGGCGGGTCCGGCGACCCGGAGGGGAAGCGCCGGAGCTCCGCCAGGCAGCAGACAAAACTCTCTGTCTGCCGGTAGCAGAGGGGCCACGCTGAGCATTCAGAGCTCCCGGCAGAGGCCCGGAGAGAAGCCCAGAGGGCGGGGCGACCCCCAGCTGTCGTTGCCCACCCGGTGAGGCTAGGGATTGCCGGAGATCTCGGAGAGGACTGGGGCTGGAGAGAGTTCCAGAGACCCAGCTTAGTAGCCTAGGGGGAAACCCTACAGGCTCACAGAAGCCTTAGGGAAAGCCTCTGCACAGCACCAGTAGAAGGCACCCAGCCGCCAGCCACAAGGCTGGAAGACCCCAGGGCAAAAGCAGCATAGCTAGGTGTACTAACCACAGACTGTAGAAGATGCCAATAGCTCTCCTGCGACCCATAGAGGACAAGTGAGATTTGGTGGGTGCCGACAGCAACCGAGCGACAAATAAAAGTGATCCCACCCCTGGCCGCTGGAAAAGCCCATAACACCGTTGCAGACCCCAAGGAGAGAGCGCATCTAGGTGGGCAACAACAGTAGGCACCTGCAGTCTGAAGCCCCCCGTGACGGCCCCCACGGCAGAGGAGGGAATCCAAAGGGCCACTGTGGCTACGAAGAGGGGCCCAGGCCCAGTTAGCAACTACGGACAGGGTTCCTGGTTGGTGAAGTATAAACAGCTGCTCCCCCCACCGCAGCAGCTGAAACAAGTGAAAGGAGCAACTAAACTCTATCTCCATGCGGAGGCACAAATCAACATCATCAAGCAATATGAAAAAATACATTAAATCTCCAGAACAGAAAGAAAGTAACAAATACACAGAAAACAATCCCAAAGAAAATGAGATATATAACCTAAATGATGATGACTTCAAAACAGCCATCATTAAAATACTCACTGAGTTAAGAGAGAATTCTGACCGACAACTCAACGAGTTCAGGAGCTATGTCACAAAAGAGTTTGATACGATAAAGAAGAACCAAACAGAAATACTGGAAATGAAGAACACAATAGAGGAGATTAAGAAAAATCTAGATGCTCTGAACAGTAGGGCCGATAATATGGAGGAAAGAATTAGCAATTTGGAAGATGGCAATATAGAATTGTTGCAGGCAGAGGAGGAGAGAGAAGCAAGACTTAAAAGAAATGAAGAAACTCTCCGAGAATTATCAGACACAATTAGGAGATGCAACGTAAGGATTATAGGTATACCAGAGGGAGAAGAGAAGGAGAAAGGGGCAGAAAACCTATTCAAAGAAATAATGGCTGAGAACTTCCCAAATCTGGTGAGGGAGATGGATCTTCAGGTGACAGAAGCCAATAGATCTCCAAACTTTATGAATGCAAGAAGACCAACTCCACGGCATATAGTAGTGAAGCTAGCAAAAGTCAACGACAAGGAGAAAATATTAAGGACAGCCAGGCAAAAGAAACTAACCTACAAAGGAACCCCCATCAGGCTATCAGCAGATTTCTCAGCAGAAACTTTACAGGCTAGAAGAGAGTGGAATGATATATTCAAAAATCTGAAGGACAAAAACCTACAGCCGAGAATTCTCTACCCAGCGAAAATATCCTTCAAATACGATGGAGAAATAAAAACTTTCCCAGATAAACAAAAATTAAGGGAGTTCACTGCCACAAAACCTCCTCTTCAGGAAATCCTCAGGAAAACCCTCATTCCTGAAAAATCCAAAAAAGGAAAGGGGCTACAAAACCAAGAGCAGAGGAGATAAGTAGAAGGACAACAACAGAGAGTAGCAGCTCTACATCAGAACAGATTAAACCATGGGACGAGAAACAAAGGAAACTGAAGAAAACCGGAAAACAAGACACAAAATGGTAGTGGTAGGCCCCCACGTCTCAATAATCACTCTAAATGTAAACGGATTGAACTCCCCAATCAAAAGACACAGAGTGGCAGGATGGATCAAAGAACAAGATCCAACAATATGCTGCCTCCAGGAAACACACCTCAGCCCCAAAGACAAACACAGACTCAGAGTGAAGGGATGGAGAACAATACTCCAAGCTAATAATGAACAAAAGAAAGCAGGTGTCACTATACTAATATCAGACAAGGTAGATTTCAAAGCAAAACAGATAAAGAAAGACAAAGAGGGACAGTATATAATGATAAAAGGGACTCTCCACCAAGAAGACATAACACTTATAAATATATACGCACCCAACACAGGAGCACCAAAATTTGTAAAGCAACTCTTAATAGAACTAAAAGAAGACATCAACAACAATACAATAATAGTAGGGGACCTCAACACACCATTAACACCAATGGACAGAACATCCAGACAGAAAATCAACAAGGAAATAATAGAATTAAATGAAAAATTAGACCAGATGGACTTAATAGATATATATAGAACACTTCATCCAAAAACAGCAGGTTACACATTCTTCTCAAGTGCACATGGAACATTCTCAAGGATTGACCATATTTTGGGAACCAAAGCAAACATCAATAAATACAAGAGAGTTGAAATAATATCAAGCATCTTTTCTGATCATAACGCTATTAAACTAGAAATCAACTACAAGAAAAAAGCAGAGAAAGGTGCAAAAATGTGGAGACTAAACAACACGCTTCTCAACAAACAATGGATCATTGAAGAAATTAAAGAAGAAATCAAATATTATCTGGAGACAAATGAAAATGAGAACACGACATACCAAATCATTTGGGATGCAGCAAAAGCAGTCCTAAGAGGGAAATTCATCGCAATACAGGCTCACCTCACTAAACAAGAAAAAGCTCACGTAAGCAACCTCAAACGACACCTAACAGAACTAGAAAAAGAAGAACAAACAAGGCCCAGAGTCAGTAGAAGGAGGGAAATAATAAAAATAAGAGCAGAAATAAACGATATTGAAACAAAAAAGACAATAGAAAGGATCAATGAAACAAAGAGTTGGTTCTTCGAAAGAATTAACAAAATTGACAAACCCCTAGCCAGACTCACCAAGAAAAGAAGAGAGAAATCGCAAATTAATAAAATCAGGAATGACAGAGGAGAAATCACAACAGATACCAATGAAATACAAGAGATCATAAGAGAATACTATGAAAAACTATATGCCAACAAATTGAACAACCTGGAAGAAATGGACAAATTCCTAGACTCCTACAATCTCCCCAAACTGAATCAGGAAGAAATGGAGAATCTGAATAGACCAATCACAAGTAAGGAAATAGAAACGGTAATCAAAAACCTCCCCAAAAACAAGAGTCCAGGACCAGACGGCTTCTCTGGAGAATTCTACCAAACATTCAAAGAAGACTTAATACCTATTCTCCTCAAACTGTTCCAGAAAATTGAGAAAGATGGAGAACTCCCTAACACATTCTATGAAGCCAACATCACTCTGATCCCCAAACCTGACAAGGACAACACAAAGAAGGAGAACTACAGGCCGATATCACTGATGAACATAGATGCAAAAATCCTCAACAAAATTTTGGCAAACCGATTACAGCAATACATCAAAAAGATTATACACCATGATCAAGTGGGATTTATACCAGGGACACAGGGATGGTTCAACATCCGCAAGTCAATCAATGTGATACACTACATTAACAAAATGAAAACCAAAAACCACATGATCATCTCAATAGATGCAGAGAAAGCATTCGACAAGATCCAACACCCATTTATGATAAAAACCCTCAGTAAAATGGGTATAGAAGGAAAGTACCTCAACATAATAAAGGCCATATATGATAGACCCACAGCCAACATCATACTCAATGGACAAAAGCTGAAAGCCATCCCTCTGAGGACAGGAACAAGACAAGGGTGCCCACTTTCACCACTCCTATTCAACATAGTTCTGGAGGTGCTGGCCAGAGCAATTCGGCAGGAAAAAGAAATAAAAGGAATCCAAATAGGTAACGAAGAAGTAAAACTCTCGTTGTTTGCAGACGACATGATCTTATACATAGAAAACCCCAAAGAATCCACAGAAAAACTATTAGAAATAATCAACAACTACAGCAAAGTAGCAGGGTATAAAATTAACGTGCATAAATCAGTAGCATTTCTATACACTAACAATAAACTAACAGAAAAAGAACTCAAGAACTCTATCCCATTCACAATCGCAACGAAAAGAATAAAATACCTTGGGATAAACTTAACCAAGGAAGTGAAGGATCTATACAATGAAAACTACAAGACTCTCTTGAAAGAAATAGGCGATGACATAAAGAGATGGAAAGACATCCCTTGCTCATGGATCGGAAGAATAAACATAGTTAAAATGTCCATACTACCTAAAGCAATATACAGATTCAATGCTATCCCAATCAGAATCCCAAGAACATTCTTCACAGAAATTGAACAAACAATCCTAAAATTCATATGGGGCAACAAAAGACCGCGAATTGCTAAAGCAATCCTGAGCAAGAAAAACAAAGCTGGCGGAATCACAATCCCCGATTTCAAAACATACTACAAAGCTACAGTGATCAAAACAGCATGGTACTGGTACCAAAACAGGTCCACAGATCAATGGAACAGAATTGAAAGCCCAGAGATAAAACCACACATCTATGGACAGCTAATCTTCGACAAAGGAGCAGAGGGCCTACAATGGAGAAAAGAAAGTCTCTTCAACAAATGGTGCTGGGAAAACTGGACAGCCACATGCAAAAGATTGAAAATTGACCATTCTTTTTCACCACACACCAAAATAAACTCAAAATGGATCAAAGACCTAAAGATTAGGCCTGAGACAATAAGTCTTTTGGAAGAGAATATAGGCAGTACACTCTTTGACATCAGTTTCAAAAGAATCTTTTCGGACACTGTAACTCCTCAGTTGAGGGAAACAATAGAAAGAATAAACAAATGGGACTTCATCAGACTAAAGAGCTTCTTCAAGGCAAGGGAAAACAGGATTGAAACAAAAAAACAGCTCACTAATTGGGAAAAAATATTTACAAGCCACTTATCCGACAAAGGGTTAATCTCCATAATATACAAAGAACTCACACTGCTTAACAACAAAAAAACAAACAACCCGATCAAAAAATGGGCAGAGGACATGAACAGACATTTCTCAAAAGAAGATATGAATATGGCCAATAGACACATGAAAAGATGTTCATCATCGCTAATCATCAGGGAAATGCAAATCAAAACTACACTAAGATATCACCTTACCCCCGTTAGATTGGCAAAAACATCCAAAACCAAGAACGACAAATGTTGGAGGGGTTGTGGAGAAAGAGGAACCCTCATACACTGTTGGTGGGAATGCAAACTGGTACAGCCACTATGGAAAACAGTATGGAGATTTCTCAAAAAGTTAAAAATAGAAATACCCTATGACCCAGCCATCCCATTACTGGGTATCTATCCTAAGAATCTGATATCAGATATCTCAAGAGTCCGTTGCACCCCTATGTTCATTGCAGCATTATTTACAATAGCCAAGACGTGGAACCAGCCTACATGCCCAGAAACTAATGATTGGATAAAGAAGATGTGGTATATATACACAATGGAATACTACTCAGCCATAAAAAAAGACGAAATTGGCCCATTCACAACAATGTGGATGGACCTCGAGGGTATTATGTTAAGCGAAATAAGTCAGTCAGAGAAAGACGAACTCTATATGACTCCACTCATAGGTGGAAATTAGTATATTGAGAAGGAGATCTGATTGGTGGTTACCAGGGAAAAGGGGGGGTGGGGGGAGGGTACGGAGGGGGAAGTGGTGTACCCACAACATGACTAACAAAAATGTACAACTGAAATCTCACAAGGTTGTAATCTATCATAACATTAATAAAAAAAAAAAAAAATGTAAAAAAAAAAAAAAAATCTATTATGTGTATATATAAATCAGACAATGAAGAAGCTCTTTCTAGTGTTTTGCATCTAGAAGAAGGCTGTTCCGTTGCTTTCCAACATTATGTAATCAAAAAAGATTGGTACCCAATTAGCGTCTCTAGGAACCAACACGGATAGGCAGCTGCATGCAAAAAGAAAACGTGCCCTCCAACACCTTCTAGTTTTATTCCTTGTCAAAAAGAAAATTAATCACCAATGCTTTTTGAGATTAATATTTCCTTTGGTATTGTCAAAAATTAAAATTTTATCTAAGGCTGGTAAGTTTACTAGTGATAAAAAAAACCTCAAAAACAATATTGGGACAATAAAGATTTAAAATTTCTATATTGGACAGTTTTAAGAACAGTGACTTAAATACTGTATGATCTCACTCATAAATAGAAGATAAAAACAACAACAAACAAACACATAGAGACAGAGATTGGATTGGTGGTTGCCAGAGGGGCAGGGGGAAGGGAGGAGAGCCAAAGGGGTAACTAGGCACATGTGTGTGGTGATGGACGGTAATTAGTCTTTGGGTGGTGAATATGATGTAATCTACACAGAAATCGAAATATAATGATGTACATCTGAAATTTATATAATGTTATGAAGCAATGTTACCTCAATAAAAAAATAAAAAGAACAGTGACTTACTGGGAAGGGGACATTGAGACTGAACTCAATAGTATAATTCCACAGCGCAGTAATTCCATAGTAACTCCACGCATGTTGTTTTTACTGAGCTTTTTTGCTCATTCAGGGTGTCTGGGGTTTTATCGACAATTTCCTGAGCCACTCCTTCTATATTCATGCCAGCAGAAGGATCAGAGTTTAAAGCTGCTAATTTATCTTGCCCTCTTCCATTTTCCTCCTAGTTAGAAACCTTTATGTAGATAAAAGACTCCAACATTCCAGCTTAAAGATCTGAAGGCATTTTTCCTCCCCTTTTGACTTGGGACTTTTTGTCTCCTCTTTTACAATTAGTAAATAAAGACCCATTTATTCCCTCTGTGACTGATGTTTCTCTGTGGTTGAGATACTCCACTTTCAGCTGGCTGGTGCTGTAGAACTCCAGCAGCCAGAGGCCCATGAGAAGGAGAACTCTCCGTGGGGCACCTCAGGAGAACTACGCCAAACCCCCTCCTCTGCCCCTGGATGTGGCACTCTACACTGCTCACAGGGACTCGTAAATAGCTCCAGCGACAGGACTAGGAGCAAAAGGGGCATAATGAGAAAAGTCTTTACATTGAAGTATAGAAGAGACGAAACCCAGGGAGTTTACTTAGAAATGAGCATCTCATTCCTAATGGTTTCTTGCTGCTCCAATTGCCTTAAATCTAAGATTCTAAGTGTGGAGCTGTGACTGATAACTGCTATGGAAATGAGTCATCCACATAGGATCTGGTGAAGTGGTTGCACTTCCAAACACATGACAGAACTCAGAACATTTTCAGACATTTGTTTTAGAAACACAGTCTATTCTTAGGATTCTGACAGGAAGATGAATCTTTTCTGCACCATTGGGTAAGGCCTTCGGCATGGCCCACGCTGGCCCTTTGCTTCTCAAACTGCTTTCTATGAGTTTCTCCCAGGAGTACATACATGATAGAGTATATGTTTAGTGATGTTTGTCCCAATAACAAAGCATTCAACATGTTAAAGTTGAAGAAGCTGTCTCAATCTGGGCAGATCTTTAGTTTTTAGAAATGCACAATGTTAAAAAAGTAATGTCAGATAAACTGATAGTCATAGATTTGAAAACAAGACTGATGAGACAGTTTATGAGGACAAAAATTGCATTTGACATATTTTCCTTCCTTGTTAAAAGTGTTTAATATTTTAGGGTGATGGGGAAGGAGTATGAGCTCTGTATAAGTTCATAAAAAGTAAAAGTGGATCAGTTATTACACTATTAGTTATGCAGGCACGTTACTTAGAATATTAGTGGTTACAGTATAGGCTCTCTAGGTTCTAGTAACTTCTAAAATTCTGTGCCTGTGTAGAGCACAGAAAAACAAAAACACTTTCTCTGTTCTATTACAGTCATTGGACTTAAGTTTTTGCCTATTTCTCATAAACTGGAAAAAAAAAAAAACCCCACTACCGTAAAGTTCAGTAGGATGCAGTTCCATCTATGAGTTAAAAACTTTTAATGTACATTCAATTAGCATGTAATTAACACCAAACTGATCCATATCTTTAAGCTTAATTACTTAATATTATCATTTTAAGGAATACGTTAAGCTATACATAACCTAGTTTATATTTCTAAATTAATAAAGTTACCTAAAAGCTATAGGAAAATCTAAAATAATAAGTATTACTTATATTTCAAATTTTCCATTAAAAATTTCATTTTATTTCATGTTTATCCTCAAAATATTTTCCCCATAATTTCAAATTATCCAGAAAAGTTATCGTTGCCCTTGACACAATAGAATAGTTTAAAAAATAAAATAATTAAGAATCCAGACTAAAAGACATGGATTCCAGCATTTGTCCTTTTTTAGATTGATGTTCACATTTTTAAAAGAAGGAGTTTAATAACTATGAGCATTTTAATAATTGCCTGACTCATGAAAAATAATCTGTAGATTCTTAACAATAACCTAAAATTATTTGGGAAAATGGGTTTTCATCACTTTTAAGATCAGATTTATGATTTAACAGAAGGTAAAGTAAGAAAAAATTTCAATTTTCTTTCTACATATTTGAGTGAGGTTGGGCTATTGAAACAGATAAGCAACTGACAAGTAACGGGCCCAAATTCTTCACTCATCTACAACACAGGTAAATCAGAAACACTTTCAGCATAAAATTGCTAAACAATTTTACCTCGTTGAGCTATATATTTACAGCAATCTGCAAAACCACCCATGGCAGCATAATGAAGTGGTGTGTTCCCATTCATTGCAATCAGCCCCACGTCTCCATTGTAGGCAAAAAGAAGCTTCAGTATCTGCAAAATAAATAGTGGATATGTAGAGGAATAGGAATGTGCATTTACTGAATGAAGACTGGCACCTAGACCTGTGCTCTCCAATGCATTACATGTTAGTGACATGTGGCTATTTAAAATTAAATTGAAATGAATTAAATAGAAAACGAATTTTAAAAATTCAGTTTGTGGGCCAGCCCCAGTGGCCCAGTGGTTAAGTTTAGCACAATCCGCTTTGGCGGCCCAGGTTTGGTTCCCAGGTGTGGACCTATACCACTTGTCTGTCAGTGGCCATGCTGTGGCAGTGGCTCACATACCAAAAACAAAAGGAGGAAGGTTAGCAGGAGATGTTAGCTCAGGGTGAATCTTCCTCAGGAAAAAAAAAATCCAGTTCCTTAATTTCACTAGCCATATTTAAAATACTTAAAAGCCACATGCGGCTACTGTTTTGTACTGTATTGTACAGCACAGATATAGGACGTTTCCATCATTGCCAAAATTTCGATCAAACACATTGATCTAGAGTATAGAAAACTCAATACTCAGCTGGGCACTACCATTTTGGTAAATGTAGGCAATCTGAGAAGGCATCTGACTACGGCAAACATTATCCAGGGAGCAAATTCTTTACCAAATGTGACTTCTATTGTGATCTATGCTTTTATTGCAGGGAAGAGACTTAATGAGAAACATAAGGATAACTATGTTAAAACTCAGAGAAAACTGAGTAAACAAATGTTAGATATAATTCAGAATTTTTAAAAATTGGATAGCAGTGGCCCAGTGGTTAAGTTCAGCATGCTCTGCTTTGGCAGTCTGGGTTTGGTTCCCCTGCATGGACCTACACAACTCGTCTGTCAGTGGCCATGCTGTGGCAGCCGCTCACATACAAAAAGAGGCAGATTGGCAACAGATGAGTGAATCTTCCTCAGCAAATAAAAATAGGATAGCTTTGCTTCCTATTTTGTTTCTAAATGTCACTGTACCTATGAGATATCCTTTGCCATGTCCAGATAATCAGAATACTTAGAGTTTAAAATTAAGATGAGTCATTAGATGCACACAGACATTAGGGAGATAAGAGTATGTTGATATTGTTCTCTTGTTCTCCCCACAATTAGATTAGACCATATTTTGAAGATTCAAGCATGCAATGGAGGCATAAAATAGAGTAATCTCCGTTGGCAAAACTTTTAAATTGTTGTAGTTAAGAATACAGAAAAACATTATTAGTAATATTAAATGAATAAATTAGCAAGCAGACTAAACTTAATAAAGAGCCAGAATATGTTTTTAAAAAATAATATTTTGTATAAAGCATAATTTTAGAATTATTAAGGGAAATCAAGATGGTAACTGAGAAAAAATTCTCCCTTAGTGTAACCTACATGCTATTTTAAAATTTGGAGGCAAAGGAGAGAACATTTTTAGCAACAAATTTTAAAGCAAAGAGCAGGTTATTACATCAAAAAAGCCTCCTTTGGCAGCAAAATGTGCAGCGTGATGTCTGTCGTTGTCAAATGCATTCACTTCACCTCCTCTTTCCAATATCCCTCGGACTAGCTCCACCACTCCCTCTCTCGACGCTTCCATTAAAGCCGTGCGACCTGTGGACTGGATGGGAAACAGATGAGATGCTATTGTACCGGCCGCATTAAATAACATATTCAGTGTAAATATGGTGTAAACCCACTTGGCCTTATAGTCGCACTACATGTTTAGCTCTCTACATTTTTAAAGGTTTTGTATAACAAATAAGAAAAATGAAGCCAGTACAATGGGTCAGTCTTCAAAATGTAAAATTCTAAAATCAGAGTCCGGGTCACCCCAGATGTCCCTGTGAAAAAGTCATGCTACAAAATGCATCTCTTGCAAAGAAAGTAGGACAAAAAGGGAGAAAAGAGGTTAAAGTATATGCTAAAAAATTAGGTTATAGGTGTTTTGTAATGAGAAGAAAATCTACTTTTATTGTCTGGAAATGACAATTAAAAGAAAACTCAGTAAAATTAGCCAAATGAGGAGAGGGAGAAAAATAGATAAGGGAAACAGCAGAACTACATATTTTCTCTCCAAGAAGATGAATTTTTATTAGGCATCAGTGATATCTTTTTTTATTTCCTACAATGATCTTTTAATATTATACATAATAAATACCAATTTTCCAAACATAATTAGGAAATAGACTGTAGAGTCATGGCAATATAAAGATAATGAAAGTATATCATCCTAAAGCATTCTGAGTAGAAATGAACAGTCTATATGCTAACAGGACAATTTCACTATATTTAAATGCAAAAATTACACTAATAAGACTCTATAATTGAAAAAAGGAATGTTTACAATCACAGGAATAGTCATACCGAGTTGATAGCATTTGGATTGGCTCCTCTTTCCAAAAGTGTCAGGCACACTTCTTTAACATCATGTGCTTCTTCACAGGCTCTGAGGAATATTGGCTTTCCTTCATAGGTGGAATTATTGACGTCTGCACCATGTTCCAGGGCAATCAATGCACAGCGATAATGCCGCTTAGTAGGTAAAATGCAGTAAAACAAAATACCTGCAGAAAAATAGAATCCCCAAAAGGTACTTAATAGTCTCTAAATATTTGAATCAAATAAAAGGGAAAAAAATAATTCTAAAGCCCATAAATTAGCCAGTTGAAGGTGGTGGGCATCTCTGCCTTGGTTGTCCCTCTGAAACCAGCTGAAACACCAAGATAAGGAAACAACAACAAAAGTTTAACTTCTGATAAAGTAGAAAACAGTCACAAACAAATGTGATAGGACCCAGTTTGGGGAAGAATATGAGCGCTGATGTGTGAGTCCCTGCCGACCCTGGGTGTTTGCAGTCTTGCAGTCTACACCCCAAGTGTTCCTTCTTGGAATGTTCAGGGCAGAGTGTGCTAAAGGGCTCCTGGTGGGTCCCTGGGCCCCCTCTGAAACTGCAGAGTGGCAAAGGAGCTGGTACTGAATGATGCAGTGGGCAGATGGGCCATGTTTATAAGAAGCAGGCTGTCAGTATAGTAGCAGTGAGAAGAAAAACTGTATGGCAAGTGGCTCTACATTTTAGCAAATCATTTTGCTCCACCAAAGAGAGGAAAATGCTAAATCCCCACACCCAGCACCTACGACATACAGACTCTCAATATAATCCATGTCAAAAACGTACTACAGATCAGGGGTATCATTATAATCCTGGGGCAGAGTGTTGGTAAGAAAGTCAGGTAAGCAACAGTCATACTCCAAACTGACTTTGTAATGATCTCACTCTACAAGGAGGCTTCATTCAAAGAGGAACAATAACCAATGAGAAACCAGCACGTGACCTATGAAAAAAAGATACTGAAAGAAAGGAAAGGAACCTGATAATGAAAGCTGGGGAAAAAGTATATACTAGAAACGCTGTACCATGTGAAAATTATTGACTGACTCACTTCCATGATAGCAAAGAAATGAAATAAAACTTTTTCTAAAACAAAAGTGCAAAGATAGACCAAGACCTAAAAGAAGGACATTTAGAAGAGAAACAGAATGAAAAGATGAAATCTAGCCAGCAGAACTTAGGGAAGAAATGGTAGACAAAAATAAAACCACTGAAGAAATGAAAGTCAAATTGGAAGCTGGAAAAGGGAGAGAGACATTGCTGAAACCATGGTCAGGAACATGGAGAAAAACTTGAAAGAACTAAGAAAAATGTAATTGAGAGGATGCAAGGGTTTAAATTGTCTAGAGAGGCAAAGAATATTTAACACGTATGTAATTGGTATTCAATAATAAAAGACCAAATGGAACAGAAAAAATATGAAAGAGATAAGAGAAGAAAACTTTCTTGAAGTAAAAACTCAAACCTGAAGATTGAAAGAGCATCCTGGGTCCCAGGAAAAATTGATTAAGATCAATCAACAAGACCTCGCTAGGTAAAGAAAGTGTCCCGTAAGCATCCAGGTAAAAATTCAAGTCATCTATAAAAAGGAACAGTCGCGTTGGCCTTGAGACTTTGCCATAGCAACATTCAATGCTAGAAAATAACTAAAGGACCTCTATGATGTCACATGGGAAAGAAAATAGAGAATTTTTATACTTATCAAACTGTTGTTCATATATAAAAGCAGCAGACATGCAAGTTTAAGGATGCAAAACATCAGAAGATACACGCCCAACGGAGTGAGCTAAACTACTCAATGACAAAAACCAGTCTATTAGGAGATCAATAGAGAACATGAGACTAAAAGACCAGTGATAGATGCTGACTCCCTTCCACTGGCGAACCAAAGCTAAATCACCTTAGGAATTCTAGATACAGAAAAGAATATTGTTCATAATCATGCAGAAATCATAGTGTAATTTAACAAAAACTTGGAAGGAAAGAGAGAGAGTATAAGCATTTGATTTTGTCATCTTTTACCATGGGAGTTTGAGATATTATTGAATGAAAATAAAGAGATTAAGGGACAGATGTTTAATATTTAAAGGTATAAAAGGAATCACTGAAAGAACTAAGATGATTATAATTCATTAAAATTGGGTGCTGGAAGGGAGAAAAAAGAGGTGAGAGGTAGAGTTATAGTACTAATCTCATCTCTCATAGTAAAATATCAATAAATACTGTGCAAGGTGCTAATTCAATATGTATTTGTAAAACTATCAAGTTAACCATTAAAAGAACTAAAAACAAATCTCATCACAAGAAAAAAAATTCTGTAACTATGTATGGTGACAGATGTTAACTAGACTTATTGTGGTGACCACTTCACAGTATATACAAATATCGAATCATTATGCTGTACACCGGAAACTAATATAACATTGCATGTAAATTACACCTAAATAAATAATAAAAATAAATACACTATTATTCCAACAATGACAACAAAAGAGCTAAGAACAGACCATTAATTTTAGAAAATACAACTAGAAGGAAAATAAATGCAGGGCAAAATAAAACAAACAACATATGGACCATATAGGAAAACATTTTTACACATTTTTAAAATATATTTTTTATGTATTTTATAAACATTATTTATAAATATATATTTATATAATATATTATATTATAAAATTTATATATTTATAAATATTATATATTTATATATGACTATATATTATATATATATAGTCAAAATCGAAATATATTTCCTATAAACGAATCTAAAATAGGGTTACTGGGAACAGTTAAAAATAGAAAGATAGTCAAGGACGTGGTTGAAAATAGAAAAGACAGAGCAAGTCATAGGAGGTAAAAGTGGACCAAAGCAACAGCAAACAACACCACAATCCAGAAAACAATACCAGGTGAGGTCAATCCATTACAAAGGCCCTAAGGCACTCACTTATCAAATGGGTATTTTAGATGTGTACAACTCATGCAGTTAAACTCACAAAGTCTGTCCGGGCCGACTATTTAAGCCATAAAGAACATGAATCAACAGTCCAAAACTAAAGCGAAACGAAAGAGAAAAAAAAATTGTGTCATATATAATAGAACTGGCCCGCTGCATTTAGGACTAGGTGTGCATTCCTACAAATGATAGAACAGTGGAGCGGGTAATTGTAAGGAGCTCTTCTAGCTTAACCCTTAAAGAGAGTAGTTCCAGGCACCGTAATTAATTCCCTAGGACAACATACAAGAAGGAGTTTATTGGCTTAGAGCTTTACCTTCTCCACATTCTGCAAAATAGTTCAAAGACAAAGGGCCGTTTAGGCCTAGAGTGTGTCTCATATCCTTCTAAAGATCCAGCAAGTATTTTAACCGCTTAAATGTTTGCTTGTCCTTTAGAAACAATGCGCAGTGAGCCAAACATCACTGGAAAATAGGATGTTAATGGCAGAAAGATTACTGTAGAACAATCAAAGCAGGTTGGCAAATGGCACCTGAACTGAGGGATGTGCAAGGTGAGCCAGGTTCAACGATGTGGGGAAGACGAGGCGCTCTGTGCAACGGGTGTACCATGGGCTACACAGCATCAAGGCTGTGGGGGGCAGTACTAACAAGTTATGTGTGAAACAAGATTTTCTATCTGTTTCAAGTTTTGTTTTACATTTTTACTTCTTCTTGTGTGATTTGTCAGATTGTTTTCTCATACATCCATCTTCCAGAACCTTGAAAGATCTAATATTAATTTGAATGAGGACAGATATTAACTATATGGCTGTTACATTTGCTACAAATATTCACTTGGCCTTGTTTCCAATTTTACCTTGATTGTTTAGTTTTAATTTTACAATTTTAGATTTTTATGCTATAAAATTTCTCAATTTGTTTTCTTTGTATTTATATGTCTGTTTCAAACTCAAGACAGTCAACTTTTCTCCATTATAGTGTTTTCCACAGTATATTCCATAAAACTCCAGGTATATAAGATGCTATAAGAAAAAACTATTTCTTGCTCAAATAAATATGGAAAATGTTACTGTCTTTGGTCCGTCTGACAAATGTGAAATAAACATGTCTAAATTTGTTACATCTAATGTTTCTCTAATGAATTTGACAGTATAACCAATTTGGCATGTAGCATTTATCAACATCCCAGTGATTCAGTGGTCCATGGAACACACTTTGGGAAATATTCTGTATTCTATAGAGCTTTGAGAGGCTTCTGTTTTGTTCAAGACTTAAGATTTTAAAACACATTTGATCCTGAACGCATCTGAAGTTTATTTGTTATGTGGTGCCACTAAGTAATTAAATAATTGTTCCTTTTCTTCGTCCGCTCCTCCTGTTTTAAGCAAATCACTTATCAAATACCAAGTTCAGTGAGAGTTGCAAAAGCAAATTGCAGAAAACATTAATATTATAAAATGGGATTCATTTCTCCAATGTGGGGCTGGTGTTAATGGCTTTGTACTTGAAATGACTCTTTGAGACAACTGATTAACTCTACCAATTTATATTAAGCCTGGTGGTAATTTTCTCAGTGATTTTTATGAGGCTGTGTCAACTCCTGCTGGAACTTTAAGTTATTTGGGCAAGAAGCTCCCAGGCCTGGTCTTAAAATGAGATTAGAGAGGAGAACAAAGTACGGCCATTTCATCTGAATAGTCAGGGAAATGCCACGTCTCAAGTTTGAAGTCATATTCCTAAATACATTTAAAAATGACCCTAGAAAGTTGAAGTTTATGTCCAAATCCACCTAGTCCTTCAAGTTTCCAAATGCAATGCCTTTCTTTATTAGACTGTTCTTGAGAAGGGACAAAATCCTTTTTGAATCCTAAGTCTAGTATTACTCGAGGTTCTAAAATGTAGAAAAGAATAAGGAATGCTCTTCTTCATCTTGATTTTATATTTTATAATAAATGATTATGATTATGGTAATATCCATGTGTTTGATGCTGAAAATTCTCCACATTTGGAAAAAAAACAGATTAATCTAATTTTCTTTTTAAATGAGGAAGTTCTCAGAACTAGTTTCCCTAAGACATACTTGTACTGTTTTCAAATTATGGGGAGACAGTGTGCTTCGGTACAGGAGGAGAATCTAGTCTTTCACTTAAAACCATGAGTAATTCACTTCTGAAGTTGGAAAGCAAAAAAGTCCATTTTATTGATTTCTGGCTGAATTGTAGTGAATTGTGTCTCCTGGGTAGGATGTGGGGATTTTTACCTTTTCCTTCATTGTCAACTATAGTCATATCAGCCTTCGCCTTGGCTAGTATTTCCATGGACAACTCATGGCCCAGCTCTGCCGCCCTCATTGTCGGAGTACAGCCCATCCGGTCTTGCACATCAGGGTGAGCACCAAGGTCAAGGAGAAAGCTGACCATATCAATGTCATTGGAAACCGAGGCTAAGTGCAGAGCACTGTGTCCATTGACGGGTTCTGTGAAATTGATTAGTTCAGGGTACCCAAGCCTGGTCAGCTTCTCTATCTGCATCTTGTCTTTGTTCCGAACACACTGAAGAACTTTGTAGATCTGCAAATTCTCAAGTCTCTTATCTGCTAAGGCCATACTTGACCAGCTTCTCGAAAACGCTTTTCTGGACCAAAACAAAAACTACAGCAGCGAAAGACAAAAACAAAAACTCAAAGTTAATTTTGTCATCTTCACTTTAATTAAATGACAACAATATTTTATGCCTTCCCTAAGAGGCTGTTTCTTAAGAAATATTATTACCATAAATTATTGCAACGGATTTCATGAAAATAGAAATTACATATAAATACAAAACTATTCAGCTAGCATCAAGTTAAAATATTTCAAAACAAACCTTCCATCATAATGAATGCTAGCCTTGCTATGCAGTTTTCTTGTTATCTCATTTAATTTTCCCTGCCCAACACAACCTTCCCATTTCCCTATGAAGAAGGTGAGGCTAAGTAAATTGCCAAGGTAAGGATTTATGCTCTCCGCTACATGGTTGTACCAGCATGTCCCCCACAATGTAGAGACCATACAAGCTTTAGTAGTCAAAAAATGTTATAAGAGTATTTTGAGATGCTCATTATAAACAGGCATCTACTCTGCTTTGTGAGATACCAAAAATGAGATGCATGATTCCCGCATCACCTTATGTAGGAATGAGGTAGGTAAATGGTTGAGAGACAACTGTTAAGTTTTCATAAATAATCCCATTGTTAAATTGTGACGAGCATTCTACTATGTAATTTTATCTCCTTTTATTATTTATGAAAAACCAATCTTTGGAATTGAGTAGTAGGCCATGTTAGGTATGCTCAGCCTGCTAGACTTCATTTTATTCTGGGAAAAGAATACAATTATCACATAGGGAATCCATTCCACGCAGTACCGTGGTACTATCCAAGGTCAAATCACTGCTACAGATGCTAACTTTCTCATTGCTTCCACAACAGCTCCCTATAATCCATTCTCTATTCAGTCCCCAGAAAAATCTTTTAAATATGTAGATCGGATAAGATTGGACAAACTTCCACCCCCAATATTTTGGATGGAACTGTCTCTTCTATCCCCTGTGATAGGAATGGGTCTGAGTCCTAGGCTGAGCCTGTTTGAGTGGGCACTCCCTCCAGTACAGTGAATGTCTCAAGCATATGCTCAGAACAGACATTAGCCAGTCAGCGTCCTACGGGACCCTTCTGCCAGAACTATTTGGAAAGACCACTCTTTCTGCCGAAGCTGTTAAGCAGTAGGTGCAAGGTTGTGGCTGCAGGCAGCCATCTTGGCTGTCACAGAGAGAGGGTGTGTTTGAGACTGAGGCTGACAGCAGAAGTGGCACTGGGGACTTAGTTGTGCCAGAATTCGCCTACACCCTAATGTGCAGGGTTGCGAGAGTAAATATATCCTTTCCCCCAACCTTAACTTAGCATAAGCTAATTAGCTGAGTTTCTGTTATTCACAATGAAAAGATTCCACATTACTACAAAATCTGAAACTGCACCATCTTTTCCTCACCACAAACCTGCTCCGTCACCTCTGTTCTCTGTGGCAGTAAGTTGACTGTTGACCACTCACTCCTTCTTTAGATGTATATATCTCTCTAGGCAACCATAACATCTCCACTGCCTCTTTGCCTCCTAGCTCACTGCCCACTGCTCAGGCTCCTGGGCTGGCTCCCCCTCTTCTGTCAAAAGCTAATTATTGCAGTGCTCATGGCTAGGCCCTCGGGACCCTTTCTCTATTCCCTCACACTCTCCTGGTGATCTCATCACATCTCAGGACCTTCATTTCAATTTGCAGTTTCTGATTGTTCACTCTTGAGTTTATACAGCCATCTCTGACTCTCCCCAGAGTTCCAAAGTTATATATCTACTTGTCAACTCTCCATTCCCCCTTGGACATCTAATAGGCATCTAAAATGTAACATGCTCAGAGAAGAACTCGTGATATCATCCTGACCTTCTCCAGTTCTCCCCATTTCCAATAATGGCATCACCATCCATCCACCTACTCAGATTAAAATACTAAGAGTTACTCTTCATTCTTTCTTTCTCGCACAGATCCCCTCCTCTTTAAGTCCATCAGCAAATCCCATCAACTGCCTCCAGTATAAACTGGAGGGACATCAACTGACATCAACTCCCAATGGTCCTATCCTAGGACAAAACATTGGTACCGCCTTTTAATTTGTCTCAGTGCTTTCACAACGGCCCCCTATAGTCCATTCTCTGAGCAGTAAATCTTTCAAAAAGGTAGATCAGATGAGATCAGGCTAGCTTTCACACACATCTCCAACATTTTAGTATAAATATTCTTAAATGTAAAAAAAGTTGAACACCCATATATCTACCACTGAGATCCTTGCTTTATCACATATCTACCCATTAACCCAATTTATTTTTTGATCCATTTCAAAGTAAACTGCAGACATCCTCCAGCATACATATCCTTAACTGGAGTTCAATAGATGTTTATAACTATAAACTAATAGCTTATATTTCTCTTTTTGGTCTTTTGAGTATATAATGAAATGTGCAAGTATTAAGTGTAACATTCCATGAGCTTTGACAAATGCACTTGTGTAATCCAAACCTCTATCAAGATAAAGAACATTACCTTCACCCAGGAAAGCTGCCTCCACACTATCTTTTAAAAGCATTGCAAGAACTTTCCATTGTGATCAGAATAAATCCAAATTCTTCATGATGGTCTCCTAGGCACCCCTCCCCTACCCCCGACCTCACCTCCCCATTATCCCTTGATTTAGTGATTTCCAGCTACACTGGCCTTCTTTCTGTTTATGGAATGAAAGCTCAACCCTGCCTTTGGAAGTTCACCCTTCTTGCTTCCTCTGCCTGGGGTGCTCTTTGCTCAGAATTTCCATTGGTCAGTGCTTCTCACCATTCAAATTGCTGTCACCGTGTTACTACACCCCTCTGTTTTATTTTCTTCATAGCTCTTACTGTCTGAAAGCATTTTATATAGATACATAGATAAATTCAATTTATGTATGTCTCCCCCACTAGAATATAGTCTTCATGGAATAGAAGCTTCATATTACAAGGGCCATTATTTCTCCATCACCCAGAACCTGACTCATATGAGGTATTCGATAAATGCTTGCTCAATAAATGATGACTACAGGTTAAAGGAATTAAGGAGTGGAAGGAAAGAAAACACGCAGGTTTCTGGCTTGAGCAACTGGCTACCTGTATCTGAGATGGGGAGCTCAGGATGGGGTCTAGATTAGTCAGGGACTGTAGACAGTTCAGCTTTGGGCATGCTGAGTTAGAATCCACAAGGCAAGAGGGAGTGTGCACAATTCAGGAGAGAGCTCTGAGCCTTATCTACGGGGAGTTATGAGGTTTCCGGTGGTTGCGGGGCAGGCTGAGAGGGAGGAAGGCAAGGAGGAGGGTGTTCTCCATGGGAAGAGGGACCACCACGGTCACATGTGTGCTCTTGTCTCATCCTTTTCTCCCCACTCTTCTGCCTGCCGTTTACTCTTTGTGCTTCCTCCTTTGCTGCTGGGACATCAGCCATCACGTGGCTGTGGCTTCCGTGTCCTGTTCGCGGTAGCCCCTCTCTTCCCTTCTAATCTGTTTATAACGTGTGGTGGACTAGGAAACCAGATAACGCCGCTTGTTAGAACCGTGTGTATAAATAGGCTCTCAATAAATCCTGAGCTGCCCCAGAAGCCATCCATGTGGCCTTTACTGCTTGGCTTGATGACATTTATTTTAGCTGCTATTTATGGCTTGTTTTATTATTATCAACCATATTCTGGTTAGGTGCAGTGTCGTCATACTGCATATGTACGCACGTCATATATGGAATAGGATAAGACGCTTCCAAATTGCTCATTGATTGTACTGCCACATTGTTTGTGCGGACAGACTTCCTAACCAGAGACATCAATGTCATCTCTGACAGCACCCACACCTAACAGAGAATTAGCAGCATGTGGCACTGTCCAATCAAGCCACAGTGATGTAGGCAGCAGTCCACGGGCCAGTGCTATGTCTGGCATCCCTCACAGCTAAAGCCCCGAAATGCTAGGGAGGGATTTTTGCCCTGTGTAATGTCCTTCACGAGTGACCAAGAGCCTCACCCCACTGGAGGAAATAATACAAATTCTGCCCTCTAGTCCTGGGTTCCTCGCAAAGTGTGTAAATTCCTCGCAAATCTCTGATCCTGAGGAGGGTGGCCACACAGACACACACCACATAGACACACATGTACTTTACTTCAGCATGGTCTTGGGGTACCTTGGCACACCCCATCTAACCATCTACATGGACAATCTCAAAAGTGGAGAACAGGATTTCTTGAGGTCCATGTTTGGGGTCTGAATCTGAAATTACAAGAAAATCTGTGTGGTGTGTGTGTGCAGGTGCATTTTTCTCCTGTGAGGAGTGAGCCATAGAGCTCATCAACTTCCCAAAGGAGGCTGTGAGACAAGGGTGCTTTGTTAGAAAGAAGAATGGAGGGAGACAGGCTTGGAACAGCGGAAAGAGTGTAGGATTGGAGGCGGGGAAATCTGTTGTTGTTTGCCATCCTCCTTCCTGCGCATCATTATTTATACAAACTGGTTGGATAAACCTGCACATGTTACCCATCTAGTTTGTGCCTCAGTCTCTTCATTGTGAAATAGGAATAACAATAATACCCAGTTGGTGGGGCTGTGTGAAGAGGAAATGAGATAATCCTTGTAAGGTATTTAGCAGCCTCACTATGAACAAATCAAATGTCCGTGGGTTTCAACTCACCGTAAACCACGGTTTACATTTGGGGGCTTCTTTAGTGTCTCAGTTTTTTTTTCTTTTTTTGTGAGGAAGATTGGCCCTAAGCTAACATCTGTTGCCAATCTTCCTCTTTTTGCTTGAGGGAAGATTGTCCCTGAGCTAATATCTGTGCCAATCTTTCTCTATTTTTTGTGTGACGCCTCCACAGCACGGCTTGAGGAGCGGCACTAGGTCCTGACCGGGATCCGAACCTGCGAACCCGGGGCCAGGGAAGCAGAGGCCTGAACTTAACCACCACGCCACCCGCATGCCGCCTGTCTGATTCAGTTTTAAACCTCAGGAAAATCGGGAAGGTAGGGTGGGTGAGATGTCATTTCAAGGGAAAGAGCAAGCGGCAGAGACCAAGGTGCCAGGCTCACCTCTTATTCGCGGGGGCGATCGGAAGCAGCGGAGGACCCGGCACCGACGCGCGTCGGCCTGTGGGGGCGCCCAGGGGCCGGGCTCTAGGTCTCCGCCGCCTGGCGCCGGCCCCAGCCGCACCTCGGGCTCCGGGAACCCGGCCTGGGCGCCTGGCCACGAACGCTGTCCCTTTGGGCAGAGCAGGCGAGCCGGCGCGCGGGGCAGCAGGGAGTGGGGGGTGTGTCCATGGGCCCCGGGTCGCCAAAGGCAAGCGCGGCCCGGTGAGCGCAGGGGGCGGCGGGGAGCTGCCGAGACAGGGCCGATTGTGAGCTTCGGCCACGCAGGGCCCGGCTGCCCGAGCAACCGCCCCGGGGCGGGGCCGGCTCGTCTCCGCCCGCCGCCCGTCAGCACCTCCAGCGCCCACCCAATGCTGGGGTCTCTGGGAATCCTCCCGTCTTTCATCCTCTTCTCCCACCTCCTGCCCTCATTCAAAACTTAATTAGAAACGTAAAGCTCATATAGTATAAATAAATAAATACTTTTAAAAGTAAAGTTATATGAAAAATATAATAAATTATACAATAAAATGAAAAGCGAATCTACTTGTCAGAGACAACTGCTGTAGATTCTTGTTAATCTTTCCCAAGAATTTTCTTTGCATACTCTAGGATGCATATACGCTCAAAAATATACGCAAATGGGAGCAAATATATCAAGATCATTTTATTTCAGGGCCAACAAATGAGCCCCAACCCCAACACACTCACTTTTGGAGCCAAATTCTGAAAACTTTTATTTGTTTATGTGCATGTAAAACATGCATGCTTTTAAAAATAGCATGCAATAGCGTCTAATTAAAAGCAATAGTTCCCCCACCCCAATCTATTTTATTTTCTACCCGGAGACTCTGTTTAAAAATATTACTAAGGACTTTTTCATGAACACAAAAGAATATGCTATATAAATATGGAAAGTAGGAAGAAACAAAACATACCATGGCTAAAGAAAAAGAAGTCTGCTTCACTGCTGGACTCTGTGTATTTCTTCCCCATACTACATCCTCCCTCTCCTGTCTCCAGAAGTAACGACTATTCTGCATTTTGTATTTATCACCCCTTGTCTGTTGAAATGTGTTGCTTCATGTAAATGCTTCCCTTAAAAAAATGTGTATTTAGTATTGCATATTTTGAGAATTTATAAAAATCGAGTAGAATAGTATGTACTGTTTTGATCATTTTTTTCCTTCCAGTATCTTATTTTTGAAATGTATCTTTGTTGATATGTTTAATTATTGTTCCTTTATCTTAACAGCTGTATACTATTCCATTGTATTATCATTCCACACCCCTTTTAAATCAGTTCTACTATTGATGGACATTTGGGATGTCTCCAGTATTTGCTATTATAAGCAATGCTGCTATGATCGTGCTTGTACGTGTCTTTAGATGCACAAGTTCAGGAGTTTCTCTAGAGTAAATGCCTAGGAGTGGAGTTTCTCGGTCATAGATTATTTATAACATCAAGATAATATTGTCTTGTTTTCCAAGTGTATATGTAGCAATTTAGACTCCCACCAGCAGTATGTGTCCTAGCCAAAACTTGGTTTTGTCACACTTTAAACTTTTTGCCCGTCTAGTGGTGTAAACTGGTATTTCGTGATTTTATTTTGCATGCTCTGATTATTGATTATTTGTCTGAGAGTTTGATTCCTTGGAGATACTCGAGTATAACTTTATTCACCCTCAAGTTCTTCCCACATAACCCTCTTAGATTATTTTAACTGAATCTGGGCACCGTTTCTTGAATTACTCTTTCTTGGTGTGGGCAAAGCCTCACCTTTGAGTTTGATTTATTGACCTAGTGGGGTTTGGCGATGATGAGCAAGTCACTCAGGTTCCTTGGGTCTGAGTTTGTAAAATAGGAATAATAGAAACTGCCTTTACAAGCCATAAAAGAAGTAGGCGTAACAAATAATCTCATCTTGGCTGTGGTGGACAAGCGTGACTGGTTCTTGGGGAAGGCTTCTGTAGATGAAGGGTTCTGAGTCTGTATCACAGGTCAGTGACGGAGTTTTGCAATGATAGTCTTCCTCATTTTGGAGACAAAGTTGATGTCAATGGCAGCACTATTTAACTGTGGAAAAAGTGCCTAAAGTTATTTGAGGATTTGGTAAATTTTGGAAGAAGCATCTAGAAGACTGAAGGGAATAGATTAGTAATGTGTAAACTGTGCTTGGATTTGTCAGAACTGTTAATGCAAATATTTTGAATAGAAGTTGGGTAAACCTTTGTAGTTGAATGAGACCCTGGAAATAAGCAAAGCAGTCTGACTCACTCTCCCAACTTGATTTTAGGGAAATTTTTTCCCTGATAGGCTACTCTCTAGTTTTATAAAAACTCTTTGATTTTATGAGCAGGTAGCTGCTGCTGAAAAGTAACTTCACAATGATGATCATATTTGATTTCAAACTTTTTGTAGCCCGGGGAGGCAAGTTATGCCAAGCTACTTAAATACTAGCTTCCTGTTAATGAGGGGGCAGGCATAACATGGGTAAAATTTTAGAAATCCCACAGATTAGTAAATAGACACAACCTTTCCCCTCTTTCGCCAGAGATCTTAAAAACACTGCAGAGTTCTTAACTTGAACTTTATTTTATTTTGCCCTAAGCCATTTGGCAGTACAGCTGTCAGAACTTGGGCAACACAATGAAAAAACAGGAGAAAAGAGCATCAACAGTTCTATTGCTTAAAATAAAGTTAATTGAAAAGCGACAGAAAAGTTTATGTAGTTCTTACCAACACGAACTCGGAGCCAGACTGATGGTTGGGATACGTTCTCCACCGTTAATCTAACTTGTGCTTCCATCTTTATCTGGTATTAAGTAAAATTTTATCTTTAAGTTACAGCTATGCAAAAAGGTTGTACATTTACAACTTCTTACAGTCTCAGGCTTTCTGCAAAATGCTTGGTAAATAAAAGTGGTTCTATTGAATAGCTTCACACCTCTTTATAAAAATTGGCATTAAAATCCAGTAATAAACTTTAGCTACCAGAGCCCTTAAATTCTTATTTACTAGCTGAAAGGCAGCCCATAGAGTAGTTGTTTCATAGCAATAACGATATTAATTAATTTAAGTGTGAAAATAAGGGAAATATGAATTAGTAACTGGTATGGCATTCCAGTGAGTGATGGTATATTTAATTGGAAATAAAACTTGTTGAATCATTATGGATCATTTTGTAAGACTGAGGCAAAGTTAATAGCATTTGTTGTTCTTGTTATCTTCACAAATACTTACAAAATTCATCTCTTATAATGCCCATGAGTTAGTATTTTTTCCCTCTAAAAGTACGTAAATCTTTTAGGCTGCCTCTGTGTTTTGAGGAAGGCTATTTGCTATTTTGCACTGCATATTTATTTTGAAAATTATGTATTGTACAAGTAAATGATGGATTGATAACAGATATTTACTTGTTTCTTTCCACAAGGAAAATGAAAATGTGTCAAATGGCTTTGAAATGGGAAATAAATAGTTGACAACATAGAGCACTGCTTACTACTTCCATTAAGGACTTTCGTATCGATTCTTTTATATTGTAGCAATTACAAAACACCTCTCGAATGGATGAATGTTGAGCAACCACTCCTTTAGAACATGAGCAGTTTGCAGATAAATCGATTTACATGAGGATCTGTACTTTTCTCTGGCTTACAGTAAAGCCTTCTAAGATCACATGGGAAAATTTTTGTGAATCTGAAATAAACACCTCAAAAGTTCTCTTGCTCCTGAGGATGTTTTCAGTATTTGTAGGCTACTGTCATATTATTCAGATTTCCTGTATACTTGGCTATTTTTAAATTTACTGTATCAGTCTAATTCTTAGAATATATTAAATCTCTCACAGTAAGTATACTTTTTATCAAGTTCTTCTTATATCTCTAGTAATTTTTAGTGCCATACTGTTTGTGCATATAGATTTACGACATCTGATTCCTGGCTTTTGCTTTTTATTGTTACATAATGTCTCTCCTTTTCTTAGGTAGCAGCCATAACTTTTAATTCATCCTGGTCTAATATTAATTTCTTTTTGTTTGCCTTGCCGCCAATCTCTTATTTTTAAACTTTGATTATCAATTTGTTTACAAGTATGTTTCTTGTAAATGCTAAATAGCTAGACTTTTCTACTATTTAATCCAATCTGTTGATGAGATAATCTAATCTATCAACATTTAGTGTAACAAGTGATATACTTAATTATAGTCTTTAATCTTATTTATTGGTGATTATTTAGTTTACTCTGCCATGACCTCTTTTTTCCTTATTTTTCTGGTTTGCTCGAATTCCTCCTTATTAACTTGGGAAACCTGATGAACTTTTCCATTTTAATTTTTCCATTAGTAATCACCCTCCACTTTCAGGCACTAATAATCTATTTTTTCATTTTATAAGAATAAGAGAGCTTTTCCCCACTTATCTCCAGAAGCTCTGTTCTCCCAATGCTTTCCCCAATCTGAAAAGAACACCTTCATTTCCCCACTTTACTCCTCCACTCTAAGATCTTGGGGATGATTTTACATCTCTCCAAAGAGTTGGTTCCAACTCTTGAGTTTCACCAAGATGATTTAGAACTTCTAATTCCAGACAATTATTATACCATCACTGGCAGTATGAGTCTTCCATGTCAATGCCTATGACACATTCCCTTTTTCATTGAAAGGCAGTTTCACTTGTAGTGATGAGCTTGGGCACTTGAGTCAGACTACGTGGTCTTGTGTCTCAGCTCCCCTGCCAGCTAACCATAGAAACTCGGGCAAGTTAAATAACTTTTTTGTGCTTCAATGTAAAGAATAACAACACTGTGGTAGTTTAAAATGTCCACACGTTCTTTGCTCCTTCCCTCAAAAAAGTGGAGCCTAATTCCCCTCCCCTTGCTTGTATGCTGGATTTAGTCTCTTGCTTCTAATGACTAGAATAAAGTGAAGGTTACGGTGTGTCACATCTGAGATGAGATCATAAAAGATATTGTGGGTTATGAATCTCTCTCAGAATGTTCACTCTGAGGGTTCCAGCTGCTATGTCATAAGGACACTCAGGCAACCCCTTGGAGAGGCCCATGGGAGGAGGAACTGAGGCCTCCAGCCAACAGTCCTGTGAGTGAGTCCTCTAGGAAGCGGATCCTTCAGCTGTAGTGAAACCTTCAGGTGCCTGCAGACCTGGCTGACATCTGGACTTCATCCCTCGGAGAGACCCTAAGCCAGCACCAGTGTTCCCAGATTCTTGACCCACAAAATGTGTGAAGTAATGACTGTTTGTTGTGTTAAGCCACTAAATTTGGGGGTAATTTGTTATATAGCAAAAGATAACTAATACACTCACTTCCCAGGGTTGTGATTTGGAATGAATAAGATAGAGCACGTAAAGAACTTCGCTGTTATTTTTATTATCTGATCCAACAGCTTGTGTTGAAAGATTCTTTCCTCATCCCCCTTTTTTCTTCATTTCCCTATCTTGACACTTCTGTCTGGGTCATTTGTTTGCAGTTAGAGTTTTGTCTCCAGGATTTTCCACAGTGGGCTTCATGGATGCCGGATTCTCTGAATCTTTGTATAGCTGCCCATATCTTTATTCCACCCTGACCAGTGAATGGTATCTTGATTGTGTGTTGAATTTTTAGGGTAGGTCCTTTCCCCTCAGCACTCTATAAATGTTATTCCACTACCTTCCAGCTTCTCCTATTTTCTTCTAGTAGATAGTTATTCTACTGTCATCTAGCAGATGATGTCTGTCACTAGATAGCTTTTCCTTTTTACTTTGTATGTGAATTATTTTTTTCCTTAAAGTTTGTGGTATTTTCCCCTTCCTTCTCTAAATTTTGGAATATAACCAGGATATATTTAGGTTGGTATCTTTTCTTATCAATTCTGCCTGGAATTCAGGAAGATATTTCAATCTGCAGACTTTGGTCTTCAGCTCAGAATAAATGTTATTTTATCATTTGTTTAATTGTTGCCTCTAGTTTCTGTGGACACTGAAAGCCCAAAAACTGGTAAGGCAGTGCTTCTAAAACTTTACAATGCATAGGAATTACCTAGGAATCTTGTTAAAATGCAGATTTAGAGTACCTGGAAGGCTGGTACCTGCCAACGAAGGGCATTCTGTTGCAAGAAGGTAAGTTAGTAATAAAATATATGTGTGTAAAGTTACTTATAATACACACTTATGATATACATCAGGCTTTTTTCTCTTCAAGATCATACCTTAGCCTAGATGACCCATGGCTAGGATAAATGGAGACTGTCACAAAATGATTGATTTGTTCCTCTCTCACTCCCAACCATGCCACAGGAGGTACAAATAGGAGGTGGGGGAGAGAGAAATAATCTGGAGGAGCCAGAGTTTAGGCAAGATAGTTTGGTGCCTGAACACTTCCTAAATTCAAGTGGTCAGGCAGAGCAGAGGCCTGAACATAAGACTTTTTGAAGTTTGCATGGATGCCGGACCATATTGATGGTACCTCTGTCTCATCTGGAGATACTGAAGGCAGGAGATTTCATGCAGGATCTGAGCCAACAGGACATGATGTGGTTGCAGGGTAAACAGAATCACCCACCCTCTCTTCATTCCCCTAAGGTCTCAGAGGGCAGCAAATATGATCCCACAAGTTTCTGCATTTCCAAATGGGAGATCTCTAAGATCAGCTGAGGGGCAGAGGCTGTGAGCTAGCCTGATAGTGACAATGGAATAATGGGACACACCCCATAAAGGGCGTGTGCATGATCTGTGGGATCCAAAGGAAATTGCAGCTGAGATAAGGCTGGCGGTCCAGCTATTTTGAAGCCAGCACATCAGTAATAACTAAAAAATCAGACACTCCCTATCTGCCCAGCACCTGGGCAGGACAAGCTGATGACTCCAGGAGTATAAGACAGCATGGGCCAACTCTTTCCACCAAGAAACCATCAGTCACCATCACTCATCCAAGCAGATTCTATTTTCTCCCTTTCCTCTGTTCTCCTTCCCACCAGCACACACCAGTGATGAACAATGTGCTAATACTGATAGTACCTGGATTTCATTGACTAATTACTTGTGACAGCTATTATAATAACAGAATTAGACATAAAATCCTAGATTGGACTAGATTATTGAAGAGGAAAATAATTTTCCCATCACCAAGTGAGAATGGGACCTTTACAAAGAATCGTATAATTGGTTATGAAAAGGGTGACTACGTATCAATGGTTTGAGGGACAACCTGGTTTACACCTTGTGTTCAAGCTTCATCATTAGGAAGTACTGTAACCATCTGACCACAGGGAACAAGCCTCAGGATAAAAGCCACCAGCTAGGGCTAGCAGAATGAATTCCAAGAACTTGCGAACTTTAATTAACTTGAATTAATTTGAACCTGCCCTACCTCTGACTTCATACTAAATGAGATAATAATTCCTCCAATTTTTAAGCCATTTTGAGATGTCTCTTACAGCCACAAACATCCTAACTGCATAGCATCATTTGATACCCAACCAATGTTCATCAACATTTGATACATTTGTTAAATAAATCTTTTGATGTCTATCTCTTCTATGTAATGTAAATATCATCTGAATATCCATCCAAAAATTATAGCTGGTCTGTAAAACTAATATATGGCCTACATTAATTGATAATTATTCCTTCTCAAACTTCTTGTACTATTCCATATATAAGCAGAGTAAACCTACATTGTTATGTTAACTAGACAAAGCATAGCTGTGAAACCAGGAAGTTACTGTTCATTGTACATTTATTTCAATTACAGAAAGAGCTAAAACCTTTCTCTCCTATTTAACACTTCTCTAGAAAAGCAATTGAAATAAACTGGTACAATTCTAAAACGATTTGCACACTATGTAGACCAGAGTATGAGGACGTACCTACAGAAAATAAAGGCACAATTGTTCTAGAAATTAGATCTTCATGAAAAAACAAACTTAAATGATTGACTAACCTCAAGCTGATTAGATATTTTTATTAAATGCATCCTTAGCCAGTGCTTCTTTTCATGGCTGCAATAATTAAAATATATTACATATTCAAATCAGTAATTGAATTTGGTAAAAGAACATGCTCAGCTCTGTGAAGACTTGAATAAACAGAATTCAAGTACCATTTCTTCGTACTTCATAGCACTTGCCTCATCTTAGTTTAGTGACTGCTCTGTCTTGTACTACAGGAAGATTTTATTTTCACTTCGTTTTAGACTATTCATAGGTTCATATAGGTGGGTCATAGGCTGCATCTAGGTATGAAATGGACTGGGAGTTTGTTAACTACACAAGATGAGAGGTAGTAGAGACACAGTCCAATTCGTTTTGCATGCTTTCGGTCATATTTCCCACTGCTCTGTCTGGATTTGCCAGTAAGATCCGTGACATTATTTTCATTTCATATGACTAAGCAGTAAAATGATTATTGCATTGAGAATTTTGTTTGTTTCTCTGTGCTAAGTTCTTAAAATAACTCGTGTTCAAAACAGTGAAGGAAGACTTCTTTTTATAAAACAGTTTGGAAAGGAAATTATTACTGTGTTTTATGTTGCTATTCTCAATATTTTAATGATTTTAAAGTATCTTTCAAACATTTTAGGAAGATCATTTAGGAAAAAGGTAGAAATAATACATTCATATTGTGTTAAACCGTGACCATTTTTTTTTCTCTTGAATTCCTTTTGAAATTATCCTTACGCATCTGGTGGTACAGAAAGATGAATCCAATAGAGTAATATAATGGGGCAATATGAATTTGTGTTCTAGTTCCTGTTAGTTGCATCCTTGTTTGAGTCACATTTAGAAGAGATCCGACCATGACACAAAGCCAAGACAGCAGATAAGGGTGATGGCAGATAACAAGATTTAGATCTCGGTCTTCAGTGCATTATCATTTAACTTTCATTGGCATCACAGCAATTCACTCTTCATTCATTTTTTCCAGAGAGTTTTGAATAATTGAACAATTTTAAACATAATCTTCTGTGCAAAAGGATATTTATTCATTGACTCACTCATTTAAGAAATCATTATTAAGTACCTATTATATGCCAGGCACTGTTCTAGACACTGGAGATACAGCAGTGAACAAAAGAAATAAATTCTCAATTCTTGTGGAGCTCATATACTAGTAGGGGGCAAGCAATATATGCAAACCAACAAACAGAAAAACATACAATAAGTCAGGAAATGATAGGTGCTATGAAGAAATGTAAACAATGGTAAAGGTCACATCAAATGCTGAGTGGGTACTGATATATACAGGTTGACAAGAGAAGGCCTCGCTGAAGAAGTGACATTTGAGAAGTGAGGAAGTGGGCCCAGTGGATTCTAAGGGAAGAATATTCCTAATAGAGGTAATAGTAAGTCCAAGATTCATCTTCTTGGCAGGTCAATAAAACAGAAGGAGTGTGCTATGGCTGGAACACAGTGTGTGGGGGTGAGAGACGGCCACCTCATATAGGTGATAAGATAAGGACTTTGGCTTCTAACCTGACAGGGGACATCATTGGAGGGATTTGAGCAGAGCAATGGTAGGATTTTACTTAGGATTTAAAAGGATTGCTCTGGTTGCTCTGTGGAGAAGAGATTTGGAAGGCAGCAAAAGTAGAAGTAGGGAGAGAAGTTAGGTAAATGCAAATACCCAGATGAGAATTGATGTCTTAGACTAGGACGGTACGGCAGATTGATTTCATTTGATGGGCTCAATTAACGGCCTTCCCGTTTCTTCTTTTCTCTTGAGCCTAGCTTGCCTCCTGGAAGATGACAAACCATGTGGAACAGAGCCAATCCTGCCAGCTGAGGCCAATTTACATCAGCCAACTGGCAGCTTCTCATCATGTAATTGAGCCCCAGTCAAGACCAGAAGAGCTGCCTAACTAAGCTGAGCGAGACTGGCAGAACTTCTCAACTCATAAACTCACAAATTTAGGGGTAGTTGTGACACAGAATTATGGCTTTATTGTATGCACTGTATTTATTGTACTGCATTATACAGATGGCAATCAAGGAGATGGTGAAAAGTCAGTGGATTCTGAGTATCTACAGATAGAAGAACCAATTGGCTGAGTGAGAGAAGTTGCATGACTCCAAGGTTCTGCCCTGGACCACTAGAAAAATGAATATGGATAATAGAGGTGGATATTGAATCCAAATTGAATCTTTGGTCAATATATTGTGACACATTCAAATGAAAATCATAACATAAAAATTGTCCCGAATGTATATAGTTTTGTAAAGTAGTTCTGCTCTTCCTGAAGGGAAAACTAAAAAATAAGCATGACTTTGGCTAGAGACACAGAGAAATAGAAAACCTGCTTCTCATAGTCATTCTGCTAGAGGAAATATATCAAAGTCATGCAGCCCAATTGTTTAATTTAATAACCAGAATTTGGATAAATATTTCTCCATCACTTGTGGAACTGGACTCTGGTAGATGCTGACCCTTTACCTGACTAGTGCATGCCCCCCAGCTGCTGTGACTGCTACTGCTAATAGCTCGCAGTTGCCCATTCTGAGCACTGCCTTGAGCCGGTGGGGCCCGCATCCCAGGAGATGCCCAGGAGGATGCAATCCACCACTCATGCATCAAATGAGCAGTGCAGGGTTAACAGCTGGTGCCATTCACACTCCAGAGCTCCTCCTGTGATCAGGCTGAGGCTAGATTTCAGTTACATCCCTGTGGCTGCTTAGCTCCCTTCCCTGGCGCTCTTCTGCTTTCCTCAGTCTCTTACAGGTCTCCCCTGAGAGCATTCCCTCAATAAATCGCTTGAACAAGAATCTCTGTTTCGTGCTTTGTTTCAAGGGAAACTGAAATAAGACACAAGGCATCAGTCAAATTGCCAAGTACTCCTAGGCTATTGCTATCATAGGAAGACAAGTATTTTTATTATTTTTTATGTTCAGACAACTGACTTTATTGTCAGGACACATGAGCATATCATCAGTCTCATGGACATGTTGAAGAAACATGCAATGCGATGTTTTCTATGTTTAATTGAATGATACCAGAGAAAGAAACCATCTTTACAGTTTTCTGAAAATAGATTTTATTTATCAAGGCAATAATTGTTAGCAGAAATCTTAGAATGTTTATTACATCGTAAATTGTTAGTAACTTGGACTGATGGAAAAAGTTAACCTGAATTAACGGTAAAGAAATGCAAGTATTAAATGTCCCTAGCTTGGTGGCTTTTTACCAAAATGTTCACTTCATCTTTGGAAAGCATCGTGTTAGCAGCCTTTTGTACAAATATGGTAATTTGCACATTGATTTTTTATAAAATGATTGATGTGAAATTTGGAAAAAAAGAAAATGAGTATTAAATATACAGAAAAGGATTAATTTGAAGAAGACTTACATGTAAATATCATTTTAACCAACTCCATGGGATTCCTAAGTTCTTTAAACTGTATTTTGTTTAATTTGTTTTATCAACAATTGTTTGCTAAAAATATATCACTAGAGAGAATATACTGTTATGATTATAAATGTTGTGTTGAATTTGACCTGTAGCTGCATCTATGTATAAAAATGTTAGACCTCACAGACTCCATTCTGAATCATACTTTGTATTATTTATGACTGACTCTGAAATATATAGTCCATAAAATTAAATGGTATATTTGGACATGATAGAAATTTAGAATTATCTGATGTACAGCCAAAAGAGTGAGATGCTAGAGAAATCTAGTCCAATTCCTACCTTATTCAGTTGGGGAAACTGTAAGTTAGAAAGATTAACTGATTATTCCAAAGTCACGGAGGTAATTAGTGTCATATCTGGAACCAGAAAGCAAAACAGGGTCTAATAAACATATTTAGTATAAGATATAACTGTTTAATTGTAGCTATTATTGAAAAAAAGAACAAAAAATACATTGAGAATGAAATGGAGAACTGACAATTATTTCAAATGGCTTACATCCACATAATTCAGACAGAAGCCAACATTGTAGTTTACTCATAAATTAAATGGATATTTAATAATAGTTTTCCATTGCATAGGAATTAACACAGAAAATCCTAGTTATATTATCTAGTTGCTTCCTCTTATTTAAAATCATTTAATTTACTCAGTAAGGTAGTATCTTTGGTCCTTCTGCCATTTTCTGTAACTATGATGTCTCAAGTCACTTACTGGAGAGCCAGCAGCTATATGGGACAGAATTGGGCAGTGTTGTGTGGAATGTCACTTGGGTTGAGTTTGTTGAATACAGCAGCACTTCTCAAACTGTTAACATGTGTAAGAATCATCTAGAGGTCTTGCTAAAAATGCAGATTTCAAAATGCCAGGCCACAAAAATGACATTAAGAAACAATTCCATTTACAATAGCATCAAAAAGGATAATACATTTGGGAAAAAGTTAACAAAAAAACATGCAAGACTTGTAACTGAAAACTACAAAACATTGTTGACAGAAATAAAAGAAGATCTAAATAAGTGGTAAGGAATCCCATGTTCATGGATTGAAAGACTTAATATTGTTAAGATGCCAATACTCCCCAAATTGATCTACAGATTCAAAACAATCCTTACCAAAATCCCAGCTATCTTTTTTGCAGAAATTGACAAGCTCTTTCAAAAATGCATATGCAATTCAAGGGACCCAGGATGGCCAAAATAATCCAAAATTGAACCTCTACCTCACAACTTATACAAAAAATTAACTCAAAATGATCAAAGACCTAAATATAAGAGATAAAACTATACAACTCTTAGCAAAAACCTAAGAATAGATCTTCATGACCTTGGATTAGGCAATGGTTTCCTAGTTATGGCATCTAAAGTGAAAGCAACCGAAGAAAAGATAAAGTATGTTTTCATAAAAACGTGTGCATTCACTATCAAGAAAGTGAAAAGACAACCCATGGAATGGGAGAAAATATTTGCGAGTCATGTATCTGATAAGGTTCTAGTATCCAGAATTTATAAAGAACTCCTACAACTCAACAATAAAAGACAAGTGACCCAATTAAAAATGGCCAAAGGATTTGAATTTTCTTCTCCAAAGAAGATACACAAATGGCCAAGAAGCACATAAAAGAAGGTCAACATCATTAGTTACTAGGAAGTGCAAATCAAAATCACAATGAAATACCACTTCATACCCACTGGGATGGCTATAATCAAAACATGGACAGAAAGAAGTGTGGGTGAGGATATGGAGAAATTGGCCTGTTATACATTGCTGATAGGAATATGAAATGGGGCAGCTGCCTTGAAAATAAGTTTAGCAGTTTCTCAAAAACTTAAACTGCCATATGACCTAGCAATTCCACTCATAGGTATGTATCCAAGAAAACTGAAAACATATTTACACAGAAGCTTCTTCACAAGTGTTCTACATGAGTGTTCATAGTAGCCAAAAGATGGAAACAACCCAAACAGTCACCAACTGGTAAATGGACAAACAAAATGTGGTTTATCTATAAAATAAAATATGATTCAGTTATAAAAAGGAATAAAGTACCGACACATACTATAATAGGGCTAAACTTTAAAAACATTATTTTAAGTGAGAAAAGCCAGACACAAAAGCCAAATATTACAGGATTCCATTTATATGAAATGTCCGGAATAGGCAAATTCATGGGGACAACAAATTAGTGGTTGTCTAGGGGATAGAGGAGGAGAAAACGAGAAGTGACTGCTAATGGGCCCAGGATTTCTTTTTGGAATAATGAAGATCTCTGGAACTAGAAGTGTTGATAGTTGCACAATGTCATGAACACACTAAAAAACCTGCCGAATTGTACACTTTAAAAGGATGAGTTTGATGGTATGTGAATTACATAAATGAAAGCTTGCGGTGGGGCCTGGAATTCTGATTTTCTAAAGTTCCTGGGTAACACTCATGCTCCTGGTTCACAAATCACACTGGGATAACAAGGGTTTGGAGAACTCCTTCCAAGGTCTGGGTGGGGCATATAGCATTTTGCTTCTGCACCTGATATTAGTGATGTGTAGTTGTTTTTTGCTGGAAAGGGAAGTCCTCTTATATTTCCACTGTTAAAGTAGTAACTCGGAACAACAGATCTTGGGTCAACGTGTGATATATATATCTCACAAAGTGACATAGACCTGCCTCCTTAAGATGGTATGTAGGCCACACATCCTAGCACACCACCCACTCCTGCCCTCTGAGGGTCAATCAGAGTGGGTTCTGGCAGAATGCGCATGAGGGATTTTGCATCTGGGAAACTAGACACCATGTTGAGAACTGTATCAAGCAGGACTCTACCATGGAAGCTAACAGTTCAAAGTGTAACCGAAAGTTCGGTCTCTGAACCCGATGCCAATCCAAATCACGAGAACAGAGTCTTGAGTGGAAGAGGAAAGGTTTTTACTATGCCAGGCACAGGGAGCAAAGCAAGGGCTCATGCCTCAAAAATTGCTAGCTCCCCGATGAGGAATGGGTAGGGATTTTTATTTGGGGTTTCGGGTAGGGGAGGGGGGAACATGTAGCTTGTGCAGCTCGGTGCTTTCCCTCCAGCCTGCGTTTGGCCTTGAGAGGCTGCTTGCAGCAAGGCGGGGGGAGGGTGAGATAGGAGGATGGCAGGTGGGCATCCTTCGCCGTTGTCTCATCTTCTTGTTTGAGGCAGGTTTGAGTGCTGGGAGTCGAGGAGTTGAGGTCTGGGAAGCCTCCGCTCCTTGATACTCTTGAGACAGCGTCTTTCCTGGCAAACTCAAGGACACAGGATTAGCTAAACTTTAGTGTGCCTCCAACTCCAGGCCACCTGGGCTTTTAACAATTTGTAACTCCCATTTAGTTGTAAAGCTCAAAGAGTCCAAGTTTAAAGAAACAGGTATTTACATATGTGTGGAGCTAGAGAAGCAGGAAAGGGGGTGGTGGGTTTTAGTTTTAACCCCGTATACGCTGGGTTCAATGTGGGGAACTGATATCAGGGCTGATGTTAAGAGCCTGTAACAAAAGTATTTAACACAGAGACAATTCTACTGGCGATTGGTTGCACAGGTACTGAGTAAACTGAGATGCCAAATGGGATGATGATATAGCCCAGAATTTACTAACAGTATAAAACAGTATACTAACACTCCTTGGCTGGAGGGTCAAAGGGAAGAGGCTATATTAACAAAATCTATGGGCCAGGTCATACCTAGGAAATTGAAAGCACAGTGAGTCTGTCTCACTGTCTGACAGGAGCTAGAGACACAGAGGGGACACAGCTGGAGGCACCACACAGGCCAAAAGAGAGGGGGAGAAACACCCTGCCTTCTCCCTTTCTCCCACCCTCCGTGTCAGTGCAAGCCACTATAACAAAAATACCATAGACTGTGTGGCTTACACGACAATTCTGCAGACTGGGAAGTCTAAGATTATGGTGTGGGTCCATTTGGTTGCTAGTGAGAGCCCTCTTCCTGGCTTCCAAACAGATGCCTTCCTGCTGTATCCTCACCTAGCAGGAAGAAAGCTCGTCTCTCTCCTGCCTCTTCTTATAACGGCACTAATCCCATTTATGAAGGCTCCACTCTTATGACCTAATTATCTCCCAAAGCCCCACCTTAAAATACTATCACATTGTGAATTAGGACTTCAATATATGAATTTTGAAGGGACACAAATATTCACTCCATAGTACTCCAGGATCCCCGGAAAGGCCTCCCACTAGCTGCAGACCATTGAAAACCAGCGGACAGGAGCCTGAAAACGACAGCCTATGAGAATCAGCCTTCTCAAATGCACAGAAGGAGGGAAGGAGAGAATGAAGTGGAGTGAAAATGGACCAAAGTGGAATAAGAACTTAAACGAAGTGTAAAATTGTAATTTATCATCATAAATGCCAAGGAGTGACAAAAACAAAAGGTCTGGTTGAAAAGCTATTACCCTCCATGCTTCCCAACTTTGGCTGCACATTAGAATCACCTGAAAAGGTTTTTTAACTCCCCTGCCAAGGCTGCACCCCAGACTAATTACATCATAATCTCTGGGGGTGGGCCCCAAGCATCAATGTTTTTTAAACCACCCAGGAGATTCCAACACTCAGCCAAGGTTAAGAATCACTACTCTAGAAAAAGAGGTTGGGCAGATAATATTTCATGTAGCTTACTATTAGGAATTATGATAAAAGGGGGCATCATTTTTCTATTAGCCTTGTATTGCAGTAGCAAAATAACTCAAGCACGAGAAGAAAGGAGGGAAATAAGAAGGACAGACAAGGAAACTTCATAAATGGGGTCATTTTTATAGTAAATGTAACACTTTAGAAAGACGTCTAGGAGAGGAAAACATTGAGTGGGCAATCTTGATCAGAAGGGGCTCTTAAAAGGGAGGGTCTGATTAGGGAATAGGAAAGCATCAACATTAGCAAGTGGAACTGAGAGAAGTTAAGGTCATAAATCCAAGAGAAATTAGACAAATCAGCTGGACACTGCCGATAGAGCTGCAAAAAAGAAAAGAGGCAGGACTGGGGTTGGGGTTGCATTATTTTGACCACAAACTGAGAGGATCCAAAAGCACAACAGAAAAACTAGAGGTAGGATCCAGTCAATAAGCACAATGCTTGTGCCACTTCTGGTTGCCCAGGCAACAGGAGCCCTTTCCTCATGCTAATAACAGTATAATAAGGAAAACTACATGCAAATATAGTCACGAATAATTAGAGGTGGAGTCACACATGTCCAGGGAGCTTCCTTTGGGAAAGGCTAGGTAGGAATTGGGGTGGGATTTGGGTGAGAGGTTGATGTATTTGATTTACATGTGAAAGCAGGAAGTTGAGGTCTCTGTAGATGGTGATGGGAACACAGGTGGCTACTTCTCCCTGTCCTGTCTTGATGCACTGTGCAGTTCACGGGGGAATGAAAATCCAGACAGCCACGCCCAGGCTGGCTCTCCACTCAGGAAGTGGAAACACTGATTTTTGATGTAGGAGGAAAAATCACAATTTACAAAGTTCACCCTGCCCTTCTTGAAATATGTAAATGCTGTTTTTTGTTTTGTTTTTACGCAGTTGTCCTGTCTCCCTAGTTACTGAAAAGTTCTAGTTTTATGTTTAACATTTTAGCATCTTTTAATATTGTGAAAGGTTTATCTTCACAAATTATCTTTGATGTTTGAAGATACTTTCAAGTACTTTTCACATATTAGGAAAGAAATTTAAATAAAATATTTTACTTCTTAAAGTTTCTTTTTCAGTGATTAAAGCAGAAATCAAGATGCTTAATGTTTTAGAACAATGCTTCTCAAACTTTCTTATGCACAAGAATCGCCTGGGGATCTTGTTACAGATTCTGCTCGTCTGAGGTGGGGCCTGAGATGCTGCATTTCCTACCAGGTTCCCAGATCCTGCCATTGCTGCTGGTCCAAGGACCTCACCTTGAGTAGCAAGATTTTAATCCATCATAGTAGTTGCTGGGAAATATAAATGGTAATTTGGTAGTTAAATTAACCAAATATAATGTTTTCGTTTCATGAAATTTTTCCATTTCTGGAAACAATTTTTGTCAGATTTTTCTTTTCTACATTACACAAGTAATGCATAGTTATAAAAAATTTACCAATTATAGATATAAATGTAATAAAAGCAAAAATCCATCTTCATTCTCCATCTTTCTCCTCCCTCAACTCTTTCCTCTGTGGATAATAAATACTTTCGTATACTAAACACTGTGTATATATAAATTTTCAAAAGGGAGTAGCCTGATGAATACTTTGGTATTTACTGAGAACTTTTACAATGCCATAATAATGCTACATAATAAATTCACCTAAAAATTTACCACAAAATTCAGTGGTTTACGGTAAGCATCTGTCCTCATGCTTGATTTTCAGGTTGACTGCTATGGCGTCATCTAGAATAGGCTTCATGGGCAGCTCTCCTTCAGGCTCCATGTTCCAAGATGGAAGCACCTGCTGGGATTGGGTTCAAGTTGGAACCAAGTTTTATTCTGGGGCCAAGGCTAAAGGAGAAGGAGTAGCAGTTACTTGGGACATGCTTTTCTCATGGAGGCCCACAGTTGCCAAGAAGACATGCCCACCATTCAAGTTTATGTCTGCCAACATTGTTCAAAGGAAGTTACAAGGCCAAGCCCAGAATCAAGGGGAGGGATTGTTCACTTGGCACCGTGGGGCCATGGCAGAGGTTTGTATTTACAATTTTATTAAAAGGAAATGAAGAATTGGGGTGAATTTTTAATCTATGAAGCCACTGAGAGTCTTTCCTTTCTAGTTTCTCTTTTGTGCTCTGTCTGGCCTTCTTTCCTCAGTGAAATCCACTGCATTCATGCCAAGTTTTCACACATTGTCATCTGGTTTTTCACCAGAAAACATCAGATGGAGAAAGAGAGGGTCAAAACTCCCCTCATCTTTGAGTGACTCCACCTTAGTGATGGTCCAGAGCAATGACTAGTACAAGAAAATCAAAAACTCCCCTATGGTTTCCACGTGTTCACATGGGAACAGAACCGAGCGCTTGTTATCTAACATGGTTCAGTGAGGTCCTTCGTTTATAGGCCAGAGCCATGAATATGTCGGTTTCTTTCCCAATTTGTTCTTCAGTCACAGCAAAGGGGATTTTTATTAAGGGCATCTAATGCCATTCTAAAGTTTTTGTCTACAAAGTGTAATAAATAATCTCAGTTTCTAAACTAATTTTAATTGTCTCTAATCCTTTACTAATTAACTATGCTTCTTTCCACCCAGATGCTAGAAGGAGGTTGTTGCTCTTGTTTTCTTTGTGTTGGGATATTTTGCCCATAGCAAAACGATCTCAGAGTGTATAGTAGAAGCTACTGATGTCCCAATCTACATGCCCTCAGTCAACTTCTGGATTCACTGCTGTAGTACACCCCAGCCCCTCCACCTCAACCATCCACACCTCTCTGCTTGCTTTTCAGCCTGGGGGCTTTCTTGGCACCAGAAGAGCTTTCTCTGCCTCCATGCAAGCAGCTTGGAATTCCCAGTAGCAACCTTCAACTAATGAGCAACTGGAGCCTGTGGTCCAGACACCCCAGCTCTCCGTCACTCAGTGGGGTACATTCCCAGAAAGATTCTGACACCAGTAACCTGCTCATGCACACACACTTCCCGGCTGCCTTTCCTTCCCTACCTCACTCCTCATTCTTTTGCAGCACTTCCTGGGGTCACCTCCCAAACAAACAACTTGTACCCACATCCTTGCCTCAGGGTCAGCTTTTCAAGAAACCCAAACTAAGACAGGTTATGAGCAGAAAAAGCTGAGAGCTTTCTCTAAAATGCACAAAACTCGGAGCACCTAAAGCAATAAAGTAACTGAATTTATGTGCAGATAAAAATGGCTGGCAGATGGCATTGCTCTTCAGCTGGCAATTTAAAATAAGTAGCAACTAAATACCAAAAACGTGAACAGAGAGAAAGAAAAACTCCCACCCAGGTGTTGGTCTGTGTTTGAAGCACAGACAAGGTGGAGTTTGGCCCTAGGTAAAGGCAATGCACCCGATGTCCTGGCTTCTTCTCCTCCCCAGCTAGTTTCTCTCTCTGGCTGCCCCTTGGTTGAGTACCCCTTTCTCTGACTATTGTCCGGAAGGGATGGGTATGATCCTGTGCTCATTATTTCCAGAGCAGACAGATTTGCATTAGACTCATGTGCTTCTAAAAGCTGGTGACAGCCCCCTCTTGTGCCCTGGGTCACATCCTCTTGGTATGCCTTTTTATAGTAACTAGCTTGGTGGAGGTGTCACCTGACTGCACCCCACGTCAGCAGCAGCACCTATCTCTTGCTTCCTGCCCTGGAGCTGCTCTGCTGCTCTCTCTCAAGATGCCTTCTGGAAACCATTCAGCTGTTGGGCATGTGCAGTCCTGGAAGGGCAGGGTCCTGAACACCCTGTTGGGGCAACTCTTGACCAATGGGAGAAGAAAGCTGATGCGTAATCTCTTGCTTGTCCTTCTGGTGGACAATTTTGAGGTGTGTTCCATGCAGCTCCTCAGAGCACCCCCTAGAGGACTGAGCCCCAATTGCCCACAGTGGTGTTTAGCTTGATAACTTTTCAGTCTCTGGCTCTGGTTTCTTGAGACAGAATTGCCTAAAGTAAACTTCCAGCATACACACTCTGTGTCCAGCTCAGCTTTCTGGGGAGCCCAGTGCTGCTTAGCTACACATTCCAGAATGCCCAGCTTCCCCCGTTTCCCCTTTTCCAATGGCTCCTCATACACCTCCCAACCCAACTGCTCTTATGACACTGTCATGGCTTCCAATGAACAAAGGTGGGAGTGTCTAAAAACTAGAATTTGGCTGCTGATTAACTACTCTTAAGGAATTAACCATATGTGAACAAAGATATGAACAAACATTTAGGACTCTAACTTCTGGACCTTCTTGTTGAATTTTTAGGATTCTGGTAAGCTCATTTCTCAGCTGATGTTCCACCTGTATTCATTCTGCCTTTCCTTGAAATGTACAGTATTGGGCCAGCCCCAGTGGCCTAGTGGTTAAGTTCTGCGTGCTCTGCTTCAGCGGCCTGGGTTTGGTTCCCAGGTGTGGACCTATACCACTTGTCCATCAGTGGCCATGCTGTGATGGCAGCTCACATACAGAAAGAGGAAGATTGGAAGTGGATGTTAGCTCAGGGAGAATCTTCCTCAGCAAAAAAAAAAAAGAGAGAGAGAGAGAGAGAAAGAAAAAAAGAAATGTACAGTATTTATATCTGTGGCTGTGGATTTTATGGGGGTTTGTTGATTCAGAAAAGTGTTTATTAATATTCACCGCTCTTGAATAGGCACAATTGAGAATGCAGAGCAGCTGAGATGCTAAAGTTTAGGGATAATCTAATAGGAAACGGGAAAAACTTTACAAATAACCAAAGCGAGTAAAATAACAGAATGTGATAAATATGACAAAGTATTGACAGGGTGTTAATGGTGGAGAGAGAAGTTACGTCTGGTCAAAGCCAGAAGGAAGCATAGACTTCACACTGTTCCTCAATCAGATTGTGGAAGATGCTCCGCTTGGACCACACTGAGACCAGCAAAAGCAATGGTCGGTTTTGCCACAGTGGCAAAAAAGCTCGCTTTTGATTGGCTAAGGCATTTTGAAAAAACATTTTCAATTTGACTCTTGGACATTTTGGTGGCTCTGGATAGTTCAAGCTCCGAAGACATTTCAACAAGTTTTAGTACATGGTGTTGAACACCATTTTTATCCTCTCCAAGGTTGAGCTTTTAGAGTTATGACATCTATCTTTACTGAGGTTGTAATGTCATAATACATGCATTTTTGAAGCATTGTGATTCTTCATGCCTGCTGGGTATTTCTGCTTGTTTATGAGAATTTCACTGGTATTCATGTGTAGATGGCGGTTTGACCTAGAAAGAACAAAACATTAAAAACAATAATTACAGAATTCATGCCATCCCTAATTAACTATGTTTCATTTTCTAAGAGCTACAGATGTTATATTACTCATGGCAGTCTGTTCACATATTATTTATGTCACACAAATAGGATGTTTTTAGCTTGAAACACTTAAGCAAATTCTGTGTGTTTCTCTAAATTAAAAAAGCAAGTATTGGGGTATATTAACCATTTTCTGTGCCTATAAAATGACGAGCCAAGCTAGCTAAGGTCTAAAGCCTTCCTAAAACAGAGTCTGGTCTTCAGGCCATCAGCATCAGCATCACCTATGGGCTTTTAGAAATGCAGAGTCCTGGGCCCCACTCCAGAACTACTGACTCAAAGCCTGCATTCTAACAAGATGTCCAGTGACTCATGAACAGTGTAATGTTTGAGAATCCTGATCTACTGTTTTCTAGAGCTAAAATTCTCCAAGGTTTAAGAGCTAACTTTGGCCTTAATTGCAATAATGTCTGACACACAGGACAGTCTCAAGACACCTGGTGACCGTGGTACTTGGCTTTTAGAATAAGTAAATATATTTTAAAATATTTGTTTCTAGTAAAGATATATTTTGCTCCTGCTAAAACAAGCCCAGTTATAGATTTAAAGGATCCTTAATTAACTATGGTACATTTTCCGTGCTCTGATGATTTATGTACTCCTGATTCACACAGGGCAAAGTTTTAGGTTTTAGAAACTTAGAACCACGTTACTAGTCACATACTGGGTACATCTCTTCGAGAGTAAAAGAACATTTTTCATATCTGCCCAAATGAGAAATGTCCAAATAGTATATTCAATGATGCTCAACCATATTCAGAATTTTTTAAACTTTTTTTAAAGATAAAATTTTCCACCCATCAGATTGAGTAATAAATGGCATCATAACTCGAGGGTTTTGGAAGGGGAAACTAGCCTGATGTACAACTGGTGAGGATATGAATTAACTCTAGGCACTGAGTGAAGAAGAGAGGAAACGAAAAATGTATAAATAAAAGTCCTGCCCATGAAAAACAGCAAGAGCAAAGGCAGGGAGGAATTAACACTCACTGTGTGCAAACTGGAAATAGAACGCGAACCGTGCATTGTTCTTCAATGTCAAGTTACTGATAAGCCATACGGTGTCTATTTGGCTTGTTTAAAATGTACTTTCAAATATAAGAAACGAAACAAATTGTATTTCAACTAACTTCCGTCTTTCTGAACGAGGAAACTGCCCTTTCTAATCCCCTATTGTAGAGGAAACAAACAGGTTTGATCAGTAACTATCCTGTTGGTGTAATAAGCACGTCCAAAAATAGTGAGTACCAGATCAAATAGTGTTAATATTCAATTGTGTTAAATAGCCTCATTTGGATATTTTTCCCGAAATAAATCTAACATTGAAAAACAAACATACACAAACATAATGCATTTTAGAACTGAGTGATGGCCAGTGGGATACCTGGGGAAATGTACTAAAAGATGAGGCTGCAAAGATAACTCTGGTGCAGGCCAGCCTGGATGCTCTGAGAGGTTCTCTGCCCAGCCATGGGTCCGTTTTCATGCAGATGCCCTGTTATGGGCTCTCCCCTTCCCTGCCTTGGCTTGGCTGCTGATCCCTTGCTAGCTGCTTTTCCATTAGACTTAGCCCATCCCTTGCTTCCAGATGAAGCTTGCCCGTAATCGGGTCTCTGGGCCCTTTTCCTCGACTCTCCGCCCACCACCACACTCACCTGACTCCTTGATCTCCAGCCTGTGCACCCTATCCACAGTTGTCCCTTTTATCTTTTATTTTTTGTCATTTGAGTCAATACAAAGAAATACATAATCTCTTTTCCCAATGAACCCAGAAGATTAAAAAAAGTGAAATACAGGTATGACTAGAAAATTCAGACAGTTCTGAAAGAGATGAAACGGAAAGTGAAATTCTCTCCTTTCCCTACAGATCTCTTTCCTCAAAGGGTACGTTGTAATTAACTTCTTGTGATTCCTTCCAGGAAGGGTAATATGTAAATACACTATAGTCTCTCACTGGGGGTCGATCTTGTGAATTCTATTTCCAAGACAATCCTCAAGATGAGCAAAATTTTTCAAATTTATTTGCAGTTGCAAAATACTTTCTTTGGGTATTTTTAAGTTCCTCTCTGTTTTTGATTCTCCATTTTCAAATATTAAAATTGTGTTTTCTCCTTTTGTTGGTTAGATTCATCAGTAAGTTACCTGTCGTGTTGCTATTTTACCTCTAATTACTTGCTTTTTAGTCAATTCATCCACTATTTTTCTGTTTTCTAGTTCATTAATGTTGCCTTTATCTTTGTTATTTTCTTCCTTTTCTTAAGTATATTTTGTTATTATGTCCTGACTTTTGGTCTTCAGTAGTTAATTCTTTTCTTTTCATTCTGTCCTGTTATTTAGGTGGATATGTGAGGCCATGTATTTTTCTCTGCTAAATTTTTTTTTTTTTTAAAGATTGGCACCTGGGCTAACAACTGTTGCCAATCTTTTTTTTTTTTGTTTATTTTCTGCTTTATCTCCCCACCTCACCGTACACAGTTGTATATCTTAGTTGCAGGTCCTTCTAGTTGTGGGATGTGGGAGGCCGCCTCAACGTGGCCTGACGAGCGGTGCCATGTCCGCGCCCAGGATCTGAACCCTGGGCCGCTGCAGCAGAGCGCGCAAACTTAACCACTCGGCCACGGAGCCGGCCCCTCTGCTGTTAAGTTTTAATATTTATTATTTTAATTATAATAACTTTTTAAATACTCTGCAATTACAATTTTGATTACTTTTTTGATCTCAGATATTTTATGGGAGAAACATTACAAACTTCTAGGTAGTTGTAGTTTTTCTCCTTGATTTTGGTTATTATTTTTTAGTTTTATTTTGCATGTATGTGTGCACATCTAGAATGTAGTCTGTGCTATCTCTACTTTTTGTTCTAATACATGGAAAATTTTTTATAAATTTGAGTGATTAAAATAAAGTATATTTTTTGTTATAGGAATATGACATTTACTATATTTTTATTGCTCTATGTTCAATTTTTGTTTAGAATTTCAAATTCTTACATATCTATATCTATTTTGTTCCCTAGCAATTCTTACAGTTTATGGTTTATTTTTTGTTGTTACGGTATTTACTGGTTAAATTTTTTTTGCTATCATATTATTTAGGGTAAATATTTCTCTGGATTAAACTTTGCATCTTTCTGGTTTTGTCTCTTTCAAGCTTCTCTTCCTTAAATTTGAACTTCTGTGATATTAATATCACACCTTCAACTTTTTATTATTTTTCTGGTCCTGATTTGTTCATCCTTTAAAAGTTTACCCTTTCAGTATTTCTTTATATTATCTGTGTTTTACACAATATGTATTTTTTGCTGTTTACCCAGTCTATGATAATATTTTTACTCATTTTTATTTCTATACTGACATTTTTGAGAGAAAAGTTATATTTAGACTTAATTCTGTCATCTTAACGTCTTTTCTGCTTTCAATACCATGAGTTCAATTGAACCAGCTTTTAAATCTGCAAACTAATATTAATTTTACTAGATTTTTTTCGAATTTGGACCCTTCGATTTTTGGTATAGTCAGTGCTATTCAGGAAAATTATTTAGCTATTACTTTGCCAGTGGTAGGATCGGGCTTATAGTAACCTAAGGTATAGGACAAAAAGACATTTACAGGAGTTTCTGTGAAAATGTGCTTAATCCAACGAATTCTCCTGAAAGCTACAAAACCAATGTGGGTTTGAGCACATCTAGCATGAAAATAGTTTCTGCAGAAAAAACAAAAATAAAAACAAAAGCAAAATATACTTGGATCTAAAAAAAAAATGCATTATCAACATGAGTTAGAGCAACCCAGAAGCAGTGGTCAAGAATATTACTGCTCAAAAGTTTGTAGGTCAGCTGGTTGGGTCTTCAGATCTCAGCTGGCTCCCCATGCATCTGTGGCCAGCTGTGGGTCAGGTAGGCAGCTCCCCTGATCTTGGGTGGGCTCTCTCACGTTTGGGGTCAGCTGACTATAGGCTGGTCATGGCCTTGGCTGGGCAACTGGGTTCCACTCTACATGTCTGGCTGGTGCTATTCCCAAGGTGCTGGCAGGACTCCACAAAAGAGAGCAAAAGTTCAAGGTCGCCTGAGACCCAGGCTGGGAACTGGCTCACTCTCACTTCTGCCATGTTCTGTTGGCCTAACCATGTCCAAAGGTCAGCCTGGATTCAAGAGGTGAGTAAAGGGATGCAGCCACTCTGATGGGAGGATTTGTAAGGTCACAGTGCAAAGAGCCTAAAGGGTTGAAGAATGGAAACACTTTGACAATCAATGTTCCATATGTTACTACTTGGAATTAAAATCCTTTTGCACTCATATCCTCCAGCTCATGCACCCCAAGATTTCTTACGGGCTTGAGCATTATTCACTAAAAAGAAGACTATTTCATCACTTTTACAAAGGGGAATGAAGTCTATAGTGCAGCAATTCATTCGGGGGCACTCAGAATGTTTTATCCTATGCTCTGAGGTCAGCACTTCCACTTTGAAAGTTTGAGCCTGTCTCGACTCAGGGAGAACTGAAAATGTTTACCTAGCTACTTAGGAACTTTGCAAGAGCCTATGGTTTTCAGACTAAAAAAAAATTGGAGAAAATTATATATTCATATATTTGTGTTTATAAAACATTAGTATGACTTTAAAAAGATGGATTTTATATAGCTACTCACAGGTCTTATTATAGTCATGTCCCTTTTCAAGAATTGTTCTTTTTCTCTGAATGATTAATTGACATATGTGAGATTTGTGAGCATATAAACACAAATCCCACGATTCCACGAAAGTTACATTTACATTATTTTTAAAAATCCTATTATAAGCACTCTCGAGTGAAATAAACCTAGCTGTAAAAAGCATAACCCTTAGGAATAAAAAGCCTTTCCAAATATATTTGTCTAAATTTGGCAGGCCTATTTTAGAAACATGAGTCTTGTTTTAAAAGAAATCTGTGATTTCCTCCTTGAACTTGTCAACATTAACAGTGACATGAAATTACAGTGTTTCATAGAGATGTTATCTAGCAAAATGGGTAGGGAGCAAAACTTGAGATGAAAAAAATATCCAGAATGTATGCACTAGTCACTTTTTCTTATTCAGCAAACCATTCATATGGAAAGTGAAACGGAGAATTCTGGCAATTCTTAAATACTTTCAGTGCTATTTAATTGAATTAGTAAGCCTTGAGAGATATATTGGGATAATTATCACACATAATTAAAAGAAGGGAAAAATTACTTACTTCAATAAGTTATCTCCTTTGTGGTCAATATCTATTAGCTGCTATTATGAAATGAAAAATTTTGAAGCGATTATGGTATCCCAGATTATTAAACCAAATTTAAATGATTAGCTAATTGATTATTTTTATTATAATCTATTTCTGTCAGTGGTCTCTAAGAAAAATTAATTAATATAGGAATACAGTTAGCTACTTATCCATAAATTAAAAATTTTGCTCTGCTCTTAATGACACCTGGTTACTAACTAAGGACAAATCAAGTAAATAAACATAATGGAAGAGAACTAAAACCTACAGAGACTATAGTCTAGACAAATTATAAATAAGGACATCTATTTTCTGGTTAGTATTTCGAATTGTATTTCCATATTTTATCTCATTTAATCAACACAGCAATATATTTGTTATTTTGGACAAGTTTTACTAAATAAACTGTGGACTTGTGAGTTTACATGACTTGCCCAGGATCAGAGTCAGCCTATGGTGGATCCAGGATGTTGTCCACCCTAAAGACCCTGTTCTCTCTACCAAGACAGCACTGACTTCGGGCCTCGTCTATGTACACTTCTGGGGGAGCTGAGCCACCAGCAATGATGATGGAGGTCGAGGAAGGAATTCAAAGGACACCTGATGGTACAATTTCCAGCTTTGAAAAATGGCCAAAGAAAGGGTAGATTCCAAACACTTATTTCGAGCAAATGAGCCCAATCTCTGTTTCACTGGAGTCATGGAAAATCTCAAAAAGTAAAGCATGCGAATTTCAAATCCTCTATTAAAACTTCACCCTGACGATGTTAAGCCTGCGTTTGATTTCATAGTAAATAAGAACCACTTAATAATATTGATAATGTTATTGATTATGAAAGTTTTTATTCTATTATGTCTCGTGGGTATACTAAATTATTGTTCAGTATATATTCACCCACTTCATGACCTCCATGGAAGGAGTGTATTTCTTTGCCCCACTGATGTTACGTGACTTTCTTTGGCCAAAAGAATGTGACTCAAAGTGACTGTGCCAACTCCAAGCCTGCACCTTAAGTCAACACAAGGGTCCCTCTGTCTTTCTTGTACTCCTGCCATCACCTCAAGTAGCTCCCAGTCCAAGGAGGATGAAGGATCTGAGGACCAGACATAGACCCAGCCTATAGCTTGGAGCCTAGCCCAGCCATGTCCAGCCTAGGTCAGCTGAATTTCAGCCAACCCACAGGGGAATCATTGGTCTTAAGCGGTTAGAAGGCTGAGACTACCAGATCAAGGTATTCACGTTACTCTCCTTCGGGTGAATGGGAGCTACAGCAAGTCTTTGAGCAGAGAAACAAGTGCCATCGTCATCTTTTACCAAGATTATTCAGGCAGCAATATGCAGTTCAAAGACTTCAAATAGAGTCTATTTCTATAGCTCCCACAGAAGAGGAAAAACATAATTTCAATTTGGTGCCAGGACTTTTAGCACGCATGATGCAATATGAGGAATGGCTGGAGCTGTGTGAAGAACTCAGGGTTGGAAATTTACAGCATGATGGCTTAATGCCCAAAGGAAATAATGAATCCCAACCTCTGGAAATATGGTTGTCACCTAGTTGGAGAGTCTTGCATAAGAACAATCACGTAGTAAATATTCTGTAATTGTTTTCTGTTGTCCTCACTTTGGTCTCTCGTGATAGGAGCCTTCAGATGAGCCCTTCAGTTAACTTGTCTTTTCTTAAACGTATTTGAACCGCCTTCCTAAGAATTAACTGCATCAGAATGTCAAGTAAATTATTGACTCATCTTGTTCGAGACTGAAAGCAAATCTAATAAAAGTGCCATTAAACTCTGTTATGAATTGTTTTTAATTTATATAAGAATCTATAGTACTTATTTGTAGGATTTACATGCTGGGGCTTACAATATTGAATTCCTCAATATTGATTAGCTAGCTAATCACTGGGGAGACCCATGGTTATTAGTGCCAAGAAGAACCCCAATAGTCTCTGGCTGATAAAGATAATTCAGTAGTAGAGCCGAGAGCAGTTTTCAATTCTGCCCACACATTCTAATCACCTGGAAATATTTTTTTTAAACCCCAGACCAAATAATGATTATTTTGAAAAAGCTGTCTGGATGATTTTACTGTGCAGTCTGGGTTGAAATACGGCATATGTATTTTATGCAATTTTGTAAAATCCACAATAATTTGGACAATTTACCTATATAAAATGCCCCATGAAGAACATTATCCCCTATAGCTTAGTTCTATAGCCAGGTGAAAAGAAAATCTTCACTTTAATTTGTACGATATTCTATATATTGATTCAGAAGATAAATGTAATTATCAAATTTTGCCAACCACCATCTATCCACAGAAGTATTTCAAACTCTTTGCAAAACTTAAACTCTGTGCTTATTAAACAATAACTCTCCATTTCCCCCTTCCCCTAGTCCCTGGCAACCACCATTGTACTTTCTGTCTCTATGAATTTGACAACTCCAGGTACCTTTCATACGTGTAATCACACAGTATTTGTCTTTTTTTTTTTTTTTTTTAAGATTGGCACCTAAGCCAACAACTGTTGCCAATCTTCTTTTTTTTTCAATTCTTCTCCACAAAATCCCCCAGTACATAGTCATATATTCTAGTTGTAGGTCTTTCTGGCTTTGCTATGTGGGATGCCACCTCAACATGGCCTGATGAGCGGTGCCGTGTTTGTGCCCGGGATCTGAACCCACGAATCCCTGGGCTGCCAAGGCGGAGCACGTGAACTGAACCACCCAGCCACAGGGCTGGCCCCAGTATTTGTCCTTTTATGAGTGGCTTATAGTGTGCTTAAAGTTCATTCACGTTGTAGCATATGCAAAAATTTCCTTCTGTTTTAGGGCTGAATAATATTCCATTGTATGTATATATCACATTTTGTTTATCTATTTATCTTTCAACAGACACATGGGTTGCTTCTGCCCCTTGGCCATAGTGGGTAATGCTGCTATGAATGTGGGTGTAAAAACATCTTTTCAAGACCCTGCTTTCAATTCTTTTGGGTATAGAGTAGACTTGCTGGATCATATAGTAATTCTATTTTTAATTTTTGGAGGAACCACCTTATTGTTTTCAGTAGTGGCTGCACCATCTTACGTTCCCACCAACAGTGCACAAGGGGTCCAATTTCTTGAAATCTTTACAAACACTTGTTATTTTCTGTTTTTTAATAGTAGTAATCCTAATGAGTATGAGGTGGTATCTCACTATGATTTTAATTTGCAGTTCCCCAGTGATTAGTGATTTGAGCATCTTTCATGTGTTTATTGATCATTTGTATATCTTCTGTGGAGAAATGTCTATTTAAGTCCTTTACCCTGTTTTGTTTTTTTTTTTTTGCTTTGTTTTGTTTTGTTTTGTTGAGGAAGATTGGCTCTGAGCTAACATCTGTGGCAATCTTCCTCTATTTTGTAAGTGGGTTGCTGCCCACAGTCATCGGGTTCACATCCCCTTCTTTTCAAATGGGGGAATGGAGGCCTAGGGAGGCAGTCACTTGACTCAAATTACACTGCCAATAAGCAATGTGATCAAGATCCTAATTGAACTCCCAAAACCAAAAACTTATATATTGTTAGAAATGTCACCAGAAGCAGAAACAAACAAAAAAAGGGACAATAGATATGCATTCCAGGACTTGAGTTCCCTCCTCATCTTGCAGCTTCTGAAAGCTTGCTCTCCCTCAGCCAACCAGAAAACTAGAAAACCTTTGGCTTCTAGCACCCTAACTTCCCAAGCCTAGTAACAAAGCCGTGGGGATCGTGGCCATACGAACGTCCTCTCACCAGTCCTAGGTTCACTTTAGCTGGTCCCCTTGCCACTAGAAACGGGACAGCTGGACCCTTTCCCAATTTTCTCTGCTTTTAGCTATCTTTGATAAAAGGGGCCTCATTCCATAAAGATTAGCGTACTCAAACTGTTGCTGTTTTTGTATTCACAAAAAATTGTATTGACAAGATTGCCAATTTTCCAAACTTTTCAAGTTCATCTGAACTTCCAAATAACAACATCCACTGGAAAATTATTGGACATCTGTGAGAGTCATTTGGAGTTGAATTAAATTTTTGATGTGCTGTGAAACTGGGTCAGTGCATTAGAATTACATTTTAATAGTTATAAATGTGCTAATAAAATGACGTTCTTTGTTGCAAATTGGCAACACTCCCAGACTACAAGAAGCTTCGAAATGAATTTCAAAATTTCTGATTAACAAATATGTACAAGAAGTCAGAAAAGACAAATTAAGAATCCTTTATAAAAGTACACAATAAACCCTAAATTTATCTTCTGAGTTATGATCTTAAATGGGGCTATTTACATAGAAAACAGCAACTTTGTTCAATGGTGTGAGTAGCAAGTAGGGAATTCATAAGGAGAGAAGCTCCTCTTTCTTCTTAGAGTTTGTGATTCCAGTGAAGTCACTGTACTTAGTCAACTCTTTTCTGGAGTGCTTAACAGAGCAGAAGTAGGACAAAGAGATGGGAGTTGTGGGGACTCTGATTTCTATCGGATTTTATAAAGAACTTCCTAACAACAGGCTGCTTTGTGCGTCTCACGAAAAATTTTTAAACTGAAATTGGACGACCACCTTTCAGTGATGTTACAGAAGATATTTCTTAATTGGATGAGAAGTGTACTCAATGACTTTCAAGATCCTTTTAAATTTTAAGACCGTGCTGCTACATTCTATGAAATAAAGCTAAAAAGAGCCCTCGTTGAATCGCTGGTAAATAATATGTCTCAGAAATGAATTCTCACCCAACAGCATTAAGAATTTAACAGAACTAAATCTAAGTTTCTGGAATTCACGTCGGGGCTTAGGGGCAGTCACAGCTTTGGATGCGAAAAGGACTTCAAGGGAGCTGCAGGAGCCTGGCAGAGCCTGCAAACTCAATGCCCTGAGGGGCCAGCAGGTTCTCTGAAGGCGGCCTGAAGACAGCTGTGTGGTGAAGGTTGATGGCAAACCTCAAGATATTCAAAATGTAAAGCTCTTTTGCTTTCCTGTCTTATCAAATCATTACCATTGACCCTAATCCTCTACATTAGGAAGACAGAGGAGTTCAGAGAGCTCTGGGACAAATGGCAAAGACCATGCAAGAAATCTTTGTTGGGGTGTAACTGTGGCCCATTACCCCTGAAAGGTAGCACAGTCGAGTGTAGAAGTTTCTTAGGTATCCAAATGCTTATGCAAAGCAAAATTTGTTTGCTTATGCAAGACAAAATTGCGTTTTTGCCTGGGTGCCCTTCAGTCTGATGACACCCAAGGCTTGCAGGTCATGTCCCTTCTCCCTTTCCCACGCTCCTCTCTCTCGCCCCCCACCGCTGCTTAGTTCTTCACTAGGATCCCTGACTCCAGGCAATACCTCACATTCGGGACCTGTCCTAAAATTGGCCTGAGCTGTGTCCTCACCTCTCTGCACCTTCTAGAGAGGTCGCTGAGTGAATTAAGACTTAAAGACAGATAGGAACACACTCTGCGTACCTCTTCCATGACATTTGCATGGTGGTTGAGTTTTCTTATCATTGAAAAACCATTTCAATTTTCATTATTTTCAAAAAGCAAAATAATGTTTCTGTAATTGTAAATTTCCTGCAGGTGGTCAGCAGGTAGGGGCAATAGTTTGATAGTTTAAGGTGCGGACTCGTCGTGAACCCACATCCCACAGGATAGGTCATCCCCTCTACATTTGTATAGAAAGTCAGAAACTATGTGATGGAGAATTATTTTAGAATCCCTTACTACAACCTGCTCATTCAACAAAATGTATCAGTTTCTTCCGTGGAGCAGTTATTAAACTCTTAAATGCCATGACTGAAACATGGATAATGTTATTATACTAAAGTTAATTCATTGTTTTCTAAAAGTTTAAGCACTTTTTTTTCCCTCTTTGAGCTTTTATTTACTTTTCATTTTTGGACACATTATGCTCTATTTTTTTTCAGCTTTCTTAATTGGAAATTATATACACTTAAGGTGTATAACTTGATGTTTTGATATACGTATACATTGTGAAGTAATCACTGATGCGGGGTCGGTGAGCTGAGGAGTCGAAAGAAAGATTTCTTGGACTCTCAAGATCTGGCAGTAGTGCTCTTTTATTTAGAGAATAGTGTAGCATGGGGACAGGACCCATGGCAGTCAGGCTGCTGCGTGGGGACAGGACCCGTGGGCAGTCAGAGCTTCTGCTGCCGGCATGGGGACAGGACCCATGGCAGTCAGGCTGCTGCGTGGGGACAGGGCCCACGGGCAGGAGGAGCCGCTGCTGCTGCTGCTTCTGCTTCAAAGTTGGGTGGAGAGTAAGGCTAAATTTAAGGCGTAGGTATGTGAATTATCTCTTTACAAGACAAAAAAAAAGTTAAAATGGTACCAGTGCCCATAGGGTCTGGCCACTGGGCCGTCCCACAACTTTTAGATAAGAATCAAACCAGATTGCATAAATGGCAGAAGTCACCGCTTAAATATCATCCTCAGCTAAAGACAAAAGAATATTTGCAGGCTGGGGGGAGGGGGGGTCACTTACATGAGATTGCCAGACAGTAACCAACTTAAATCCTTGCCTTCCCCATTAAGAGTTTCCAGAGATAAGGCCATCCCCCCTTCCTCCTGGGGCAGAGAGGGAGGCATGGAGATTTCCTTCACAAATGCAACTGTCTCTGATCAAAGGGCAAGCAAATTCCACTCCTCGGAGCCTGCTTCTCATCTGAAGTTTTAAAATTAACCAGCCTAAAATCCTCATCAATCACCACAATCAAGCTAGTTGACATATCCATCACCTCACTGAGTTACTATGTTCTTTCTTTTCTTTTCTTTTAATTTTTTCTTTGTTGCAGTGAGAAGGCTTAAAATCTATTAAAAATTTAAGTATTTATTGTCCATGAAGCTAAGCTTATTATTTGTCCTTATTGAGTACCATTTTGCTACTTTTTTGGTAAAGAGTGCATTTAAGTGTTACCTTACATAAAGACTAACATGATTTTACAGTTTGTTGGAAAGACATGCTTTAAGAAGTTAAGGTGTCAAAAGTCCACTAGGCAATGGAGATGGATATGGGGACAAAGGTTTGGTTTTAAGAAGTTAGAATCACAATTGCTAAAATTGAATTAATTTACCAAAAGCTTCTGCAAACTAACCAGATACTGTTTTCGAGAAAAATGTATCTATATACCATAAAATATATGGATTTATACCATGAAAACCCAAACACAGAGCAGCTATGGTGGCCATTTATCTGACAAAAAACCAAGACAAAGTCGATTCATCTGCTTCCACTGCACCAAAGCGGTAAAATTAACAAGGAACAAGATAACTCCAAGTGAGTCCAGCTGCAGAGTTTGAAGTGTTAGTGTTAGGTCACCCTGAAATTTTTCCCCTGTTCACAGGACACCGAACCAAGAAGAGAGTAAGTGTCCTTTCTGCCGTTTCAAGGGCTCAGGCATTGTTTTTGCTCCAAGGACCATTTTGAAAATACACTGTGCACTCAAGGACAACTGCTGATTGTCTTTATCACTTAGAGTCAAGGAAAACAACCCACAGTTGGAATGAACATCCCTTTTCTCAAACTTTCTCTTCTACCAAGCCTTTCAGCTAAACTGCTAGAGAAGACTGAAACAGAAGTTTCAACCATTTTTGACCTGTGTATAACCAATAATTGAGAGAGGCAATAACACAGGTAGGACCCCCTGATTTACTAGGTAAATGAGACTTTCAGCTGAAAACAAAAGCTGGTTGTAGTCCCTAAAGAGGACTACATTTTTGAAATGTAGACAACTCCCTTTGTGAAAAATGGAAGGCGGTGATAAAAAGCATTTGTTTGTTTTTCTTCTCTCCCCTCAAGCATGCATGTTACTTGTATTATCTCAGTAACAAAAGGGAGAATTAAGCTCAGCATTCCACAGACTCGCCTTAAAAATTACCTCTCACTTGGGTGGATGTGGCGTTCTGGCAAGTCTTCCCCGTGTCTCCTCCACCTCAGAGAGCTCCTGTTCTTTAGAAGACAGAACCATTCTCTTTGGGCAAGAAGGCCCCTTCTCTCCTGCTGGAAAATGGACAGGAAGCATCCTGGAGCTGGTTCTCTCTGTGCTGCCTACAAATGGCTTCCCAGCAGCATTGCTGGAATCCACTACCCAGACTCCGCCCTTGTTGAAATCATAGTTTTTTTCCCTCTCCCCTTTGAAAATATAGAAAAGGGCTGAGATGAAAATACTTGTGGCTGCTATTAAGTAAATAGCATATAGGATAACAAAAATGGCCAAAGCAAGTGTGAGATCCACAACGAAAATGATTAGCTTTGCCAACATGTCTGTATTTCTCCTTGTTCACAGAAGATATTTAAAAATTCCCGAAAGCACCCACTGTGCAATTATGTCCTTGTGAGATGTGGCCAGGAAAAAGGACATTTCTAAACATGCTAAAGTGTGTTGTAATTCCTCCAAGTATCTACCAGAAGAGCCGTAAAATGAAACTTTTGATTTCTCAACTGACACAAAATAATGGCTAAAAGTAAAATATGGGCTATTGCTTCACCATGAATAACCTGATGGAGAGACATCCAAAGATTTATTTTATCCCTTAACTGTGTAACTGATTCACTTGGATTGTAATTTCCAAAGAATAGGAATGCACCAATATTATCATTTTATAACATGCAAGGCTACCATAGAAATCTAATGGTTCGCTTGGAAAATGGAAATGCACCAGTCCAGTGTGAAAGGAAAATAAAGCCATTTTCAAACCCACAAAGACTCAGAAAGTTTACCTCTTTTGCATGTGTTTGGAAAAAAAAAAATTGCTTGAGGATATAATCCAGTAAAACATCTTTATTGAAAGAGGAATACTTGATATGTTAAGACCTGTGAATTTAACCAATAAAGCAATGAAATTAAATCCCAGAATCACAGCTCAGCAGCAGACATACAAGGCAATAAATTCAAATTAAAAAAGGAAGTTAGTGGGCTACCAGAGATAGTCTTTAAGAAGACAGTCACTTTCCAGTACTAAATGGTGTGATTAAAAAGTGTGATGATGTAGAAACAAAATGGCCAAGATATTTCTTAGTTAACAAAGTAAATGAAAGGTAATAGGAGGATCCAAGAATAAGATAAAGTTGAATAATGAAGCCACGGTAGTCAAATGAAGCAAACTAAACTGAAGCCTGATTCTGAGTAACTGATGGAATATGAGAATTGAGAAACTATTTGTCCTTAATATTCAGAAACGTCTGCTTCATGCAGCACAGACTAACAGTGTGAGATTGTATTTCCAAAGGGTTTAACCACACTGCTTGATTTTACAATGAATATTTTCAAAATTATAATATTCTAAATGCTATCTACCAGTTTTACATGCTAGAAACCTAAAACATGACAATAAAATTTAATTTACGATAGCGATAGAACAGAATGTGTAGGTTATAAACCTTGAGAATTTAAAAGTATCGCTATAGCTAAGAAAAGTTTGGAGGCATACTGAGAGAGAGGGAGAGAAGTGAGGGAATATCGATTTCCACATCTTACATGGCTGGAATTCAAGAGATACTGCTTAATATTGGTGTAAGAAATAAAGACTAGGTGTAGTTTTAAAAATAATAAAGAAGACCATCAGAAGAGCTAAAAACACAAATTTAACAAGATTTATAAGTTAGAATTGGTAGTAGAAAAATGTTGAATTCTTCACTTTCACGGTAGGAAATCAACAGATCATGTTTAAAATTGCTAAATAACAAACTAAATTTATAAGTATATTATCTAGACCTATGCTGTCCAGTGCGGTGGCCACTGGCCACATGTGACTATTAAACATTTGAAATGTAGCCAGTCTGAATTGATACATGCTCTAACTATGAATTACACTTAACATGAAAAAAGAACTTAAAACATCACATTCATAGTTTGTATATCAACTATATGTGAAATGATGTCTTGGATATATGGGATTAAATAAAATATATCATTAAAATTATTTTCACCTTTCTTTTTACTCTCTAAAATGTGGCTACTAGACCAACTAAATGTGGCTTGCATTCTATTTCTATTGGGCAACACCGCTCTAGAACTTTAGAGCTAATCAAAAAGAGAACTAAAAATATTAAAAATAGCTCTCTCTGGAGAGCAGACAGGTGTGGGAAAGGGGAAAATGTTATATTTTCATTTTGTGCCCTTTTGTATGGCCCAAATTTTTATTACCAAGTCCATCTATTATTCTCTAAACAAACATTTAATGAAATGCAAAATAAGATAATGTGGAATAAATAAAAAGTATGATATGTTTTTAAAGAGTAGATTAGGTAGGTGGACTGGAGGCAAAAAATCAAAAGAATCAAGCAAGGAGAGTCATTTAGATAAAATGTGAAAATGACCTACCTTTCGATTTATAGAAAAAGAATGAAAGCACTGGTAGATAAATATAATTGAGAAGGGATGCTAGGATTATAAGATGTATTATATTGATCAATAGTTCACTTCTCAGCTTAAAACTCAATTTTAGAAATCTTTGGGTAGTTTTCTGCACATTAGATTAACTAACAAATGTAAAATAACTAGCGGATGACGGCACTGTGATGGTTAACAGAGACGTGGCTAGCTTTATGCTGAAGTAATACGTACGTGTTCCAGTTTAACAAAGAGATAGACTTGGTTGTGAGGGCTCACCTTACTAAAGAAGCTGGTCCCTAACTAAAAGAACCAACAAACAACTTCCGAATCCAACACTCGAAATAGTCTCTCATAAATTCAATCCCCCGATTTTACAAAGCTACTAGAGACTAAGTAACAACGTCAGGGAAAGAATTCAGATTTCCTATTATAATTGCAATTAAAGAAAATTTCATTAGACTAAATTTACAGACAGCATTTATTAAAATAAAGTGTCTATTAAAAATTTCTCAGGCACATTATGTAAAATTAAATTACTTTTAGTATTAATTGGAAAGAAATATTATTTGTCCAGTCTTTCCTCTGTGATGGAGAGCATGTTTACAGAGTTCACATTGTGGAGGAAACTTCTCTGTTCCCTTAAAAATTTGCTCCACCAAAAATGTCTGTAAGGGGCCGGCCCTGTGGCCAAGTGGTTAAGTTGACGCGCTCCGGTGTGGCGGCCCAGGGTTTCTCCAGTTTGGATCCTGGGTATGGACATGGCACTGCTCATCAGGTCACGCTGAGGTGGCATCTCACATAGCACAACTAGAAGGACCCACAACTAGAATATACAACTATGTACTGGGGAGCTTTGGGGAGAAGAAAGCGCGGGGGGTGGGTGGGGGGGGGGAAGAAGATTGTCGACAGATGTTAGCTCAGGTGCCAATATTTAAAAAAAAAGGCTGTAAAATCTTCAGAGTAGTGGGCAGAAATGTAACGTCACTATAAACCAGTTGTCCTTTTGAATCATTGTTTTTCAATTTTCTCCACTGTATGATTTCACAAAAGAGAGTAATGTATTCCACTTTAATTTTTGTCTTTAATTTCCCATTAGAACGTCATTCCTTTGGCTAAAATTTTGTTTTCTTTTGATATTTGCATACAATAGCCTATGCCAGCAGATTAAATTTACTCAGCCATTTAGGTATTGAGAAAGCTGGTAAATTTTAATAAAAATAATTTATCTTAATGAATAGGTTTTGGTAAGACAAGGGAAGAGGGAGATTAAGGCATTAGAGGCAGGTGATTCAGACAAAAGAAGAAAGACAGAAAAGATTGGGCCCAGAGAAGATTATAGCAAACCTCCCCAGGTTTACTGGCTTAACGTCAGTATGCCTGGGGAGGTGAGATCGTGGGGGCATAAATTGGGATTGTGCCGTTTCATGTCCTGCAGCGTAAAAACTGGGACGATTTTAAATGTAGATTGATTTCTGGCTCAAGATTAAAAGGATCAGGGAAATTCTTTTCATCAAACACGAGGATCTTAGGTTCTTATCCTAGAAATTTATGTAAAAATCATTAGATCTAGAACTAGTTATAGTAGAGAACAGTGCTTTAATATATAAGGAGGTTTGCTGCCATACATTTTATTGATGGGTAGGTTTTTTTCTTTATGCAAATCAGATCTTAGCTTTGCCCACCAAAAATCACATGCAACTCTTCATCCTTAGGTGCCCCCCAAATTTATTTCCAATTATTTAAAATGTATTTGAAACCAGCTGCAATGATGGCTTCTGTAGATTGAAAACTACTGCAGTGTCTGCAGAAACTAAATCATACATTTAATATCTCTTACCTTTCAGATCATCAGATCCCGTAAGACTTACTATAAATCTCTCCACTTCCACTCCATAATGACTTGGGCAGCAGCATTCTGAATTAAACGATGCTATGACTTGATTTATGTACATCTGGACTTTCAACCCAATGGCTTCCCAGCACTCTATCAATCTTTATAAAGTCCTGGTAATGTACTTGAAAAGAACTGCAATGCAGTGAGTTAAAAATGAGGCGTGGAGTTTTGCCAATGTTACAAGATAAGAAGCTGTGACCTGGCCCGTGCTGCGGTTGGGGATGGGGGAGATTGCTCTTTGGGCTCAGCAGCCTCTTGAGCTCTGCTGCTGGCCCTCTCAAGTCCACTGCCACAGCCTGAAATGGCTTTTTTTCCAATAGGCCACTGCTGAGAAAGGTGGAGAGGAGCTTCAGTGCTTGGACTGCTCTAGCATTTACTTCATGTTGTTAAGTTGAGGCTGCTAGAGCTTGTTTGCATTTTTGCCCTATTAATTTATTCAGATAGGAGTCTCCCTAAGCCCAATATGGTATAATTCAGTAAGTCGGATGATTGTCTTCTTGTTCCCAATAGTAGGTGACCCTTCCTGCCTATAAGAGGCTTCAACCATCCAGTCTCATAGACATCAGGCTGGGCCACATGATTTGCTTTGGCCAGGGGAATGTGGTCAGAAATGCTGGACGCCAGTTCTGAGCAAAAGCTCTAAAAACTATCATGTGGTTTCACCATCTTTCTTTTTCCACAGCCACTGAGCTGGCAGGTCCGAGATGAAGGTGCTCATTCACCCTGAGTGGGTTCCAGATGGAAGAGCCAAAGCCAACCTATGATTGATATGTAAAATGAGCGAGAAAGAAAATGGTTGCTGTAAGCTACTAAAATTTGGAGGTAGAGGGTGTCTTTTGTTACTGTAGCATAACTTAGCTCAGCTGCCTGATACAATCAGCATCTTTTGTAGAATCTGTAACTGTCTGAACATGAATAAACCAAAAAAGTTCAGTGAAGTCACTCTCTTTAGCCAATGAGAGTGATTTCTTATTTCTCAAAATTTCTGCACTCCTGGCCTGTCTCTCTTATATGTCCTTCAAAAAATATTAGAGACTAGGCATCCTGCTTTCAGGAGTGCTAGATGCCCATACTCGAAGAGATCTGGTAATCTTTCCTTTTCTTGACAGAATGGAGATAGGTCTGGAGTCTTAAAGTCTGGAGATCTCTCTCTTCCCACTTCTCCATTGATGCCAACATTAAGGCAGCCACAATAGACTTCTCAGGTGAGAATTTATGTCTAGGAAGATTCTTGGGAGAGGGGCTGCCTCAATTTATAGCGGAGCCTGCAGAGATGAGTGGGCATGAAATTCCAAACAGCATACTCGTCAAGTGCAGAGAAATATCTGTGGTCATAGACACTTTGACACATTGACACTTATATTCAAGGGGACTGTAATTTTTGACAAGTCTGGGATTGGCCACATCAAAATGGAATGTAATTCAGGGAAGACTATCAGGTCACAAATGATTAAGACTTTGGTTCTAAATTCAATTCCACCTTCCATAGCTTATTACATAAACTTTTTTATTATATAAACATCTATATTGCTAAAAATGATGATTGATTGACTGCATGAGTCTTTTGGCCTGTCTGGGTTTTAATTCCAGGTAGGCCACTTCCTGTTTGCACACCCTTGGGAAACTACTTAACTTTTCTCTACTTCAATGTCTTCTGTTAGAAAAGAAGAACGATGATGGTGCCTACCTCATACGGTCATTGCAAACATTAAATGACTTAAAAGAGGTAAAATGCTGAACAAGTGCCCTAAGTACTCAATGAATGTAAACTATCATTATTATTACATCATTAATGTAAGCTAAACATTATTAATCAATATAAACTATCTTGCCTATCTCCAAAGGTTACCAAGACTATCAAGTTCTTGGAAAGAACTTTATAAACTTTATGAAAAATTATTTTTGTTGTCTCATTTCTCCCTTTGCTGTACAACATGACTTCTTTTTTTTTACCGCAACTCTTTTAAGGGTAGCAATAATTTAGGATGCTTAACAGATTCGTTTGACGAGACCAGTATCTTCTGAGACCACTGGAGTCAAAAACAATTTGTCTCCAGAAATCAGCCTTAAAATGCATGTCAAATGTGGTCCAATCTTCACAATTTGGTTGATTATTTGTGTCAAATTTTTAAACCCAAGGTGACTTCCTGTCTACACCTGGACCTCTTTTCAAGCCATGAAGACTGATTTCACAAAACTAACACTAAAATGATGAATCCCATCGCAGACGAAAAAGAAAAAAATCCATTCTCCATGCATAAAACAATGCTCTAAAGAGTCGTTGCTATTTATAAACCATCCATATTGCTCCTTTTTCCTTTAGCATAGCTAATGTGACTTTCGAGAGCTATTTTGAATTTTACAAAACTTTATTAAAAATTGTCTGTCATTTTACTTTAGGAAGTTAAAGAATTAATTCATTGTAATTTTTTCCCAAAAGATAACTGTGGAATAATTCTACCAAAAGTTGTAGAAATCAGATGCGCTCTGAGGAGCTTTCCACTGTCCTCTATTTTTGAAGACCTCTGTCCCAGTAGGTAGTCACCTCTTCTGCTGTGGGTTAAGATGTCTTTTCAAGCCAGTTGAGAAATATCAGAAATCTACTGAATAGATATCCTTCCTTGAAACATCCATGTGAAAATGACATGTTGGCCGTAACTTTGATCTGAGATACAAAAATTGAGCACTTCAACTCAACAAGATAATGAATGATAAGTGATGGCTCAAGCTCAGACACAAGAGATAAAGAAATGACCCTGCCGTCTCTAGAAGAATTCAGAAGCCAGAGGTATGTTTTTGTCCTGTGTTTTTTTCTGGCAAAGGTTTTCCCCAAGATGTCTACTTCCTTGTCTTTTTCGGGACATTACACATAGCAATAGCACCACCTAATGGCCTATTCATCTGTTGATGCGCTGTCATGAAAATTTTGCAGCCGCTCAACTGGCAGGTGTAGAGGAGGGTTTCCTGGTTTCACTGTTATCACCCTATTCTTGTTTTCTACTGTGCAGTTTCATTGTGCAGTTTTACAGCTAGTTCCAGAGCTCACCACTATTAAAAAGAAATTTTAAGATAAGCCATTTTTTAGCTCCTAAACTCTCTCTTCTTCAAAATAATAGGTTGTATAAGTACTATAAATAACAAATTCTTATTAGTTTTCCTGTTACAGTGCAGTGTGAATAAATGATCCATCTTAGGAGGCACATAAAGTTAACTGTTTAATAACACTGGCTAATTAACTAACCTAATTCAGTTTTATTTCCCTAACCTCAAGTATTGTTTCCGCAGGAATAGACATAATAAACTTAGAATTATGAGTTCATATTAGCTTGTTTAAATGGAACTAGAGAGTGTACTTGGTACATGTATGCAATATAATCTTGGAAGAGCTTTATGAATATGTTATTCATTTAAATATCCCACTTGATAAAAGCATAGAAATTCTGCTTTATTCCTTTTTTTTTTTTTGCCCCCAAGGAAGATTAGCCCTGTGCTAACATCTGCTGCCAATCCTCCTCTTTTTGCTGAGGAACACTAGGCCCTGAGCTAACATCTGTGCCCATTTTCCTCCACTTTATATGTGGGACGCCTGCCACAGCATGGCTTGATAAGCAGTGCGTGGGTCAGCACCCAAGATCCAAACCTGCAAACCATGGGCCGCTGAAGTGGAGCCCGCGAACTTAACTGCTACACCATTTGGCAGGACCCTGCTTTACTCCTAGTTTTGCTGAATTGCGAAATTGATTAACCAGCTGAAATATAAGTCAAGATTCTTCTGAAGTTGGGCGTAAAGATCTCCAGACCAAGACTGACTTCTAAACAAATAGAGTGGGTGCTAACAGTCTCGCACAGCTTCCTGATGTTCCACCACGTAAAAGCAATGACTCAGCCACAGAACAGGATTGATAAATATTTGAAAAACAAGGGAAAGGAAGAAAAAATGAGTTTGAGGACTATCAAACCATAGTGCTTGTAGGTCAGGCTCAATGCAGAGCCTGAGACAGGGATCCATTGTATGCGATGTACTGAGGGAGCATTCTTCAGGAAAACCTGTAATGAAGGGGATGAAGCAGGATGGCAAGGTGAGGACTAAGGTAATGTCTAGCTTCTGCCTGATCCCACAGGGGAGCTCTGGAGTGCAAGCCACATCACAAATTTGTATTTCTCTATCAGTCACTGATTGGCTCTAAGTTTGTCCCTAGCTGCTTAGAGGGAAGATAAAAGTTCCTGGCGAGACATCTCTTATGCACTGAGGGCAAGTCTCTGGAGGAGCAGCTGGTAGCCATTAGCATCTAATAGTCACAGCACCTGGGAGATGGCACACTGGCTCATCTGGGGCACCTGGGTGAGGTTTTAAAAGTGTGCTTCCATAGTGTGCCTTTGTCATTAATTCCTGCCCTCCTAAAAAGGTGAGTCCTTGGCAAACATTGAATGACATGTTGTTAGTCTTGCATGCTCATCACCCTTACCTGTCTTCATCCCACACTGCCTGTCCTGTCAGACCACCCCTATGTCCTGCCTTCATATGGCTCATCAATAACAGCCTACTTGTTTTCCCTTGCAGGGTTGTCCCACCCTCAGTTCCTAGGTCTTCCTCCTCTCTCCTCTCCTTCCTCACTCAACTGTTCCTCCTTCATACCCTTTCTTGCATCTCTAGACATAATCTAGTATATTTGCAGTCAGTTAGATTTAAAGAATAATATTGAAGCTAGTTGTATAATCCATTGCAATCTTATTTCTAAATTTAACCAGCCTAGTTAGAAAAATAATCCCTTAAACCCAGGTGATTAGAAGATTTTTTTCTACCAAAGGATCATGAGCAGGTGCCTCAGCTGTTTCTTCTGTAAACTGTAAGCTTGAACCAAGTTTAATCCTAGGCTGGGAGGCAAGATAACATAGAAGAATGATCCATAGGCCTAGAATCACATAACTTATCTCAGCTTTGGCCTTTGCATGGTTAAATAGCAAACATATCTGACCCGCTCACTGTATTAATCAATGTCCTAATAGAAACCAAATAGAATACTCAAAATAGGATAATTCTAGGAGGTTTTGTTAACAAAGGAGCTGTCTACAAAAGTGTGAGTGTAGGGGGACCATGATAGAGAGTGGAGTTGGTTGAAGCTAAAAACATGAAAGAAATGAGCAGTCAACAGAACACTGGAGAGTCCCAGAGAATTGACTTGTTTTCTCGACAGCAGATCTCAAGCTGGTACCTAATACTCATTTTGAATAGGGACAGCTATACAATAGGTAATCTCGTTGGGGAGTAAGGAAGGAACGTTTTGGGACAGTCTGTGGTTCTAATAAAATCTATTATTTCCAGCATCCTCTTAATAAATACTTTTTTCTTTGAACCTTACAAGTATATCTCTATTTCTAGCCTTCAAAAAGTTGGTGTGGGGTTCACGACCAAATTCCTGGAATCTGAGCTCTTATTTGAAATCGACACTCTCTCCCTCTCCTCCTTTAGCATTGTGACCAGAGTTCTTGTATCTTGTTTCATGGCTGTGGTAAGGCATGGTCATTGTAGTGCAGATTTCAGACTTTGGGGCAACTATATATCATAGTCTATGATTTGAGGTTGTAGCTCCTTTTTTCTTTTTTACATTTTTAAAAATAGACTTATAATTCACATATCATAAAATTCATCCTTTTAAAGTGTATAATTCAGTGGTTTTTGTATACACATGACATTGTGTAACCATCACCACTATCGAATTCCGGAACATTTTATCATCCTGAAAAAACACTTTATACCTATTAGCAGTCGTTTCTCATTTCCTCCTCTCCCAAGTCCTTGACAACCACTAATCTACTGTCTCTATGGATTTGTTTAATCTGCACATTTCATATAAATGAAATCATACAATATGTGGTCTTTTATGTCTAGCTTATTTCACTTAGCATAATGTTTTCAAAGATCATCCAAGTTGTGGCATGTATCAGTACTTTATTTTTATTGCCAAATAATGCTCCATTGTGTGGATATACCACATTTTACTCTCCATTCATCTTTGATGGACATTTGGGTTGTTTCCACTTTTTGGTTATTGTGAATAATGTTGCTATAGACATTCGTGTATACACCTTTGTGTGGACATGTTTTCGATTCTCTTGGGTACTCTCTTGTTTTTAGAGCTGGAACATTTTCCCCTCTGTTTATCATTCTTTTTCTGGTATGTTTGAAGAGGGAAAGGAAATAAAAATGCTTTTACTCTTCCATCATTAATCAGAAATATTGTTATCTAAACCACAAGTATGAAAACCAAAGACCAAAAAACTTACATAAATTGTTCAGGGACACCTGCCAGTTAACAATAGAGCTGATCACTTCTTGGTCTTTTGGCTAAGATCAAGTGTAGTAACAATAAAGCTGAGACCAGAAGTCTCCCTGACTTCATGACAGAACACGTTATTCCTATTTTCCCTTATGTTTCCATAATACCTTGATTCATTTCCCCCCTAAATCTTTCAACTAGCTATTGCTGAAAAATAAAATACTTCAATATTTGCTAATATAAATCATCAAGTATTACATTTCATGAGTCTTCAGGTCAACTGGGTGGTTCTGCTGATCTGAGCTGGGCTTGCAGGGGCTCACTCATTCATCTTGGCCAGCTGCTGGTCTGCTAAGTAGCTTATTGATTGTTGCTGTGCTCTTTGACACATCTGGGATCTTGGCTGGGATGATTTATTGCTGCTTCTCATGACCTCTCATCCTCCAGGAGGCCTGCTTGGACTTGTTTCATGGCAAAGGCAGGGTTCCAAAAGAGAGAAAGAAGTAAGCAAATTCTCTTGAGGCACAGACCTGACATGCCATCACTTTTTCTGCGCCATACTGCTCCAAATAAGTTACAAGGTCAGGCCCAGGTTCAAAAGGGTAAGAAATAGATTTCACCTCCCAGGGTGAGGAGTTGCAAGCTCACATTGCAAAGGGTGTAGATGCATGGAGGAGTGGAAAATTGCGACCATTTTGCAATCAATCTACCACAATGCTTGTACTAAAAATATAGCATGCAATAATTGTGTAGAAGTTGACAGGGAAGTGACAGAGAGAAAATAATTCAGAGAAATACAAAATTATTCTGGGTATAGAGTTCTTACTGGAGTAAAAGGGTTTTCTATGAATACTTTCTTCTGGATACACTAGTATACATGCTGTCTTCAAATGTACCCTTGTTCTCCAGTCCCCACTATTGTTTTGATAGTGACTTTGTATGGCATGGCCTTTTGCCTTTCCGAATTCCAGCCATGCTTTGAACACCAGCTTCAGACTTTCATTAGCGTCCAGAGTGTTCCCCTTATAACACATTCCTATAATAAATTTACTTGCCTGCCCACCACACCTTGCTCCGCTGGACTGAAAGCTCCTGGAGGACAGAGCTACCACCTAAAGCAATTTCATATCTTCTAGCCCAGCGCCTAGCACATAGAAGCAGCTTAATAAATGTTTGTGGAATCAAGAGACTCACGAATGAAGCCCTAGCTGCCTTGTTCAGCACACTGGTTTTTCTCCTATGATTCATGATGAATTATCTTTATCACTCACTTCATACTTTTCCCTTTGTGATATAGTGTGCAATATGTGTGTATACATACATATATATACATGCACATACATCTATCTTTGAGTATATGTATATATGAATATATATGTATACACACATATTTTTATGTCTTACATGGTTATTTAATTATTTCATTGCTGTTTGGTTTAATTAACAACATAATAAATAATGCTCTTTTCTTAACTCTAATTCTTAATTTATATTAATTTCTTATAAAAAAGAAGTTGAGGTGACAAATTTTTCAAGGATACAAAATAGACCATTATGAGTAAACACTGAAAGAATAGAGGAACCATTTTATGGCAGCAACTTTCTGGAAACCTGATTTAATATAGTTGTTTTAACAATTATAGAGATGGGGAAACAAAACTAGAGATCTTGTTTTTGGAGAACCTCTTTTAGGTGTAGTTTCTATGGCTTCTTATGTAAGGAACAACACAGAATGGAATGGATGTCATCTATAAATGCAGTTTTGTAGAGTAAGCAGAAATATGCTGCAGAGGGCCATTTCTCATCCTGACCCTCAATTAAACCTAAGGCGTTAAGCCTTAGCTTAATAAAGGCTTTTCTGTGGAGAGCTAAACTAAAGTAGTCTAGGAGGGCTTGTTTCTGGGGTACCAACTCAACGTAATCACAGCGTTTTAAGAATACAGGAAATGTTAAATTCCTGAAAATTTTTCCCTCAAGTGTCTGCAAACTTGTTTGCTATTGGAAGCTTTTCAAGATCAATGGATTCAACACTGAACCCTCTAAAACACTCCAGAAATATAGATTTTCATTATTGACTAAAGTCTGATCTACAGTAAAGTTCAAATACAGACTATTCGGAGATAATATTGACATATTTTTATGAAAATGAATTTTAGGATAAAGGGCTCACTGGAGAATGCAAGAGAGTAAGGAAACACTTTCAAGGTGTATTTAACCAGGTGTGTCTTCTCACATATATAGATCATGTGTTCCTTATGAGTAAAATTTGTTCTTATATTTAAATTTTTTCTATATTTCCCACAATTTAATAATGCACTCAATGAATCCATGTTGAATGAATGAATGAATGAATGAAGACATTGGGAGGTAGGACTTTGCTAGTATGAAGTCATTGTTGATGATCTTTACCCTTCTATGGAACTAGGAAGAAGGACAGGCTAGCTATTTTCTTACTCCCTGTCTATTCTCAGTCTGCTCTGCTCTGCTCTGTGCCCTAGGAGCCTGATCACTCTGGATTGCGTTAGCTGCTTCCCTTGTCCTTTGGTGTCCTTATGGATTTGGCCACTGGGGAGCTCTGTCAGAGACCATGATGGAAAAAGAGCTATTTCTTTTTTTTTTTAAGTTATACTTTTTGCGAGGGGGAGTGAGGGAGTTTGGCCCTGAGCTAACATCTGTTACCAATCTTCTTCTTTTTTTTCCTTTTTCCCCAAAGCCCCAGTATATACTTGTATATCCTAGCTGTAAGTCCTTCTAGTTCTTCTATGTGGGATGCTGCCGCAGCATGGCTTGATGAGCAGTGCACAGGTCCATGCCCAGGATCCAAACGGTGAACCCCAGGCTGCTGAAGCAGAGTGCATGAACTTAACCACTATGCCACCGGACAGGACCCCTAGCTCAGAGTATGTCTTTTCTACTCCCTGTTGGCTTCGGTTTTCCAGTTCTGGAAATGGCTGAAGCCTTCAATAATTATAGCATCCATCTGGCAGCCCAATTTCTATGGCTCCAGCTCTCACTGAGCTCTGATAACATCATCACTGCCCCAAATCCTTTCAGATCTGTGGGTGATAGCAGCTTCCCACTGTTGCTAGACTCGGTATGCCTCATCCTTCCTCTTCGGTTCCTTTGACACTGCCCATACCTCTGCAGTCTCTTTATTAGATGTCTTCCTTTGAATCCTATCAACAGAGTGCTGCTTCCTGCTAGGACTCTGAATGAGATACTAGGAGATGTTATACCATAATCAAACAAGAATTTGCATAGATTATTTGTCAGTAAAGGGAAATAGCGAGGAGATTAGATATTATTTTAAGATTATGTAACCTGATTGTCTATTTAGACAATGAAAGTAGATCTCAAAATATTTGCTTGGCCACCACAGAAGTGAAATATGGGTGGAAGGCAAAATTCAGGTATTGCAATGAAAAGAGTAGTGGGAATAAAGATCCAAGTCAGCACCAACTTGGGTGTGAGCAGGTGTGTGCATGTGCATGTGTGAGTGTGTGTGCGAATCAGATTAGGAGAGGGGGCAAGAAAATCTGGATATTTGTTTTCCTGTAAAATCTGGTTGAGTACGCCACTATATTCTAAGGTAGATGTCAGGATAAGAAACCATATGAACCACTCTTTTTAATTTCATAACTCATGAAAAAGGATTAAGTGGTAAATAAAGACTCAATGAGAAGACAGCGGTGGGGAGAAAGGCTCCTGCCTAGTGAAATTGCGTATAGTAGGCCCACTAAACTAAGGGACATTTCATTTGGCCCCTAAAAAGTAAGAAAGAATTTTTACAAGTGGACTTGGGCAAAAGTAAAGGCACAAATATGGAGAATGCACAAGACCATATTTCAGACTGACTACAACCTAGGATTCTTCTTGAGAAACAGTAGGAGAAATACCTAGGGATGACAGCTAAAGCCAAACTGTGGGTGGTGACCTTGAACACAAAGCAAAAATTAGGATTTTCTTCATTAAATCCTATGAATCCATGGAAGGCTCTTAAGAAGGTCAAAGGTATGACTATGTTGGATGGAAGTCAGACACAAAGAGGGATCATATGGACTCTACGTTTTGAATGAAATCAGTCTTAGTTTATTTATTGGAATGGCGGAAGTAGTGAGTGACATCCCACTGAGTCTCATAAACATGAGTGGGATGAGTAGTGTGGGTGGTGGGAGAGGAAAGGTTATTTTGCCAACTATTGTATCCTCAAAGGCAGCAAGGAAAGGGACATTGGAGTGACTTACTCATGTGTCACAGAAAACATTCTATAGATTGCTTTGAGGTTATTCTCCCCTTGTCCACCCTCTTCCCCCCAGCCAGATCCATTTTCGACCCTTCTCTGTCCTGCTCTATGCCCCAGGTTAGGGACAGGCTAATGATTCCTATGGACCTCCTGGCCCAGACTCCTTTGTCTTCTGGTCTCTGGTTGGATTTGAGAAACAGAAACAGAAGATAGGATGGTAGCAGGGGAGAGAAAAGTCAGGGCATTCATTCCTCTGGCTCCCTTTCTAATTGTGCCACGTTTGTGGCAGTGGTTGCCCAAAGGTCCCTATACTCATTAGGCTTTATTAACACTATTCTCTCCCTCTGCCCCTTGAGGGGGCAACAGCTTCCCACCATTGCTAATCCCTGGATGTTGTAACTTCCCTGTGGGTTCCCTTCGCTCCACCCACACTTCTGTAAGGACTATTTCATTAAAGCGTCTCCAACAAGCTGCACTGACTTCAGTTTCCCAGCAAAATCTTGGGCTGATACGGTTGCAAGTCCCTGATTTATAACTTCCCCTGAAACATCACCTTGATTAACAATATTTGAGAAAGTCTCCAGGGCTCTCTGTGTACTGCCACTGGCCTTAGCGTCAAGGCAGTCAGCTGTCCAAGAGGGTTTGCATTCAGCAATTATTCCCACTCGCTCCCTCTTCCTCTGGTCTTGGCTGTCTCTTTAAATGGTTCCACCACTCACCCAATTGTTCAAACCCAAAGGGACCACTTTTGATCATTCTATTTCTCTCCACTTCCACCCCTGTCCAATCTATCACAAAGTCGTGTCACCTCTTTCTCCAACATATATCCTGAATCTTCCTAGTTCTCCTCATCTCTACTCTTAACAACTTAGTCCAAGCCTCCATCATCTCTAACTTGGATCATTTCAATGACTTCTTAACTGTTCCCCCTACTTCCTTCCAATTTATTTTCCACCCAGCAGTTAGAGCGAAACATTTAAGTAAATTAGACTATACCACTCCACTGCATTCTCTAAAGTCTTACATCGCTCTTAGATTAACGCCAAAGTCTTAGCATGAATTAAAAGTCCCTTCATCATCTGGCCTCTCAAGTAGCATCGCTTACCTCCTGGCCTTTTTCTCACTGGGATGCAACCCCCCAGGCTTCCATTTCATCCTTAGAACACACCACACTTCTCAGGGCATTTGCACTTGCTGCTTCCTCTCCCCAAATCTCCACCCACAGTTTGTACATGGCTGGCTCTTTCTTGGCATTCAAATCTCCACTTCAGTGTCCCCTCCTCGGGGAGGCTCTCCTTGATCACCCAGTATAAATTACTGCTCCTTCTCTGTCACCGTCATGACAGGTTTGGTTTGTTTACTGTTTGGAATTCTTGTAGATGCTTTCTGAAATTTTTGTGTTCTTTTATTACTTTACTTCTTGCCTCCCCCAGTTCCCCTGCAATACAAACCCCTAGGTTTGATGTCTTTGTCTGTCTTATTCACCACTGCCCTGGCAGTGCCTAGAAGAGGGTCCCGTCATGATAAATAATCTATAAGCATTAGTTGAATGAAGAATGAGCAAACATCCTATAACTTAAGAAAAAAAAGACAAGGAAATTCAAACAGCCAATCAACAGTTGGAAAGAAAGTCAATCTAGTTAGTTTTCAGGGAGGTGCAAAAAAAAAAAATGCCATTTTCATCTATCTGATGGGGAAAAACTTAAAAGTTTGTCAAAATAAAGTCTTGGCAAAGTGTTGCAAACAGTGGAACTTTCAAGCATTACCCTGAAATGTCAACTAGTATACCCTTTTTAGAGAGCAATTTGGCCACATAAAATTGAAAATGAGCTTAACATTTGACTCAAGAATTCCACTTCTAAGAATCCACATTGGCTTTCATATTTGCCTAAGCAGATGTTACGAGAATGTTTATTGCAAGATTTTTGTATTAACAGAAAAAGTAAAGCAATGTAAATGTCTATTAATGGGGGAATGAGTAAAATGTGACATATTCATATATGAAATACTATACACCAACCAAAAGGGACTACTGTTATGTGTATGTGTGCAAATGTATAAATACATAAAAATCAAATGACTGTATCACCAAAATATAATTTAAAGAAAGGAAAGATGCACTTTGATATCATTTATATAAATAATACACATATATTCTATTCTAGTTATTGTTCAGGGTGTAAAACATGGAGTGGAAAAAAACCCACCACCAAGTGTTGTTACTTTTGGGGCAGGAGTTAGGGAATGGGACCTGGAGGATTTCTGATTGAAAGGAACTATGTTTGTAATGTTTTATTTGTTTCTGAAAGCAAATACAACCAAATATTAACAGTTAGTAATTCTAGATGTTGACCATATGGGTGTTCTAATCAATAACTTTTAATTTCTAAAATAAAAAAATCAAATAATAAAAATGAAGTCAATTATTTGGAAATGGGAGAAGATGGGAAAGATCACCAGAGAGAAGCAGAGACTCAGAGAGGAGCTGGGTCAGACTCCTGGCTATGCGTTGAAGGAGAGCAGCGAGGGGATGCTATTGGGGTCCGTGTCCCAATCTCCTTTGTTGGCTGGACAGTGCACCTATCACCCTCTGTTGCAAGTGTCAGCTGCAAACAGCTCACAGTTGTCCCCTCCTCTGGAGAATTGCCTCATCCTGCAGTCCCTGGGCTATGCTGCAGAAGACCTGAGGCCTGGCCTTACTCAACACATACTCTTCTCATGGCTTGGGTGAATGGCTAAGGTGAGAGTTGGTATGACCATGGGCATTTTTATCTCAAATACTTTACTAAAGCTTCCAGAACTTAAGGTAACTTGTACGAGCTTTTCCTGAAAAACCTAACCCCATGAGTTTTGAGGGGGAAGAACTGGATTAAAAGTAGTTTAAAATGACTAAAAATAAATCTTAAACCCAAGAAGGAAAAGATTCCCTACTCTTACCATATGTCCCCATCCAATCTCAATTGGCTGAGGTCCATAATGTGAAACAAACACACCTATTCCACAATTAGAAAAAAAGCGAAAAATTACAGAATGTCAAGACCCAGGAGATGTCAGTACACTTAATGGTGTGAATTGCCCCTAAAATGGGAGAGTGACTCCCTGATCATCCGTGGACAGAAGATTTGAAATCTGAAAGCGAGCTGGGCCCTGTGTGAGGGAAGCTGATTGCACTGCCCAGTAAAGAAGGCTGCACCTGCCAGAGATACACTCTGCTGTCTAGATCCTGTTGCCAAGAGCAGGCCCAGCACCCCTGTATCAAGTGGAGAAAAGCTGGATCCAAAGGCTCCTCACCTTGCTGCTGGGAAACCATAGCAGCAACCGTATGCAGAAGACCTTGCCACTGCCTGGGTTCGTGATTATTTGTACATGGCTTAAAGAACTAGACAAAATTGGATGGGATTCCCAGTTCTGCCATTGACTAGCCAGTGTGGGCTGTGAGGAAATTACTTAACTTCTCTGGTCTTCCATTTCCTTACATGTAAAGGGGGGTGACTGAAGCTTTCAATGAAATCATGCGTTACATGAATCTATATTAGGCACATAGCTAAAGTTGGTGCCTTGTCCCTGAGCTAATGCAGGCTTGGCTTGGCGTTGATGGCAACTCCTGCTGCTCTGTCTGGCCAGGGCCTACCTTCATTCCTAAAGGAATGGGCTATACTGAGAGCATGGGTGCTCCTACCAGAGCACCCTGTCCTTCCACATTCACGAGGGTTCTAGCTTTGCGCAGGCTGCAATAGCCTTCACAGCCCCAGAAAGGCAGCATCACTAGAAACTGAGGCTGAAGTGCGTCTATGATCTGTTTTTCTGATGCCATGCCAAAACATTTAATCTCTTAAAAATTTTTAAACGTATATGTCTCACCATTTGAAAGCTTGTGGTTGCATCAACACATAAAGTGGCACAATCACAATAGCTTATCACCAGCAGAGGTCAAAAGAATGTCCTGGAAAGAAATCCAGCTCCCTTTGCTTTCTCAATCCATTCTAGAGCAGCTGCATATTTGCCTGATATAATACATTTGGTGGCAAACAGACAGGTAGATGTTATCTCATGTAATTTCAGGATTTTGTTTCATTAGTGGATCAAAGGGGAACTGACTGTTTCCCAATTTCTTACCCACATCCATACCCCAAATTTATTCTTTTTCTTCCTGTTTACTTTTTTCTGGAAATACTTTGACATTTCAACTTCCTAGTAGAGATGGGTGATTGAACATACACGTTTGCTTTCTCTCCCTCCATAAACTCTAGTAACATAACAGTAAAGCAATAAAAAAATAATAATAATAAGACCTACTAGTACAAAAGACAGGAGAGGTAACTACACCGCAGGATGTTGGAAGCTGGAAAATGGATGGATGAGAGGACCCTGACTTAGAAAACCAGAAAAACCAAAGAAAGCTAAATTTCAAGCCTGAAGTAGGGAGAGATCAGAAGCAATTCAGTTAACACCCACAGACCTCCCATAGGCTCAGGAATTGGGAGTGTTGGGTACTCCTGAAGTGAGAGTGAAGATGGGGCCAAGACGGGATTGGTTGGAGGTCTCTTAAGGAGGTTTGATTACAAGATCCTACTGTGCTCTCTGTGGAGCTGGGCAATTGCCCTTTTGCATCCTGGTAAAATACAAGAAGGTTAATGATGGGAGACAGTAAGTGAGAGGTCTCTGGACTGGAGGGCTCAAGGCACAGTTGGGAGTAGGGTAGATGTCACAGTGAAAACAATGAGGTTCAGGTCTTCACCTGGCATTTGCAGAGCCCAAAGCAAGAGTTCCCATGGGGGCTATGGCTCCTGGCCTACCCCCATCCTCTGGCTACCCTGTCCCTTGCCTCACTGTCAGGGACCTCAAATGAGCCCCTGTGGAGACCCAGTTGTCCTGTTCAAGCTCTGTTAAACTCCAACAAACTGCTCCTCCTTGCCCATCCGCTGGTTTCAGAGGGGCACACACTGGTGGATGGAACTGTTCACCCTAAGGAGGACAGATTTAGAGAAGAGGCCCACACAGTCCCTGACAGCAGGCTTGAGGTCATTTGGGCAGGACTTCTGAAGCATTGTCTAGACATAAGGGGTAGGTCCCCTTGACTTTGGGGAAAGGCACTCCAAAGAAGGACCAGAGCAGAGTCTTTTAAAGAATGTTGCCCAGGATAAAGTGATCAACTGTCTGTACTGATTTTAGGACTGAAAGTCCTGCATCCCAGGAAACTCCTCAGTCTTGTGCAAACCACCATGGTTGGTCATCCTACCAGGCTTAAACGTGGTACTATATTTGCATACTTAACTCTGAGACCCTCCAGCCCTCTTGTTTTTGTTTAGTTCCCAGAGTGCTGGCACTAAGGCCTATGAATTCCAGGCATGAAATTAGGAGTCTTTCTCTGGGGAAACTGACCTACCCAAGAATAAAGAGCTAGACTCTGAGATGAATGAGTCCCCCTTAGATGCCTCTACAGTGAAGCCCAAAGTCAGCAAAGCCCACCCACCAGCTCAGAGCACCCAATCAGCTTTTCAGGGTGCTAGGCTTAAATAGAAGCAGATACCAAGGGTCACCAGACATTGAGCAAATTATTAGCATAAAATATTAAGACAAAAAAAGAAGAACACTAACAAACAAACTACTTAGAAAGAAACATATTATGCAAGGAGAAGAAAATTTTTAAAAATCTATGTTAATATCTTCAGAATCATGAAAGAAGATATTGCATTCATGAATAAAATAGCAGAAAATTATAAAAAGGGATTTTCAGGTAATAGAAAGAGTTCTTAGGAATTGACATGAGAACAGATATAAAAACTCCATGGACATATTGGAAAATAAAGTTGAGAACACCTCCACAAAAGGAGGAATATAAAGACAGAGATGGAAAGTAAGAGAAAAAAAGAAAAAGCAAGCTAGGGTCCAGTCCAGAAGGTCTAAAAGTCAAAAAACAAGTAGGAATTCAAGACAGAGTTATCAGGGGAGCAGAGAGAAGGAAACCATAATTCAAGACATTACCCAGAATGGAGGGACATAAATTTCCAGATTGAAAGAAGTCAGCAAGTGCCAAGCACAATGGATGGAAATATTCCTATGCCAAGACACTGGAGAAATGTCAACGGCATAGGACAAAGGGAAGATACTACAAGAGAAAAAAATTGTCACAGTTAAAGAATAAAAATTAAGAATGGTCTTGAACTTCTCATGACCAACACTAGAAGCTATAAATAACACTAGGGTCTATACAATAGAAAAATACCTTCAAATTTCCAAAGGAAATTTATTTTCAACCCAGAATTCTATACCTTGACAATATGTCACTTAATGTGAGTATGAAATATTCTCAGACACTCAAAGTCTCAAAAATTTTTCTTCAACAAACTATTGGAGGTGACGTCCTACCAAAGTAAATACACAAACCAAGAAAGAAAAGGTCCGGGGTTTAAGAAACAGAGAACCCAACACAGAGAAGAGATAAGGAGAATCATCAGGAGGATCTTGAGTGAAGGCTTTGGGGGAAACGTAGTTGAGAAAATGAAATTATTAAATAATGGTATGTCTGACTATTTAAAGAAGAGAGATAAGTAATTGTCAGAGAATTTGCAGTTGAGTTGCTAAAAAAGAAAATACCTGGAGAATTAAAGAAATAAGACAGACAAATATTAATTAGAAACAGAACAAAAAGTTTATGAAAACTGAAAACTAATTATAGTATACCACATAGATCAGCTGTGGATAGCATTTGTGTAACAATTACTGCATACTGTTCTAACCCAAATTGGGGTATACCTATCCTAAGAGGATGGGAAGAGGGAAAATGTGTGTTTGGCGGGAGATGAGGGAGCAGGAAGATGCAGGAGAGATCATGCAGGTGTCATCATTTTCCATAACAGGAAGACAATAGATAATGCCCAAGACTGAAAATTAAGAGACAGGAATATAAACATGCAATTTTAAGCAATATGAGTGTCTAAATCAAAAGAATAATTGTAAAAAGTTGGAAATACTTACCTGCTGGAAGAGGACAGTGGCTGTGGGGACGTCGAGGTCTGCTATTTTTCATAACACACATTGAAAAACTATTTTGCTCTTTAAATTATATGCATGGACAACTTCATAAAATCACCCTCCTCAAAAAAAGACATATTAAGGGATTTCTAAGTTATAACCTAACTTCCTTTTTATTTATTTCTTATTTTATTTCATTTTTTCCTATTCAAAGTTTTTTAATGCAACTATTTAAATATTTTTTATTTAATTAGATTTAATGGAATTGACTAAAATAACTGATAGAAGACCATAGTGGTATTGTTTGAGCTATAGGTGGTGTGTAGTTTATTAAATTGAAAAGATCCAACAATGTGGTTTTAGTTTTTCATTAGGAAAAGTACATTTTTTAATGAAGCATGAAGTTTACTAATTAGCTTTGTGTTCTTGAGCTGACTAGAGTGAAAATTTCACTTATTTAGAATTATAGGAAAATTAGATCTTCTAATTAATAGAATATTCTGATTTTGTAAGTGTGGTAGATTGGTTGCAAAAATGCTCTAATTCTCTACCTTTCTTACATGCATTCTCCATGTAACGTGACTTTGTAGCAACTCCCACTGACAGGTGGAGTCTATTTCCCCACCCTGGAATCTGGGCTGGCCTTATGATTTGTTTGGCCAATGGAATGTCATGGAAGTCATGGTGTGCTAGTTTGAGGGAGCCATGTATGCTGCCACACTTTCTCTTGGACCCCTACCACTGCCATGAAAACAAGCCAGACTATTTGGTGGGAAAATGGGAGACAATATAAATGAGAACACAGCAGTATTAGCCAAGGCCATGTTAAAATCTCCTGCAGCCACCCATGGGAGGGAGCCTGGCCTAGGTCAATAGAGCTGTCTACCCAAGCAACTGTTGACTGTAGAGATAAGAGGGAAACCAGCTGAGACCAGAACTGCCTAGCTGATCTGAGACCTCATGAGCAATTAAAAAAAAACCAAAATTTGTTGCTTTAAGCTACTAATTTTGGGATGGTTTGTTACACAGTACTAGCTAACAGATACACTAAGAGTTATCGACTTGCATCATAAAGGAGTATTCAACTTTCAAAGATTTAGAACGTAATAAAAAGGAAAAAGAAAATCACGTCCTTAACAAGAAACAGTCATGATGCCCTCCAAGTAAGGAAAAGAATCTTAACAGGAAAGCACTTGATCTTCTGAGGACCTTATACAAGAGGATATATACACCATGCAGAATAGAAGCCAGAGGGACCTGAGCATCCTGTATATAAAGGGAGGAAAATTGCTTTCGGTTTGGAGTGAGGCTCACAAGACCAGCTCCTAAAAAGGCAAGCGTAGAAAGAAGCCAGAATGGTGAGTGAGTGTCCAAGTTGGGATCCCATGAAAGAACAGGGATGTTTAAGATGTAATTCGTAGTTGTTTTCTGTGGAATGTAAGATGTAACACTTTCACTCACACAACTTATGGTTCCTATGAACTTTCTGTAAAATCTATAATGCTTACTCATGCTTTTATGTGATTGAACCCTATACAAGTAATTAGAAGGTGTTGCAAATTTTGAATCCAGGTTATTAGTGGTGGGCTGGAGGAGTGGTCAGGGAAGACATCATGAAAACCCAGAAGTTAGAGGCAATGGTAGCCATCAAAGTGAAATTCCTGAAAATATGCTTATATCAGGAGAAAACTTTAAACTTGTTGAGGGTGTGTACTTGGTAGTGGTCTGAACCAATTTGACTCAGACTGCTAAAGGAAGGAGCCCAGTGATGTCTCAGCTATGTAAGGCAGCATACAAGATTGTGGATACATTAGAAAATACGGTAGAAGTTAAACATACCTGTACTATACAAGCCAATCATCCTGTTCCTAGGGGTTTACCCAAATAAAATGAACACCTGTATTCACACAAATACCTGTACTTGAATGTTTATAAGTGGCCCTCTTCGTAGTAACCCAAACTGGAGACAACTCAAATGTCCTTCAACTAGAGTGTTGGTAAACAAAGTGTGGTATACCCACTTACTACTTAGCAATAAGAAGGAATGAACTGTTGAAACATGCAATAACGTAGATGAATCTCAAAGACATTGTGTTAAGTGGGAGAAACCAGACTCAGAAGCCTACTGCATGATTCCATTTACATGACACTTTTGCAAAGACAAACTATGGGACAGAAAATAGATCCACGGTTGCCTGAGGCTAGGGATGTGTGTAGAGGTTGACTACAAAGGGGCAGAGGGGAATTTTTTGAGGTGAAGGAAGTGCCCTGCATCTTGATTATGATAGTGACTACATAACCATGTACATTTGTCAAAACTTCAGAGCTGTACACAAAAAAGGGAGAATTATACCTTAATTTTCTAAAATGGAAAAAAAGTATTAGAATTGGAACCTTAGCCTGAAAGTGTTTTCAATCTACTTTTGGAGAGCAGGTACTATTGTTTTAAAAGATACAAGCATAATTGAACTAAAAACTCCTTGAAGGAGACAGATACAAATTGATAAAGCAAGAAGGGAGTTCAGAAAAGCTTGAGGAATCTTAAACAGCATAGGTTGGATTTAAGCTGGCTCTATATGAAGGGTGGGAATTAGGTAAATGGGAAAAAGGAGGAAAGTTATTACTATTGATAGAAACCAGTGCCACAGTGAACTTGGCATTCTCCCTTGCCCAGTCTTCTGTGCCTGAAACAATCCTCCAGAATGGTCTCTATGACTCTGAGGACCCCAAGCCAACTGCTTCTTTCCACATCTGTGTGATTCAAGACTAACTTCAGGGACCAACCCCACGGCATAGCAATTAAGTTCACAGCCCAGGGTTCACTGGTTCAGATTCTGGGTGCAGACCTACACACCATTTATCAAGCCATGCTGTGGCAGGCATCCCACATATAAAATAGAGGAAGATGGGCACAGATGTTAGCTCAGGGCCAATCTTCCTCAGCAAAAAGAGGATTGGCAGCAGATGTTAGCTCAGTCAGGGTTAATCTTCCTCAAAAAAAAAAAAAGACTAGTTTCGTTTGGAGACCTCAATTTGCGAAGATTACATGGGAAACTTCCTTCAAAATCAGGATTCAAAGAGGCAAAACTTGAGACTGTGGGAATTAACACTGGTTTTTACATTGATAGTTCCTTCAAAATAATAGAAAGATAAAAATGAGGGGGGAGGGAATTAAGAAATGAAATAATAATCATGAAATCAAGATGGATCAACTTTTCTTTGCCTGAGATGAGGATCAGTTGCAAAGAAGAAAAAAATATGTATTTCAGTTAACATTTATTTCTAGAGAATATGTTTGTTTATATTGAAGAATTCCAGGGGATAGGATAAAATCCTATTTGGAAAGAATATGATGTTTTAATCTGAAACTCTCCTTCATTTGTTGTGATAATTATCTGTCTCTAATTGGCATGTTTTTGTATTTCCACCTTGTTTAGAGATTAACTTGTCAAGAGGGTTCTTGCCCTAGGCCTATATATTTGGGCTGGGAATTATCCAGTATATCTTAAACTCTAAATGGTTTGGACAGCTCTTCTAATCAGCTTCAGAGTAAAGATTTGTGCAAAACCAAACTGGACATTACTCTTTGAAAACATATTCTCAGTTTTGGTTTGCACCTATGAGCTGTGATGAGAGCAGGACATTTGCCTGTGACGATAACGGGCAATGTCATTTCCAGTGATGTCCAAGTTTGGTAACTTAAGAGAGCAAACACCCCAAAGATATATTATAAGATTTTTTTCACATTAATTACTCAGGGCCAAAAGTAAACCAGGGTGAAATGCAGGGAAATCAGGCAGTTTATATAGAGCAAAAATAAGTACAGCCTCATTAGCTGTTTTTATTATTAATTTTAAGTGTCTAGCATGGTTTTAGCTCATGTTTACTTTCTTAGGTCAAGGAGTAGCCATAATTCTGCATTTCACTGGGATTTGTATTTAGCTCTTTTTGGTGAGGTTCTGAGCAAAATTTGGTTAGATTGGTACAGCAACAGCATTCATTAGCACGTAGCATTTATTGCCGACTAGAAACAGCGCTATAATGGGCAACGATGGTGTGTGGTGTGGGCAGCCCCCAGGAATAGTATCAAGGTTAATTAATTTAACTTGGAAGTTTTGAAGATTTTCAGACAGACAAATCTCAGAAGATTTCGTAGGCAAGTTTTTAGACCTCAAGGATATTCTTTGATGCTATCTGGGAAATTGTTGTTGACAGCATTTGGAATGAGGGTTTTAGGGAACAGTGTAACAGTTTGAATAACTGTTGACAGCATTCTCCTTGGTACATCATGCATTTTAGAAGTTACAAGAGCATTTAAACTTGTAAAATATTCAAACAATGTAAAAATATGCAGGGTGAAAATTAGTCTTCCTCTCCCCAACCTCATTATCCTGAAGTAATCATCAACGATGTAGTGTATATTCTGCCAGAATCTTTCACACACATACGCATGCGCACACACAAGCACACACACGCATGCACACACATCACACATACATACATACCCCAAATCAGCAATGTAGATATTACTGAGATTTTCCATAGAGAAATGGGGATGGATAAACTGCATATATATTTTTTATTTTTCAAAAATGGGGATCTCTCTCTCTATAGTTCAGCAAATCGCTTTTACATTTACTATTATCATGGGCCTTTTCTGTGTCAGTCCTTATATAGTTCTTGAAAATCTCTATAAAATTCCATAACTTGGTTGCACAATGTAAATATTGCCCTTCTGATGAACATTTAGATTATTTCTAATTATTTGATATTAAATGATATTAAATCATGATACAATAAACTTTTGTATATATCACTTTGTGCGAGTTTAGACATTTCTGAAGGATAGATTACTAGATGAAATACTGCTGGGTCAAAGAATATCCAAAATGGATGAATGATCAGTTGCAATCAGTAATTTATTCAATAGTCTAACTTTCCCCCATTAAACTGAAATGTCACTTCTAACAAAGAATAATTTCTCATCTATGGTGAATCTGTTTCTGAATTCTGTTCCATTAGTCTTTTTTTTTTCTATTCCTGTTCAAATACCACACCATTTATTATAACTTTAAACTAAAATTTTCATTTCTTAATTTAATTATAAAAATAATAATAACCATAAATTTAAGTGACTAGTCAAGTAACTAGACTTGCAAGAAGCAGAAGTTCAGTGTCTGAAAGCTCCTTGAGGTCAATTCCACATTTTTTCATATTTGTGCTCATGAAGACTGCAATGATACCTGGCGTATAACAAGCACTTTTTGAGTGAACAAATCCAACAATTCACCTCTTTTACACAAATTGCACAAAAATTATAAAACTAACAGTCTGGTTATTGTTATTGATGATTTTTTGCGGCATGTTTTATACCAAGTGATTGTTCAGATCATGTCAAGTTCACGTGATCTTTGATTCAACCACCCCGTGAGTTAAAAAGCAGAAGTTAGAAAAGGAAAGCAGAGGTGAGAAAAGCTTTGTGTATAAATTTTCAGGAGTATCTTTAATATTAAAATATCAACAATAAACAGAACAAAAGAGACTAAGCGTCTGTCAATGGAAATGAAAACGAATAAACTGCTAGATCTCTCAAAATTTGGAGTATTGCATTGTTAGCAAAAATTTTGAAGACAACTTAGTAGTAGAAATGACTATGATATTGGGTTAGGTAAAAAAAAACCAGAATATGCTATAAGTAATATTTTTTTCCTATATCCAGCCTTGTTTGAAAAGTAGTCTAAGGAGACATCACCGCAAAATTCTATATGCATGCAGAAGAGCACTAAAAAAGAAAATTGGTAGATAATGGACTGTTCATATTGTGGAGGTGACAGAACTATGCATAATATTTTGTTTCATTTTCATTTTAATTAATAGCTTAATAATGCTTATACAAAAAAAGTTTAAGCCTATTTAAGGACATTGCTAAAAAAAAGATTTTGTGTAATGGACAATGTCATAGCCTGAGTCCTGTAGAAAATAAACCCAAGGCAAAACTTATGTGCTAATGCATTGGGTGGATTGCAAAAATGTCCCCTGTTCTCTGTTCCTCTCTCTATTCATGCATTTGCAATGTGTCTCCATAACTCCCCTCATCAAGGGGTGGAATATATCCCCCTACCCCTCAAATCTGGATTAGCTTTGTGATGGGTTTTGCCCAATCGAATGTGGTGATGTGGCAGTTCTAAGCTTAGGCTTTAAGAGATCGTGCATGCTTCCGCTTGCTTTCTTGGGACCCTGCTCAGCTGCAATGAGAAACAAAGCAGGGCTGGTTTGCTAGAGGATGAGGTACATGTGGAGCAGTAATGAGCTATCCTAGACGACCCAACTCAGCCAACCTAGCAGTTGACTAAAGCTGAGACCAGAAGAATTGCCCAGCTGGGCCCAGCCCAAATAGCCAACCTACACAACTGTGACCTGAATAAATGCATGTTGTTTTAAGCCACTAAATTTTGGGGTATTTTGTTATACCCCCAAAGCCAACCCTTCCATGATTTATTGGGAGTGCAAACGCAATGAGAATGAAGGAAGAAAAGAGAAGAGAGGCAAGGAAGGTGATAAAAAAATGCAAAGAGGTATATTTCAGAGCTAGCCAGTTTCACAAAAAAGTGTGATAACTTGGCCATGGCAGATGTCTTCTGGAAGGACCTTATGGAGACACATCTTAGAACAGGCTGTCAAAGGGAAGGAAGAGAAAAGAATTTATCTGCCAGCTGCTTTCAGCTCCTGTCTTTCATTGGTCCAAGTTTGCTCCACTGGGCATTATTACTCATGCATTTCTGGATTGTGTTACACTGTCCTTCTGGTAGTCACCCCAGGGAAGCTCGAGCTCATGAAAGTAAAGATGACAGCAGCATGCTGGGTGAACATGGTATATTGTTTACAAAAGTGGTCTCACTTCTCCACTTGGCCTTGTATCCATCCACGTTGCAATGTGACTTTGCAGTTCCTTCCAGTAATAGAACCTATTTCTCCATGCCTTGAATCTGGGCTGGATTTTCCACTTCCTTTAGCCCATAGCATGTGAAACAAGCAATTTTGTGCCAGTTCCAAGCTTGGACTGCAAGAGTCCTTGCATACTTTTGCTCTCTCTCTTCAGACCCTTGCCTCTCTATGTGAACAAACCAGGACTAGCCTGGTGGCCAATGACCCAGTCATCCCCATTTTGTACCTGTCAACAGCTAGCCAAATGCAGGCAGCAGAGCCACCTAGCTGATCCACTGCTGACTGCATATGCATAAGGGTGCTCAGCCAAGACTAGAATAACCACTCAACGGAGCCTAGCCTAAATTGCTGACCCATTGAATCAAGAGCTAAATACATAACTTGTTTTAAACTGCTAAGCTTTTGGGTAGATGCAGCAATAAATAAGTATTTTATGCAGCAATAACTGATGGAATGAGCTTGCAATGAGTGAGTGGATCACACTTATAGAATCAAAACTTGAAAAGGTCCGTATTTTTAAAGATTCAAGGCACTCTAAGCATGCAAACTTGCCTGTGACATTGTCTTTTTAGACTGAAAGGTACTGTTGCAAATTGGCTTTCTAATTAGTCAAGTTCCAATACAATGAGTTTTTAAAAATTCTTTCTTTTAAAAGTAATATATGATCCTGGCAAGCAGCCTTGCTTGCTTTTTGTACTGAAAAAGTGTTAATAATCTGCTCGCTTGTTTTTCATTAATTATAGCTTAATTTCCTGTGCAGTGGGATGGATTGTTTTTTATAACAATAAAGCCTGATGGAAATGTTTACTTAGATCTGTCATCCAAAACAATGGACATATGTTACTTGTTTTATAGGCAGAGAGGTATTATTCTCCATCTCCAGGAAAAACACTCTCATATGAAGAATTATGACTTCTTAGTTTTATTAGCTGTAACACAGGTCTAATGGTGGCATAATTAGGAATTCGGATCATAATTGCTTCAGTATTTTCAGAAAAAGGTTGAAAGTTTTCCTTTTGCTTTAGAACTACACGATGAGGTTAGTGCATCTGATCCCTGGCTAATGAAGAAAAATGAACACTAAGTGTGTCAAGACCCAATTGAGGGCACTAAGGAGGCACTTTACTTTCTAATTAGTTCTAGGTAAGTAGCTAAGGCAGAAGAGCAATGCTATAAGCAGGTGCTCAGAAATCTAAGCATCAGAGACAAGCTCTACATTTTCACCTCATAATATAACAAAATATTTAAGTGGATTTTGATTAACTCAGCCTCAAAGATGGAACAAGTTATACCTAAGTGTTTGCATCCCTTTCAGTCTTGCTCCATATCACGGTTTCTCAATCTTGGCGCTATTGACCTTTTGGGCCAAGTAATTCTTTGTTGTGGAGGCTATCTTGTGCATTGTAGGATGTTTAGCAGCATCCCTGGCCTCTATGCTCTAGATGCCAGAAGCCCCTCTGCACAGTTGTGACAACCAGAAACTTCTCCAGACATAGTCCAATGTCACCTGAGACACAAAAGTGTCCCCAGTTCAGAATCACTGCTCCAACTCAGTATCGTTATGAGGTCTCTTGAATGATGTTATGGTTCCTTGGGGGCTGCTGCAGAAAGTGACGGGGACACCAAATAAGTGAGACTCTGGGTTCCCCAACCCTACTTCAACTAGAGAAGGTCTAGTTTTGTTTGTTTAGTAAGTCAGATTTTATTGTAAAATTTGTCAGAAAATAAATTGATGCTAAATCCAAAGTTTTTTAAAAAATTCCTTTAAATCTGGAACAACATTAGTGCAAAGATTCAAATATTGGTAACTAAAAACCCTTTTCTAAAAGGAGTATCTAAAAAGCATGCAAAAGCCTGTTACATTCTAAAGCTGTCGGTTATCTACCTTTTGAGAAAACTTTTGGCCCATACAGTCATAACTCAAGTTTTTGGTAGAGGCATCATTTATAGTCAGCATCTAGGAAGAAATATAGCAACCTCTTAAGAATTTGAGTCATGATTCCCATTCTGAAAAGGGATGCCTCTGGTCACAAAATAGGCTGATCAAGAGGGCATGGAGGGCTGGCAGAACCCACTACAACTGCTACCTACTAGGCGTTACTGGGAAAGAACTTAAAACATTCTCTTGCATGACTCAGAAGAATTAAAATGCTAGTTTCTACAGTGAAATTCAGTCTTATTTTAGCCACAAAACCTCTTTTCCAAATGAAATTTTATATAAAATCTTAATATATAAAACAGATAAAAGAGAAGTTTTACAGAGTGAAGCAGAAAGTTATGGGCCCAGAGGCTCAGCCATGCACGATGTTAGAAAGACTGTCTCCGCAGAAATACAGCCATGACGATCTATACAGACATTTACACATCCATAGGACAGCTATAATCACTATAAAGATTTACTTATGGAATGGGCCAGTCAACTCTGCTACAGTTGCACACCCACACTCTCTATATGCTTATTTGATTTTCTACAAAGTTTTGCAATTACTTTTTTTATGAGTTTTCCTATTTCATTACACATCATAAAATTGAGCAATATTCCTAGAGGAGCATACATAATTAGTCAACCAACGTTATTTAGTGCTACATGTATTTGGATAACATCTGATGCCCAGTTGGCAATATTCTTTCTGGTTACAAAATCAACCTTTGTTCTTTATAATCAAAGTAGCAAAGCTAAAATTTTTCTTGAATGTCTGATTTATTTTTATTGAGGTATAATTTACATAAAATGAAACATCGTTCTTAAGTGTTCAGTTTGATGTTTTTTGACAATTGAATAGGCCTGGGTAACCACCACCCAAAACAAGATATGGAACAATGTCATCACCCCAGAAAGTTCTCTTGTGCCCTTTTCTAGTCAAATTCTTTCCCAGAAGCAGCCACTTTCTAGGTTCAATACCACAGATTAGTTTTGATTGCTCTAGACTTCAGAGAAGTAGAATCATACAGTATACATTCTTTCAGGTCCATTTTTTCCGCTTGTTACAATGTTTGTAAAATTCATTTGTGTTGTTTCTTGTATCAGTAATTGCTTCCTTTTGATTAGTAGGTAGTATTGAAAGGCTCCACGCATCCTTAAAAGATTCTCTTCATACACTGATTTGTATGTATCCAGGACACATTTTAGAATGCAAAATCTCTACTAAAGTGGGGTTTTTGAGCAATTTTCAGTCAGATATAGTTTTCATATGATAGACACCAATTTGAAGTTAATCTAGCCCTGAGAGGGGGTCTTTGCTTTTCCATTCGCTTTTGTTTTCCAAAAGCATTTCGAAATCATGCAAAAAATACAGACGCAAAACCTGTGCTTGTGCCTCAGTGGTAAACATTTTAGCAATTTACTACAGCCCTTCTAACATGCTCATCAGCTTTCAAGGCAATTAGTTTGTGTAAAAATAATCAACACAAAAGCAAAGAGCTAAATTCACAGCAGTTGGTCTTCAAAAGCATTTCCCTTTTGCATGACAAGAATGATGGACCTAATGAGAAAAATTCTACCTCCTTGAACTTTGGGGGAGAAAATTACTTTGATCTGTCACTTGCGACTGCTATAAATTTCTTAGTGATAAAACGTGATGAAACCCTATAGGCCTGTAGGAACATTTTAAACGGTACTTGGGGGATAAGTACTTAATCCAAACATTAATGTTGGCAACGCCCATCTATGTAAATCAGTCTCCAGGTGTGTTCATTTTAAGTCAGTTGCTCAATACACATTCTTGGTTACCTGCTACGTTCCAGGTGGAAAGCCCACTACAAATCAATAAAGATCAATGAGTCACGGTTCATGACATATGTCTATAAATTTATTACGTTATTTTTTTAATTCACTTTTTTTCCTCTGCCCAACTACTGAGACCTTATTGGAGCAATTAAACTAAATAGAAACCAGAGGTCCAAGAGAAATTTAGTATATGCCACCTTTCTTTTATAATCTGTGCTTGCTTGGTTTTCCAAGGAATCTGCGTAAGTTAACAAACACGGTGTGTGTGTGTATACGAAGGAAGCACACAGTCTTTCTCTGAGCAGAACGGAGCATGAAGAGAGATTCCTGGAGAAGAAGATGGGAAAATCAAATATTGCTAGAGACAGCACAGATTTTTCTCACAGTGAAGGCAAAGAAGCATGGATGAAAGTGGAAATGCACAAATGCTTTTTCAAGCCTCTTCTTCCCACATGTTTGCTAACGTCCCAAAGCAAGTCACATGACCAAGCCTGAAGTCAGCGCAGGAAGGCATTACCAAAGCGGGTGGGTACAGACGAAAGTGAGAAAGGGACCTGTGAACTTCAGTGGAGGAACTCAGCCAGCCTGAAAGAATTCCTATAGAGAGCAAGATAGAGAACAAATACCCCAAACTCTAGGAGTTTTGCCTGGCTCTTCCCTTGGCCTAGACTGCTCTTGTTTGGTTCCTCATTCATTCAGTCTCAATTTAAATATTCTTCCTTGAAGAGGCCTTGCCTCAACACTCTAAAGACACTCCGCCCCTTATGATTTTCTATCATAGCACCCCTTCACATTTATCACAAGCTACCGACAATGAAATAATAATGTATAGTGATATTATGTATTTTCCTACTTGACTATTGACTTCTCCTGTCTCCCTCACTAGACTGCCCATTCCAGTGATGCTGGGCTTGCTTGTACCAGCGCTTAAAGACCAACTGTTGCATTTTTAGGAATTCTATGAACCTGGTGACATCATGTTGGTGACCTGAAATCAACCGCAGCAGGAATATTTACTCCATAGAAAGTGGCATAAACTACAAAGCAGGTCTTTGATTTGGGGAGAGACACGCAAGAAGGAGACGTTAAACACATACTAGTACACACTGGTCATGCTTTCCAGGAAAGCAGTAGCTTGTCTGTCTTTTTCCTCATTTCCTCAGCATGTAGCACACAGCCTTTGCACATTAGCACTCAATAAATATTTGTTGAATAAGAGAATGAATTGTTACATTAATGAACAAGTAAGTGAGTGAATGAATGTCACATGGCCAATTGGTAGAAAATGGGTCTAGATGACAGCTTTCTGATTCCTGATGCCCTGAGGGCTCTGAAAATCCTGTAACATTGAGAGTCTTCACCTACCTGACACTAAAGTGGGGATTGACTTGCCCCAGTGGAGCCCTCCATGTCTATATGATAACTTCCTTTTGTCCAGAACTTGACCTTATAGACCTGGCTAATATAACTTGTACTGACTCAACTACCTGCAACTACCCTCCCACCCCAACCTAATACCATGATATGTGATGATGTAGGTTCTGCTCACCCTGCCCCTCTAGCCTGGGTAACTTCTGGATTCTGCCTAATTTCCTTCTTATTCCTTTGGGACTCTAAGTTCACAATTCCACAGGAGACTCAAGACCTGATGATCTCTTATTCCTAAATATGTCTTGAATTCTTCCATGCTTTCAATCCCCAGTGCCACTACCCCAGTCTTGGCCACTGTTATCTCTGGCCAGGACTGCTGCAGTACCTTCCTAACTGATCTCACCTCACCCACTATTGCCCCTTCCATCCGTTCACTACTTTGGAGCCACAGTGATCATGTCACAATCCTGACTACTCCCTCAACTGCCACTCACTCCCACACCACTTAAAGGTTTCTCAGACTTCCTCTTGCTCTTAGGATGAAGTCAGCTCTTTCTAAGTTTGTCAGCAAGGCCTGCATCCTTTGACCCCAACCTATCTCTCTAGCTCTTGGACTAGGCTTTTTGTTCCAGTCTCTGGAGCCTTCTTTCAGGCTCGTATCTTGCCATTCTCCCTCCCCTCACAGGCCCTTTGCACATCCTATTGTCTCTGGCTCTAATCCTCTTCCTCTACTTCCCCCATCCTTCAGATAACTCCTACTACTCATCTTGCATCATCATGATTGACTTTGCCTTACTGGTTGTGTCCAATTGCAATTCTGTGTTCTCATAATACCATATAATATCTGTTTCTAAAGCATTAACGATAGGTACTGTTTGTATGAGTATTTGTATTATCAGTTTGCACGAGTATTTGATTACTCTCCATTCCCCTCACTGGGCCACTGCACTGTAAGGAAGTGCAGGAACCATGCCTGGTTTTGCTCACCATTATCTCTCTCTCTTGTTCTCTCTCTAACTACGTTACAGAATGGATGAACAAATGACAGAATGCCACAGAGATCAATATAAATGGGTCTTCAATTATAAGTGCTCCATAAGTGGAGAAATATTCCATTTTATATTTTCTCATGGGACTACGAGACTATTCAAGAAGCAGAGTTCTCTGATTTTCTCCTGCTCCACTGGTTTCTTGCCTTTAAAATAAATATTCGGTACATGCTAATCTCACCCGGTCACAGCTCAGTCTACTCCTTTCTAGCTTAAACCACCCTGGATACAATAAAATCTCTCCTCCGAGTTCTTCAGCACCCTAATTTTGCCAAGTTCATACATCTTTGTCATTTCTTGTCTTTTACAACCTCTTGCAGCTTTTGACACCATTTATCTTCTCCCCTTTTTTCCACTTTCTTAAAAAAAACTGTGATTGTGGCAAAATGCATGTAACAAAATTTACCATCTTACTCATTTTTAAGTGTACTGTTCAGCGGTGTTAAGTATATTCACATTGTTGTGACATCAATCTCCAGAACTTTTTCATCTTGCAAAACTGAAACTCTATGTTCATTAAACAACAACTCCCCATTTCCTCTCCCCCCAGCCTGTGGCAAGTACCATTCCACTTTCTGTCTCTATGAATTTGACTACTCTGGATACATCATATAAGTGGAATCATATAGTATTTGTATTCTCTCCTTTTTGAAATTATTTTCCCCTTTGCCTTCCATGATATCCAGCTGGTCTCTCTCAGTTTCCTCTACACCCCCTCTCCAAAGTTCCCCTTCCCGTCCTGGCACTTCCCTTCCTGTGACAGTTTGGGTTTCCTCACCACCAGAACCTTAAACAGGAATTTGTGTGCAGGTAGCTTATTCCAGAGGTGATCCTAGGAAACAGTGGTATGGGAGTGAGGAAGTGAGACAGGAAAGAGAAAAACTGATAAAAGATGCATTATCGATAAACACCCACTGCCATTATGGGCAAATGGAGCTCAATCCAACTGGGAGCTCTGAGGGACAGTGTGGGACACAGCTCAGATCTGAGCCCACTAAATGGGAGGAGGCCTGGGTATCTATCTGCCAACAACTCCCAGTCCTCTCTGGCTGGGGGCTCTTCCTAGGAGCTTTAACTCCATGCGTTTCCAGGCCACTCACTGCATGGACAACCATGTTCCATGAACAGAGCGGCCTCAAGTAGAGGGTGAAAGTGCTCACAGAGGAGATATGAGAGACGCCGAAAACACCTGCTAGCGTCTTCTTTTCTTCCTTGCCCTTCTCATTCTACACATGGTCTCGGCTGATGTATCTCAGCAATGCTCAAGCCTTCCATTACCTTCTATATGCTGAAAACTTCCAGTTCTTTAGTCCATATTTTCCTGATGTGATCTGGATCCTTATATATTCATCTGCTTACTGGACACCAACTTCTAGGATTGCTTATGCATCTAAAAAACATCACCAAATCTCTTCCTCCTCCTCTAGTCCTAATTGTGGCTGGGTGCTCTCTCCCTCTGGTTACCGCTTCCCCCCCCTACTGTGGTTAATGGAACTGTGACCCCCTGGGTCTCCTGGGCCAGAAATCTGGCAGTCACCTTAGATTCCTCCCTCACCATTACTTCTCATGGCTGATCAGTTATTAAGACCTGTCAATTCTAATTCCTTAGAAGCTCTCTAATCTATCTCTTCCACCATCACTGTTACTTTCTCAGTTCAGGTTCTTATCATCGCTCACCTTCAATATGCTCCTAACTTGACCTCATCCCTCAATTTAAACTTCATCCAGTCCATGCCTTATGCAGCAGGAGTAATCTTCAGTTGTAAATCTGGTCACATCACTCCTCTGCTTAAATTCTTTTAACGATGCTTGATTGTCGCAGTCGCTTTAAAACTCATTTTTATTTTGTCAGTTACAGACAGGCAGAATTTTCTTGTTTGCAGGTTTTTGGAGAAAGTGGTAAACAATAGGAATTAACCATTCCTTAAATATTTGGAACATAATACTGTGATAAAACCGGTTAGACATGGAGTGTTTTGGAAAAAGAGGTCTTTGACGATCAATTTATGTTCTTTAATTCTTACTGGTTCATTTAGCTTCGCTCTACTTTGATTGTGTTTCAGTACTTTTCTAAGAATTTTTTCATTCCATCTAGGTATTCAAAGCAATAGACAGAGTAGTTCATAATATTCTTCTTTAAACTTCTGTTGCATGTATAGTCTTTCTCCTTTACTTTATGCATTTATATATTTGCAAATTCCACTCCCTCCATTCAGTCTTGCCAGGAATGTTTCTTATTAAGCTTTTCAAAGAATTAGCTTTTGGTTTGGCTGAATTATTGCTATTTGCTATTATTTCTATTGCTCACAGTTTCATAGACATCAGCCATTATTTTAATGTTTCCTTTGCCTTTGGTTTATTAGATTTGCTCTCCTGCTATTTTTCATATTCTTTATTTGCATGCTTAGCCCACTTGTTTTTTTAACCCTTTTTGGTTTCTTGATGTACGTATACAGCTATGTATTTTCTTCTAGGTAGTGCTTTTATGTTTCTCAGAATTTGACATGCGGTGTAAAAGAGAAAACTTCATTTCTCCCTCTACTACATACACTTCTGACACTGAATGTGGGGGTTTTTTCCAAAACTGACCAATTCCTCAACACCAGCTGGGTATTCTACCATCCAGATCAATCCTGACACTATCTACCTGGAGTTAGCCTCAGATCCCACAAGTTAAGGACTCGGTCCCCACCAGACTGCCCCTGCTTCAGATGCCAATAACAAGTCCACACCTCCCAGACTTCTAACCAACTGGCTATAAATCTGGGGTTCCCACAACCCCGTTCTCATGTTTGATAACTTTGTTTGAATGGCTCACAAAACACAGGAAAGCACTTTACTTACTATTACATGCAATATAAAAGGGTATAACTCAGGAAGAGCCAGATGGAAGAGATGCGTAGGGTAAGGTATGTGGGAAGGGATGCAGAGCTCCCGTGCCCTCTCTGGGCACGCCACTCTCCCAGTACCTTCATGTGATTGCCAACCCAGAAGCTCTCCAAACTCCTTCACTTAGGATTTTTTTGGAGGTTACATTACATGGGTACAATTGATTAAATTATTGGCCATTGGTAATTAAGCCAACCTCCAATCCCAAGTGAGGCTGAAAGTCCCAACCCTCTAATCACATGCTTGATTTCCTTGGCAACCAAACCCCATTCTGAGGCTACCTAGGAGCCCCCAGCCCCCAGCCGTCCATTAGCAGACAAAAATACACGTCATTTCAGAGATTCAGTGCTTTAGGAGCTGTGTGCCAGGAAATGGGGTCAGAGACCAAATATATAGTTCTTATTATGTCACAGGTGTTTCATTACCATTCTTTTCTAAATGTTTCCTAATTCAGATGTATTATAGAGTAGGAAGGTGGGAGTGCATGACTTAACCTCTTAAATCTCTGAATACTGTCGAAGAAGGAATCCCTCTTGAAGTAGATTCCGTGAGAACAAAGCAAAGAGATCACAAGAAATATTGAAAGTGAAAATACCAATTTCTTTCATGTGTTTGAATGTAAGTGATGTCTCTTATCAGTCCTCTCTGGAAAATCAAGCCCTGGGAGAGGGAAGAAAAGAACCTTTGAAGGAATGAAAGATGGCACATTAATGACTGTAATTAATTTAGACTGTTTTCCAGAAGCAGCATCACCTTGTCCTGGATGCCAATCAGAGAAAATTTTATGAGACTTCCTTCACGTTTGTTGTTATTAAATAAGAGAATTAAAACCTGTTTTATCAAATAATATCATTAGCTGTTTATCCTGATTACAGCAACCTTATCTGGTTTCATCTTATAAATGTCACATTGTTTTCATTGCAGTTAAAAAATTAAATAAAATTATGTACTGGTTGTCAGACCAATTTGTTTTTAGCAGTTTATGCTATTCTTTTAAATACATAGAGATAATTTGATCATGATAGCTAATGAAATTTAAGAAATTCTTTCTAATTTTTAATACGTGAATCTTATTTCATTATTCTCAAAAACAGAACACCAGAATATAACACACACACACACACACACCCATGTACTCGCATACAAACGTATATTTCAAAGAAATACTATGCTTTGTCATACTCCTTGCTTCACAAATAGTTTATATATTTTAGATATGTTGAATAATTTACAAATTAAGTAATAAGAAGCAGAATATTGGCTTATCTTTTTTATAACTTACTTCAAATTGATAAATTTTTATCACATTTTTGGTAATATGCCCTACAAGGTGCATTCTGTAAGGTTAATATTTCCATATGCATTATAACATATCTATTTGTACAGAACAATGATGTCCCACTTTTTTCTGAAAGATCATATGAGTTTGGTTGTTTTTTAAAAATGAGGCCTGGCTTTGCCAATTAGGTCATTCCAGGGACTTTTCCACAAACTTATCTGTAGCTCTGAGATTTTGATAAAAAAGAAAAATGTATTTAAGGCATGTAATACCTTAAGGCATTTTATTAAAATATTTTATTTGCAAAGTTGTATAAAAAATAGCAATATTTTGGTTTTTCAAAACCTTTCAGAATATATCTCTAGTTGAAAGAGTAACAAACCTAGTTAATAGTATTTGATTGTTCTTGATAAAGCCTTTTTGCTATTCCTCCCAGAAATTGAGATATTGAACAACTCTAGTGATTGGGGTAGAAATCCATTTGCAAGTTTGGGGGGGGTTCAATCATGTGCTTTCAGCAAAATTGAAGGAGGGGTTTGTAAAGTTCATAGCTGACAGAATCATTAAAAGATTTTGAAGAGAGATCACAATGTGATTTCAGTGTATATATGGAAAGTTCAAACAGTTGAATGTCATTGCTATAACAAAAGTGCTTCCAATCTTATGTTCTTGTTTATAAGAACAAGCTTTCACACTGATTATATACATAAAAAAAGAAGAATAGAAATAGAATCCATGGGGCTAGCCTGGTGGCATAGTGGTTAAGTTCACGTGCTTTGCTTCAGAGGCCCAGGGTTTCCAGGTTTGGATCCCGGGCACGGGCCTATACACTGCTCTCCAAGTCATGCTGTGGCAGCATCCCACATACAAAACGTACAGGAAGATTGGCATAGAGGCTAGCTGAGCAACAATCTTCCTCAAAGCAAAAAGAGGAAGATTAGCAACAGATGTTAGCTTAGGGCCAATCTCCCTCAGCAAAAAAAAAAAAGGAAAAGAAAAAACAAAACATAGAATCCATGATCAGACTCAGACCCTTCTAGCAATAAAGAAATATTTATGTTCTTCATATATATCCATAAATAGATGAATTGGGAAAAAGTCTCATTTATCTCAATAAGAGATTTTTGAGGAAGATTAGCCCTGAGCTAACTACTGCCAGTCCTCCTCTTTTTGCTGAGGCAGCATGGCCCTGAGCTAACATCCATGCCCATCTTCCTCTACTTTATATGTGGGATGCCTACCACAGCATGATGTGCCAAGCAGTGCCATGTCCGCACCTAGGATCTGAACCGGCGAACTCCGAGCCACTGAGAAGCAGAACGTGTGCATTTAACTGCTGCACCACAGGGCTGGCCCTGCAAAAGATTTTTGCTTTTATGTTAATACTTACTTATCAAAAATTTATAGTAGATTTATCATGGTTTTATCAATTGTCAGATACCAATAATTGCAATGTTATTACAATACATTTTAAACATATCAACCTTTGTGGTCATAAGCAATAGAAAAAATTTTTCAATTTATTATACATATTTTTGGTGCTTAGAAGAATGCAGAATGATCAATAAAAACTTTCAAATATAAAACAAATTACTTTAGGATAAAATTCTGTAGGGGGACCATAATACAAATTGGATTTCAAGCAGTGAAAGAAATGATGTAAACTTTCTATCCTTGGAGACTTTCTTCTTTTTAATGCATGATGCTAAATTTCAAAATGCCATTCCTATTTAGATTCCTTTGGATACACTTCAAATGTAATGTAACAGTGTTATTACATCATTGGATTCAGCTTGAAATTTGCGAGGGGATCTATAGTTTCTCAACATTAGTTGTGGGATATGGCAGCGATGATTTCAAGCCCATCGACTTGAGACACCACTTCTAGAGAAACAGGCTCGTGTGTGGGCAGCATCAGGGCCACACAGCTTCCCAGCCACACTGTAAGGATGCTTTGGACCTGGGATGGGCCATGGCAGAAGTCTAGGCAGGTATCTCAGAAAAGATCCTTTTTCCTACTAGCTGCTGGCACAGCCAACCTCTCATCTCAATTTTCATGGCTCTTCCAATGAAATTCCAAGTTCCTGCAATTCATGGCTCTTGATATTAAGGAAAATCATACAAAACTTTGTGTTTTTGTGTCACGCTGGAGTATTCTTTAACAAGCCTGCCTGAGGGTCACCTGATGGGTTAGGGAAGTGCGGTCCAATGGAGCTTTACGCGCGGATGAAAGTGTTCTATATCTGAGCTGTTTCACATGGTGACCACTAGCCACATGTGTCTATTGAGCATTTGAAATATGGCGAATGCAATAAGGAAGATAATTTTTGACTTTATAGCAGTTCAATTTAAAATTTACATAGCCACATACAGTCTGGCCACCACATTGGACAGAACAGCTCCAGCCTAATGTATGTACCTGTGTTTGATTTACTATTAACTATTGATTAGGGTCCAGACTCTCCAAAGTTAAATGTTAACTTCCAGAAGACTGATAAGTTGCAAATTTGATTTCAGTCCCCTACTACAGGGCAATAAAACAGTGTTATTGCCTGGTAGTACATTAACCAGTTTTCTATTTAATTAACAATCTTATTTCAGCATTTTTTCCTCCGTTGACAATATGTAGTTCAGTCTTTTGAACTCTCCTTTGAACCAGCTTTACCATCCTGTTATTTCTGCCATTAATGAGTTTCTGCTATTAATTGACACATGTTCCCTATGTATTAGTGAAAAAGTGTTGCTTTTGAAGTTTTTAAAAATTATACTCTGATGTTTCCCATCTGACTTCGTTTACCGTTTACTGAGTTCATCGAGTCCTCAGACTCTCCTCCCGGGTATGATCTGGACGCACCCTCTAATGACTCAGATCTGTTGGAAACCCAATTCCTGTTTTATTTGCCAGAGGAAAGAATATGGATTTTAGAGTCAGATAGAGTGGATTAAGATCCCAGCTCTGCCACTTCAATCACTGTATAACCTGGAAAAAGCCATTCTGGTAAAAAGAGTAGGAACTACCTAAAGAGGTTGCTGTGCGGAACAGATGCAACAGCATAGTGATAAGCTCAGCACAGTGCTGAGCACAGTCAGCGTTCGATTCAAACGAGTGGCATCTCTTCTCTGGTTTCTAGTCCGATCTCCTTTCTCCAGGGTTATTGGCCTCCAGCCTTGGAGAGTTCCTCCACTCTGGAAGCTTTCTTCTGTCCCCACCCTTTGCTGTATGACGTTCACTGAAGCCACTGTTATGGGCTGAATTGTGCCCGCCCCCCCCAACTCATACATTGAAGTCCTACCCTTCATTATCTCAAAATGTGACAGTGTTTGGAGATAGTGTCTTTAAAAAGGTAATTAATTTAAAATGAGGTCATGAGGGTGGGCACTAATCCAAAATGAGTGATGCCATAGGAAGAGGAAATCAGGACGCAAACATGCACAGAGGGACGACCATGTGAGGACACAAGGAAAAGACGGCCGTCTACAAGCCAGAGAGGCCTCAGAAGAAACCGATCCTGCCAACACCTTGATCTTGGATTTCTAGTCTCTAGACCTGAGAGAAAATTAATTTATGTTGTTTAAGCCATCTAGTCTATAGTACTTTATTGTGGCTGTCCTAGCAAACTAATGCAGCCACTTAAAAATTAAACGTCTATGGGGCTGGCCTGGTGGTGTAGTGGTTAAGTTCATGTGCTCTGCTTTGGAGGCCCAGGACTTGCAGGTTCGGATCCTGGGTGTGGACCTACACACCGCTCATCAAGCCATGCTGTGGCAGCATCCCACATACAAAATAGAGGAAGATTGGCACAGATGTTAGCTCAGGGACAATCTTCTTCAAGCAAAAAGAGGAAGATTGGCAACAGATGTTAGCTCAGGGCCAATCTTCTTCACCAAAAAATAAACATAAAATAATTAAATTAAATCTCTATGATCTCAGTTAAAATGCAGAAGTCCCTTAAGAACAAAAATATGTCAATCTTCTATTAGTCATTAACACTTTAGCATGATCGAAGACCAAACATTTGAAGTGAAAAATTGGGGAGATTAGACAGGGGACTTTGGTATCTAAAGAGTTACTAAGGAATTACCACTTGGTTAGGTGAAAGGTCAACAAAAGGGAGAAGGGATGTGAGCATCAAGTATAGGCTTGTGACAAATATGGGCTGGCCTAGCATATCAACTCAACAATGCATGGATTTTTCGAAAAGACTATTGTATCAGTTAACTATGGCTGAGTAACAAACTATCCAAAATTTAGTGGCTTAAAACAACAACTCTTTATTACTTCTAATGCGTCTACAGATTGGCTAGGTGGTTCTGACGATCTGGGCTGGGCTCCTTCAGAGACCTGGTGCACTGGTGGGTCAGCTTGAGGCTGACTGGTCTAGGATGGCTTTCACCTGGAAAATTCAGCTGTCCTTCTCATGGTTTCCCATCCGTTGGCAGCTTGCTCAGCCTTCTTCTCCTGGTGGTGGCCAGGATCTAAGAATGAGAAAGGAAGAGAGCAAAGCCTCTTGAGGCCCATGCTCAGAACTGGCACAATATCACTTTTGCCTCATTCTGTTGACCAAAGCCACTCCCACCCAGAGTCACTGGGTGGGGAAATCTCTTGGGGGGAGGAGCAGCAAAGTCACCTGGGAAAGGTAGTGCATTTAGGAAAGGGGAGAGAATTTGAGCCATTTTTGTAACATACTGAATTATAAGCCTAGTATATATTATATTTTGATGTTCCTGGAACTTTTGCACTTTACTTTTTGCATCAATGCCTTCTCAGGATATCTCTATTTATATACCCTGAGAGCAAAAAATGCAAAATGTGGAAAATTAACAATTACATGGGTTGAATTCTCATTCTCTTCGGTGTTCATCTAATGCAAACAGTTATTTTAAGCACAAGATAATCACAAGCGGCAGTTTCTGCTCTCAGAGTTCTTACAATAGAAACAAACTGGCCATCCAGATTTTCAAATATACCCTCTCTGCAGGGAATACGTCAGTATTTGTGCATCACCTCCTCCTAAACACTGCCCATTTCATTGTTGTGTCCCATCATTCGCCCTCCCTCTTGCCCCTTCCTTAGAAGACGGATTCCTTTCTCAGAACCCCATATCTAACTATTCCCTTTAAACAGCACACGCGCTTCTTCTCTGTGACTTTGCACCATCCATTAATTAACAGTGATCACAAAGCATTATACAAAGCCATTAGCAAAGTTACAAAGTGAAAGGTGTAAATATTTAAAATCAGAAATATTCAAAATTCATATACCTGTTCTCAAATGATACGATGTTGCACCTGTAGCAAATAAGAAACTCAGCTAAAAACGCTAATAGATATTGAGAAAGCTGGGTAAAATGGATAGATGCATGAGAAATATATAAATTGTGTGTGCGCATACGTGTATTAATTTCACTTCTGGTTGAATACTCCTCTCCGTCAAATTTTCATAGACATTGTAAACAATTATTTATCAATTTAATCCATACTACTTATTATTTAATTGCTATATTTCATTCTTTAATTTTGGCATCTTAATGCATCCCAGACTATGAGAATTGAGTTAAATCTCTCATGACAAGTGTGGTCTTGTGAAATTTTCGTTATATTGCTTATTTATCTGCCTTAGGACTGTTAGTCCACCTATCATTCATGACTGTATGGCTTTAAGATAAAACAACACTGTTTCATTCTATAATTTTTACCATGAATTCTGCTTTCCTGATAGTAAAATTCTATTGTTTTCTTTTGTCAGTATATATTTACCCACCAATCTGCAGCCGTTAGCACGAGGATGTTTCAACGTTACTATCCTTAGTAAATATCTTATTTCTGGATTAAAGGGGATAAATCACCTCCTCAATAGATATCAATTTTTGGTAAAATATAGTACCCATCCCCCCCCCAACTATTAGTCAACTAGAAGTAGAGAACTCTTCCTTAATCTGATAAAGGGTACTTCCTGAAATAGGTAGCAATCATTACATGCTAACTGTGAAGACTTTAAAATTTATTCAATAGAATAAATTCTTAAAGTCTTATTACCATTTATACACCTAAAATGGTATAAACTTCATCTAGCTTTCTAATTATCTCAGAAATGTCAATGTAAATAATCCATAATCAACCTATAAATCAAAATTGGAGTGAGCTTATTATGAGGCAGGTTTGAAGACCACAGCCCAGGTCCTTCCTTCTCTAAGGAAGGAAGGGCACTAAAGAAATGGGGTGTACAGGGTGGTTATATACCATCTTGGAACAAAGAGCATACATCACATAGGATAGGAATGTCGGCCAAATTAATTTTAAACCAAATGGCTTCCTCATATACTCCAATATATCCTAATGCTTTTCATTTATTTATCACAACGTATTAAAGAGGGAGTCACCCCTGACTCTAAACAGCAGGGCCTGAGTGGAGGGCAGGTGGGATAGGGCTAAAGCTCAATGCGGGACACCTGTGGCTGGAATCCCTTAGGACCTTATTATCCTTTCAGTAAGGAAGTTGCTCTTCATGAAGTGCAAGTGGCTTCCATTCTCATGCAAATGAAGGGACCAGGCTAGACAGGCCTGGAGATTTTGTAAAAATCCCTTTGCTAGGACCCAACTCCTGCCCATGGATCCCTGCCCACCTAGCCTTTTCTAGGGTCCCCCTTCACCCCAGTCTTCTCCAACTCCATCCTTCCTCCTGTTCTTGATTCCAGGCCCTCTAAGTTAGCTGCTGCTCAGTGTTGCAACTCTAAATGCCAGGGCAGTTAGTAAGTTAAGCAGAGTGAAATTGGGTATTTCTGAGCTGAAACACTGTTCCATTGAGAAATTCAGAATATTGACATACGAGGATCAAGTAATGCAGGATTTCACCAACCCTGATTTAAAAACAAAGAAACCAAATGCATGTGTGTTACAAGCTGGTGGGAGCTTTGGGTTGTTTGGTGGTGGATAATTTCTAAAAGATTTAATCCAACTAAATGTGAAGTACGAGAGAGACGGAGGAAGAGACTGTGAGATTTCATGCCAGCATTGTCAACAAGTAAAGACTGTGTCTGTTTTCGTAGAGGAAATTAGGCTTTAATACTTTTAGGGGAGAAAAAGAGGATTTAGGTGAGCAGGAAGGCAAAAGAAACCATTCCTCAATGGACATCCTATTGAGAAAGCCCACAGTTGAAACTAGGAAGGAAAGGAACAAACCTGTTAAATACCTAAAGATGAGGTCCAGGAGACCAAGCCCCAGGGGGCTAACCGGAAATCAGAGAATAACCTAGCATGCTCAGCACCAACCCTCTTCAGTGGAGCAAAGAAAGACACTTGTTATCGGTAAAGCCCTGGAGCAGGAGTCTGCAAACTGTTTCTGCGCGAGGCCAGAGGGTAAATACTTTTGTCTTTGCAGGTCATATGGTCTCTGTTACAACCATTCAACTCTGTCCTTATAGCATGAAAGCAGCCATAGACAAGACATAAATAGGCATCACTGTGTTCCAATAAAACTTTATTTACAAAAATAGGTGATGGGCCAGATTTGGCCCAGAGGTTACAGTTTGCTGACTCCTGCTCTAGAAGAAAATTCTTTTACAGTCATTCAAGAATAGGAAACAGAACTCAAGAGATTCCTGGAATGGAAGCCTGAAGTGAAGGACGTGCATGAGGATAATCACCCAGCAGAGGAAAATAAGAGGCCTCTAGAAAATGCAGAAATCAAGCTAAGTACTTGAAAGGTGATTCAGACCTGTTAGAAAAGGCTGTTTGATTCTATGGGAACTAAGAGATAAAAGCAGAAGCAAATCCAGCAGAGCCCTGGTATATTTCAGGTGTGGAGAATGTGCTTCTTTAGGTCAAGGTCAGCCTGAAACAACAGATCCTGAGATGCTGCAAGACCCGTTCCCTGGAGACTGCCGGCCAGGCCTGATTTGCATGAAGGGCCTCGTCAGTCAATAATTAATAGTGCTTATTGAGAAATTGCTCATTGGCTATTTTCTTTAGGAGAGTATTCCTTCCCAGGAAAAGATGCAGATAGCAAATAACGCACAACAGATTTATAAAACTTTAAAAATACCTTACAGCAAATAAAAATTGTCAAATGTGAACAGAAAATTAAAGCAGCAAAAACTTTTGGGGAGTGGGGGTACAAATCAAGATACAAAATAAACATCTCTCTGAGGAAAAGAGTACACAATGGTTCTGACCAGAAGCTTCAAAAAAGGAATCAAATAATAAATGAAATGCTGATAGGAAGTGTACTTGTTTGGGGAAACTTAGAAAGTATAAAACATAAAAGCAAACCAATGAAGAAAAAATTAAACAGGCATTGGAAGGTGAGGGGTCTGCAGAAATATTACAAACATTTTCAAGGAATTTTATAAAACTTACAAAGTAAAAAAAAAGCCTTAATGAAGCTAACAGCAAAGAGAGGATGAAGTCTGACTTCTGGCAGGTTCAAGAGAAAAAAAATTAAGACCCAAGGAAAGCATGGAGCAGTCACTACAGGAAGCCAAAAGTAGAAGGAAAGGAACAAGGAGCTGAGAGAACCAATCAAATTACAGCTTAATATCAAATGCAGACAGACCTCGAGGAAATGCTTGTTTACAAAAAAAACAAATTTGAAGTTTTGAATAATTGCATTGGGCAGCTGAAATAACTGGCAAATCACCAGAGTGAGAAGATAAAATAAATCAAAGATGACAGACGATCTCTGTCTCCTGGATATAATCTTTGTTAACAATAGCTGGAAAAGATGGAGCCCATTTCCCATCTAAACGGAGTGATGAGGTGTCAACGAGGCACGGGCTGCAAGAACAAATAAAGAACACGAGATTTGTTCTCCACGTTCAGCAAAGCTCCAGTGGAAAATGAATGCAAAACCTCACAGCACAATGTAGGGATCCTGAAAGCACATGAAGATATGGCTCTGTAAGAAAAGCTGATTCAGGAAGAGAATAAATGGGGAAAGAAAGAGCAAAAGCAATCAGCTGCAGAAGAGATGAAAACTTAAAGGCAGTGAATTCAAGAAATGAAGGGAGAATTACAGAAAATAGAAATATTCATATGCAGTTCGTGATAAAAAAGCCCATCCCTGCTTAGGTTCTAAATTAATACCACTATACGAAAGAGGAATGTTTCAAAACCCAGGGACTCTAAAACCAAATCCAGGAAGTCTTGGACCTCAAACAGCCCCAAAGAACTTTTCTAAATCAGTGGGCAAACTACATCGTGCATTAGAATCAACTACAGGGCTTGTTGAAACACAGATGGCTGGGCCCCAGCCCTGGAGTTTGGATTCCGTAGATCTAGGGGGAGGCCTGAAATTTTGCATTTTAACAAGCTCTCCTGTGATGATGATGCCGCTGGTCTGAGGACCGCACTTTGAAAACCACTTCTCTACACCAATCCTGGTTTCATATTAGAATTGCCTTGGGTCCTTGCTGACCCATTCAATCAGAATCTCTGTGTGCAGGGCCCAGGCACTGGTCTTTTGTGAAGCATCTCAGATGATTACAACACAACCAGGGTTGAGAACCACAACAGTTAGCCAAGATATTCTTTCAACCAGTTCACTGAAATTGATCCATGTTAATGCTCATCCCTACTGATGATGTGCTCACCTTTGTTATCTTTCTTTTTTTGTAATAGAAGAGATTTGTCCAGAAATGAATGAGTCCAATGCATGGGCCTCCATCTAGTCTTAAGGAATCATCTGATTTATCAATGGAAGAGTAACTGCCTCTGTTTGGGTTCTGTTGAAGCTTCATTGAGAACCCAAGCAGCTACTTTGATGATAGTTCATGAGTTTTATTCTGGTGCCAGAAGCTCCCCACCTCCCCCTCCACCTTCCTCATCTTTCCAGGCATTCTCAGTATGATCTCACCAACAGGAAGATGCCCACCACCCTCTGATCCATTTGGACCTCTACCTGAAACTCACCTGTTTTCTCTCTCACTTCCGCCTTGGGACTTTGCTGTGCATTCCTTTCCAGACCTAAGTAAATCACCTCGGTTTTTACCCAGAATAAGGAACTTGCCTTCTAACTCTGTGAGGAGGGACTTCGGCATCCAAGTTTTAAACTATTCAGTCTCTCGGTTCAAGAAAGAACATCTTGTCTGGTCTTAGGTCAACACCTCTACCTTCATCCCCAAACCAAATCCAAGTGGCTCGCTGCCTCTAGCTTTCGCAAGATCTTTTTCAGCTTCAGCTTTACTAGCACCCCCACCACACATGCTCAAGCACATGCCCGTGCACACACATGCACACACACACGCCTAGTGCTCACAGCAGTGCAGAGGACAATTCATAGGCTTCTCTCAGGCTTTCAGTCTAAGCCAATGAGTGAACTAATTAAACATTTCACTAGATGCAAAATCCTATATTTTCCTCATTTTTATTGGGGTAAAATTTATGTACAGTATAATGCACAGCTCAAGGGTAAAATTCGGTGAGTTTTGACAAACTTAACATCTTGCAAAAAGAACATTCGCATCATCTTAGAAAGCTCCCTTATGCCTTATTTTAGGTTCCTGGACCTAATTCCAATGTGTGGTTGGGGCAGGGAGGCGGGGGGCCGGGGTGCGGAGAGGGGCTTCCCACACAACACCAAGTAATTCTGGAACACCAGCTAGGTGTCCTACAATTCAACTCAGTTCTGACACTATCTACCCAGGTGCTGTCTACTACCTGACAGCATCTGGTTCCTCGGGTTAAGGGTTTAGTCCTACAAGACTACCTCCACCCACCCACCCACTAAAGATGCCAGTTGCAAGCTCAGGTTGTTACCTGTACTTCTGGCCAATTGGCTATAAATTAGAGGTTTCCATGATCTCCTCATTAGGAGGAGGATTAATTTGGTAGAGCAGCTCACAGAACTCAGAGAAACATTTTACTTACCAGATTATCGGTTTACTATAAAAGGATATACATCAGCAAAAACCTGATGGAAGAGATGCCTAGGGCAAGGGAAGGGGAAAGGGCACGGAGCTTCCATGCTCGCTCCAGGCGCACCACTCTCCCTGCATCTCCATGTGTTCACCAGGCCAGAAGCTTTCTGAATCCAGTCCTTTGGGATTTTTATGGAGGCTTCATTACATAGCCATGATAGATTAAATTATTGGCCATTGGCAACTGATTCATGGCCGGGGGTGGGGCAGGGGGACACTGAAAGTTCCAACCCTCTACTTGTGTGGTTGGTTTTCCTGGCAACCAGCCCCATCCTTAGGTAAGGTCCAAAGGTCACTTCATTAACATAACAAAAGACACCTTTGTGCTCTCAGCCCTTAGGACATTCCAGGGGGTTTAGGAGGTCTGTGCCAGAAATGGGGATGAAAACCAAACATACACGTATATTTTTTATTATATGTCACAATATCACGTGCCTCCTGAGTCAATCCAATGAGCAACCTATGTCCTGATCTCTCTCATCATATATTGATTTTGTCTGTTCTTGAACTTCATATAAATGAAATCACACACTATGTCCTCAGCTGTCTCTGTCTTTTTTGCTCAGCATCATGGCTGTGAGATTCACCCACATTGTCTCCCATGTTTTATTCTTTTGTGTTCCTGAGTAGTATTCCATTACTTGAGAATGACGTAATTACTTTATCCATTTTCATGTTGGTGGATATTTGGATTATTTTCAGGTTTTGACCATTACCAATAAAGTTCTACGAAGACTCTTGTACAAGTCTTGTTGTGGACATAGATTTTTATTTCTCTTGGATGCGTTTTCTCCCAGGGGGACAATTATTGTATCATAACCATAAATGTTTAGCTTTATAGAAGACTTTTTTCCAAAGTTGATTTACCATTTTACACTCCAAACAGCACTGAATAAGAGTTCCAGCAGCTCTGCATGCTCACCAACATTCAGTGTGGCCAGTCTTTCCCATTTTAACCATTCTAGTGAATTGGAAGTGGTAACATCTACTATTTTTGAAGAATTTTTTTCAATGTATGCTGACCTGAAATTGCCCACATTTGAGCCAAGTTATTTAATGCTGAGATTTGTATTTGATTTTTTAAAAGTTTGCCACAGATGGAAATCATCTTTTGAGCTGCAGTTTCCTATAATATGACTGGACTAGTTTATTTTTAATTATTTACATCATGTCATTTTAAACTATCTACTTTGTTAGAGAAATAAATAAATGCCTTTTAAATAAAAATAATTTAAATTATCAGAAAAAGAAAGACACACTAGAAGAGAAATTTCAAATAAATACATACGTAAATTTTAAATGGAGTGTGGATGGCCTTCACCTAAGGTTAGAATTTATGTAGCAAACTGAAAGAAGACTGGAAAAAGGAACATTGTGACAGTCTAGACAAGCCTTTAATAAACTGCCATTCCCAGCATAACTTGCAGGTTTTTTCCTGAGCATTTACTACACAATTCAATTATAGCTTCTGCTACATTAAAGCAAAAGGAAACATTGCTTCATCATTACACTAATACTTAAATTGCTTCTATTTGTTTTTGCAATATATGTTTTTGATTTTCTTTTATTATTGTGTTTTTAATTAATTTTTCGGAGAGATGTAAATTAAAACATTTTTTTCCAAAGGTATTCTGCATAAGACAGTTGCTCAAAATATTTGAGAAAAACTCGTGTGCACAATCCACAGGAGTGATTCTCAAACTTCTATGGATGTGAGAAGTTAAATACAAAGACCCAGGACCCTGTCCTGTTTCAAGACACTCGGTCATGCGTTTTTTTTATTAGTTCTGCAGACGGTTCTGAGACACAGCAAAGTTTAATAACCACCGCTCTACAGCACGTTCCCACATGAGGCCACATTGAAAGAAAACAAAATACAGCTTAATTACAGTGCAGTTGTCAGCAATGACCAACAGGTGGCTCACTGGATCACAACACTGTTTAGTGAACTGCCTTCATTTGCATATCAAGGCATTTCCAGAGAAATAAGTCGTTGGAAATAAAGACTATTAGTTATATCTGTAGAACAATTCAAATGCTCTTTTCTTCTTTAATGTCTTTGAATGTGTGGCTCCTAGCAAGTCTTTCTGACAAACATGTAAGAACTTCCATTCTTGAATCTGAAAATATTTCTTTAGACTTTCTATGTTAGGCTGCATTCCTTCTTAAGGAAAATTCAGTTCTGTCAAGATGAAATTGAAACTGAGGATGAAGGAGTTAAAATTTCCCTGCATTAGGGTAAAACTGTGCTTTGTATCCACAAGTTTAATGCGGGAAACAAAATAACCAAAATTTCTGAGCTTGCCTTGCAGAACAGCCAGAGGACCGCTGATGAGAGAGGAACTTGCTGGCAACCCCCTGTCTGACTAAGCATCTTGCAGGAACATTGAGAAACTAAAAGGACTGATTGTAAACAAAGACTAAAAATCCACTGCGTGCAACACATAGAACAGACAGTCACGCCTGTGCAGAGGACTCTTAGAACTTCAGCCCCCAAGGCCACATGCTCCCCCTCCCCTCCTAAAACCCCAAATGAAAACCCTCACTTGTAGCTTTTCAGGGAGTTTGGGATTACAGTGTGAGCAGCCCATTCTCCTTGCTCAGCGCTTTACAATAAAATTCCTACTTTCTTCTTCTATGCCCTGTGTCAGAGATTGGCTTGCTACACAACAGGTGAGCAAATTCACTTCAGGCTCAAAATCAAATTGATCAAGAAAATGGTCCAGGAGCCAGCCTTGTGGCATAGTGCTTAAATTTGTGCACTCTGCTTCTGCGGCCCCAGGTTCTCTGCTTTGGATCCTGAGCACAGACCTACACACTGCTCTTCAGGCTATCCTGTGGTGGCATCCCATACACAAAAGAGAAGAAGTTTGGCACAGATGTTAGCTCAGCAACAATCTTCCTCAAGCAAAATGAGGAAGGTAGGCAACAGATGTTAGCTCAGGGCCAATCTGCCTCACCAAAAAAAGAAAAGAAAAGAAAAGAAAATGTTCCACACCTTATTTTGTACTTGGCTTCACCAAAAGGTCAGGAAGTGATTCATTCTACTCTGGTTTGAACTCACTAGAGTAGATATTCTTAAAGTTTCACACTAGGAATTACTTCAAAGATTAAAAGCCTGCCTCATAGGCCTGGGTTTAATTACAGCTGACCAATTGCAGTGGTTCTGGTGGCAAAGTTGGCTTGCTTTGAGTTCACTGAGAAAGAACATGCTATTTGAAATAGTACGGAATGTTCTCTCTGGGTAACAGCTCTGCAGGAATTAATGCTTTGCTCAAATGCCCCCAGTCAAGGTCGCATGTACCACAGCAGGCAGGGATTCCCCAGATCTGTGCTTACAGGGAGAATTTAAATACCCAATTCAATTCAGAATTGTTCCACGTGCTCACAATTTCCAAATAAAGGGCTCCAAACAAGCCTGGAGACTATACTTCATTTATGCACTGATCATTGATAAACATTTATTGGATGCCCACTCTGTGCCAGATAATGAATAAGGCCTGAGAATTAAGATATAAAAGATATTGTTTAGGCTTGGAGGCATGCAAGTGGTCAATTTGCTATGGTTGTGTGATACTCATCACACCCGTAACTGACCATTGGATGCCTGCTTGGTTCACTGTTACAGCCTCACTGCCCAGCACAATGCCTGACACATGGCATCTGCTTAATAAACGTTTCCCCCATTATGTAGCTAAGATGCTTATAGAAGTCATCACAGTTCACTTAGAGAGCATAATGGACAGTGACATAACTCAAATGAAGGAGAAAGACCTTTAGAGAACTTCCCCTGGATTGGTTTCCTTTGGTTGGATATGTTTACAGAGTAATCTATACATTTGGTATTTTCTAATGAAACTGACATTACCCTGCCCATACTCCCTCAGCTCTCACTTCTATGCTACAGGCAATTTACTGAGAACACCGAAGGCTCACTACCAGATGGCTTTTTCCTGGCTTTGGAGCACACCCAATTGCTGCCAGAAGTCGCCCCAAGAGCTGCCTTCAACCAGTGACTTCCAGGTGGACAAGTACACCAGCTTCCTCGCTTTACAGTTGAGATAACTCTGAAGTTGTTCTATACTTTCTCTTAGAGCTCCTAGCAGGGTAGAGTTTCTCTAATTGCTCACACTGGTAACTGATTTGATAGTGCCTTTTACTAGATTCTGCCCAGTTCTCTGTCTCACTTCTCTTTCCCCTGCTGGTTCTTCCTGGCATCAACTCCCAAATAAAGCATTCACACTCAGATCCTCGTTTTAGGGTCTGCTTCGCAGGGACTGAGCCTAACAATAAACATGAGCTGTCCATCTGCAGATGGGTGAGAAGTGGGGAGAAGGTGTTGGTGATATGCGCACAAACATGGAAGCAGGAGGGACCTTGAGACTGCGAATAGTTACAATTGATGGAACACGGGGCTTCAGGGTTGAAAGTGATGATAGCAGATTCTGAATGCTAATCTAAAAATCTGTATTTGATTTTGAAGGCAGCGGAGATCTACTGAAATGTTTTTAAAAGGCAGGAAAGGAACACATTATGGCTTAGCTGTAAGGTACGGGCGAGTGTACAAGGCTTCAAATGTGTGGATGAAATAACCCAGGACAAGGGGGTACTACTTTTAGAATCTGATAAAAATCACAAGCTCCTCCACACAAAAATGCATATAAACACATACATACAATTTTGCAAAGGGATTTCCAGGGTCACCAATCCCCTTTGAGGCACACCTGTGGACCTCCTCAAGTTTTCTAGAAGAGTGGTTAGAAATGCGTAGTATAGAGCAAGAAGACAGGAGGGCTGAGGAATTGAAGATTTGGGAACAATAACCTTTTACGTATAAACAAGAATAAAGGAGGTAGAATAAGAAGCTGTCATTGGGACAGGAAAAGACTCAAAGCAGAGTTTTATAGGGAAAAAACAAAAGATGTGCTTGGTTGAGCCACTTTTGATCGGTAGGAAATGACAGAGATTATCTCTCTCCAGTTCTTCCTTTTATGTTATTATTCACTCAAAGAGGAAAAATGGTAATCATCAATCAGGAAATATGGCATGACAGAGGACATGAACTGAAGGCTCCCAAGCGCAGTTCAGTTAAAAAATGTATTGCTTGATTCTGACAATACTAGATGGTTGATTTTCTTTGTTAGTTGCTAACATTTAAAAATAAAGAAATTTCTAGATTTTCTTGAAAAAACAATCAAAACATCTAGGCCAGCATTCCCAACCAGTTTCTATTCTCATTGTTTGTTGCCTCCCTAGGATAGCGTATGGTTTCTCCAATTGGCCACAACATTTTACTCATTTCACATTACCGACCTGGTCCCTATAAACTTTTAAAAAATCTTTTGAATCTTAAGATTCTTACAGTAAAATATTATATATCAATACTTACTTCCACTATTCATTCATTCATTCATTCAGTTGTTCATTAGCATTTATTGAAAGTCTACTGTATGCTAGGAACCATGTCAGATGCTAGAAACGGAAAGACAAACATGATAGTTCTCGCTCCTAGCTATTCATAGCATAACTAATAAAAGCCCCCCAAAATGTGGATTTAGAACAATCCTGGTTGTCAGTTGTACAACACCAAGTCCCAGGGCACTATCTTTGAATTTTTATGCTTTGATCACAAAATCCAGAGGACTATTCTCTCCTGATAAGCCATTACTCATTCACAGGTTGGGTCCATTATTCTAGGAATAATGCAGTCATCCATATCTTTCAGGAGTACTAAAGGAAAATGTGAAGGGAATGGTGAGAATACCATAAAAGGCGGCAAGTAGGAAGTCTTCTTGGATAAAGAGGAGAAAGGGAAAATACGGTGGATGCTTTAGGATCATCATTACCAGCTGGTGCACCCATCAGCCAGCGTATCCATATCCCAGCTTCTGTAAATATTGGCTGCTAATGGCTCACAGCTGCACAGAATTGCCCTCAGTCAATGGGAGCTGCCTTCTACGGTAGGTTATAAACCTCCCTTCTCTGGGAGAAGGACATCCCACAGCCAGTGACTGACAGACACAGGGGTACAAAGACCAGGTGAGAATAATACAACTCACGCTCCAGAACTCCCTGTGGTTCAAACAGAGGCCAGAGTCCACCTGACACCATGTCCTTGCTTTCTTTTTCCCCCTTATTCTAACCTGGTTGCCCTACTCCTTTTCTCCTCAGGATGCTTCCTCAATCAATCACCTGCTTCTGAATCCTTGTCTCAGGCTCTGCTTCTGGGGAATTCTGACCAGCGTAAAACACACAGACCAATAAAACCTTCATTACTAAACCTTTATTACTAATTGTCTCATCAGCAGAGAATAGCAAAATATCAGCCTCTTATGGTGCAATCAGATTTTTCAAAACTAGACCAGGGTACAATGATATAGTAATGACACTTCATGATTTATGTATCACAATTAAACTCAAAATTCAATTTGTAGTTCTCTTTAGAGACAACAGTATACTGGCCGAGAAGTACGCATATTGGAGATGAGAAGTTATTAACTTTAATTCCAGTAATAACAATTACCAGTCACTGTAGGCTTCTGAGGGGCTTCCTGTGAATGATAATGATGGGAAAGTTTCTGTTGATTTGTGCTAGGCAGATGGATTTCAGTCCTGGGGAAAGCCAAGGACCATTACCTCTGGACTTCTTATTTCTAGAAAATGCTCAACCTGCAGATCCCTTGGATTCTCATTTATTCAGTAGATGAGGAAAATGAAATAAAAATGGAGAAGGTTGCAAGATCATGTCTTTCAACATTAAGGAAAGTCTTCCGGCTCTCATGCAAAATCTTTAGCAGCTGCTTCATTATCTTTCCTTCTACTTATTTCAAATCTCCTCCTCTGACCACAAAATATTGGGAACAAGTTTGCATTTTAGGAGGACTGAGAATTAGGGCTGAAAATTTAGGAATATCAATCTTTTGACCAAATGAATACCAGGATTATCTTGTCTAGTCCACCTCCCATCCTAGATATACTTGCACATCTGGGGTACACACCCACACTCCCATGCACACTCAATTCCTCACTTATTCACATTCTCTTCCCGAGTTGGCTTAAAAAGGTACAACCCCTATGAGGAAAGAAGTAACTGGGCTTCTGACAGAATGACATCACATTCACAGCAGAAGGAAAAGAAAAGAAAAAGCAAATCAGTTATTGTCCAATTGGGAGTGTTGGTCAACAAACTCTCAGGCAAGTCCACAGGAAGCTTTTCAAGTTTTCAAGAATAATGTAGAACCTTCTCAGAAAGGTATCAATCTTTTGTCACAAGCTCTATGTTCATTCCCAAACTAAGAATGTATGTTGACAGCCCTGCCTTAGCTAGGAAGTGCAGGTTCCTTGATTTGCTCTCTTGCCTATTTCAAGTAACTATCCCAGTCCTAGAAACACTATCTCCCTTTCTCAGCTTTAATTTTCTTCATAAAGCGTATCACTACCTGACGTAGTCTATTATTTGTCCTCTCCCCACACCCTCACTTATACAAAAGAATATAAACACCACAACGTCATGCGTATTGTCTGTTTTATTCACTCTTCTATCCCCAGCAACTAAGTGGTTCCTGGCATTTAGTAGGTGCTAAATAAATATTTGCCAAATGAATGCAAAAATGATAATGGCAACTTCAGATGTATGGATTGCAAGTGAGAAAAATATAGAGTGCAGGAACATCAATAAATAAAATAAGGATCTTGTAAAGTATTTCCAATATTCAGGAAATATCTTTACTCCATTTTCTAACTGTTTAGGGGAGGCTGATGTATTCCTCCTTCTATCTGCAGGAATAGACCATGCAAGGCAATCCTGGGAAGGGTTATTTTGGTACAGAAAATATACAGTTTTTTTCCTTCTAAATCAAGAGTTCATTCTTGCAACCAAACTAAGGAGAACATATAAAATGTGCGTATCATGTGGTTAGGTGCTGAAGGTAGGAAGAAAATGTCAAGTTGCCTAGGACTGAATCTCAGCAATGTCTGTTATCAGCTGTGAGATGTGCTTCAGTTAGAATAAGGCCAGCCTGAGAGTGAGAGAGAATCCAAAATGACTGAAATCGTGTATATTCACTTCTCTCTCCTGTAACAGAAATCTGCAGCTAGTAGTTCTGTACTGGAAGTGTAGCTTCAGGGTCATCAGGGACCAAAGCTCTTCCTATTTTTTGGTTCCATCATGCTAGTGTATACCCTTCATCCCCAATGCCACTTTGTGGTCCAAGATGGCCACCAGAGCTCAAAGCCATTGAGAGATCATTAAAAGCCCTAAATGGGAAGAAAGTCAGAAGCGTGACAAGTGCTTATCACAAAGACATGCTTCTCACCTCATAATCTCAGTTCCCTTTATGCGTCCTCAATTTGTAGACCACACTTATGCTTACATGTCATTGGCTATGGCCTAGTCACATGCCCACCTAGCTTCAAGAGAGGCTGAGGAAGGTCATCTTTTAGCTAACTGCGTTGCTGCCCCAAATGAAACTGTGGTTCCATTGAAAGAGAAGAAATGGAGAATGGATATTGGGTAGCAACTTGTAGTCTCTAACGTGCCTCAGGTAAATTCTTTATTCTCTTGAAGCCTCAGTTTTCTCATCTTCGAAACAGGGATAAAAAAAGTTGTCAAGGGTACTGCATGAAATCATGCATATAACGTCCATGGGAAAATGCCTGACACATAGTAAATACTTGATTAATGTTAATTGATGTAGTTGTTATTGCTATTATTACTGTCCCTGACCTCCAAGAGTTTAACATTTTCTAGGGGAGACAAGTCAAGGATGGGAAATGTGTAAATGGTAGTGAAATTCAGTAGAGGACACTATCTCTAAAGCAGTCGGGTGAATAAGTATTACAGGTACGAGCAGGGACCATGCTTGGGGAGGGTTTTAGCTGTGTCCTGTGAAGTAGGTGGGATGTAAAAGGAAGAGAAATTAGGTGTCCTGAAATTTCTTTAAAAGCGCTTTTCCAAAAAATCATGTTTATGCTTGTAATTTAGTTTGCTGAGGACAATTCATTAACTTACTGCCATTGATGGACATCATATTTTCATTTCAAGCCAGGCAGCAACCACTTTGTGATGGGTAGGGAGGAAAGTGTTGTTTTGCTATATGGATCTCTGATTTATTCTGCTCTCTAGAAAGAAGAAAAAAGGAGCTTCAACCAAATGAGGAATGTCTTTATGGAAGGCTGACATGGGAATAATTCCTATAAGAACCCACAACAAACAACTGTGAGATACTCTTTCCCTGACAAAGCATCTCTCTCGAGGTAGACCAGTGTTACTCATGTGGTCCATGGACCAGCAGCATCAGCAACACCTGATAGGTTGTTATAAATGCAGATTCTCAGGCTCCACCCTAGACCTGCTGACTTGGCATCTGCATTTTATTGGGATCCTCAGATCATTTGTATGATTCCAGTTTAAGAATCGCTGGTGTATTACACAGTTCTGCTCTCAAGAAGCTAATAGTATTTGGGGAGAAATAAAGCATAAATCCATTAAAATAAGCAAAATAGTAAATGCATGCAACATTTCAAGTGATTCTGGGACAAGAAAGGACTTGACGTCAAACCTATCTGAACTTTAAAACTGTGCCAACCTGAGAGAATTTCAGTAAGAACAGCAATTGTTTGTTTGCCTAATCTCTCTTACTTTTTCTGAGAAGTGCACCCACACCTTCTGGCAATTTCTGGGGCTTACTCCATCCACATCATCCTCATATTATAGTCAAAGAAAGTCTTTTATCCTACATAAGTTGGCCCTCAGCCCTCCTCATTACTGGGGTAGGTAGCTTACCCTCCCTGAGAGGAACCTGTCTTTTGGAGAACATTCATGAATTATGAACAGGAGAAGTGCCAGGTCCTTGTTGGTGGCTTCTGCTTGCTTTATTAGCATGGTCTTTGATCCAAGTTTTGCACCCCTCCCTGTCCCTGCTCCAGAGCCTACATCCATATTTTGAGAACAATAAGTATTGACTTGAAGGAGATTCACCCAATTATACATCCTACTCCAAACCAAAACTCATAAATAACTCAAAGGAAGAGGGAAGTCACAAGTGAAACATTCTGAGGAATCTGAGACATGAGACACAGATCCCAAAAAGACCATTTTTCTCCCTCATTTAGTTGAATTTTGGTTTCATATTTAACAGAGAAGATTCTTTCTGAGCAATGTACATGGAGACACTACTCACTCACTCAGAGACCCATTCTATTTTAGAAAAGCCCATTTTATATTCTCTCAGTTATAGTCTATGATATGACTTTCCACCCTCCAGCCATCCATGACCTATGAATCCATAAATTCCAGTTCTGTGTACAATAAGGAATCAGGAGAGACCAGGCGTATCGCGTGAAAAAAAACTTATAGGTAATGACTCCCTGGTATCATTCCACCAATAAACACCATTAGTATGTTTACCAGGAGGTCTTGTCCTTAGGTCATTGCCACATTTACGTGGTGATTTGACTGAATTCATTACTCTTAGATCTCACTGCTAAGAAAAGAATGGGTTACCGACCTGCTGTTGTTTCCTACGCTCTAATAAACCTGCTTGAACTCCTATATTTTCCATTTATCACAATCAGTTTTGTCAGTAATCTAACCCAGAAATCTGCACGCCATCCTCAACTCCATCCTCCCTCTCTCCATCCGTATCCAATAAATCACTATGACCTACATCCTTTATCACTCCTGAATCCATTCTTGTTTTCATTGTCACTGTAGTTCAAGCCTTCATAATCTAACTATTGAGATCTCTTCTCCCTCAATCTTCCACCTCTAATCTGTTCCCCCTCAAAATGGTTTTTAGAGTGATCTTTCTAAAATACTCATCTCATAAACCATTCAACAGCTTCTAGAATTCCTGTATGGCTAGCTACTGCTGCAGAATAAACCACCAAAAACTAAGGGGATGAACACAACAATGATTTTTATAGAACATGAAGCCAGGGATGAGCTGTTCTCAGCTGGGCTTTCCCATGCACGTGTGTGTCCGTTGGGGGCGCTGCTCTAGGCTGGCTCGGCTGAGGTAGCTTAGCCGGAGCAACTTCATTCCACGTGTCTCTCAGTCCCCTCCTGGGACCAGCAGACTGACCTGAGCACTTCTTTATGGCAATAGCGGCAACGCAAAAGCATAAGCTTCAATGTGCAAACCCATCCCGCACCCCTGCTTGCATTATGTCCGCTAATTTCCCAGAATTAAGAGATGTGACAGGCGGCTGTCCCCATGAGGTTGTGTCAAAAAGTATATATAACAGGCAAAGGTGAAAACGGGGGCCAATAATGCAATCTACCATATCGCCTAATTGCAAAGCACAAAACCCAGGGAAAACACTTCTGTAGCCACCGCACATGGAAGCTTTGTCATCTTCATATTTTCCTCCCAGATGGTTGACTGCTCCTTCCTCAGAGCTGCTTCTCTCTCTGACTAGGTATTTATAGCTAGTTTTCAACACAAACTGTTGTAGTGTATTTGTACCTCAGTCTCCTCAACAAGACTAGGAACTCCTTAAGAGCGTTCTTGTGTCTCACCCATCTTCATATCCCCAGGCTCTAGTACGGGACCTGGCCCTGAAGTTGCTCAATAAATCTTTGTGGAGTTGAATTGAATTGAGTAGAATTGAAAGTACATCTCCTAGAGTCTGAACACTTTTTGTGTTGTATACAATGTTTATACCAGTTCTGAGAAATTCAGCCAGGTGTCGAAGGAGTTGCTGAGGAGATAGATTCCTGGGAGAAATCCCCAGTACCTGTGGGGTTGACTTAGAAGAGGATAAAAGGAAGGCGGATTCCCACGCCCTAGGGAAACATATATTAGGCAGTTTGCTATGACAGGGAACAACATCAGGTTCAATAGACGTGACTGGGGTGGAAATTGGGAACTGGCTTGAGGAAAAAATTTCAGAGGCCCAGTACAACCCAGAGCTAGAGCAGGAAAGATTTGATTCTAAGCACCAGAGAGTTGGGAACACTTTGAATCTCTCTTTTCTGAGGTCAAAATTGGTTCTAAAGGACTGACAGTGGTGTCAAATGACCTCATCTCTGAAAAAAGGAGGCAAGTTTAGAAGACAAACCAATCATTTTCTGGCAATTCTTAGAGCCAAGATATTTATTAACCTTGTCATCAACAATAACGTATGGTCTAGTGCCAGGAAATAAGATCAGAATCACAAAGTAATAAAGATGTTTGACTAGATGCTGAATGAATCTCTGGTTGGCCTAGGGGTGAAATATGATCTACATGACATAGTTTGCCAATTCAGTGATAGAGAAAAGAGGAAAATAGAACTTACAATAAAAGATGTTTTTCTACACACACACCTCAAAAACATTTTGATGAGACGACATTTGTAATATAGCCTGCTGGGCTTCCTGAATAGTATGTGCAAAAAGAAAAAAGCAACCAAAGGGCTTACCAAACATCCTTTAAAGAGTTTAACTTAATCCATATTCTAAAAGTATAAACACGGAAGAAAATGTCTCAATAGGAGAAAGTGCCAATGCTGACCATTTCTCATAATTAAAGGAGCAAAACAAATATTATAGTCTTATTTATAAAATGAACATTACAATATTTAACCAGTTCTGTCCTGACTTTATTTTTTTAATGCATTTCTAACGGCTTTTTTTACTTTCTAAAACATAATAAGGGAATAAGAAGCAAGCTGCTCCCATAGAATGGATTAATTAACTTAGATTATTAGAAAATCATTACGTCCTTCCTGTGAGAAAGTATTTTTGCAAGGGACAAGGGAAGGAATTCACACAAACTTTATACCTACAGTGTTGTAAACACTGTTCTACATGCTTTACTAACTTTGTTTCCTCTTAAAAAGCCTTATTGTAGTGAGATCTAAAATGCTCTTTGAAATTAATTCATTCACTTTCACAAATAAAATAATTACCTGTTTTGAAATGTGTCACTCCTCAGAAAAGGTGGCTCTACTGTTGATTCCATATGCAAAAGACTATAAAAAGTCCTATGTAAAAGAACGAAAATTGGATCCTTCTAGAGCACTTACAGTCTAGCATCAACTATATTGTAGAGATAGAAATTAACATCATCCATGGGTAAAAGGAATGTGCGATACAGATGAAGATTTATGCAATTTCAGAAAAGTGAAATATTCCTTCTAACTTGAGGTGTTAAAGTTGATTTCACGGGACAAAGGAAAATTAACTTGAGACTTAAAGAATGGATTAGATTTGGACATGAAGCAAACACTTCATTCAAAGCTAACGGAATATGTGTCCATGTATGAATCCATGCATATATACATATATCTCATAGTTCAGTCCACTGAAGACACCAAGAAGCAGCGACAATCTAGTGGCAATGAGCACAGACAATGCCCAGATCTTGGTTTCCAAACACCATTCTCCAATAAAAGGAATCAGTCCCAACAAAAGTGTTTGACTCCAGGACCAAGACAGGGAAAATAGAAGATTCCTGGGGAGCAAGCCTGTCTTTGGAACATCTTGTACTGCAAGAAAGTAAGGAACTGCTTGAAAAAAGATGGGTCATGCTAAAAGGGAACAGAAGCAACCTGGATGATCAACCAATGGCCAAAGCCAGAACTAGCTGATATAATAATATTACATGATAACTCATAAAATAAAATAAATATCCATGAATCCATGCTAATTAAATAAATAATTAGATATATAAGTAAATGGGGGGGCAGAGACAGCTCCTTTTTATAATTGAATTATAAATAATTCATATTATTAACATATTAGTAACATTACTATTTATATACATTATTAATATATAATATTATTAAATATAGTAATATGATAATATTATAATTCATAAATGTAGAAGAAGTGAGGGAAATGCAAACTCCCCATTGGGCAAACACCATAGTAATAATTGTTGCAGGTACAATTCATTGGTGGAAGATAAAATTATAGGGTCGATGTTTGAGGAGAAACAGGAGTTTTGCATAGTCTCAAAGTATGTCCTCCAACCCAGTTATTAGTGACAGAGGGAAAAATAGTAACTTTATAGCAGAGAACAGTTTGAACAGACTTGTACACAAAAGTTCACAGCAACACTACGGGTGATACAAAAATGTGGGGGTACATGATTCTTGTGTTACAGACCTTTCTCCATAAGCCACTGTATGTAATGCTCCATTGTCTCCCAGTGTTGAGAGCTGTAGAGAAAAAACGTGACCGATTTCCTTTTTATTTGTTACTTCATTTTATTTTCCCTCTTTGGATGCTTGTAATTTTTTTGTTTCTTTAGTCTTTGAGTAAAAAAAGTCACCAAAAAAAATCTTACATATTTTCTTTTAATTTTATCACATATATCATAAGCCCATTAAAACTAAGTATCTAATTCCTTCGTTGGCTTTAAAATATGCTTTATAACAACTTTATAATTTTTCCATTCTATTTAATCTAATGTTTCTTTAGAGACAATAAATTATCTGGTTATTTGATTTCTTTTCTCTGTCCTCCATATCTTTCATTTCTCTTCTCATTTTTCATTCCTAATATTTTAGGTCTGTGTTCTTGGAACTTTTCAAATTAGAAAATTGCTTTTCTGCAATGTCCAATCCACTCTTTATTATTTCTAAGAAGGATTCTTTTTAGACTCTTTAATATGAGTATTTGAACATTTTAAAAGTAGACACAATGGTATAATGAACTCTCAAATGCAGTCATCCATCTTCAATTTTTATCTGTCCACCCATTAATCCCCTTCATTGTCTCATATTTCCCCTTTATTGACTGACTGATTTTAATTGTCTTTAAAGATTTCTCTAAGCTCTTATACTCCAGTCCTTTAAATTTTCTTCCTTTCTCTGATCTAGTTCCTTTTATAGTTGGACTTATCTTATATTTGAGTTTTTATTTTGTGGAATGCATGATTTCCTGAATGTCCTTGAGGGTATAAAAGATGATGCTTTCCATCTTAATGTTTCTTTTCTAGACTCTAGTATTTTTTCCAAAAAAAGAAAAAAAAGGTATGGCTTTGCTCTATATCCTTAAGGATGCTACGTCTAATTTTTTATTTTCTCAGCCTGTTTATAACTCCTTTTTCTTCTGATGAGTCATCCCGGAGTTAGGAGCAGCCCATGAGGTTCTTTCCTTAGTTCCTGTAAGTATGGCAGGAAAGATATTCCTTCAGAGGTTCAAGAAATAACTCTCTGGTGCTTTATAACGCTTATCAAAGCAGAGCTCTAGCTTTCGGTGCAATTTGCTGGTCCCACTGCAACCCGAATTATGGAGTTTCTTTGATAAAAATCTGAATTTGCCTGTAATTTTTTCTTGCCAGAAAAAATGTATGAGCACCCAACCCACATCAAATATCTTTGTCTAAAGATGTTGCCAGAGCCTATTCCTTCCAACTGCTGACTCCTGAATCCAAATATAATCACCATCCTCCATCCTTCGAGCCCCTTGTTTTCATCCTCATGTGCGTTACTTCCACGCACGTGGATTCAGCGTAACAAACCAACATTGTGAAAATCTTAACTTCGTAGGGGTGGTAGCGAAGTGAAAGGGTCCTGGCTCTGCTAGAAATAGCTTCCACGCAATACCTATTTGGGGTGGAGGGTAGGTGGGAGTGCTTTCTCTCTGGGGAGCGAATAACTTAATCTCTGAGTTAGGTATAGAGTCGGGAGGGACAGACAGAAATCTCTTAGCTTTTCCCCTAGATGGCTCCACTGTGCTGCCTCAAACATTCATTCTAGCTTCGGATAAAGAAAGCGCCTGTAAAAGGAAGAGTAGGACTAAGACTAACTCTAATAACAGCCCGAAGTGATTCAAAGGACTAATTATAGGCCATGTCCTGTGCTGAGCATTATTCATGAATCGTCTCACTACACCACAACCCTTTGGGGCAGGTAATGCTATCATCCCCATCTTACAGGTGAGGAAGCTGAGGCTTGGAAAGGTTACATAGCGTACCCAGGGTCGTGCAGCTCACGAAGGGTAGAGCCAGGTTTCAAACCCTGTGAGCTCACTTTGATGAGGCTCTTTTGTTGTTGTTCTGTTTTAGGTACTTTATATACACTTTCATACTTAATCATAATAACCATTTTTATACTTAAAGGTTATATAATTTTGGAATGGTAGTATATACACAAAAGGTAAAAAAGTAGATAATGTCAAAAAGTCTCCTCACCTATCCCCCAGTCACCCGGTTCCCCTTCCATTTCAAATGTATCATTGGGGGATATACTGTCATATACCAGTGTATTTATCTAATTTCACATAAATAATAATGTAGTATACACATAGTTCTGTACCTTGCTTTTGTCATTTAACAATATATCTTAGAGATCTTTCCACTTCAATAGCATCAAATTCTGCCTCATTCTTTTTAATGCCTGCTTAATATTCCATTGTGGGTGTAACTTTAACAGTGTCTATCACTTGTTTCTATTTTTTTGGCTATTGTAAACAATATTGCAGAGACTAAACTTAGACATATGGCACTTTACACATGTGCATGTGTAACTGTAGACTAATCTCACTGATGTGGTATCGTGATTCAAAGGGTGGTTAAAACCCACTGGAGGGTTTCAGTAATGGTGGTTTGGGGTGAGGGGGGTGATTACAGAGGTGGTAGAAGCACTGGGAAGACAAACAGGAGAATCTGAGACAACCCTGAGGTTAACCACAGCAGGAAACTTCTCCCGCTCCTAGGCTGGAGTGAGAGAGGAAGGAGGCAGTGGTACTGGACCTCAAGGGACAGGCATTCCACCCAAGAGGAAGAAGAGGGACAGAAATACCCTTCCTCAGCTCCCCAACTAGCACCAGTGGCCTCACTGGTGAAACCCCAGTACACATTGGTCGACCCATTCTGGGGGATACAGTCTGTAAGAATTCACCTCACTCCAACCAGAGCCAAAAAAAAGGAGGGAGCAAGGAATGAATCTGGAGACAAACAGGTTCAGGTCTGGTACAGTCAACTCTTTTATTTCTCAGCATCCATTCTTATTCTGAGCCCATATTTAGCAAATTCAGGTTTCTAGTTGGCACAAGACCACAATCAGTTAAACAAATGTAGATCCTTCTGTTCTCCAATCCAGCCAGGGAGACACAAAATTCCACCTCATGTTCAGGATTGCCAGATGTAAGCAACTCTCCTGGATAGGTTCAGTTATGGATCTTTATGACCTGGGGAATTTGACACACCTACAAAATATTAGAGGAAAGAAAAAAAATAACTCGTCATTGCTGAGGATTTTAGGCTGGTTAATTTTAAAACTGCAGATGAGAAGCAGGCTCCGAGGCGCAGAGTTTGCTTGCCCTTTGAGAGACATTTGCATTTGTGAAGGAAATCTCCATGCCTCCCGCTCTGCACCAGGAGGAAGGGGGGATGGCCTTATCTCTGGAAACTCTTAATGGGGGAAGGCAAGGACTTAAGTTGGTTACTGTCTGGCAACCTCATGTAACTGATTTAGGGTGGTGGCTTCTGGCCTTTACTTAATCCTATTTGATTCTTAGCTAAAAGTTGTGGGACCACCCAATGGCCAGACCCCACCTGCACTGATACCATTTTAACTTTTTTACATGTTGTTTCCTTTGTCTTGTGAAGAGATGGCTCACATACCTATGCCTTAAATTTAGCCTTACTCTCCACCCGTGTTTGCAGCAGAAGCCGGGGCAGCAGCAGCTCCTCCTGCCCGTGGGTCCTGTCCCCATGCTATTCCACACTATTCTCAAAATAAAAGAGCACTACTGCCAGATCTTGAGAGTCCAAGAAATCTTTCTTTCGACTCCTCGGCTCACCGACCCCGCATCAGTCATGACATACTATCTTAAGATATTTCTTTAAAGTTTCCTCGGTAGGGGCCGGCCCCATGGCCAAGTGGTTAAGTTCATGCCCTCCGCTGTAGCTGGCCAGGGTTTCACCAGTTTGAATCCTGGGCGCTGACATGGCACCGCTCCTCAGGCCATGCTGAGGCAGCATCCCACATGCCACAACTAGAAGGACCTACAACTAAAAATACACAACTACGTATTGGGGGGCTTTGGGAGAAAAAGGAAAAAAAAATAAAATAAATGAAAAAATCTAAAAAAAGAAAGTTTCCTTGGTACCTGTAATGATTTCCCCTTTGTCATTTTCCATATTGCATATATTTGCTTTCAACTTTTTTCCTTTAAAGTCAGCTAAAAGTTTCTCTTTTTTTTTGGTTTGTTTTCAAAGAACCAGCCTCTGGATTTATTAGTAAATCTTTTCTTTTTCTGTTTCAAATGTCAAATTAATTAAAACACATTAATATAATTTAATTTATTAAAATTAATTCCTTCTTTATGTTATCCTTAGGTTTATTCTTGATTTGGATACTTAAATCACTTATTTTCATTCTTTCTTGTTTACTGCTTTATCATTTATTGCTATGAATTGGCTTCTGAATACTACATTAGCTGTTTTCCATATGGTCTGCTATTTGGTGTTTTCATTGTTATTGATCATTACTATAATCTGAAGTTTAGTTTTTTAAAAAATGAGTTTATAAGAGAACTTAAAATTTTTCTAGATGCTAAAATTCCTTTATTTTCTGATTTATTTCCAATGTGATCAGAGAGTATTCTCCATATTATTTCTACATTTTGAAATTTACTTATATTTTCTTTATGGCCTAACATTGGTAATGTTTGTGAATGTTTCTTGGGTATTTGTCTAGAAGAGTTAATGCTTGGTTTTCAAATAAGCAGCAATAGGAGTGTGTGTGTGTGTAATAAATTATATTATTTAACTTTTCTAAACCTTTACTTTTGCCTGTTTGATCTCTCATAGAGTGAGAGAAGTATATGAAAATATTAGACTCTAAATTTCTTTGTATCAATTTTTCCTTATAATCTTGAAGCCAGGTACCTGGGGTTACTGTAAATATTCAATAAGATTACCTTCCCACCTTGTTATGAAAAGAAGTTAATCTTGCCAATTTGCTGTCCTCTCATTTAACGAGGGGTAACTCAAGCATCAAATGACTTATGAGCTTGTTTTACAGAAGAAAAAGTATGCCTTCAAGGATCACCAGATAACCAGCCCCAGCTGCCATGGACACCCAGAAGTGAGATTGCCCAGGGCCTTCTCAGGAGTGAAAGAAACACGAATTACCCCTTTGTTTCCCTGGAACTCCTCCTGCCATGTCCCTTAGCTCTATAAAACCCTATGCTTTCTTCTCTTGTTAAGGTAGATTTGAGAGAACCCACCTCCTGCCTTCTTGTCTTGGCCAATTAGAATAAACCCTCTTAACCCTCTTCATCTCCAAGTATTGATATCTCATTGTTTTGGCTTACTGCACATTGGGCACATGAACTTGAGATTAAGAGGTTCAGTATCAGTTTCAGCTTCTAAAATACTGGATCTTATATTATTTAGTACATAGATATTCACAGTTCTTAGTCTTAGCTCTTCAGGGGATTACATGTTCTATCACTATAAAGTTCTAGTTTAGATCTATCTAATACATTTTAAACAGGTTTATTGAGATATAATTCACATATAATACCCACATACCCACTCTACCCCAAATCCTCCAGGCTGTCACAATTTCTCCTATTGTTAATATCTTCCCTTAGTGTGTTCTGTGTGTTACAATTAATTGGCTAATATTGATATATTATTATTAATTATAGTCAATAATTTACCCTAAGGTCCTATGAAATATAAATCTAAAAATTGTTCACTGTGTTATAAAGCTCTATGGGTTTTGACCAAGGTATGACAGGTATCTACCATTACATTATCATTCAGAATATTTTCACCACCCTAAAATTCCTCTGAGTTTCACCTAATCATCCTTCCCCTCCCTTTCCCCAAACTCCTGGAAACTACTGATCTTTTTACTGTCTCTATAATTTTGCCTTTCTCAAAATGTCATATAGTCAAAAACATATAGTATGTAGCCTTTTCAGAATGGCTTCTTGAACTCAGCAATATGAATTAAAGTTCCACCATGTGTTTTTGTGGCATGATAGCTCATTTCTTTTTTCTCTCTGTTCTTCAAATTGCATAATCCCTATTGATTTGTCTTCAAGTTCACTAATTCTTTCTTCTGCCAGTTCAAATATACTGTTGAGCCCCTCTAATGGAGTTTTCATTTTAGTTACTGTGGGGGACTGGAATTGGCCACCCCAAGATATGTCTCTTTGGCATGAAGATTATTTTGGGCTGGTTCCTTTTAAAAACAGCAGACAGGAAAGAAACTCTGAAAAGCAGAATTTACTTACCCTTTGTTAAGAGCCATTTACATTTGTAAAGGAAATCTCCATCCGTAAAGGTGTCTCCTTCTCTGTACCAGGAAGAAGCAGGGATGACATTATCTCTAGAAACTCTTCATCAATGTGGAAGGCAATGACTTAAATTTGCATAATAATCTTACTCTTGTTTACTGTACTTGTCTGGTAACCTCCTGTAACTGACTCCCCGCCCCCCCCCCCCCCCCCCCCACCCCACAACATCCTCCTTTGTCTTTAGCTGAAGATGATGTTTAAGGTGGTGGCCTCAGCCATTTTGGTGAGTTTCTCAGGTTGCCAGAGCCTCTCCCACATATACATGTTGTAAAGCTTTGTTTAATTTTCTCCTGTTATTCTGTCTCACGTGAATTTAATTCATTCTCTGGCCAGAAGGACCCAGAGCAGGTGGAGGAAATGTCTTCCTCCTCTTCATTACTGTACTTTTTTCAATTCCAGATTTCCCATTTCGTTCTTTTTTTATCATTTTTTCTCTTTAGTGATATTTTCTATTTGATGCAGCATTGTCATTGTACCTTCTTTTACTCTTTAATCATGATTTCCATTAGTTCTTTGAACATATTTATAATGCTTATTTTGAAGTCTTTGTCAAATCCAATATCACGTTGCTCTCAAGGGTACTTTCAGTTGCTTGCTCTTTGTTTCATTGTATAGGTCACACATTCCTGCTTCTTTGCATATCTTGTAATATTTTGTAGGAAAATGGACATTTTAGATAATACATTTAGATAATATATTTAGATTATATATATATGTATATATAGGTGATATGTATGTGTATATATATATAATATATATCTAGAAATGTCTCCGGACTCTTCTCCCCCCACCTGCTTCCAGGGCTTGTTATTGTCATTTGCTTGTTTATTTGTTTAGTGACTGGATGGATTATTTTAGTGGAGTCTATTTCCCCTACACAGTATGAAGCCTCTGGTGATGCTCCACAGAGGGTGTAGCCTTGGATAAGCCTATAGTCATTCTGAGAAGACAGTGGTTTTAGCAAAGCCCTGAGCGTCTTTTTCCCTGATCATACCCAGCTGTTAAGAGCAACTGATTGCTCTATTGTTTTTAACAATGCCTTAGGGCATAAATAGCTCTATAAACTAATACCATCAAATTCAGGCTCCTTTGAAAAGATAGTTACTAAAGTCGGTGTTTTAGATTTGTTCTGACCCCAGGAGGAATCTTTTCTGCTGTCTCCTTCCCAGTTCTCTCTGGAATACCACCTCTCCCACAGTGTAATCTACAACTCCAATGAACCCACTTGTCTCCTCCCAAGTACCTTTCACCACAACCTCCATTGTTTTTGAGAGTGCCCTATGACTTGAACTTCTTCACATTCTGTTGCAAATGAAGTCAGTCTCTTTGTGAAGAGATTAGGGGCTATCTGTTTTAAGGCAACATCCCTGAGACAAAATCTTGGAGCTGAAGGTGGAAACAATGGTGCACTGCTTTCTGAGTGACACTTCTGCTTTAGAAACTGACCTCTAGATAAGAAGCGAGAGGCAGTAATCTCAGGTCATCTCAGTTTGCATCTCCTGGCGTGGAGCCATGGCTTTGCAAGCTGAGGTAAGGGATCCCAATATTCTCAGAGGTGCTGTGCCCCAGGTAGGGCCTCCCTCCCACCAGTGGGGGCTGGCAGAAGGAGGGGCCCCTCATCTCTGGGCTGAACTCTCTTAGAACTTAGTCTTAGCAACAGGTGGTTGGCAGTAGGGTTAAGAGTGCTGAAGTCCTGCCCCTCCCAGTAAGATAGCCCTCCAATCTGGGAACTAAGGTGTTGAGGGAGCCCTGTGTTCTCGGCTGCCCCAATGTGGAGTGAAGATTTGTCTTACTGAACTGGAGGACAAAGAAAGGGAGCGGTCTTAGTTCAAATACCACAGACTCTCACTATTCTTAATGAATTTTAGTAGATTTTCTTGAATAGATATTTCTTCAGGGGCTGGCCCAGTGGCACAGTGGTTAAGTGTGCACATTCTTCTTCTGTGGCCTGGGGTTCACTAGTTCGGATCCCAGGTACAGACATGGCACTGCTTGGCAGGCCATGCTGTGGTAGGTGTCCCACATATAAAGTAGAGGAAGATGGGCACGAATGTTAGCTCAGGGCCAATATTCCTCTGCAAAACAAGGAGGATTGGCAGCAGATGTTAGTTCAGGGCTAATCTTCCTCAAAAACAAACAAACAAACAAAAAAACCCCCATGATATTTCTTCATTTGCCCTTACCATGCCTACAGACTTTAAGTGTTTATATACATACAGGAATTTAAATGTGTGTGTATATATATATATATATAAAAGTTTTACCAATTTCCCCGGGCAGCAGGTCCACGGATCTCCTCAGCTCCTCACGCAGTCATGCCAGAAAACGATCTCCCTCTTATCTAATTCTTTGGTTTGTAAATTCAACTTTGTGTAATGTTAAGACTGTGATCTCTGTTTTCCAATTTAGATTATTCTCTTGCCTAATATTTTTTACATTTTGTTTCAGACCTCTCTCATGTATTCTGCAGATAGTTGGATTTTGTTTCTCGATCCTAACATAAGCTCTTTTATTTTAAAATTTTCCTTTTTATTTTCAGTGCCTGGGGCCACATCTAGCACTCACTAGATTTCTGTAGAATGAACTTTATTTTCTATCTTGAGGCCTAGGCAGAGAGGGTGCCCCCAGGTCTCCTGGGAAAGGCCCAGGAGTTGCCAAAATTATATATTATCCCTTCTGGAGGCTGGTTACAGATCACGAAGATCCATCTCATTTTAAGATGAAATTAATGGCTTTATTGAGATATAAATGTCGCACAACAAATGGCCCCATAATTAAAGTGTATAATTTGAAAAGTTTTGACATATGTATTCACCAGGAAACAATTACCGCAATCAAGATAGGTAACATATCTATTGCCCCCAAAATTTTCCTGGTGCTCCTTGTGTTTCTTTGTGTTCCTTCCCAAAATGAACCATAACTCCTGCCCTCACACAGCGTAGGTTCTAGTGTTTATTGACAAAGACACTGCATACATCTAACCAGGCCCAACTGAGGAAAAACTCGTTTAGAGATATATCAGGCCCTTCAGTGTCTCACGATATAACTGTTTTACTCTCTTAGTCCAGTGGGCTGAGAGAAGGACTGAAATTTTCTTAGGGATTCAGGTCTATCTCCCAATGACCTTGCCTAGTACTAGGTAAAATAGTGAAATTGTTCAAATCAACTCTAGGAAAACCAGATCTCATGTATGTGATTTTGCTGCTTCTAGAACTGTAACCCTCTGTTTCTCCTGGCTTTTCCGTATTTTAATATTTTCTTCTTGTATTATCTGTATGATTCTTTGAAAGAGAATTTTTGTAATAGGAGTGGATAGGAGAAGGGAGGAGCCTTGTTCGGTGCTGCTAGCTGCTTACTCTAGTTCTCTGAAGCCTCCAAAATAAATATATTTTAAAAACCTTCCAGGACATATTTGCTGAGAAGCATCGTGGCTGGCTAAACTTGTCTAGTTTGAATAATAGATGTTAATTTATTTACCAAGAACAAAGTAAAAATCTAAGTATGTTTTTCATAGAGCGTCCCATACGGATGACACAAACATTTTAATTCATCCAAACAGAGTTTGCATTTTATTTTTATCTGACTATTTTACCTAATACAGTTTATGTATACTCAAAAACATATAACATTATAGGATATTTTTTAAAAAGTAAAAGAAATGTGTAAAGTATCTCCATTGAACCAAAACTTCCTGTAGTGCTTAATTAATTTCAAATCTTGGTGAGAAGGGAGAAGAGAGCTAATATTTGAATTTATTAGGAGCACAGACTTTGGAACAAGGCTGTCTAGGATTGAGTAGCTACCCTGCCTATTACTAGCTGTGTGATCTTGGGCAAATTACTCAACATCTCTGAAGGATGAGTTCATCATTTTTAAAATGGTGATAATAATATCTATATCACAGGGTAATGGTGAAAACGAAGTGTAACAATTATGTATAATAATTGTAACAGTGTCTGGATCATAATAAGTGCTATTTATATTAATTATTATTCTATATATAAAAAATAATATCAGTTGCAATGAATGTTTTCTTTGATGTCATGATTCAAAAAGCAAGCCAAGTGGGTCATAGATTTGGATGTGAAATTTAACTTTAGATATTCTGACATTCAAATATGATTACAGAGTTTACATTATTATTGAATATTTTTTCATCAATTTGGGACCAAATGATAGCTCTAAAAATGTTAGGCAGCAAAGGTTGAAAATAAATCAAGACTATTTGCAGGGAGTTCTGTCCAAGAAGGTTGAGTGAGGAAAAGAAAGCACACATTTATGGTTTCACTCATTCTTCTTAACCTTGTTACTCAAGTAAATGCCCAGCTTTGTGGTCAGAATCCTTTGGTTCAGGTGGATCTGGCTATTTTTCCTTGTATTTCTTGGCCCAGTGCATACATATAAAAGGCTTTCTATAATCATCTGTTGACTAATTGAAGTGGAAAAAAACCTTACTTCTTCTACCTTGTTTCTATGATCCCCAGAACCCTTGAACCCTGCATGAGTAGGCACGAAGCGGAGGAGCTACAACAGAAGATGTGCTAACAGTCATGAATACATGCATGAGCCTGCTACTTCCTGTAATGATCATGCTCTGGAAATGGTTCCCTAATTCCTGAAGGCAGGTGCATATAAAATGCACTGGTGGCTAAAACCACAAGGGCTCATCTGTGTCCATGTTCTCCTTATTTCCCTTGGCTCACAGCTATGTTACATCTCCTAGCCTCTCTTTCAGCCATCTGCGATCATGTGATGATTTCTGGCCAATGGTATGTAAATAGAGACTATGACTGTCACTTGTAGTCCTGACTCATAAAAAATTAGTACTCCTGATACACATCCTATTTTTCCCATCCACTGACTGAATGAACAGACTTCAAGGGAGACACACATGGAAAGAACTTAGATCCCTTCAGTAACAGGTGTCTGATTGATTTTAAATAATGCCCATCATTTTATTGTGTCTATCCAGGAGATCCTATACAAGTCCACGGCTAGGTAAAATTAGAAAGAAGGCAACGTTTTTTTCTCTGATTCTCTATGCCTCTTTCAACACCCTCCTCCCTTTGATGAGAATAATTAACATTTATTGAGCAGTAACTATATTTCAGACATTATACTAATTTCTATAGCAATTATAGATATTATCTCATTTAACCTCCCTATCAACCTTACACAGTATGATCTGTTACTAATCTTGCTTTACAATTGAGGAAATGAAGCACAGAGGTTAAATTACAGATCACTAGTAGACAATGGAATCGAAACTTGAACTCAGAACATTCACACCTAATCACTAACCTGCATTACGTCCCAATATATTCTGGGTGTTCAGTTTCCCTAGCTGTGCAGAACCCTGTACAGAAGTTGTTTTCTCAGATCACTCGTCATACATAATATTTCATCCTTTTATGCTGTTCGAAACATCCTATCCTAAATTTCATTGCTTCAGGCATTTATTATGCAAAGAAACTAATATATTAATTAAAATTTTATTATTGAGCACTCACTATGTTAAAGGATTAGTATTAACTGTAATGGGCATAGGAAAAATGTCCAAGAGTTGTCACCTGATTTCAAGGGGATTTCAATCTGTTTATCATCTGGCCACCCAACCCTGATCGAGAATCTAGAAAGCTAGAAAGTCCCAGGGTGGGGTTTGGAGTATCTTTGGCCCATTATTTTGATAATATAAATCATATCAAATCATAATATAAATCAGAGAAGTGTGTCCAAGTGGACTCCAAAAGGGGAGGGTCAGCGGTGAAGAGCGTCAAGAACACATTTGATGAAATAAGTGGGGATTAGAAAGCAGGAGGTGGGAGAACGAGAATATGAGGGAAGAGGTGGGTGGGTCTGGCATAGTTCCAGCAATGAATCCCTAAGTGTGCTGTGCCTTTCTACCACCTCCTGGTGTATATCTAGGAGCTGAAGTATGGGAAGATGTCACATAATCATAACTTGCACACAGAGAAAAGTAACAAATACTGTGGGGGAGCTCAGATATTGCAGTGTGAGGGATAAATGCCTCTGACCGAGGGACAGCAGGAAAGATTTTATGAAGGAGGTAGCTATGGTGTTGAGATTTCCTGAACTCAGAGGAATGGGAATGTGAATGTTGGAGAAAGGACAAAAAAGGCACCAAAGGCAGTGGAACCTGAATAAGCAAAAGCATACAGATAAGGAAGTTCCAGATGTGCTGGACAAATGGCAAGCTGTAAAATTGTCAAGAGAAAGTAAGTTGCACAAGGGGTAGCACTAAGAGATACAAGCGGGAGAGAAACAAGGGAAAGGAAGGGTTCAGAGGTGACTATGACTTTGAGGCTAGGTAAACTGGAGAGATAGTGGAGCATCTCAGAGCAGAAGAACTCCTCAAGTGAGAGAATTTAGGGAAAGAAGGAAAAGGGCCAAGGACAAAAGAAAACTTCAGGAAAACCTCTAAATGCATCAGACAAAAGACCTAAAGGTGAAAGACTCTGAACAAGCAGGATGAAGAAAGCGATGGAGATTTTCAAAAAGCGTTGGAGTGGGAAGAAGAGAGGTCACAAAGCGCTCACAGGTACTCCCTCAATAAGCATTCAGTCATCACCTATGAAGTGACTGGAGCTGTGCCATGAGCTGGATGTAAAGATTATAAGCCAGAGTTTTACATGCAGTCCTTCTAAGGCAAGAGGGATTAATAAATAAATGAGGAGGAGGAAGTGGAGGTGTGGGTGGAGGTTATTACTCTCCAGAGAAGCATTTAGAAGCTCCAAGGAGTAACATGATGGCGAGCCAATGAGTTTTTAATCTAGGGCACACTTGAGTAGGTTTCCAACCAGGAGAATGAAGGAATGAGAAAAAGCTTAACATGCTTGAGGAAAGTAGAAGAAAACAATTGATCAAAAGAGAGGGAGGGATGGTAGCGGTAGAGTGAGGCTTAGAGAGAAAGAATGCTCGGTTAATATAGACATTCCTTTGGGGAAGGAAGTGAAAATGGGGGGAGCCAAAATCAGATGACTCTGAACTTAATAAAGTTAGACATCAGGTCATCTTGAAAGAAGGAGTGGGTGAGGATGCGGGCCCAAGAGAATGGAAAGTTTTGGCATAGGTTCTGCGAGGAATGTCTACAAAGATTATACTAGATTTTAATCCATCAATCACCAAGTATTTATGAAGCATCTCGTCTATGCCCAATGATACATTAGATATTATATTTTAGCTTTCCAAAGTGCTGGCAGTTGCTTCCAACTTGGCAATATGAGCAAATGTTGTAAAATATGTTCTCTACTCCATCATAGAAGTCACTAATAAAAACAAGGAGTAATTTTGGATTTAGGCCCTTTAGGCACTCAACTTATTTTCTCTTTCCAGTTTAAGACCAAAGCACTGACAGCTACATTTGAGCTTTTCTAAGTCAACATTATTTATAGCACTATTTCACTGTAACCTGTATTTTATATGCTTGCCTATGAGTTCATCTTCTTAGATTTTCATCACAACTTTTGTAGAATCATGCATGGCTTTATACTTAATAAATTATTGTCTCATAAAAAAGATATGAAGTTATAGGTGTGGAGTGGTATTGAAAATACCATTTTAACTTGAAGTTCAAAGAATTTGTGGATCAATGATTTACTCAAAATGTAGCAATGAAAAAAAAATCGAGAAATGGGCCAGGAATTGAAAAAGACAAAAGCATTAAGATAGAATAAATACACTTAGAGAAATGGTGAAATTTGAAATATCGAAGGATGGAATTTAAGGGCAGCAGAAGACACTGTCCGTGATCCACTAGTGTCCATTCAGCGTTACCCTTTCCAGTGCACTCTGATGCCTCGTTGAGACAGCCTGAGGCTTCCCTGGCTTCCAGAGCACTGTTGGCCAGAGCACAGGACGGGCCAGAGTGCCATGAATTTGTGCCCCCGGCATATAAATATTCTAGATTCCTCATCCCCTATATGGGACAATGCCGAGGCATGTTCTACCCATCACCCAGAGGTCACCAGCAGGATGAGCCTCAGTTGCCCACAGTGGTAATCGGTTCATCAACAGATAACGGATTCCTTTCCTTCCCTTTCTCAGTTCCTTCTTTCTTACTCATTTTCTACATTTGCTTCCCCAAAACAATGACTTGCATTCAAATCCTTTCTTCTAGTGGAATTAACCTAATACAGAGTGAAACCAAATTCCTCTGCAGAAGAGAAAAAAAATAGAATCCATCAACGTAGACTATATCTTCCCTGTAAACCTAGTCCATGTCCAGTTAAATCCCATCTACCCAATTCCCCAAAATGAAAACCTAAAAATGGTCTTTGACAATTCCCTCTTCCTCACATCTTATATTCAAATCATCAACAAGTTCTCTAGGTTTACCTCCCAAATAATTCTCAAATCTACTTCTCTCCATCTCCATTTGTGCAACCCTAGGCCAGCCTGCCTCACCTCCATTTAGACTTTTGCATTAGCTTCCTAATGGTCTTCTGCATCCATTCTGGTGCTCCTCCAATCCATTCTCCTCTCAGCAACCCCAGGTGCACTTCTCAAACCCAAGTCTACTTTTTTATAACCTACCCATGGCTTAAAATTCTTCACTGGCTACTGAATCTCTGTGTCCCCCCAAAATTCACATGTTAAATCCTAATGCCCAATGTGATGGTATTTGGAGGTGGGCGTCTCACCTTAAACCACATCCCCCTTGCTTTCAACTTTCCAGCCATCCAGCCCATCTTACATTCAATTCTTCCAAATTTCTCTGCTTCCTTGCACTATGGGATGTTTGCAACTACTGTTTTGTTTTCTTAGAAAAATCCTCCTCTGCAATATTCCCCTCACCTAACCCCTTGTCTGATTAATGTCCACTCTTCAGATCTCAGGTCCAAAGTCACTTTCTCTGAAAAGTTCCCTGACATGCCTTATTAGATTAAATCTCTCTATTATGGGCTGTTATAGAACTATGTAACTCTGTCTTCACTTTTCACTGCTATGATTCTTGCATTTATACCATCAGTTATTTTATTAAAGTTTTATTAAAGTTGGTCTACAACTTTATTAAAGTTGTCTACACTGTATCCTTTATCACACCAAGAAATTTGTCTTTATTTGATCATTTGTCTATTTCTAGTTCCTAGCACAGTAATTTGTACCTAATAACTGCTCAATTTGCTGAATGAATGAAAGAGGAGATAAGCCAATGAATGCATGCACGATAACTTTGTATTTATCACTGTAGAAGTGGATATGTTTTTTGGGGGAAAAACAAACACAGCTTTGGGGCAGCAGAAAAGGGCACATATGCTGGTCCAGAGGGATAAAAGTACGAAGGGGACAAGGAAAAAAGTATGAATGAGGGAGACCACCTACTGCCCACCTGACATGGACCCTGGGAGGTCAGATGAGCGACTTGATGAGAAAAGTAAAGCTCTATTTTTCACCAAGCTCCAGCCTCTGAGTGTATTTGTGATCCTTTAATAGTGACTTTGCTTTTAATACCATTATCCCATGCCTTTCTGTCCTTGAAATTTACGGACAGAACCAAGGGGTTGCATGAATCTTTATAACCTTGTTGAATGAATGAGTAAAACTAAATGTGGCCCTTTCAGTCAGTGTGTAAAGGAAGTTTCAAAAGAAAAGTGAGGGGTCTTGCTGAAGTGAATGGGGGCCTGAACTTGAAATAAGCTTCTTGGGAGAATGGGAGAGATAGGAGATAAAAAGTTTTTTGGTAAGATTTGGAGGGAACTTATTTGGAGACCTCAGGAAAACGATAGTAGGCTAAAACCTATTTGGTAAATATATAGTGTAGAATGAAGAAGGAAGTCAAGGAAATAGGAACCATGTGGCTCATATTAAAGCTGATGAAGAGAAAAGCAGATGATAAGACATACAGTGAAGGACAGAAAGTATTAACTGGGTCCCAAAGATTGCTGTAATTATAGATCTGTAGCCTATGATGATGAAGATTTGGGGAAGGAGATGAGTGCAAACACGTATCTTTACATTTAATAAATGATAGCTAATGTATTATATAACTGAGAAACTTCCTTTGCTTTCTTTGGCATAATTTGTGTAAGAAAAATGATTGTTGCTGTTCATTGATATACATCTATTTACAAGGTGCCTACAAATGAGCCTTTAATGAATTTGCTCCGGAACATTTTCAGATACAAAAGTCATGCTAGCTGGTCTCTCCTTATTTTCCAAATTCAAAAAGGAAAGTACTGAGAATATTTAAGAAACTTTCTCTGCTAGTATGGAGAATGCACAGCCTAACAAATATGGAGCTAAACCATAAGAAAAAAATGATCTTCCAGGTCCCCTATACTGTTATTCTTACAAAGAATACCACTGTTGGATTATGACGGAGAGAACAGCTCACTGTCATGTGGTATAACTCCATCTGCTGTCCCTTAGCAAATGTCCAGATGGATTCCATTTCTGGTCTCTGGAAAGACAAGGCCAATCAATATGAAAAAGCTGTCTTTGATTATCCATCACAGTCACCCAAGGAGAATCACAATTTTTTGGTTTCTACTCATCGTTCTTGTCAAGAGACTTATGGTTTTATTTTTAACCGTGAAATCTGCTTCTGAATTTATGAGCAATGACAATGCCAATGGTCTGTTTTTTCTTGGTTTTTTTCCTTATAGTTACAGGAAGTCTAGCTTGAAAACATCTCTCCTATTCATTTTCAAGAGCCTTCACTCAGTTTTCCGAGGAAATATTTATGTTTCTAGTAATTATGGGACTTCAAAATGCTTATCATGCTATTGTGGCTTGAAGAGTACCTCAGATTCAGGAGTCAAATTAATGGCTTGAATTGGAAGACCACACTGATTAGAAATAAGACCTATAAAAGCAAATTCATGTTTGAGAATTTTCCTCTATATGCACATAGTATTTGTGACATCACTTTTTCACACACAAAGTTGTAAGACCTTTATAACATTGCTGGTATCAAAAAGGAAAGACTCCCTGTAGGAACCTAATTTACACACATTCACACACACACACACACACACACACACTCCTTGGGATAGGTCTATGCTGTTTGCATACTGTATTTTGATTTAACATAATTTTTTTAAGTTGGTAAAATTCTAATCTAAGTATGAATTCAGGAGGGGTCTAAGGAAAACACGAGATTTCTCTTAAGTCCAAATAATCACTGGTTTAAGCTAAAACTTTCTGCTAAAGGTTACTTATGTTTTAAATTTCTAAAAATTCACGTTTGGATTTTTGAACTGGTGAGGAAGACAGTGAGAGTTGTCCTGAATACCTCTTTCCCCACTTCTTCAGTAGTAAAGCTTCCATTTTGGTTGGGCATGTGGCCGCTTGCAATGAAGATCCTTTTTCTAGGCTCCTTTGTAGCTTGGTCTGGCCATGTGACCAAGTTCTTGGGAACGGGAGATAAACAGAGGGAGGATGTGCAACTTCTCATAAGACCACTACATCTCTTCTTCAAACGTTCCTCCTTCCTTTAGGCAACAGTGAGAGACTGGAGTGCCTGGAGCTCCAGCAGCCCTGGTAGACAACAAGATAACTTTAGGGACAGAAGCCACGCCCCACAGGGCAGCAAGATAACAATAGCTTGGATCTCTTACACCAAAGAGCACCACTTTAACCCTGAATTGACTGACTTTTTGAATGTGAGAGCAAAATAAGTTTCTATTTTTATAGGCTTATTATTTTGGGACTTTCTATGACTCATTGACTATTATATATATTTTAAAATAATTGGATGTGTCCTACTAATAAAAGATTCTAGCAGATGCCATTTCCAACTAAGATCCAGGCAATATTATGTATAGTTATTATGGAAATTTTTAAGAAAAATCATTAGGCAGTCAAGATCTTTGTATGTGAAGAAAAGACCAAAAGAAAATGAAGTTTTGTGCATAGCTACTTTATTCCTTATGATTTATTTTCTTTTTCAAGTTCCTCTTTAGTATTCCATCGAATGAAACTGAACTTACATAACATAGCACCAAAACATCTGACTCCAACTGCCAGAACCTGTAGTTTTTGCTGAGCGCTTGATCTAGCAACAGAACCTGCTCTTCCTGAGGATGGGGCAGGATGTGGTGGGGAATTAACACACACCCCCACAACACAGGAGCAGCCCTGAAACAATGACTGAAAGGAGACCATTTATAAATATTCCAGCTGCTTTGCCCTATCAAGTAGATTAGTTCAAAAGTATTTGTTCTAAACTGGTTCCCAGAGATCCCCACCAGGATTAAGATCCTGTTATACAGAGTAGTAACCAGTTTGATAAAATACCCTTTATTGTCTGTCTGCTTTTCCTTGACTCACTTCCCCAGTCTTCTACCATTGTTTTCTGGGTTCATGTCCTAAACAAACTATTGCACGTGAATCCTTATCTCCAAGTCTGCTTCTGGGACGCCAGAACCAAGACATAATATTTACATATGGTGTAAGTGGCAGCAAAAACATTACAGCCAAGGGAATGATATAAACAATGACATGACTTGATTGCAAAGTAGGCCAAGAGTATCTTTCCTCTCTTTTTCTCTTTCAGTCCTTAGTGATAGAACAGAGCAAGGCTTTAAAACATCCCTAAAAAAAATTGGTTAGTAAATCATGTGCTTGGAAAACATAATCCTAGAACACTGGGAAGAGTATGTTCCCACAGCCTTTAAATAATTAAGATGAATTGGCTCAAGGTGAAATCAAGCTAAATTAATCTCTTCAGGAAGAGTATATACAGGAGTCATTGTGCTTATTATTTTCCCCCAATATCTACAAAGTGCCCAGATATAAATATTTGTTGAGTGAAAGTACGGTAGAGAGGGAATTGGAGTAAAGTTATCAGATTGATTGATCAAACAGACTGTGAGGGATGGAAAGGCAACCATAGAATTAAGGAAGATATTAGCAGTACATATCCAATAAAGGTCTCTAATTCAGAGTATGCACATAATTGTAAATCAATTATATACGCACAAACCCATTGAAAAAAATGGTCAAAAAATTCTTCACATGTTATGTCTAAATGACCAATAAACATGTGCCAGAGCATTACTCCACTCCTGGGTATATAACCAATGAAGCATACACATGTTCACCAAAAGATATGAACCAAAATATACAAAGCAGCAATATTGATAGTAATCCAAAACTTGTCTATCTACAGAGGCATGAGAACATAAGTTGTAGTATATTCAGTGAAAATGCTCATTCTACAGCAGTGAGAATGAATGAACTACAATTGCACATACAAGATGTATGACTCTCACAAACATAATTTTTGAGTGAATGAAGCTAGATACAAAAGAGTACAGACTGTATGATTCCAAATAAATGCAACTCAAAAACAAGGAAAACTACTCTACGATCTTAGGACTTAGAATGGTAGTTATTCTGGGAAGAATATAGCAATTTTAAGGGAGCGAGAGAGGGGCTTCCGAGGTGTTAGTCGGCACAGTGGTCCTAAGACCACACACTAGTTTAGGGATTTGCTGGAAGGAATAACAAGACTCGACATAAAGTTATAGCCGTGACTAAGATTTATTACAGCAAAGGATACCATTCAGAAATAACAGGAAAAGATATACAAATGCAGGCTTTCTCATCCTCCCGTCTGCAAGGAATGCATGGACACAGCTTCTCCAGCTGTGAAGTGCAGAGACATGGGCGAGATGCCCATGCCCAGGAAAATTGGCTTAAATCGTGGGGTCAAAAGTTCCTAAATGGAGTTGGTCACATCCCTGCCACAAGACCAGCCATGGTACAAACCCCAAAGCAGGCTCTGGGTGCATATTGTGGACCTTGATGTTTATTTTAAATATGCTGGCAACCTGGTTCATCTCGACCCTCTGTTTGGGGCATATAGCCTAATATCTTTACCCAGTGAGCATGTGAACATTCCAGAAGTTTAGTTCTCAGAGTCAACCAAGGCTCTTTATCAGGGCTACAGAGATAAATGAGAACTAAGTAAAATAGACCCACTTCATTAACTCCCTCTGCTCACTAGCAATGTTATCTTTCTTGCTCTGGGGACTGATTACATGCCTAAGTTTAGATTGTGCTTATGTGTGCATATTGTACTTCAAACATTTTTTGAAATGTCAGTCAGGTAGCAATCCAGAGTCATCAATTAGAGCTCATTTGAGAAAATAAGTACCTTTTCCACATTCTTGTAAGATTTTTGAAACCCTGGGAAGTTATCAAAATAAAGTTAGGAAACCATTGGGGAATATCAAAAACAGGAGTAACTCTAATCTAAGAATTATTGAAGTGATGTCAAGAGAATGAGAAAGTGAATTAAATTCATGATATTGAGTTTCATAATATGTTTAAATAGGCATGTAGTAGTAATTTTGCAAAAAATTGTACTTGGATGTTTTGGCTATTCTTTAATGTGTTTGAACTGATAAAAATAACCAAATTCTGAAAAAATTGGTAATTCAGATATAAATTTTTATGAGAATTTATTTGATTGCACAATCTATGATAAAAGTTACAAAAAACAGGTTTTCAAATGTTTGTTACGTTTTCAATTTTAAAATTGAACATTACAATACATATGAAAGAAAAAGTCAATAGATCTGAGTTACAGTTCCATTTATTATTTATTAATTGTATAACTTCAGGCAAGCCCTTTAACCTTCAGCTTTCTTATCTGTGCAATAATAGGGGGTAACAGATTCAATGATGTAGTCTGTGGGGTTTTTCCATCAATACAAGTTTATGTTTTAGTAAATTACTGCTTCAGTACCATCTACTAACCCAACATATGCTTTGCGTATCTACTATGACCAAGGCACTAGGCTAAGTGATGTGGGAAATGAAATGCTGAAAAACACAAGATTGCTGTCTTTGAGCTAAGTTTGGTGAGCAGGGCACACAAATAACACAACTCGTAGCAAGGGAATGAGATCAAAGCGAGATTGGGGAATCAAGGAAGAACCATACTTCAGGTAGCCCCTGAAAAGGGACACTTATGACCAATGAGATTCCAATAGGAAAAGGAAGAGTGAGCTAATATCAGCGAAACACTTAAGCAAAGGCTTCCATCATGAAAATGCTTGGTTTAACAGAAAACAGCCTGGTCTTGATGGCCTGAGGATTAAGAAAAGCATATGGGGAAATGAGACAGGAAAGAATGATTGGTAATAAATCATGAAGAGCCTTAACTTCCATGAAATGGAATTTGTAGGCAGTGTGGACCTAAGAAGGCTTCTAGGATGAGGGAGAACATAATTAACTCTGGTTTCAAATTTATGGTTCCAAATGTTACAGGTTGGGTTCCCCATGAAACTGACTCTGAGGCAGAATTTAGTGTTTGGGACTCGCATTAAGGACTGTCCTTGGGACACAACATCTGAGGATGGAGGGGAGGGAAGCAGGAGGCAGAGGGAAAAGATGAGAGTAATACAGACCCAATGACAGCCTTGGCCAACCCCACAGGGAGCTCTGGAGCTAGAGTGACCCTTCAGAGTTGTATCAAGTTGGGCCAAGATGGCTAGGCCTCGATATGCCCACACTGATCAGTCATTGCATGTGAGCTGCCCCGGAAAGGGCTGTGACCTGGTACAGGGCAGCTCTCTGCAACTGAGGCAATCCCTAAAGGTGCTGAGAGGCCATCTGCCAACCTCACTCCCAGGAGCTGGGCAATAAGTTCTTCCTTGAAGTGGGAGCTGGGTAGCACATCCCAGCATCCACCCCATCGAATTTGTGCTTTAGAATCACTCAGGGGCCTCCAGAGACCTGAGTTTCACTCTGAATCGGTTGACATGGAATAAAGCCAGACATTTTTATTTTAAATAAACTTCCCATATGATTTTGATGTACAGAAGCTTGATAATTACTCTTTTAGATATTCATTCAAAACCCTTGAGTAAGGACTCTGGGCCAGGCCTATGTCCTTTGCTTGTGAGGACATCCCTCCTGCCTCAAAGTACCTTCCTTTGATACTCATAACTCCATGAAAAAAGCAGCACTGACACCTGTATTTTGCAGACAAGGAAACTAGCTTAGAAACTATAAGTGGTATGCCCAATGTCATACAGCCACTAAATATCACTTGGGCTCAGACTTGCTCATTCCTGCTCCAAGCCCGTCTCTCTCTCTCTCTCTCCTCTCCCTCTCATACATTGAAAATTTACTAGTGGATAAGTCATATTGCTCTTCAAACAAAATGAACGCCCTCATTATTCTTAGAAACTTTTCTAATATTATATTAGTGGCTCTTCTTATAAAAATAAAAGTTTGTCCCTGTCATGGTAATAATAGATTTCCCACTATATTTCATCTGGCATGGATGGTCACGTGGTGCTGGCTTTGATCCTGGCAAGAGCTGTTGCTTTAACTCCCAATACCAGACATGGAAAAGAAACTGCAACACGCTCTCATCCGTTTTCTCTGAATAAATCCCTCCCAGATCTTTACAAGGCAGAGTTGGGTTTTCCAGAAAAAGGAGAGCCTATTAAATTCTCCAAGAGGCAACTGAGGCTTTAGGTGGCATCAGTGAGGATGCATTTTAAATGAAAAAGCAAGTTAAAATGAAGATGGGGTGGGTTTAATGGGAAAAGAACCTTTTTCTTTTGGTGTGAACATGTAGTGCCTTCTTCAAATCTCTGAACAACTCTCTGATCCTGTCTAAACCACTAGTTGTGCGCAAAGCAAAGTGAGGTGGCCAACACCCCGTCCCAAAGAATCCATGCTGCTCTCCAGGCTGAGAGCTTTACCAAAGGACAGGTGAGTCATAATCTTTCATCACCTGGGCATGGCCCAGGGACTATGACTAAGTTGTTGTAGATACGCTACTAGTGGATGAGGTCGTACTTTGTTTTCCATCTGTCCACCTCAATATTAAACAATGGCTTGGAAACACATTAAGGGATAGCCTTTATATAGTGGTGGTGATGATGTTTTTCTTCTTACAGAAAAAAATCAGGCATTGATATTCATCAGCATGCTGGGATTTCAGCAGGATAGAAGCAATTATACACACTCATGTATGAGAGACTTATGCAAGGGAAAGGCCTTAATTGTTGGGTTGGCACATCTCACACTTTCTGAGTATATATAATATATAAGTAGTGAATATTTTCATTTTTCAAAATTTATCATCTCATTCGGAATTCTTAAGCTTGTTCTGGAGTGAAGTTCACCTAAATCATTCAAGGGGATTTCATACAAATTTCACTGAAATCCATGACCTTAAAGGTACATGGGTTTCTCTTTCAGAAAGAGGATAGAACTCACTAAATTGGATAAAGTAATTTACTGTTGCTTAAGGCCACTGGCACTTACAGCTCAATTCTACAGAACTTCAGCCACACTCTTTCACCAATAGAAATCCATCCTTCCTCCACTGACTTATAATTCCACCATTATTATAAATGAAATTTCCGTATAGATTTGGGTTTATTTCTGGACTCTTCTGTTCTACTGATGTCTGTCTATTTTGTGTGCCAGTACTAAAATGTTTTAATTTTGGTTTCATTCGGGCCAGGAAAAAAACGTCCTCTAAGAGTGCTTGTCCATGTAGACACCTCCCTTGTCATGGAAGGTGTTGCTCTGCTTGCCTTCTCAAGCACTGTTCCTCATTTTCCTCATATCATCTCTCTAGTCTTTTTCCTTTGTAGTCACTTTTTTCTCCATCTACTCCTTTCACATTGGCGTTTGCCTGAGTTCCATTCTTTGGCCATTCTCACGCAATATAGTATTCCTAGCTATAGCCATGTTTTCAGCTAATACCCAAACTGGTATGCCTCCCTCACTTCCTCACTGAGCCTCAGATTTTTGTCTTCTGAGTCCGGGGCAGGGAAGAGGGGGTGGAGGAGGGTGTGTCTCAGGCCCTTCAATCCCAATCCATTAAAAAAAAAATTGAGCTATATATCTTCTACTCCAAATCCATTCTTTCTCTTTCATTAACTATCTTTGCTAACAGCACTACCATCCATGAAGTTTCCCCAGTCAATTGCCTGGAAACCATCTCATCTCACTTGTTATCCCTTATCACCTACATACATTTGGATTCAACAGTTTCCTGATTCTGCTTCTTTAATGTCTATTCAATCTGTTTCCTTCTTCTTGCCCTTACTTCCATTGCCATATTTGAAACTCTGATTATTCTTCTCAGAGGCTACACCAATAGCTCTCTACCTAAAGTCTTGCACTATGCGAATGTATTGCTGGGAGAACGGTATTTTAAAGATGTAACCCTAATTAGGTCGTCCTTACACTACCTCAATGTCTTCACGATGAAATTCAAGTGTCAAGGCATTACATCGGAGACCCTTCACCATGCAGCCCCTTCCTGTCTCCAGACACATTGTCTCTGCCTTGCCTTGCCTGAATGCCCTCTCATGTCAGTGTGCCTTTGTCAAACCTGTTCCCTCTACCTGGAGGAGTATTTCTCCTCCCCAATTCCTGCCTTAACTCACCTAGACTATCTTAATTGCTGTGAAGCCTCAGCTTAAAGGTTATTTCATTTTGCAGCATTTCCTCATGACCTCTCTAGCCATAGCTAGATGAGGGGTCTTTACTCTCAAAATGCCTATAAGCAATCAAGCTCTGGCATATAGTTTATAATACTGATATCTTTATTAGCCTCCTTCAAATAGACTTTGAGCTCCTGGAAGACAAGTGTTTATTTTAAGGTTTCCAGTGCCTAGCTTAGTGCTTGCCATTTAGGACTGTGCTGCCCAATGTGGGGGCCATTGGCTAAATGTGGCAATTTAGACTTAAACTATTTAAAATTAAAAATTCAGTTTCTCAGTCACACTAGTCACATTTTAAGTGACTACCGTATTGGACAATGTAGATGTAGAACATTTCCAACATCACAGAAAGTTCTGTTGGACAGCACTGATATAGGAAGGGCTCAGTAAATGCTAGTAAGTAAAGAATATCTGAATTATTATTATTTTTTTTTTAAGATTTTATTTTTTCCTTTTTCTCCCCAAAGCCCCCCGGTACACAGTTGTATATTCTTCGCTGTGGGTTCTTCTAGTTGTGGCATGTGGGACGCTGCCTCAGCGTGGTCTGATGAGCAGTGCCATGTCCGCGCCCAGGATTCGAACCAACGAAACACTGGGCCGCCTGCTGCGGAGCGCGCGAACTTAACCACTCGGCCACGGGGCCAGCCCCTATCTGAATTATTTTTTAATTGAAATTTTTATTGAGGCAGTTGTAGATTCACATGTAATTGTAGGAAATAATATGGAGATGAGTCTACCCTTAGTCCGGTTTTTCCCAACATCTCGCAAAACTGTAGTACAATATCACAACCAGGATATTGACACTGGTACTATTCACTGATCTTATTCAAATATCCCGAGTTTTACTTGTACTCATTTCTCTATGTGTGCATGTGCGTATTTAGTTTTATATAATTAAATCACACATAGAGGTTCATGCATTCACCACCCCAGCCAAGATGCAGACACTTCTCCACCAGCAGAATCCCTCTTGTTGCCCTTTCATAAGCACATTCACTTCCTCTTGCACCTCTTCCTCCCTCCCTAAACCTTGGGGCACTAATTTATTCTGCAATTCTAAAATGTTGTCATTTCAAAAATGTTATTTAAATAGAATCATACAATATGTAACCTTTTGGGGATTGCTTTTTCCCCCATTCAGCATAATTCCCTGGAGGTTCATCCAAGTTAATGCATGTATTAACAACCTGTTTCTTTTTATTGCTGAGTAGTATTCCACGGTATTTTTGTACCAGAGTTTGTTTAACCATTCACCTGTGAAGAATATGCAGGCTGTTTCCAGCTTTTGGCTATTACAAATCAAGCTACTATGACCATTCTTGTGCATGTTTCTGTGTGAATGTGAGTTTTCCTTTCTCTGCAATAAATGCACAAAAGTGCAATTGCTGGGTCATATGGCAATTGCATATTTAGATTTCTAAGAAACTACCAAACTGTTTTCCAGAGTGGTTTTGCCATTTTATATCCCCACCAGCAATGTATGAATCATCCAGTTTCTCCTTATCCTCACCAGCATTTTGTGTTGTCACTATTTTTTATTATAGCCAGTCTGATAGGTGGGTAGTGATATATCATAGTGGTTTCAACTTGAATTTCTGTAATGTCTGATGACATCAAACATTTTTTTATGCACTTATTTGCCGTTTGTATATCTTCTTCAATGAAATGTCTGCTCTTGTCTCTTGATCATTTTCTATCTGGATTGTTCTTGTTTGTTTGTTTCTAATTGTTTCTTTTTTTTCTTCTGTTGAGTTTTGAGAGTTCTTTATACAACCCGGATGTCAGCTATGTGGGTTGCAAATATTTTCCCCTAGGCTGTAGCTTGTCTGTGCATCGTCTTCACATGGGCTTTCACAGAGAACACACTTTTAATTTTGTTGAGGTTTAACTTATCAACCTTTCTTGTATAGATCATGGTTTTGGTGTGAAGTCTAAGACCTCTTTGGCAGACCTAGATCCTGAAGATTTTCTCCTGTGTTTTTTCTAAGAGTTTTATACTTTTATCTTTTCCATTTAGGTCCATTTTGAGTTAATTTTTGTATAAGATGTGAGGCTTAGGCTCATTTTTTTCTGTTTTGTTTTGATTGCAGTAAAATATACATGAAATTTACCATTTTAGCCATTTTTAAGTGTACAGTTCAGTGGTATTAAGTACATTCACCTTTTTTTGAAACCATAACTGCTATTCATTTCCAGAACCTTTTTCTTATCCCAAACTGAAACTCTGTACCCAATAAACAATAACTCCCTCTCCCCTGCCTTTCCTCAGTCCCTGGTAAACACTATTCTACTGTCTGTCTCTATGAATTTGATTATTCTATGCACCTCATAAGTGGAACCACACGACATTTGTCTTTTTTATTTGGCTTACTTCACTTAGCATAACATCTTCAAAGTTCATCCATATTGTAGCATATATCAGAATTTCATTCCTTTTTAAGGCTGAATAACATTCTATCGAATGCATATACCATATTTTGTTTGTCAACTCATCTGTCAGTGGACCTTTGGGTTGTTTTCACCTTTTGACTATTGTAAACAACACTGCTGTGATTATTGGGGTAAAAAAATCTGTTTAAGCCCCTGCTTTCAGTTCTTTTGGGTATATACTTAGCAGTAGAATTGCTGGATCCTATGGTAATTCTATGTTTAATTTTTTGAAGAATTTTCATACCATTTTCCATAGAAGCTGTACCATTTTACATTCCCACCAGCAGTGCACAAGTGTTCCAATTTATCCACATCCTTGCCAATGCTTATTTTCTGTTTTTTCTTCTTTTATAGCTATTCTAATGGGTGTGAGGTGGCATCTCATTGTGGTTTAGATTTACATTTACCTGATTAGTGATATTGGGAATCTTTTCATGTGCTTATTGGCTATCTGCATATCTTCTTTCAACAAATGTCTATTCAAGTCCTTTTGCTATATTTAAAATGGGTTGTTTTTTGTCGTTATTGTTGAGATTTGGGAGTTCTTTATATATTCTGGATATTAATTCCTTGTCAGATATATAATTTGCAAATATTTTCTCCCAACCTGTTGGTTGCGGTTTCACTCAGTTGATTGTGTCCTTTGCACGGAAGAGTTTAATTTTGATGTAGTCCAATTTATCTATTTTTTCTTTTGTTGCATGTGCTTTCGGTGTCATAGCTGAGAAATCATTGCCATATCCAAACTCTTGATGATTTTGTTCTATGTTTCCTTCTAAGACTTTCAGAGTTTTAGCCCCTAAGTTTAGATATTTGACCCATTTTAAGTTAATTTCTGTGTGTGGTATAGGGTATGGGTCTAACTTCAGTCTTCTTAAGAGGATATCCAGTTTTCCCAACACTGTTTGTTGAAAGGACTGTTCTTTCCTCAGTAAATGGTCTTAGCACCCATGTCAAAAGTCACTTGACCATATATGTGAGGGTTTATTTCTGGGCTCTCTATTCTATTCCATTGGTCTTTATGTCTGTCTTTATGTCAGTATCACGCTGTTTTGATTACTGTAGCTTGGTAGTAAGTTTTGAAATCAGGAAGAGTGAGTCCTCCAGCTTTGTTCTTCTTTTTCAAGATTGTTTGGCTACGCCGGTCCTTTGAAATGCCACATGAATTTTAGGACAGATTTTTCTATTTCTGCAAAAAACCTTACTGGGATTTTTCTAGGGATTGTATTGAATCTGTAGAGTGCTTTTGGTAGTACTGGCATCTTAACAGTGTCTTCTAATCCATGAATATGGGATGTCTTTCCATTTACATATGTCTTCTTTAATTTCTTTCAACAGTGTTTTGTAGTTTTCAGTGTACAAGTCTTTCACCTTCTTGGTTAAATTAATTCTTAAGTATTTTATTATTTTTCATACTATTGAAAATGAAATTGCTTTCCTAATTTCCGTTTTGGATTTTTGATTGTTAGTGTGTAGAAACACAACTGATTATTGTCTACTGATTTTGTATCTGCAGCTTTGCTGAATTCATTTATTAGTTCTAACAATTTGTGTGTGTGTGTGGTGTGTGTGTGTGTGTGTAATCTTTAGGGTTTTCCACATATAAGATCACATTTTCTGCGAACAGAGATGATTTTACTTCTACCTTTCCAATTTGGGTGCCTTTTATTTATTTTTTTCTTGTCTAATTGCTTTCCCTAGAACTTCCAATACTATGTAGAATAGAAGTGGCAAAAGTGGGCATCCTTGCCTTGTTGCTGATTTTAGAGAAGTTATTTTCCCCTTCAAACTTACAAATAGATTCTGACAGCAGATAAAATCATGTCTTAAATGTCAGAGAATGAACATATACCAGCTCAAGAGACCATAATTAATCACTTCACATACAAAAAATGTATATAACCAGATACCTAGGTAGATAATGTACTCCTGTTGGTTCACAAAGTTAGGAGCTCCCTGGGTAAAATCTGAAAGTGGTCTCTCTATTGGAGGGCAAGGAGAGACTGAAGAAAGAGGCAGACCATTACAGATTGGTAGGTAGCAGTTTTAATAAGCAAGGGAACTTACATACAAGGCTTGCCTTGGGCGATGGCAAGATGAGTAGATCTCCACACCTGCCCACCAGAATCTTAAAAGTTTATTTAGAGGCTTTGACTGGGTTCAGCGATACATACCATCCAGATGGTCTCCACAACATATTGCTCTCTCAAGGCTGTATCCTTGAAACTGACTCCTACTGTGGGAAAAGTGGGCAGAATTCCAAGGGTGGGGAGGGCATGAGGAGCCTCTGATTTCTCAGGTTCAACTTGAAGGTCATCTGGCAGTCATGTCCTGTCAATGACCTTCTCTAACAACTCCCAGTTGCTGATTTCAGGTTATTTTCCAACTTTTAAATCTCTGAGCCATGAAGAAAGTCTATTACCTATTTAAAAACAAAGTTTTTGGAATCCCTCTGATAAATCAGTACAGTCCTGCATTGTGAATGAAAAAGTGGGGTGTTCAATAAATGTATTAGTGTGGTGGACAAAGTTCCCCTAAGTGAAGGGCCTGTTGCCCCAGCCACAGGGGGTACCGCTGGTGGAAGGCCTTGACCTATTCTCTCCTCAGGGTCTGCCTCGGCTTCAGAGAGCAGCCCTGTCTCAAGTTCACGCCCCTTCCAAGGCAGCTCACACTCAATGATTAATGTTAGGATATAAAGGCCTGGACAACTCACCCCAACTCGGGACGACTCGGAAGGGCCATCTGAGCTCCAGAGCTCCCTCGAGGGCTGGCCAAGACTGTCAGTGGCCTGTAGCATAGCTTGACTGCTACCTCTGCCCACTCCCGCTTCCTGTTTTTCTCACCCACAGGTGTTCCTCCTTAATCAACATTCTACCTGCTAAACGCTCAAGAAATGACATTACTTAAAAAGAAAACCCCAAGGACTTAATGCAACGCAGTATTTACAGGAATAGTATTATTATTCATTTATAATATTTACTTTGCATAACTCCTAAATGAATTTGAGGCAACTAACAATAGTCATAGCAATTAACCAGTAGAAACAACCACATGAACACAAACTTTATGCAGAACAGAAAAGATACTTTAAGTGATTAAAGTTCAGTGTTTCAAAGCAAAATTTTAATTGATACCAATCAATCACAAAAAAACCCTTTTTTTTTTTAAAGATTGGCACCTGAGCTAACAACTGTTGCCAATCTTTTTTTTTTTCTTCCCAAGGCCCCCCAGTACATAGTTGTATATTCTTGTTGCGAGTGCCTCTGGTTGTGCTATTTGGACACCGCCTCAGTGTGGCCTGATGAGCAGTCCCATGTCCATGCCCAGGATGTGAACTGGCGAAACCCTGGGCCACCGCAGCGGAGTGCGCGAACTAAACCACTTGGCCACAGGGCCGGCCCCCAAAAAACGCTTCTATAGATATATTTTCTGGATTTGTATCTGTGTAAGCACACACACAAGAAAGTCAAAAATAGAAAATATTTATGCAAATAAGTAAGCATGGTTGTGGGGGTGGTGGGTGGGTAGTTAGGGCTATGTGTATGGCTTAGAGAATAAAGAGATGGATTTACAGACTCCTATTCCTTTAAACAGAAAAACAGCGTATGATATACCAGGACATATTTCTCTTTATGTATAACAGTATAGAGGGAGAAAAGTAATCATCCACTTATCCTATGGTTCCTGTTTTGATGTGGCAGCTACTACACTGAGGGTGCTGAATGAATGGAAAACAAGCAAGAGGGAAATGATAAATATTGTATCATTAACTAGAAGACTATTTAGAGTTATTGAGTATAATAGGGTACTGATCAATACAAACGCTTATTTTTAATCAGTTATCTGGTTATGGGATCAGATACCATATCACTAGCTCACGCAGGGATTGTTGGGGTAGCTGAGGACGGATAAGCGTGGGACTTCTTCATTTCCAAGGTTGACAACTCATGACTGGTTTTGCGAATGTCTCTCTCTCACTGTAGCGTGGATGGTGAATATTCTTGACAACGCTAGAGCCTTCCAGGATCGGGATGGGCGTGGACAACGGGGGGGAGGAGGGTGCGGGGCGGGGGGGGGGGGGGGCGGTTAAGATGAACTACAAGATATTATTGCAAGCTTCAGCCCCAACATCACTCATCAGAAAGCTCCCATCTCTTCGTACATAAACACCCTACTCTTACCATCATCTGTCAGGCTTCTTAATTGAGCAAGCCCAGCTGTACCACCACATGTACAATAAAGTGACACTTTGATGTCCAATTGAGTTTTTGTCTCAGCTCGGGAAAGGCATGGGGACAGCAAGGCAGACTGGTTCAGACTTGAGTAGAAGTTTAGCTAGCAACTAGTTTGCTAGCCAACTAGCAAAGTGAGCATGGAGAGGTCTAGGAACCCATTTTCCCCTAAGCCTCAAGTTCTAAGCCAGAAAGCAGCCCGTTTTTGCTGGGTGCTCAGAGCCCAGCCCTACTGAGATTCGTCCCAAGGTGGACACAGCAACCCCTGGGGCGCCTTCACTTGTTAGCTGCGCACCATCTGTAGTCAGGAGGGCCTTCTGTGGACGCCAAAGACCAGTTCTGGGCTGGCCGATTGAAGGTTGGCCACTCAGAGGTCACAGAGTGGGAGCTCTCTAGATCCTTGCTACTCAGTGTGGTCGGGGTGCCAGCGGCATCAGCATCACCTGGGAGCTCGTTTGGCTTGTCCCAGGCCAGACCAATTGAATCTGAATCTGTATTTTAATTCATGGGCACACTGAAGTTTAAGAAGCACGGGTCCAGGCGGTAGCAAGGAGGCTTGCGGAAGAATCTGCCTCTCAGCCCCGCCCCCTCCCCCTCTTTGCTCTCCTCCAAAGCAAAGCTCAGCCCTGCGTTGGTCCTCCACAAAATTTCTGCAAACCCTGAGTAGGTGGGGAGGAGGCGTGCAGGAGCTGCCCTCCGCCGGGGAGGGCAGAGGGAAAGTGTGATTGGGTTGGCAAAAGGCAGCTTTCTTCAGCTCAGGGCTCCGCCGAGTGTAGACACTCCCCCGACCCTCCCCCCAACACTGATCCACCCCCACCCCCCGCAGCTGCTACTGCCTGCCTCCCGCCGGCTGCCACGAAAACCCGGAACAGCTGCGTGCGCTCATGGAAAGTCGTCCTAGGGGCGAAGCCGGCCAGCTGGGCATGCTCAGTAGCTGGGGGAGGCTGGGGTGGAGAGTAGAAAGCTTTGGCTCAGCCTCCCACCCCCTCCCTCTGGCCCCCGCCCCCTTGCCCCTACCCAGCTCGTAGTAGTTGCCCGGCGTGCGCCCAGGGAGACCGGGAACATGGCGCTCCGAGAGATGTAGCAGCCGAGGAGGAGACGGGGATGTGGCAGCGCCGCTCCGCTGACAGCCAGCCACCAGGTAGGCAGGCGCGCCTGGCGGGGCTGCCGGGGTGGATATCCGCGCTGGGAGGGACCCTTGCGGGGATGCGCACGGCTGGGACCTGGGGCGTCTTGCTTTGCCGGGAGAGGATGCGAAGGGGACATCTGTGACAGCGCGCAATTGTGCATCTCCTAGGAGATGCCAAAGGCTGGGGACCGGCTGGCTGGAGGGAAGGGATCCGGGGACCGCCCCTCGCCCCCAACAACCGCCACACACACACCCATGCGCTGCCATCCAGCCTGGGTTCTCTACGGGTCAAATAAAGGATAGTTCCTTTCTGCGGGCAGGAGGGCGGGAGGGAGAACCCCGATTGCAGCCCTGGGAGCGCGCTGGTACCCCGGACCGCTACCAAGCCCAGCACCAGTTCTTTGTGTATAGAGCCGCGCAAGCTCGGGGGGTGCCACGGTGCCTGCTTCTCCCGAGGACTGTTGGACATATTGCCAGGGCAGGATTCCCGTATGGTTTTTGTCTGTTGGCAGGTGTGGACTGGAAGATGTAATAGCTGAGCCTTTATGAGGCTGTTTTCCTTTGTTACTTGCCTTGGTGTGTGTGTGCGTGGTGGGTTGTAATGGAGAGAGAGAGAACTTCTGCTCGTGGGCACGGGTGTGGGCAGAGCATGGAAGAGGATCTTGGTTCCAAACTCTTGTCAAAATTACATGATGTCGACCTCCTGGAGGATAAACTTGAAAAGTCCAGGGGTCATCCGTGCCCAGTTTGAAGGAGCAGTGTGTTCACCCTTCTTGAACCCCCTGTGGGTGTTTCTGGAGCTTTAAACGTGGGACAACAGTTAATTCAACATGAGATATCGATTAAAGAATTTGAAGCATTGGCGCTATCTGTGGTGGTCTTTTTTTAGGCCAGAGTAACGAAGAAAAAGAAGTTAGCTCAAAGCCTGAGGAAAGTGTCATCATTAATAGTTGATGACAGCTTGGAAGGCTGAATAGCTTTTGGGGGAAATGGGGAAGCCAGGCATGCTATAAGATTCTACCAAGAAGCAGCCATAGGGTCTAAGGTAACTCTCAGCACATCCTTTTCTCTTCTGAGGTTTGGTGGCAGGTAGACTCTCTCTTACCTGAGTCCAGATGGACAGGAGACTCTTTAGAAGCCCCTCCTACACTAGACTTCTATGAAATCGACACCCCTTAATAACGGCCCTGCCATCTTCTATTTGTATATCTGTTACATTCAGCAGCCCAGTTCACTGAGATCAAGAGGGAAGGTAAATTTAGAATATGCTTTTATTTTTCGCTTTGTAATCGAAAGGATGGACATCCGTGACTGTGAAGTTTACAGCCACTTCCCTCCGTATGTACACTTTTTATTTTTATGGTCTCCTTAGATGGCAAGAATGAGTCAGTATCATCAAAATGAAATGGGGTATGCTTGAGGAAAATGCGTTTAAGGAAATTAAAGCCATAAATGTCCAGTCTGATGATAATACCTTGACTTGGAATACAGACGTGCGAAGCAGAAGCAATAGAAGTTGATGGCAAGTTCATTGATAGCATGGGTCTTAGAATAACATTTTTGTGTTCCTCCATGAATGCATAGAGATTGATCGTACGAAGTCCCTGCAACTTATTTTGTTAATAAGTGTGAGTTTTAATTGCAGGCATTGCAAACATATTTGGGCAGGGCTTTTCCCTCACCTGTCAGAGCTTGCTAAAACGCTGCAGGTGTGAGAGGCAGGTGTTCTAGGGTGTGGGGTCATCTTGGTGATGAGACAGAGATGAGTTTGAACTAACTCTTCCATGTTTAGCTTTGTGATCTTGGGCAAGCTGTTTAACTTTCCCAAGCCTCTGTTTCCTTGTCTGTAAGACGAGCCTAGGAATAGTAAGTCCTACCTAAGAGGGTAAGTGTGGGCATTACTCGTAATACAAACCACCAGGAGAGTACTGGTGACCCTTATAAGAAGGGAAATGGGTGTTTATTGAGCCTATACTGTGTGCCCTGTGTTACACTCGTTGGTGAAAATCTCCTTTAGTCATCCCAAATGCATTGGTTTCCTAGGGCTGCCATAACAAATCACCAAAAACTAGGTGACTTACAACAACAGAAATTTATTATTTCACAGTTCGGGAGGCTAGAAGTCCATAATCAAAGTGTTGGCAGGCCCATGCCTCCTCTGAAGCCTCTAGAAGAGGATCCCATCCCGTCTTGCCTCTTCCAGACTTCTCTTAGCCTTAGGTGTTCCTTGACTTGTGACAGCATCACTCCGATCTCTGTCTCTATCTTCACGTGGCAAAGTTCCCCCTTCTTCTAAGGACACCGTTCATATTGATTTAGGACCCACTCGAATTCAGTATGATCTCGTTTCAACTTGCTTGCACCTGCAAAGATCCTAATTCAAAATAAGGTCACATTTGCAGGTTTTGAGTGGGCATGAATTTCGGGGGGACATTATTCAGCCCAGTAAGCTAACATCCCCATGATCTGTGTTTAATGACGACATTAATATTATGTCAGCATATGAGCAGAAAGTAGAGATAGTAGTGTGGATTCAGAGAAGTTTTTAAAGTCTGTTTAATCCAGCTAACCTATGGAGAGGTTTTATATACCCAACCGTGGTAAGGAGGAAGAACATCCCAAGGTTCCTCACTTATACAAATGTCACTTGTCTGAAAACCCAGATAATCTAGGACCTCACTCTTAGACAGGTGTCCCAAACATACTCTGTCCCAAATGGATTTGTTAATGTTGCCTTCCTCCCTTTCTGCTACCCAACCAACACATTGCAAGCAAACAAAATTAAAACAACAAAAATGACAGCAGCAACAAAAATACCCCATTCTTAACGCCTTTCTAATCTTTCTTATCCTGGTAAATGGCACCACTGTCCATGGAGTTGCTTTAGCCAGAAACTCAGGAATTATCTTTCACACCTCCATTCCCTTTGCACCATATCCAGAACCATCCCACAGTCTTATAAATTCTGTCTTCTATGTATATCTCTAAATATATCTTGATAGTTTCTTCTTCTATCCCCCCTACTGCCACCATCAAACTTGAAGTTGTCATCTCTCACTTGGACTGCTAGTATAACTTTCTAGCAAGACCCCTGGTTCTCTGCTTGGCCCCTCCAGTCCTTCATCAGAACAGATGGGATGATGTCAGTCCTGCATAAATCCACACACCTGGGACAGATTCCAAAGACTCTCAGAGCCTTGGGTGCTTGACCAGCCTCATCTTGGGCATCTCCTCCTCCAGCTGTCACACTGACCTGCTGTCTGTTTCTTAAATGTCCCAGGCAGTTCCCCCTATACTTCGACAGTCCAAGCCGTATGCATCCTTTGGGCCTTCTTGATCTCTCTTCCCACCATCCCAAATCTCTCATGACCTCCTACTTTTCTTCCATAGCACTTACCTCAATTTGCAATTTCCTATTTATTTGTTTGGCTATTTAATGTCTGTTAGCTCTGTGATGGCCACTTATTTTGTCTTGCATGTAGAAGATGTTCAATAAATGTTTGGTGAATGAGTGAAGGAAGGAATATTCTGTCTCATAGCATTTTTCTGTGCCAATTTAAAAGATCTGATTTTTTTGAAACTTCTATTTTTTTTTTTTTAACTAACGTATAAAAAGAGCAATTTAGAATCTCATTCTGACTTCAAAAGAGGAGTATTTTTGGCTTTAACAAATGCATCTTCTAAGAATTGGTTTTAAGCTAGCAGTTAAGAATTGAGTCAAAATATTTTCTGGCAACTGAAGTTTTTGTAAAAATACATCAGTCAGTAAACAAATATTTCACAAATACTTATTGGACATTTATATTTGCCATGCTAGGTCCTAGGAGGATAATAGTGAACTAGACTTTTAGCTTTCTAGAGATTAATAATAATATACAATATATGCTATGTATAATAATAATAAAATTATTTATTGAACGTCTGTTATATGCTGGGTCCTCAGCCCCTATTTCTACTCGTTACTATAGATAGCCTTTTAATCTTTCCCAATAACCCAGGGCCCGAATCAGATACACAACAAATATTTGATGAAACAGTAATTGCTAGATACTCTTATCCTGACCTTTCAAAATAAGAAACTTATGCTTATCTGGGGAAAGAGGAATCTGCTCGTATATAGAAGAGCCTGTGGTTGCTTTCTGAAGATATCTAGGTGGGCCCTGTTCTTCTTGAAAAATCATCCTGCCTGTTGCTTCTGGGGTTAAAATAAGAGACAAATTGCTCTTTATATGAAAACAAGTTCCTGGTGCACTTGTCAAAACTCTTAATCACCAGCTGCATTGTTATATTTGTTGCATTTAATTCAGGCGAGAAGTGACTTACTGTCTCTCTCATTCAGAGCCCTTTTCGGTAGTTTTGAATAGTAAGGCGGGGTACCTGAGGGAAATGAATGTGGTTCAACACAGGAGCACAGGCTACGCTTCGGATTTCTAGGGCGGCCTCAATTTCATGTCACTTTATTATTCTCATAAAAGGTGATTTTTAAAAAGAGATTAAAAATATCATTTAATGCATGTGCGTAAGCATAGCTCTTCACGTAAGTAACGAAAAATCAGATCTCGTGTCTTGATTTTGTTTAAAAGTGTTGGCTACACCACTGAGTCAACAAAAACCTAAAAGAACTGATAAGAGATTTCAGTAAGATGGTTGGTTATAAAATACATATTTAAAATCAATGGCTACCCCAAATACCAGTATTTTCCAACTTAAAAAACAGAATAGAGAATGATTCTATTCATGAATCCAGAAAAATATAAATTACCTAGGGAAAAAAGGAAATGTACATAACATATTTGAGAAGAATAAGAAATATCTGAGGACTTATGTAGAAAGCTATAAAATTTTACTCAGACACATAAAATAAGAAATGAACAAATGAAAACATACCTGATTCTTGGGTAGAAAGATGGATATTATGAAATGGTTATTTTTCCCAGGTCAATTATGTAGTTTTGGGATTTGGGAGAAGCTGACAAAATGATCCTAACATCCATCTGGAAGAAGAACTAGATGACCGTAGTCAAGAAAATTTTGCAAAAGAATATATATGTGGGCGGGGCGGTGGGCGTGGGTTGCCCTTCCAGAAAGAAAAATAAATCTGATCCTGGAACTTCAGTCATTATGGGAGTGTAGCAGTGGTGCAAGAGTCAATGGATAGCTCAATGGGATAGAGAAGCTTGGAAACAAACTCAGGTAGATTTCGGAAACAGAAATATGATGGAGAAAGCATTTTTAAATAAGACTGTTTGACGAAAGCATCCAGAAATTGGCAAAGTATATAGAAAACATCCAACTAAGAACCTCTGTTTACGTGACTCACTAAATTCCAAATAAATTGAAAGGTTTATCTGCCAGGCGAGAAACAAAGCTGGAGGGAAATCTTTAATTTTAGAGGAAGGAATTTTTAATATAAAGTTAATGGAAAGAATTGCAAAGCAGAAGATAGATTTGAATATATTTTAAACTTTTTGGATGCAAAAAATATACAATTTAAAGCAGAAAATAATCCTGGAGAAAAATATTGACACCAAGCATGACAGAACGGTTAATATAATTATTGCACTGAAAAATTCTTGCAGATCAGTAAACACAAATAACACCCTGATAGAATTTCCAAATATCTGATTTAAAAAATTCAAAAGGAAGAAATAAAAAGGCTAATATACATATTTAATGTTCTTACTATTAATCACGGAAGTGCAAATTAAAACAAAAATGAGATGCCATGTATTCATGTGTTAAACAAACAAAAACAACTAAATTGAAAAATCTCAATGCTGGCAAGGATGCAGTGAGGACATTCTCATTCACTCCTGGCAGGAGGGTTACATGATACAACTTTCTTGGGAAACTGTTTGAAAATATTTGTCAAAAGCTTTTGAAAGTTCAAATTACTTGACACAGCTATTTCTCTTTATTTTTGTTTTAGTCTTTCGTAAGGAAGTAGAAGCAGGCAAAAATTTATATAGAGGATTTTTTATTATAATATATTCTATAATAAAAATTGGAAACCTGTGTAACTGAATATTAGAGGCTGGTTAAAGATCATTTTTAAATTTTTTTTTTCTTTTCGAGGAAGATTACCTCTGAGCTAACATCTGCCGCCAATCCTCCTCTTTTTGCTGAGGAAGACTGGCCCTGAGCTCACATCTGTGCCCATCTTCCTCTACTTTATATGTGGGATGCCTGCCACAGCATGGCTTGCCAAGCGGTGCCATGTCCGCACCCGGGATCCAAACCGGTGAACCCCAGGCTGCCAAAGCAGCCCATGCTAACTTAACCACTGCGCCACCAGGCCGGCCCCTAAAGATCTTTTAAGATCCCCAAATGATAGACTATTATATAGGTATTAAAAGTGATCATTTCAGGGGTCAGCCCTGTGGCTGAGTGATTAAGTTTGCACCCTCCGCTTCGGCAGCCCAGGGTTTCACTGGTTCGGATCCTGGGCGCGGACATGGCACTGCTTGTCAGATCATATTGAAGCGGCGTCCTGCACAGCACAACCAGAGGCACTCACAACTAGAATATACAATTATGTACCGGGGGGCTTTGGGGAGAGGAAGAAAAAATATATATTGGCAACAGATGTTAGCGCAGGTGCCAATCTTTAAAAAAAAAAAAAAGATCATTTCAAAGATTATGTAATCACATGGAACAGCCTTCACCACAATTTTAAGTAGAAATAACCAAATGCACTACTGCATTGTGATGATATGTGTTTTGTGAAATGGAAATATCATATAGGCATATAAAAAACTGGAGCAAAACCAAAAAGGCAACCCTGGATGGTAGAAATATGGATGGCTTCTCTTTTATTTTTTTATATCTTTCTGAATTTTTTGAAATTTAGTTGATAGTAACATTGTTTTATGAATTAGAAAAAACCCTCACTATTTTACAAATATGGTGAAACACATTCAGGTTATACTTATTCATTTATGTAACAAACATTCATTGATTTTTTTCTCTTATGTTAGGGGCCCTGCCAAGTGTATCAGCAATGACTCTTAGATTGCATGCAAATGAAAGAAACTGTCTAACTTGAGCAAAAAGGATTTACTAGAAGGTTATCAGGTAGCTAAAAGAATTGCCAGGAATGGGGTGAGGGGGCAACCAACAACAACAAGAAAAACAGGCCTAGAAGCAAACTAGAACTGAGCCAGCTGCAGGGTCTCGTATCAGCTACTAGAGAACCAGCTCCAGCCAAAAAGAGCCTGCTCAGAGCTGGGCCACAGTCCACTGGCTGTTGTGCTTAGGGCTTGCCCCCACACCCAGTGCACTTGGCATCAGAGTGGGCAGGGCACCTTGATCAGCAAACCTACTCCCCCTTTTCCGATGAACGAAACAAACAAAAAAGATGGGGTGGGTGCTAAACAACCAAAACCGAAAGACAGAGTAAAAATGCCCCATGCCCCAGGGCTTTCTCCCATCCCGCAGGGAACATCTGCTGAGAAGCAGTCACAACTAACACAGGGCTCATGGTATAGCGTGTGTGGCGGGACTCCACGCAGGAGATGCTTTTTTCCTTCTGGAGCCAGCAGTGACATGTCCCGAAGAACCTGGCTTTTCAGCCTTTCTCTCTCCCTGTACAGGCAGGATTTTTGAAGAGGAGATTCCATTCTCAGGTGAGACAAGAGCTGGGGAAAGGTTTATCTGAAAGAGACAGTTTAGCAGAAGCTAGAGGTATAGTTTGGAAATAGGGCACCAACACACGTCTAGGCTTCTTTTTTTCCGAATTACCTTACGTTTAGCAAGTCCTATGGGAGTATTTGAGTTTAGTCTACTGGGCTCTTGGTTCAAATAACTTTTGGTACGTAATACTAAACAATCCTCCTTAGGTCAGTGTGTGTTCTTACTGGAGTTCTCATCATAAGTAAGAAATGTCTGTGGCTATCCACTTAATTTAATGCTTAGGTTTATGCTGCTTTTATAACCGTTTATAAACTTTTCCCTAGGAAGGAAGACTTACAAATGGAAAGAGGAAAAGGTACTTATCCTTCAATTGCACTAAAAACAGGACAGAGAAAATCTTCAGTTACCAAGAGGGACCCCAGTCCTGGACACTGCACGTTAAAGAACTCGGCTGCTCCGTCCTGCAGCCTCTATGCACCTGTAGCGAGGTGTCCCTCTGCACCAAAGAGCCCATGTGCCATCTTGGCCCCCTTCTGGGCCCTTCTCTGCATAGTTGGGACCTTGGACTTCCCTACTAATTAGACCCCTGGGCCTAAGGGGGCCTGAGGAAAGGCTGCTAATGGGAGATGCGGGTGGAGCTTGGACATGCGGACATTGTACTCCATACTCAGGTGTTGAAGGCCAGGGTGAAATGAGAAGGTGGGTGGGGCAGGAGGCTGATTCTCCTTACTTTGCTGTGTTCTGGAATTCAACTATTCTAAATTTAAACCTGGCTTCTAGGTTATTAGGAAGGCATATTTGTCAAGGTAAGAGGATAGAACACATTTAACTTAACATTTTTTAGCTTGGTTTATGATATTTGAATATTCAGGTAGTTGATAATTGGGACTCCATTTGTGCTCTTGACCCTCAAATGTCAGGATCTCATCTGCTCGGGTAACTATTTTAGAATGGTAACACTAAATTGTTCACACATACCCAATTAACTCCTCCTGTGACAGCAAGGTAGATGTAAGGAAAGTAGATTGCACTCCTGTGATTATAGCTAACATACTGAACAAGATGTGTTAATCCTTCATCCAAGTATATTGCCTGTGTATCTTAATCATCATAAGAGCTGCATAAAATTCATCACGCAAGGCAAAATATCATGCAGTTAGATAGGGCAGTCAAGAGGAGTCAAACCCTCGCTCATCCAAATCCCGTGTCCGTAAACACTGTGGCATATGACAACTCAGTAGATAAGAAGAGAAGTTTTGTTTGGAGTCCTTGAACCTTCAGTAATTTAAAAATCACTAGCTTAATCAACCCACTTTGACTCTCAAATCCTCCGATTTGGCATTTCTGGTCATGCAAATTTCTTCATGAGAAAGGAGAGTCAATGCCCTTGACTGCCTTGCTGTGTTCAGTATTACAATTAACTGAAGGATCAAAACCAAAAATCAATATTTGGTTGTTTGCATAAGAAACAAATTTACCTTGCATTTTAAAAAAGATGTCAGTTATGGGATTCCCTCTGCTGATTTTTAAGGGAGTTGCCACTTGTGTCATTGGTGATGAAAGTAAATTGGCAACAAAGAGTACCGTTGTTTTTCCTATAAAGCGCTGCTTCAATCACTGCACCTTCATTACCCCACTATCCAACTGAATCAAGAAGACTTTATCCAAACGTTATTGGTTCCATCACTTTTAATAACAAATTGGGGGAGGAGGGCGTAAGGAGGGAAGGAGTGGGGGCGCTACTGCCTGTCCCCTTAGCATCTCTCAGACCTTGTGTCAGCCTCCTGTCTGTTCTTTATCTTCAATTCTACCTTGAAATGAACATGTGATTATCACATCTTCATTGAGTACTTCCTACCCAGCTACTGCTCCCTGCTGGAAAAACTTCTTCCACGTGGCCCTGGGTTATCCCTCTCAAAGCATTCGTCACAATGTTTTGTGGATGTTTTCTTACTTGACTCCCTTCTTGTACTAGACTGGGATCTCTTCTAAAGAAAGTATTGTGTCTCTCCATCCCTAGCACTTAGCTTTAAGCTTATATATGTCAGGTCTTTTATAAATGTTTCTGGATGAATGCGTGTTACCTAGGCTAAAAAAGGAGTGCAAATGCAAAAGGGTGATGCCATGATTTAAAATTCTGGATGGAACCTAGCAATGATCTAATTCATTTCCTTAAAAAAAGTTGTATGCTAATAGTAAAATTTTCTACTTTCTATAGATGAAAGATGTGGAAAGACAGATTAATATTCTGTTTCTGGTTAGAGACAAAAATTCTAATATTGGATCTGGCTATAAAGAAGACATTCTAAATACACTGAAAAGAGAGAAAGTAATGAAGCAAACCCTAAACTAAGAGCCAGCCTTCTGACAATAGAATAAACTGAGCTGCTTGAAAAATATAAAGAATAATTGTTTGGTTACTAGATGCAACTTATAGCTACTGCTCTGTTGTCCCAAACCTGGTATAAATATGCTTGCTTGGTGGTGTGACCCCTGCTTGAACATCGATTGATTTTTTTTATCCTGAAAGCTGGGGTTTTATGCAGTTCTGCCCAAGTCTTTGGCACCATTTGTTTCCATAGTAACAGATGCACTATAAAATGAGAAAAACCGGGAAGGCCTGGGAGGGAAATGAATCAAAATAAGTGGTCCAACAAGGGGTTCCCCCGTGTGGGAGCCAGGGCCTCTTCAGGCTTCTGGTCACATATATTTCTGGCAAGACTCGCAGAGATAGCAGATTCTAGGGTGCCCACTGGAAGGGATTTTAAAGGCAGTATGTAGATACTGTCTCTAAGACAGCAGTTCTAGTGTTTCCTTTAGCTTGGATTCCTGTGGGGAGTACCTGCATTGCAATATTAGCAGTCTACAGTGATTAAAAGAAACGCATACCGCCTAGAGCCCATTAACAACTAGGAATCGGAGAACAACAACTGGAGACTTTTACTATCTGTGAAATACAGTTGAACTGTCCTTTTAGAGCTTGAAGGTGTAGGAGAACACTGAATTCCATTAGGTACTAAACAGCTGACAGTGCCGATTTTAAGTCTTGTGGTCTAGATGTGTTCTGTTTGGCACACATAGTGTGAAATCTCCCCTAAAAGTCTAAATTTCTGGCCTTCTCTCTCTCTCTGTTTTTTTTTTTTTTTTTTGCTGAGGAAGATTCGCCCTGAGCTAATGTCTGTGCCAGTCTTCCTCTATTTTGTATGTGGGTTGCTGCACAGCAGGCTGATGAGTGGTGTAGGTCCGTGCCTGGGATCCGAACCTGTGAACCCAGGCTGCCAAAGTGGAGTGTGCTGAACTTAACCACTATGCCACGGGGTTGGCCCCTCTGGCTTCTCTTATTTTAAAAAAATTCTGTATGCACAAATACAAAACTTGACATCACTGACCATGCTTTCTCATGGCAACCATCCATTGTGGCTGAGTAACAGCTGCCTCCATCATAGACAGGTAATGGAGTCTTCACTTTGCCACAGTCTCCATCACTCCCTATTGTGTCCCATCAGGTCATTTTACTCATTTATATTGCCCTCTTGGTACTTGAAGACTTTTGAATTCATCATCTTTGGATTAGAGGAGAGGATTGCTCTATGTTTTTGGATCATTGTCTCCTTATATATTGTTTCTTCTCAATCTCATTTCCTGAAAACATGAGCTAATTTATTTAGTAATTTAAATATAAGGCAAATGACATTTTAGAAAGATGCGTTTTTAAAATTCGATCCTAGAAAAAAAATTTAGAGAGAAGGCTCCTGTGCTGGTGTGAAGTTTATTTCAAGGAATAGGATTTGGGGATATTTGATGGGAATATTTGCACAGCTAGGCTTCAGCAACTAAATTTTTCAATATTGTTTCAACATTGAATGATTATAAAAGTTTTCTTGTGTTTCGTTTGAATTAAGCCAACATAGAAGAAGAAATCATATGGTCTTGAGCTTGCTGGAAGAAGGGATTATCAAAACTCAGAAGGATGCTATCATATTTCATATGCTGCTATCATCTGGAAAATATAAAACATTCAGACTGCAAACATGCCCACAGAAGGGAAGTAGAACCTTATAAATGATATGCATTTTATGGAATGGCTGGAAAAATCTCAAAATCAATATTGGAATCACCCAGGGCGACTGAGAATAGTGATATCACTGTACCTTACGAAAAAGTAGTGAAAAACAAATGAGAGAGAAAATTCCAGAGTTGTCCCTCGAGTTTTTATTTGCTTGAGATAGAAGAGAGAGAGAAGAGTTTAGAAATGGTTTCCCATTTCTTTTCAGACCACAAGTTTATCTTAAACACAGAGCACAGCCCTCCTGTGGAAGGGGGTTTCCTTTTCTACATAAACTAGGGTGTGCAATGACTCTAGATGTCACCGTAAAACAGAAAAACCTTTGGTTCTAAGTTAATCACTTAACTGGTAGGATTAAAATAAAGATAATTGGATCTGTTTGGGTGGCGTCTGCTTGCTCCTGCTTTGTCCTTTGACAGGCTAGGTAAATAATAGCATACATAGTACAAGGAGCATTCCCATCTAGTCATTCATTCAGCAGATATTCAGTGACCTCTGCTGTGTTGATTTGGGAAGGCACTTAAGCACATGGGAGCATATCAATGAACATAGATCGCTCCTGTGCAGGGAGAGACAGTAAACAATAAACATAATGTATAGAATGTCAGAAGGTGATCTGTGCTTTGAAAAAATTGTGGGCTAAGGGGGATCAAAAGTGGTGGGATGGTGGCAATTTTAAACAGGGGTGTCAGGGTTGGGTATGAGTTATGGGAAAAGGAGAGGAGTCCAGGATGACTTCAGAGTTTTTGGCCTGAGCAACTAGAAGAATGGAATTGCCTTCAGCTAAGAAAGGAAAGATTGGAGGAGAAGTAAGTTTCCGGAGAGAAATAAGAAGTTTTGTTTTAGACATTAGACATCCCAGTGGATGTCTACTTCTGGTGGAGATATTGAGTAGTTTGTGGGACATATGAGGGTAGAGTTCAGGAGAAAAATCTGGACTGGCGATATAAATGTGGAACTCAGCAAATGGGCGCTATTTGGAGCCAAAGACTAAAAATGACATCACCAAAGCAAGTAAGTTTAGATGTAGAAGACTTCAAGGACTGAATGTGGGAAACTTCAAAGTTAAGATTTTGGGTAGAAGAGATGGCTCCAGTAGAATCAGCAGAGCCAGCTCTCTAGAGTTAACCCAGTCACAGATGTGGTGGTTGACTCGTCACCACCTTAGGGAGCATCCTCAGCAGGCTGCCCTGCACCTGTTCACCTGGCACCTGAGCAGGGCTCTGAGAGAGAAGGGAAGCACACCGGGCTTATAAGTCCCAGGCTCAGAACTGGCACACTCACTGTCATTCTGTTGGCCAAAGCAAGTCTCAAGGCCAGCCTGGATTTAAGGGGTGGGGAAGTAGACTCGACTTCTTAAAGGGAGTTGCTGCAAAGTCACATTGCAAAGGATGTGGGTACAGTGGGAGGTGGAGACCAGGGCCACTTTTGCAGGGTACTTCAATTTGCATACCATTTGCCCCTTGCAAAGACCCTCCGATGTTTTCATTTGGCAGCAGAATTTTAGCAGTGAGTCAAACCTCAGCCTCATTCTCTTGCTGGTGAGGACACTATGACTGCAGCCCTGTCAGTTCTCTTGTAGATTTTTCTCAGTGAAAATGGCTTCTCACACAGGTAGGTGTTGACGGAATTTGAACCATAACTGCCTTCTGGAGATTTAATATGCCCAGGATGAAGTCATGGTACGTAGTAGGTGTTCAAAAAGTTATTTGATTATGAGAAGAAAAGATGTGCCTCAGTTCAAGCAATGCTAGTAACAATAAGATTTTTTGAACACTTATTTGCCAGATATTGTGTTACGTGCGTTATATGCCCTCATTTAATCCTTCCAAAGGCATATATATTAGGTGCTATCATTATTCTCATTTTAAGGCTAGTAAATGGCGGATTTGGACCGTCTTGCTCTATTAAAATTTTTCTCCCAGAAGAAGTACAAAAGAGGAAGATAAGTATGTTCCCGAGTTCTAAAGTCTAATTTCTCTGACCACCTCTCTTTTAGTTTAGGTTCCCCCCAGACACAGACCTGAGTCAAGAATTCAAGACAAGTGGTTCATTTGGAAAGTTCGAGGACCACCATTAGGAGAGAGGGAAAGTAACATCAGGAAGGGGAGACTGCCCAAATTGGAGTTTAATGCTAGGGATACTGGGAAATGGTGTAAAACTCATGCCTCAGAATTATTTCATCCAAAGGAGAGGGAGCTGAGATATGCACTTCAGTTATTGGATGAAGGCTATTCCCAGGGGATATTAATTCCTCTGTATTTTCAACCTTCCATGATTTGGAAAAGCCCCCAGGAACACAGATACTGGCTGTTGGAAGTCAGTAGCCATATGGGTAGCACTAACAGGTCTTGCTATATTTGTACCTGTTGTCCCCTTAGCATGTGCCTACGAAACTTGAGATCCTTCAGAAGTTGTAGTAAAAAAAAAAAAACAAAAAACCTATCTTTTGCCGGCCAACTGTGAGTGTATTGATTGGGCCATCTATCAGTGTAGACAAGGACACCACATGTACAATGGGTAAGAGGGCATTGAGCCAGAAAGTTAAGTTGCACTCAAAAATCATTTCCAAATGAATGAGATAATATAACTATAGGTGCTGAATTGGAGTCTTAGATAATTAAGCATGCAGCTGTTAAATGCATCTAATATTGAAAAGTGGGACAGAAGTAAGGCTATAATTGACCTTGTGATGAAACAAAGGATAAAATATTCCCCAGGAGTAAATCATTTACCCATGTAATGTAATTGCATTCTTGTAGGGCACTAATGGACCAGTTGGTAAGCCATCTCCTCGAAGGCATTAATGGAACTCTATGTCCCAAATAATGTGGTTCATGCCATGATCATTTTAGGAACAGTTATCATGCGAGTAGGGAAAGTTGGAGAAAATATAATAAAAGTTTATCTGTTGGCATGGATAATAAAAATGATTTTGAGTCTAGGCCTCGCTAGAAACCCCAAACTAAAAATAGTTTGTGTGGAGAGAGAAGAGTGTGTAATAGGTATGCTGAGGGCAGAGAGACAAGTCTTAGTCATGTGTTTACATGGGTATACAGTAAATGTTAGTGAATCTTAATGGGGTGTTGCAATGTACTTGATCAGCAAGAAGTGGGGAATGGATATTGGGCAGGCAGTTAGCAGCCCGTAGTGGGATTTCAGAAATACCCCAGATGGTTCCCTTGATGAGAACATATCAGTTGAGGTGGTTTAGGATGGTGGGGACAGTGTTTCAAAGTTGGCTGTCTGCTTCAGACTATTGTGGAGTGAGAAGGGAATCCAAAATTGACTAGGTCATATCAGTGATTGCCAGTAGGATATTCAGGCTTAGTAAGCCCCAAATCATTGTTCTCCTAAAGTAATAGCTGTTAAGCCTTGGATATGAGATATGGTTTTAAAAAACTCATCATCAACGGGGCCAGCCTGGTGGCGCAGCGGTTAAGTTCGCACATTCTGCTTCAGCAGCCTGGGGTTCGCTGGTTCAGATCCCAGGTGTGGACCTACACACCACTTATCAAGCCATGCTGTGGCAGGCATCCTACATATAAAGTAGAGGAATATGGACATGGATGTTAGCTCAGGGCCAGTCTTCCTCAGCCAAAAGAGGAGGATTGACAGCAGATGTTAGTTCAGGGCTAATCTTCCTCAAAAAAACCCCCAAAAAACAAAAAACTAATCATTCATATAGCAAGGAACCATCTAGATTTTTTTCATACCAGACAACACCTTGGATGCTGGAGTTTCCCACCTCGAATGGCAGATATGTGTAGAGAATCCTTTCATAATTTCTAGTGTTCCTGAAGGAATGAAGAGAAGAAATTTGGGGTGAGCTATGAGAGTCAGAAGAAGAGTGGTCCTGAGTGGCTTTGGAACATCAACATTGAGTCCTTCTTTACCATCTTTGGTTGCTCTGATTGTTGAACCTGAATGTGATCATTTTGCCTTTCCTAGTCAGAACTTCAGGGCTCACCATTCAGTTCCTTTATATTCAGGACCTCTCTGTTGTAAAACAAGAAGAGGTGCCATTCCCATCTGGTCCATGTGTAGTCCGCAGCCTGAATGGCCTTCTGCAGTGATTCCACTTACATTGTCATTGATTTGGTCCAAACTTGGTGAAGTGTATCACCATGCCTTGTAATTATCTATGTTTTCTGTTTTTCTCCCTCCCTCTGAACTCAAAGAGGCTTGAGGGAAGAGGCTAGATTTTATGTATTTATAATGAAGCATCTCACGTGACATCCTTCATATAGAGTTGCTCAGTGAACCTTTACAAAATACGTAAATGAATAATCGTGCTGTGACTTGTTGAGAATTGACCCAGTGTTAGGCTCTGTGTAAAATATTTTACCTGTTTACATCTCTTAATCCAAACAATGATCCCATGGGGGTACACGTTGCCTTCGTTTCTGCTTTGAGGACACTGTGATGGTGAGAGAAGGTTGACTGAGTGGAGACAGTGAATGAACTCAGTTCTTTCAAGAATTGATATGAAGGACTGAAAAGAGTTAAGAATAGAAAGTATATGGGGCTGGCCCCGTGGCCGAGTGGTTAAGTTCGCGCACTCCGCTGCAGGCGGCCCAGTGTTTCGTCAGTTCGAATCCTGGGCGCGGACATGGCACTGCTCATCAGACCACGCTGAGGCAGCGTCCCACATGCCACAACTAGAAGAACCCACAACGAAGAATACACAACAATGTACCGGGGGGCTTTGGGGAGAAAAAGGAAAAAATAAAATCTTTAAAAAAAAAAAAAAAAAAAGAATAGAAAGTATAACTGAGATAGGTTGGGTCGAGGGAGAGCATTTTATAGACAGATGGATGGACTTGAGCATGTTTGAATGTTGATGGGGAGGGCTCACTTGTGAGTAGGAGATGGAACATGTCATTGAGAGAACTGATCATGGATAGCATTCAGAGATGAACCCAGAACAGACGCACAGAGGAGTAGACAGGAGGTCTGTCCTCCCGGAACAGTAGTAGAGCAGAGGGTGGAATGGATTCACGGAAATTTGGTGGTGAAAGCTGAAAGGTCCTGTCTGAAGCCTTTTCTTTTTGCCTTTGAGTAGATAAGTTTACCTCCTTTTTCAATTTGAGAAGGAAGGTTGTGGTGGTCGTGGCAGTGGTGATGACAGTTTTAAGAAGGATGGAGAAAGTGTGAATTGGTCTCTGCAGAAATTCAGAGACTGTCAGTTGATCAGAGACCATCAGAGTACATTTCCATGTACTTCCATCAGTTTGTATTAATGAAACCATGGCTGCAAATTAAAACTCTAAGTACACATTTTCTTTATATCTACCAGTAAAAAAGTTTGGCCCAATTTAATTAGAATCGAAAAGAAGAGAGGCCTTCTGCACATAGGGGAAATTTGAATTCTATCCAATGCATTTAAAGAAAAGAAACTTTCTTTCTCCTGATTTTTACCTCTTGATTTATTTTCACGAAAGTTGGTATTATGATGAGGAAATACTTGATGTCTTTCCCCATATGCTACAGTTGTATTTGCAGCCAGATGCCATGAGAAGTAGAGAGTGTGTCTTCAACAGGATTCTTTTGCTTAAAAAGTGACTCAACTCAAAGAGATCCAACTCAAAGAGATCCAACTCAAAGTGTACCAAGCAAACTAGGAAGTTATTGACCTTTATAGCTGAAAAGCCCGGAAATGCAGCTGGATTAGGAGCTCAAAAATATTATCGTGGTGCCATTTCTTCCCCATCTCTCAGCTCTGCATGTTTCTGTGTAGGGCTTCATGCTCATGCAGCTTGTCCCATTTTTCTGGCAAGATGCTCGCCCTCAACTGCACCTCTAGGTTAAGATCCTTCCAATTTCAAAATCCACCGGAAAATGCTCATCAGCGTAAGAATTCCAACAAAAGTCTCAGGATTGAATTTCAGTGTTTGGGTGTTACTTTTGCAGGTCACATGATGGTGCCCATTCCTAGTCTAATTAGTGAGCCTGGGGAATGTGTTGCCCTTTGACCCTACCTGAGTCCAAATCCATCCCTGGAGTCAGAAGTCAGAGTGGAATTACTATCTCCCAAACCACCTGGACTGAGAGTAGGGCTCGAGAGGATCCGTAAGGATTATCAGCATGCCATGCAATGGATGTGGTCATGAAAAAGAAATTTCCTTAGAGTGGGTAAAAGTAAAATTGCCCGATGTAATTATATTCTCGACAGTTTTCTGGCCCAGTGACATTTCTCTGGTCACATAGTTTTGGCAACCCTAATTTATTGGACTGATTGTATTTGAAAATATCTATTTTTCCTAGAAATGAATGAGCAGCTTCCAAAGACGCTATACATAGATTCTTTTTCCTCTTCCTCTTGTGATCTTCGCTTTTCATCTTTGTGTCCTAATTTTGCCATTGTACAGCTGCTTCTATTTTGGGAGCTTGGTAAAAAATAGATTTGTGTGGATATACTGATTTAGTATGAAATTAAAATGCAAACTCATTTGCATATTCAGAACCTAACTTAATGGGAGGAAAATCAGTGGTAATTGCAACCTCAGTGTTTCTCAGGGAAATGAACTTATGTGGGTTAGTGGGGGCATACTGTCGTACCAAACTAACATGAAATGGATGCACCCAAGCCTCAACTTCTGATATTTTTGTCTTTGGCTTTCTCTTGCACACTGTGTTTCCTCTCTGTGATTTCAGTGATTTGGTGTTGTGTTGTCCTGTATAGCTTCATGTTTTGTTAGGTCAGTTCGACTTTTGGTCAAGGCAAATTGGAAAGTACCTTTGGTAACTACTGTTATTTTGGCTGCTATTGTTTAGTTGAAATGATGTTCATGACCCTTGTTTCTTATTTCTGCAGTCCTGTCTGCCAGCCTACATTCTATTTAAGAGTGCCCACCTACCATTTTGTTTGGTCTTGGATGTTCATGCATTCTTGAGAAAATGGCAAACTTAGAATCCTATCGAATGATTGCCTTCAGGCCCTCTGAAACCATGATGTTTTCAGTCTCTTCCATGGAATAGTATCAGATATATCCTTTGTGATAATTTCATCTGTCTATTCAGAGATTAAATATTAGTGGCATTAGGAACATCAGAGTCCTGTGCATCTGTTCAGGTTTATTTGCTTTTCTGGACTTGATTTGGGTTGTTAGTTCTTGCAGATACTCAGCCTCCCATAAAACCCAGCCCTGTGAGCTGCTGTTCCCATGTTGATGGATTGACGGTCCCAGATCCCTCTTTTTCCCTTCCTTTTACCTCCTTTTGGGTTGCCTTCTTGAAAAATCTGCATATTCCTCCATTTTCTCCTCCACAAAAGAGAAAACTTAAGTCTTCCTCTTCTTCCAGAAAAAAATTTTTTTTTCCTCTGGGATAATTTTTCCTCCAACTAAAAGGCAGGAGGAATAGTGAGTAGTAATGTATTTGAAGGGAATGTGAATTTGCATTTCTTTTTTTCTTTGTTTTTTTCCCAAAAGTGACCCAGCCTTCTTTTATTTTCACAACAGAAGCAGTTGAGTATTTGTTTTGGCAATGGCAGCTGAATTTTATGTGACAAAGGTAGCTGATGACCCCAGCTGCTCTGTGACCCTGTGGGGAAGGTTCTGATACTGGTGTCTGGAGTCTGGTTGTGTCTGGCCCTCACCTGGTTCGACTTCGTTAATTCAGAATTGACAGCTTTGGAATTTGATATAAATCATAGGGGCCAACCTGGTGTATAACTCTGTACTAGCCATGACAGTGAACTGAGAAAACCTCTGTTACAAAGGCAATGGGCATGGTGAGTCATTGGATCCTGAACTTGGCAAACACGGGCTCCAGCCCCTGTCTAGACCATTACTGGTTGTGCAGATTGATCAAATTTGTTACTTTGAGCACTGATTTCCTAAGCGTTAAAAAAAATAACATTAGGTATCTCATTAGGGTTGCGGTGGGTTACCAGCATCCCTGACCCAAAATGTGACTCTAGTTTACTTTCTACATGTTTTTTCACCATCTGAAATTATCTTGTTCATTTCTGTTTATTTTTTATTATCTTTCTCCCTCACCATTGAAATATCATCCTCACAAGATCAAGGACCTTGTCTGTTTTGTTCAACCATCTATCTCCAGGACCTGGGAGAGGGCCTGGCACCTATTAGGGGATCAGGAAATATGTGTTGAATGAAGGAATGGATGAATGTATCATGCTTAGTGCAGAATAGTGCACTGAGTAGGCACTCAATAAATGCACATTATGTCATTTGCTGATACGTGAGGCTCTTCTCTGTGTAGACTTGGAAGTCTTTCGTTTGGATATGATTTTTCTGTACAGATTTAAAATCATGGAAACAGTTTAAAGTTGGAGTGGCTTTGAGCTTCCACTTCTACCACAAACTGTTATTATGTGGAATGCTCCTATTTGTATATTCTTAAACTCATATTAAACTGTGATTTTGCTTCAGTAAAAGAAATACCAGAGAAGTCAAGAGATTTGTTCCATCATAAGCAGTTAGTAGTAGATACAAGGTAAGAGTTGAGGTGTCCTGTCTCCTATTAATCTCCCTATACTGCACGTCTGTGTAGTGGGAGTTACAGAAGAGGAATAAAACTTATACTAGACATGAGAATGGTGGCTAACCTTCATTCCCCTCTTAATGTGGCAGATATTATGCTCACAATAACCCCATGAGTTTAGTACTATTGTAATCCCCATTTTTCAAATAATGACACTGGGGCTGTAGAGAAGTTATCTACCCAAGGTCACACTGCCACTTTGAACCCAGTCAAGTCTCTCTCCAGAGCCTGCCCTCATCACCACAAAGCCGTACTGACCCCAGAGTACCAATTCCTGTAATTCAGAACTTGCATCAAATCAGACTGACCTCCACACGCCAATTGCTCCGAACCTGGCAGTTCCACTGTAGTGTGATTTTGAGCTCAGTGAATGGTGCGCATACTTTCTGCTTTGTAAGAGCAATCTTCACGTTGTACTATGAGAAGCTGTGTGTCTGACCTCAAGGAAGGGAAAACCAGAGAAAGAGCTGGTTGGTTTGAGTTGTTGGAGAGGCAGGAGCTGTCATCTGGTGTGTGAAATAGAAGTGTATTGAATCTTATTTTCCCCTAAGTAGTGGTGGGATTAAATTTAATTATGATTTTAGTAGGCAGAAGAAAGGAACCATTTTCAAGTAGCAGAAACAAAAAGAATTGCTACAGTAGACCTTTAATCATTATAAGGGCTTATTTTTTTAATCACTAGGGGCCATGGTAAGAACAGATAATTCAGAACATAATGATAACAGAGGTGGGACTATTACAAAATTATACCTGAACAATGATTTGACATCTGAAAATAATTACTGTTTCATGTAGGAGCTGGGGAGGGCCTGGCTTTGGGGTTGGAGCAGTGAGTATGGCCTAAACCAGAGGGAGGGTTTGCTCAGTAACCTTACCTGGACCCGAATGGTGCCTTTCTTCCCCTGAAACTCCGAGCGTTCCACACACCATTTCAGTTTTCACTCCCTGTGTTCCTGAGGAATGAGGGCAGGTATTATATTCATATTTTCGATGCAGTATTAAGCCAGATTTATATGACTAATGATATAGGTAGCAACAGTATCCTATGACTTCCGGGTAGCCAACCTCCCGCCATTGCTGTTGCTGACACAGGTGCTCACAACATGGAATTGGGGGATCTGAGTCCAAAAGTGATTCAGAGCAGTGAGATTCTGAATGGGAAGACATTTTGGTAAGTACTTAACTTATATTTTTACTTTTTATATATGCCTAAAGAGTGGCAAATGATAATAAGCTGTGACTTGATGAGTCCAAAACACTCTTTTACAAGGTAACTAAAAATTCTAACTGATAAAATAATAGCGTTGTGATATTTTAATGGGCAATGTTTTTCTCTTAATGATTTATAAAATAATGATGCATCCTGCAATTTCTGGTATCTTAAATTCAATGAGATATGGTAATATTGATCACAAGCAGTCTTTGAGGGCATGCTAGGCACTGTGTTAAGCCCTTCATATACATTTTATCATTTAGTTTCTTATTCCCGTTTCACTGATGATGAAACCGGTTTAAACAGGTAAGAAAACCCCCAAAAATACAAATAATTTTATAACATTTCATATGTAGAATTTTCTGATGTTTTCACATTGGATCTGAATAAAATCTATACTCCTTACCTAGCCTATGGTGTCCTTTTATGACATGGCCCCTATCTACTTCTCCCACCTCAGTTTATAGTATTCTCTGCCTGGCTCTCCTATTTATGCTCACTGTGATGACACTTGCCGTTCTCTCTGACTAGAATGCGCTTCTCCAAGAACTTGACGTGTCTGGCTCATTCTTGTTATTCAGGCCTCACCTTAAATGCCACCTGCTCAGAGAGGTTTCTGACGTCCAACCTAAAAGAGCAGTCAGTCCCTATCACATCACGTGGCTTCCTTTTCATTTTGTTTAAAATATTTTTATTGAAGCTTAACATAAAAAGTACACAAATCTTAAGAATACAACTTGAATTTTTGCAAAGTGAGCACGACTCTGTACCGACACCAGAAGCCCTTCTGGTCTTCCCTTCTAGTCACTACACCCCAGGGGTAACTGCCCTCCTGGCCTCTGTCAGCAGTGGAATCAGAGAGGAAGTCCTCACTGGTGCCTGGCTGCTTTCATCCCACATTTCGTTTGTGAGAGTCTTCCGTGTTTGTATGCAGCGGTAGTTCACTCCTTCTCATTGCCAAATAGTATTCCATTGTGTGAATATACGACAGCTTGTTTAATCTCTTCTACTGTGGATGGCATTTGGATGGCACTATTACAAACAGTGTGGCTATAAACATTCTTCAATGTCTTTTTTTCGAGGGGTGAGCATCATGGGAATTGATTTTAATTGTATTACTTAGAACTATGTGGTAGGCACTTACTTAAACTTTTTCTGTCTAGCTCTCCCCCTATCAAAATGTAAGTCTGATGAAGGTAAAGACCTTGTTTATATTTTGTCTTGTTGGTGTTTTCAGCTTTGAGATATAATTGTCATACAATTATCTGTATATTCCTCAGTTTTACAATTTGAGTTTTGTTATATGTATTACACCCATGAAATCGTTGCCACAATCAAGATAATGAACATAACTGTCGCCCCCCCAAATCTGGCTCTTGTTTCTTATCATCCCTCTTTCCCTCTTTCCCTCTTCTCCCATTCCAGGCAAACACTGATTTGCTTTCTGTTGCTATACATTAGTTTGCATTTTCTGGAACATTTTGTAAATGGGATCATAAATAATGTACTGTTTTTCTCCTTTTACGCAGCACAGTTATTTTGAGATTCACCATGGTGTTGTATGTAGCAGTTGCTTATTTCTTTTTATTGACGAGTAGTATTCTATTGTATGAATATACTATAATTTGTTCATTCATCTGATGATAGACATTTGAGTTGATACCAGTTTTTTCTATTGTAAATAATGCTGCTATGAAAATTCAAGTATAAGCTTTCATGTATATAATTTCACTTCCCTTGGGTGCATATTTATTAGCGGAGTGGCTGGGTCATATGGTAGGTGACTGTTTAACTCTGTAAGAAACTGTCCACCTGTTTTCTGTGTGAGAGTTCCAGTTGCTCCATTGCTTTCCCAACGTTTTATTAGGTCAGTCGTTTTTTGTGTGTTAGCCAATCTAGCGGGAGTGGTGGTATCTCATCGTGGTTTTTTTTTTTTTTTTTTCTCGTTGTGGTTTTAATTCACATTTCCCTCATGACTGATGATGTCAAGCATCTTTTTATGTACTACTTGCTATTTGTATACCTTTCATGAAATGTCTGTTTAACTTTTTCATTCGTTTAAAAACCTTTTTTCTGTTGAGATTCTGAGGTTTTAAAAAATATATTCTAAATATAAGGCTGCCTTCAGATATGTTTTAAAAATATTTTCTCTTGGACTGTGGCTTGATATTTCATTCTTGTAACAGTGCCCTTTGTTTTAATGCTGTCTCACCAGGAACTAGAACAGTGGTTGGCACATGGTGGCGCTCAAAGATTGTTTCTTCAAAAGCCGACTTAGTGAAAGGTGGTCCCCTAGCAAGTATCTTAGAGTCCAAACCAGGTTTGACCAACCCCAGAGTCGCTAATCTTAATCAATATACTTTACACTGAGGCATGTAGATATGCCTATAGATAATGAAGTCTATTATGTAATGTAATATATTTACTTGAAGGAATTCCTGATGTAATAAGAGCAATAATAGCTAACATGTTTTGAGTGGTTACTATGTGCTGGGCCCTGGTCTAAACACTCCTCATTCATAAACTCAAAAAAAAAAAAAAAGTGAGATAGGTGCTATAATTTCTCTCTGTTATGAACATAAGGAAACTGAGGCTGATGGAGATGAAGTCACCTTGTCCAAAGTCACCAAGAGGGAAACTGGTAAAGCCACTGTTTGAACAAAGTATTCTGCCTCTGTAGTCCACGGACAGTGGGATGTGCCGAAGGGATGAATAATGGCCAGAAGGAGCATAGTAACTTTTTCATTATCCAGCTTTGCCTTTTTTCACTGGCTGTGTGAGCATATGTTGCTTTTATATTTTTGAGGGGGTACTTCAAGATGATATTTTCATAGAATTACACGTATTCAGGTGTTGGACTACGTAATTTAAAGACATAGGTAGACTCGTAGCTAGCAGATTGGCTGAGTTTCTGGTTGTAGAAACCAGCTTGGTGGAATGTAGTCGTGGTTTTCTGGTTGTGTGGGCCATCTAGCCTCACACAATCAGGCAGCCCACACTAGTGTGAAAGACTAGACTGGGCAGAGTGTCACCCTCCCTTTTCCTCTCTCACGCATGTTAGACCTGAGGCCCAGAAACTAAATGGTTTTCACTGTCAGCGTTTGACTGGCCTGTTAATGTTTGTCCTAGACCATTCTTTATTAGTAAAACAAGCCACAAAAAGCTTTTCTTTCTTTCCTTCTTTCTCTTTCTTTCTCCCTTTCTTCTTTTTTTCCCCCTAAATTTTAGGAACACACTTCTTTTGGGGTACAGTGTGTGTGAGTGTTTTAGTAGCATTTAAGAGTTACTGGGTGGTCTCTGGTAAGTCTCATTAAAAGGAAAACTGGATAGGCTAAGTACGTTTCAGGAAATCAAATTCGATCATATTTTGGGGCAGGTTAATTTGTAAGGAGGGGATCATTGGCCAGCACTTTGTAAACAATCTGGTGCTCATTTTACTCAATTTAAATATTCCACGGTCATTAGAAAGATATTCAAGTAGTGCTTAGGCAGCGCAGAATGTATGAATATCGGTAGCAAATTGTGCCATCTATAGAAACTGTTATACCTTCCATTGCTGACGTGGCTGCCAGATGTCTCCTTTGTGAGCTGACTTCCATAGTGTCTTCCATATCGCTGGACTTATCTGAAGACTTACTTCCTGAGTGTCTCCAACTGTGTGTCTGTAGATGTGTATATACGTGTGTGTGTATCTATATATAGTGAAACAGCTTTGCAAATCTTGTATTCATCTCTGTCAAGAAATGGTAAATCCTGACTTTGCAAATTATTAGTGTATGTTAAGAAACATTCTCCTTTGGGGTAATAGCAGGTAGAGTACATTTGCAAGTAGGTAATTTTAACAGCTGTTGGTCAAAGCACTATTTCAAATTTGGTATAAAGAGTAGGAAATATAAATTGTATTGTCTGGAGGTATCAAAAGCAAACATCTCCTAAATTAAGTCTGGTTACATACTGCCTTTGCTAGAGTCTTGCTTTGCCTTACTGCTATTTGTGTCTTTCTAAAGGAGTAGCTGTCAACTTTGCATGCTGGGGTCACCTGGGGAGCTTTAAAAATACTGTTGTCTGTGCCCCATTCCAAGTGATTCTGCTTTAATTGATCTGAGGTATGGCTAGGACAAGAGGATTTTTGAAAGCCCTCCAGGTGCAGAAGAGGTTGAGAACCACTGACCAAAAGGTAGAGGAAGCAGTGAGGGCATCCTTGACTGTGACCGACAAGAGTAAGGTGGCACTAGGAAGCAAGTGTCTTGGAAGGAAGTGGCTGTCATTTTAGCATTGGAAGGTGGAACTTCGTCATTAGGAAAATGCTTACAGAATGGAAAGAGGAAAGATAAATAGGATCCTGTGGCCAGAGGCTTTCCAAAGTTTGACAACTCAAGCAGATGGAGAAGCTTCCTTAGAATAAAATTCTGACCTTGGAACCTTTCAAGCATATTCTCCAAAGGATGGTTCATGGACCATGTGTGGTATGCATTTTGATGTTAGGTAGTTAACAGATAAAGTTTAAAAAATCGTTAACAGTTATGCAATTATTTAATATATACTAAATATGTAAGAGGCACATCAAACCTGTGACTTCATGAATTTATTTGCAATAGGTGAGGATAATTTTTAAAAAATGAGTCAATTTGAAATTGATTTAAATAAAACTATAAATTGTACAGGTGGTATAGGGCAGAAATAAGGAATGTGGGATGTGAATAAATTTTAATATGTTTGAGAAACATTGTTCCACTAAAAACAACGCATCTTTAAAAAATGATAGCATGAAGAGCTCCAAAGCTCAGAGTTTTGAAGGAATAGTATTTACAAATGTGAAGGGACCAAAAAGCAGTGTCGAAATCATGCCATGGACCTTCAAGAACACTTTCAGTTGGTCTAAAGACTGGGAATAGACTGGGTTTCAAAAACACAAAAACAACAATTAAAAAGCTTGAAGAAATGATGTTCTCAATGAAAAGAAAACCAGGAAGGAACTATCCTACTTCTGAAGAGGCAAATGGTAGAAGGTAGAGATGACAGGAGAAATCAAAATTGTTCAAATTGAAACTATTCAAGTCTGATTTTTCCATCAAATAGGATGAACTAGAACCAAATTTAGGCCCAACATGGATTAGACTAAGATAGGATCCAGTTATACACCGATTAAATCTCTGATGGGAGGAAAAAAATCAAGTTACAGCCTGTGTGATCACTTAGTTGTCTCAGCTGTAATTTTTCTTTCTCAAAGCAGGTATTTGTGGCCTGATGTTATGTTCTTATTTTCTTTTTTTTAAGTCCAGAGTTATCCCCCAAAACCCAGAATCTGTGTCGTCATCATTATGAGGCTGCCAAAAACATAACAGATTTTTGAATTGCCTCAACAGAAATGTAGTGTCAATTGTTCTGTAACTGGAGGGTTCAGCAAATTACTTGGCTTTTTTTCGTGTTCGGTTTACCTTCCCAGAGTCTCTGATTCGATAGATGTGGTGTGAGACCTTGAATCGTGTATTTTTTTTGTTTTTGTTCCTGTTTGTTTTGTTTTTTTTTTGAGGAAGATTAGCCCTGAGCTAACTACTGCCAATCCTCCTCTTTTTGCTGAGGTAGACTGGCCCTGAGCTAACATCCATGCCCATCTTCCTCTACTTTATACTTGGGATGCCTACCACAGCATGGCTTTTGCCAAGCAGTGCCATGTCTGCACCCAGGATCTGAACCTGCAAACCCCGGGCTGCCGAGAAGCGGAACCTGTGCACTTAACCACTGCGCAACCAGGCCGGCCCCTGAATTGTGTATTTTTATGTGAGCATCTTTGGTGTATCTGGTGCATCCCAAAGCTTTAGGATGTTGGTTGAGAATTTGGAGGTGGTGGTGATGAGGTTTCCCCACACTGGTCAGGGCACAGATCTCCCCTCTGGGAACACTTTTTAAACAAAATTATTAAAAATAATTTAGTTAAGGGGCTGGCCCCGTGGCCGAGTGGTTAAGTTCACGTGCTCCGCTGCAGGTGGCCCAGCGTTTCGTTAGTTCGAATCCTGGGCGCGGACATGGCACTGCTCATCTAAACCACGCTGAGGCAGCGTCCCACATGCCACAACTAGAAGGACCCACAACGAAGAATATACAACTATGTACCGGGGGGCTTTGGGGAGAAAAAATAAAATCTTTAAAAAAAAATAATAATTTAGTTACATACAAAGTAGAAAGAATAATATGAATGCCCGTGTACCCACCACCCAGCATAAGAAATAATATATTACTAATATAGTTGAAGTCCTTCTGTGTATTTGTCCCCAAATTCCATTGTCTTCTCTCCCCTCAGAGATAATCACTCCTGAGTTTTTTATTAATGACTTTGTTGAGGTATAGATAATATTCCATACAATTAAAGTATACAAGTCAATGATATTCATAGAGTTGTGCAACCGTCACCACATTTAGTTTTAGAACATTCTCATCATCTCAAAAAAAAAACGGTAGTAGGGCCGGCCTGGTGGCACAGCGGTTAAGTGCACATGTTCTGGTTCGGATCCCCGGTGTGGACATGGCACCACTTGGTAAGCCATGCTGTGGTAGGCCTCCCACATGTGAACTAGACGAGGAGGAGGATGGGCACGGATGTCAGCTCAGGGCCAGTCTTCCTTAGCAAAAGGGGGAGGATTGGCGGCAGATGTTAGCTCTGGGCTAATCTTCTTCTTTTTCAAAAAATAAATTTTTAAAAAACCCTAGTAATTATTGGCAGTTATTCCCTTTTCTCTCCCCTTCACCAAACTCTTAGCCCTAGGCAACTGCTGGTCTACTTCCTGTCTCTCTGGATTTAGCTATTTGGGACATTTCGTATAAATAGGATCACACAATCTGTGGTCCTTTGTGACTGGCTTTTTTTAACTTAGTATAATGTTTTTAAGGTTCATCCATGTTATAGCATCTGTCAGTATTTCGTTCCTTTTTATGACTGAATAACATTCCATTGGGTGGATGTACCACATTTGTTTATCCATTCATCAGTTGTTGGACATATGGGTAGTTTCCACTTTTTGGCTACAGTGAATAATGCTTCTCCTGTGAACACTCGAGTACAAATTTTTGTGTGAACATATGTTTTCAATTCTCTTGGGTATATATCTAGAAGCAGAATTTCTAGGTCATATGGTCAGTCTGTTTAACTTTTTGGAGAATTGCCAAGCTGTTTTCCAAAGTTGCTATACCATTTTACATTCCCACCAGAGTTGTAATTTCTTATATCCTCGTTACTTCTTGTTGTGATCTGACTATTTGATTCTAGTCATCCTGGTGAGTGTGAAGTGGTATCTCATTGTGGTTTTGATTTTCATTTCACCAATGACTCATAACATGGAGCATCTTTTCATGTGCTTATTAGCCATTTGTATGTCTTTTTTTGGAAAATACTCATTTTTTAATTGGGTTATTTGGGAACTCGTATAACTCAATTTTGTTACCAAGTTGTAAGAGCTCTCTCTCTCTTTTTTTTTTTAATTAAAGATTGGCACCTGAGCTAACAACTGTTGCCAATCTTTTTTTTTTCTTCTGCTTTTTCTCCTCAAATTCCCCCAGTACACAGTTGCATATTTTTTAGTTGTGGGTCCTTCTAGTTGTGGCATGTGGGTCACTGCCTCAGCATGGCCTGATGAGCGGTGCGGTGCCCGCATCCAGGATCTGAACCAGTGAATCCCTGGGCTGCCAAAGTGGAGCGTGCGAACTTAACCACTTGGCCACAGGGCCAGCCGCAAGAGCTGTTTTTATATTCTGGATACTAGACCTATATACCATTATCAGACATATGATTTGCAAATAATTTCTCCTGTCATGTGGATTATCTTTTCACTTTCTTGATAGTGTCCTTTGCACGAAAGTTTTAAATTTTGATGAAGTCAATTTACCTATTTTTTCTTTTGGTTGCCTGTTCTTTAGGTATCATAGCTAAGAAACTATTGCCAAATCTGAGGTCATGCAGGTTTACCCTGTATGTTTTTTTCCAAGAGTTTTATAGTTTTAGCTCTTATGTTTAGGTCTTTGATCCATTATTAGTTACATTTTATATGTGGTGTGAGGTGGTGAGGGTCAAATTCATTCTTTTGTGTGTGGGTATCTAGTTGTTCCAGCACCATTTGTTGGAAATACTATTCTTTCCCCCATTGAACTGTCTTGGCACCTCTCCAGGTATATATCCAAAAGAAGTGAAATCGGAATCTTGAAGAGATACCTACACTCCTGTGTTTACTGCAGCATTATTTACAATAGCAAAGACATGGAAAGAACCTAAATATCTATTGACAGATGAATGGAAAAATAAAGTGTGGTATATACATACAATGGAATATTATCCCACCTTAAAAAGAAAGAAATCCTGCCATTTGGTACAACATGGATGAACTTGGAAGACATTATGCTAAGTAAGACAAGCCAGACACAGAAGAACACATACTACAAGTGATCCCACTTATGTCAGGAATCTAAAATAGTCAAACTCATAGAAGCGGAGAGTAGAATGGTGGTTACCAGGGGCTAGGGGAATGGGGAGGTGTTGGTCAAGGGGTGCATCGTTTTACTTATGCAAGATGAGTAAGTCCTGGGGATCTGCTGTATATACAGTATACAACTACTGTGTTAACAGTTACAACACTGTGTTGTATGCTTAAGAATTTAAGAGGGTAGATGTTATGTTTAAAGGTTATTTTCAAAAAAAGGGAAACTTTTAGAGGTGATGGTTAAGTTTATGGCACTGTATATGGTGACAGTTTCATGGGCATATGCTTATCTTCAAATTTATCAAGATGTACATATTAATAATGTGTACAGACTTTGTATGTCAGTCATGCCTCAATAAAAATTTAAAGGGATGTCAAAAGATACAATTTTTAAGAAAAAAGAATTGACCATAGATAAATGGTTTTTTCCTGGACTCTCGTTTCTGTTTCATTGATGTATATATCTACCTTCTGTGCCTGATTTGAAGGATTACTTGAAGTGCTCGCTTGATAGATCTACATGGCTGATGCCTGGAAATCCAGTTAAGTCTGAGAAGGTGCTTAGAAATCTGTATTTTATATAAGCACCCCAGGTGACTCTGGGGTCAAGACTGAGAGACCATGATAGTGCTTCTCAAACTTCAGTGAATGTATGACTCACTGGGGCTCTTGTTAAATGCAGATTCTGATTCAGCAGGTCTGGTTTGGGGTCTGAGATTGTGCATTTCTGACAAGTTCCCAGGTGATGCTGCTGCTGCTTGACCGTGCACCACACTGTTAGTGCCAAAGGGCTAAGAGGTCTCCCGCAATAACCATGACCCATGCCCTCCAGGAGGTGTTGGGCTTAATTGGATATATGATATTTCTTCCATGTTAATCTTTGCTGTTATTTACATTAATAATCCCAAGATAATGAACTTCTCCAGCTGGTATATGGTGCTTTACATGTCAGATTTGGGGGATGGTTTTTAAAAAGGCATCAGGATTTTATTTCTGGGCTTACAGAAGAAGACACGTGGAGCTAGGAATGCTTAATTGAGAAAAGGATTTATTGGTTTCTGAACATCTATAATGTTCCCATTTCTTTTAATTCTACTTTTTCCCAGAAGATATTTATTGGCAGGTTATTTTTCTTTTACACTTGATACTTTAATGCAGATACATAATTGCATCATGTTTGCCTCAAAATTGGCTTAGATAAATCACAGGTGCTAGATTACATCAGCTTTTCCAGCATCCACTTGATCTGCCTTTATTTCAGAGATGGTCTGTTTGGAAGGCTGATGTGTTGTTCTTAGAATCTTCCTAAATTTTTCCCTTTTTTCTTACAGTTTGCCTTTAATAAGTCATCCAAATTGTTTGGATGTAGAATATCTCCTTTTCATATAAGGAGCATTTGTCCCTTTACTCTCATGGGAGAGCTGCTGTTTCTCAAGTCCTTTGGTGAGGATTGCACCTTACAGACCTCAAATGTGTATTCAGATGAGCCCTTGCATATCATTTCATGCTGTCTGGACTTCGCGGAGTAAGTGGTCATAGATTTCCTGGTAAAGGGGTTTTGTTGTTTCAGGCAACTGCAGCTGTTAATTCTGGGTGTCACTTTCTAGTAAACCTGCGTTGTAAACATGAGCTCTGTCTCTGCAGTGTTGGCTTTCATAACAGTGGTGATGTTCAGGGTTATGAGCACTTGACGTTTTTGTCTTTGTCTTTCGTTGTTTTCCATATGTTTCAGGAAGCTTTGGTACTCTTCAAAGAACAGCGTCTTAGGGTTAGTGCTGGTATTTGGATTCGAAATCTTTTTGGTGCAACTACCTTGGTGGCTCTGTATGGAGCCTGTGTTTGAGGAATGGATTGGAACTTCTATTTTTTTCTTTAATTTTTATGAAATTGTGTTTTTAATATATAAGAGTAATGCATGCACATGTTTAAAATATACAATGATTCAGAAGGGAATAAAATGAAAACTAACCCCCCCCCCTCCAGTCCCATCCTCCTTTTTAGTTTCCGCTTTGGTTTTTTTGGGGGGGATGATTAGTCCTGAGCTAACATCCAATGCCAATCCTCCTCTTTTTGCTGAGGAGAATTGGTCCTGAGCTAACATCCATGCGCATCTTCCTCTGCTTTATGTGTAGGATAACATCCATGCGCATCTTCCTCTGCTTTATGTGTAGGATGCCTGCCACAGTACGGCCTGATAAGTGGTGCGTAGGTACGCGCCTGGGATCCAAACCAGTGAACCCCAGACCGCCAGAGTGGAGCACGTGAACTTAACTGCTGTGCCACTGGGCCGGCCCCTCCACTTCATTTTAAATGATGTTTTGACACCTCTGTTTCTTGATCTAGAATCTCTTTGACTCCTACATTGGAAAAATGGGGAATTTCGAGCAATTACATCATCTCTAACTTTCCCACCCATCTCCAACTCCCAATTTCTCCACTTTCCAAGTTTTTGTACTTCTTCCTTATGATTTTAAGTTATATACTTACATCTTATTTCTTTTTCAGAGTTTTCAATTTTAATTATTTAAGTTTTTGAATAGGAAACACATTCATATGATTCAGAGTCAAAACAGAAAAATGCACACTGTTAAGGCTCCTTCTTTCTCCCATTTACAAAGTTCTTCTCCCCAATAGGTAAACAATATTAGTAATTTCTGGGCCACCCTTCCAGATGCTTTCAATGCATATGAAAGATATATATATACACTACCTCCTTCCTCCATGTTTACAGGATGTCCACATTAAGCATTGTTTATATGCCACTTTGGATCCCCTTGTCCTCACTTATCTCTTCTTGCAGTCACTGCAGTGGCCACCCCCTCATTATGGCCTCCAGCCATCAATCATCTCTAAGTACAGCCTGACTCTACCTCACATTATGCCTGAGCCATATGCCTTTTGCCTCCTTTGTTTCTATGCAAAGCATGGGACTCCATGAGATTTTACTTATTGCACACAAATGCGCAACCCAGAAATATGGGGAGTTAATGCCCCATAGGGCTAATCTTGGACTGATGGGAAACAAGAGCTAGTTAAAAAATTCTTTCCCCTTTATTTCCCCAGACCAACCATCCTAAGAAGCATTTCCTATGGCTTCTCAGAAGATGACCCTACAAGATCGAGAAACATCAGTTATGCTTAGTGGTAGCCAGCACCATAATGCATTTTGTACTGGCTCTGTATGTGTCTCTGTTTTAGTTTGCACGTCCCTCACTCTTGCCTCCTGAGACTGCACTCTCTGATAAAGTAACAACACACAGACCTTTGCCTCAGGCCCTCCTTCTCCGTGGTATTTTGGTGGCCTTCAGTTTGAGTTACCTTTATATCTGGAATTAATTTTAATTTATCTCAAGCTCTTCAGAATTGAGATACTTTAATTCACACTGGCCTTTCCTACAATTACTCTGAATTAATAAGCTTTTATTATATTCAAACATTGAATTACAGATCTTGCCAGTATCACATTTAATTAAAATGAATTTGAAATCATCGTGGGGATGGAGAGAAGAAGAAAAATTTTACTTTTTCTAGGTGCCAGAAATAGTTTACTGGTTATATGGGTTAGATGTCCATACACACATAAGTCTTTTAAAAATTCTGTCTTCTGTTCTTTGGGAGCTGAGTTTCATAGATACTCTTCAAGTGATTAAGAAACTCTTTAAGAAGCTTTGTCTAAAAATTTGCTGCTTTTTTAAAAATGGAAGAGGAAAATCTTCATTCAGAACACAGGATGTTATTGTGAGATATGTAGGGTATACTACCTAATTATTTTTTGTCTTCAGCAAATCAAAAATTTTAAGATGGACACTAGCATATATGCTTAGCAGAGGCTGAAAATTTGATGAGACTGTTCACGGACAAGAAGAAAAGAAGGAGTTAACTGGGTGTGCTCTGCCCGTTTACCCCATGGTGAGTAAATGTTTCTAGCGATGTCCCTTTTCTCCCTGTAGGTGCCATGAAGGGAAGAGTGACCCACTAAATTATTCTCAGCCATGGCCTGAAAACCTTCTTAACAGGGGTTGTATATAAGGTTTTCATCATTTGTTTTCCCACGGGGACAATAGTAATATTGAAGTAGGAAACCTCTATCCCTGTTTTTTTCTTTACTGATCCCATTTGTGACTATAAAAATAAACTTTATGAGAGTCAACTGGATAATTAGATATCCCTTTCTGACGTAACTGTGCTACTGTTAGAAGACTTTGCAAACTCTCCTCTAGTCTTCGAATTTTCAGAATGTCTTTATATTCATTTCTTTACTATTTAGCTTCTGCAGTACATTTTGAGTCTCCCAATGGTCTCTGTCCTTCTGGAACTTGAAGCATGACATAGAATCTCTGACTTCTTAGCAGAGGGAGCTGTGTAGAAGAGAGAGGCCAGTTATGTTGGTGATGTTGGTTTAATCTATTTAGGAAAAGAGCAGGCTGGAGTAGGTTGATATTTGTGACTTAGATTTACTTCTCAGAAAGTAGATTGTAGAGATAGCAAAAATTGTTAGGCCATAATCACTCATTTTGTCAGCCATGGAGATGGAAGTAAATCTACCAAAAGAACCACAATGAACTGCATGAATATAAATTCAAACTCTAGGTGTGGTATCACACATTGACTTCCTACTTGCTAGTCCTATTTATCATTTTGTCAAAGCTAGTCCTACTGCAAGAATATTGGGAAGTAAAAGGTCTCTGAGTATGTTCTTCTTCCCATCCTATAGACATGAAGATGTCTAAATAGATGTTAAGGTTCATGATAAACAGTTGTGAATTTAAATACAAGTTTTTTTGTTAGTGGTAGGATAACAAAGTTGAAAAAATTACAGTGACCTGTAACTCCATACTTACAGCTAAATGAGAAGCTCATGTTGTTTGGTTGGAAAACAGGCTATGTTAGAAATTTAAATAGCAGAAACAGATAAAGTGAGTTTATCTCTATGAAAGTGGAGTTTGGAACCCTCAAAGCATCATGAATCTCACACTTAGAGAAGAAGATAAAGATCCTTGTTCTAGCCCTTAACTAATGCCGTTCGTCCTTGGCCTAAAAGTCTAGAGGATCAGAGAAGATGGTTCTGTTTTATTAGGAAGAATTTTTGTGAATCATAATGAAAGTTGTCTCCTTATTAATTCCACCCTTGAATCTTCTTATAAGATTTATGATTATGAAGTCTACACTGTCTTTCATTTGTCAATTATTCACATATTTCCTTATGGATGTCATGCTAGTCTGTTTCCTACATTCACTTCCCTCCACAAAAGTCTCTCTTTTAGGCCAAATATTTCCAAAACATTCAACTATACTTCATGTTTGGTGGTCTCAGGAAGGCACTTTATCATTACAGTAGAGTTTTAGATTATAAATCTCTCAAAGTGTGATATCCAGAACTGAATAGAAGACGTGTAGAAACCTTCCCAGGACAGTCCTGAATTGAAACATCGCTGCAATTGAATAGGACACATGTTCCCATTAATAGAACCATAGCATACTCTGGGTTTATTGTGTGTTCCAATTAAAACTCCTCTGGCCCTTTTCTCATATGCTGTTGTCAGGTACCCCCACACTGTTCTTGTACATTTCATTTTAGGGCCGTAAAGGCAATAAAAGATAAGCAAACAATAACACAAAAACAACAACCAAAAGATACCATTTTCGTCTATTAAATGGTCAAACAATGAAAAAAATTGGGCAAGCATACGGTGCTGTGGGCATTGTGCCCCGTGGATGGGTACGTAAAGTTTTAGAGGGCCATTGTGCAATCTGTATCAGAATTTAAAACGTCTACACCTTTCGTTCAAGAACAATGCTTTTTAAAATGTGTTTTTCTAAAAGGGGCCAGGATATCTGTAAAAGACGTCTTCACTGCTTATCCAGTTTTTATTCCATGGATCATTAGTATAATTACTCTTGCATATGCATTTTAATTCTTTTGGTCTCTCTCCCTCCTTTGCTTTACCTGGCAGAAAAAGGCTTTCTGGGGTCGGCCCCATGGCGGAATGGTTCAGTTCGCATGCTCCGCCTCGGCGACCCAGGGTTTTGCAGGTTCGAATCTTGGGCGCAGACATAGCACCACTCATCAGGCCATGCTGAGGCAGCATCCCACATGCCACAACTAGAAGGACCCACAACTAAAATACAGAACTGCATACTGGGGGGATTTGGGGAGGAAAAGGAAAAATAAAATCTTTAAAAAAAAATGCCTTCCCTCTATTAGTGGTTCCCAAACTTGCCAGTGTCTCAGAATCACCTAGGGGGGCATGTTAAAATGGATTCCTGGGCCCCACCGCCAGGCATTCTGGTATAAGTAGGTCTGGGATGGGGCCCAAGAATTTGCAGTTTTAAACAACTTATCATGTGAGGTTGATGGTGCTGGTCCAGGTATTATACTTGGAGGACCACTGCCATAGATGAATCCAGCCCTTGATGAGTGTTACTTGAGAGAGTCATAGCTGGCAGATTGGTGTCACTGCAAATTCACGAGCCCCGAGCCACTTTAAATGGAAGTAAAACACTACCTGGAAATTCTAGCAAGCTTCTTTTTTCCTTGTCTGTAAAGAATTTGACATCTTGCTTCTCCCCTTCAAACTTATCTCCTCTTCTCACACACACATCCGTACTTTAGGCTGATAACTTGCCTCATGCTTTCTTGAAAAAATAGAAACCGCCAGCAGGAAGATTCCTGACACCTTATCGCAAGTCTACAAACCAGCTGGTGCCTGAATGCTGCTTTCTCCTCCTTCCCTCCTCTTTCCTGAAGGAAGTCAAAGACAAACTCTGTACTTTGAATCCCATACTTCCTAACCTTCTCCACATTCAGTTGTTTGCATGGTTATTCTCCTCTCACCATATTGGGTTATTCCCATTAATACTCAAATGTGCTCTAGTCTTTCCATGTTAAAATTATACACTTAGTAACAACTGTGAACCATTTTTGACCCTACAACTCCTACAATTACTTTTCTGCAGACGTTGAAAGTGAAACTTCTAAAAATTGTCTTCATATACTTCCTCCTACCTTCCAATAACTGGTAAATGTATTCCAGTCTGGTTTTGGCGCTGAAATGGATTTCCTTGTCATCTCCCAACTTCTCATTCTAACAGAGTTCTTAGTCCTCTTCTGTGTAACGTGTGACCCACTTAACCCCTCCTCCGCCTCCTCTGCCAGAGCAACCTTCTCTAACTGATCTCTACAGGTTGTGTTACCTCTCTTCTCTCAATCCACTTTTCCTATGTAGTCTTATTCATCTTTTCTTGGACGATATCCAACCATTCATAAACTGTTGTATCTTTTATTTCTGTGTAGCATAGACCTTTATATTGAACCCATACACGTACAGTGGCCCAATTGGCATCTCTGCTTGGTCATCTAATAGGCAACTCAAAATTGACATTTCCAAAGCAGAACTCCCGATTTTCCCCCAACCTGATTCCTCTTCCATTTTTCCCGTATTTCAGAAAGTGATATCACCCAGTTGCTCACAGTCCAGGCGTCCTTTGACAGTTCCTCATATCATCTATGTCTAATCCATCACCAAACGTGACTGATCTTTGATCTTCTATGTCTTTCCATTTCCATTGTCCACACTCTAGACCAAGCCCCACCACTATCATTTGCCTATATCCTGTAATTACTTGCAATAAGTCTCCTTGCTTGCCTCTTCCCAATCCGTTTCCCCCACAGCAGTCAGGAGGGTCTCTTAAAAATGCAAATCAGATCATATCACTCCCCCATTTATCACTCTTTGGTAGTTTTCTACTACATCTGCAATACAATTTAAACTTTTTATTTAGCATCCTACAAGATCCACCCCTCTTCGACCTCTCCAGCCTAGCCTGGGTCCTATTCTCTGTACTATAGCAACATTCATTGTCTTTCAGTTTCCTGCAAGTCTCTCACTGGGGCGTTTGCATGAACTGTTCCCTCTGCTTAAATGCCCCCCATACCTTTGCAACCTGGCTCGTTTTCATCCTTTAGGTCCCAGCTTATTAGTTACATCCTCAGAGGGACCTTCCTGCCCATCCGATAGACGTCATTTCCTTCTGGCTTTCCCTCTCCTCCATCTCCCTCATGGTACCAATTGTAATTTAAAGGATGTGTTCATTTTTATTATCAGTTATCTCCAGAAGCTCTAGTAGTTCCTGAACTCTGTGAGGTTAGAGATCTTAGCTGTTTTGTTAACATCTAAGCCCCCAAAATCTGGCTCAATGCATGGCCCGTGGGTGCTCAGTAAGTATCTGTTGGGAGACTGAATAATGTTTATTAGAGCATTGCTTTTAACAACAAAAAAATCTGGCCACAGTGCAGAAGTCCATCACTTTAATGATTAAGTTATAGAACAATCCACATGAAGCCTTTGTAAAAAAAAAAGTAAATTCTTATGTGCTAACATAGGATACATATTTAAGAAATATTATTAAGTGGAAAAAGCATATTATTAAACATCATATAGAACAACACCATTTGTTTTTAAATGTGTCTCCATATTTATATCTGCTTGTGTATCTCTCTCTCTCTCTCTCTTTCTATGTGATTTTTCCAGATTTCTGCTGGGATTTCTTCCAGGGAATGGCAATGTGGAATGAGAAGAGTTTCTCTTATTTTATCCTTTTCCAAACTATCAGATTTTTAAATTTTTTTAATTTGCAAATATTCCTTTTATAACATCCTGTATTGAAAACATAAAGGCATTTTAAAGTGGATTACAAAACAGTATGTTTACTATATTGATTCAGTCTACAAATATTTATTCATCATCTGGGTACCAGGCATTGCTAGGGGCTTTGTATACAGTAGGATCCATCTTTTTTCCATAATTGTCTATCTAAAAAAAGAACGTAAATATTATGAGGGTTTATTTCTGAGGGTGGTGGAATTATGGTTAGATTTCATTGTGCCTTATTTCCAAATTTGTGATGGTAAACAGTGTTGTAATGAAGTTATTTTAAAAGGCATTTAAATGCTTATATGGCAAAATACTCATTAGTCATTTTAGAACAGTTTACTTGGCCAGGTGCATGCTTTTCAGTTTGCTGGAAAAATCATTAATTGTATAAATACCTTTGGTGTAGATGCCGTTATAAAATATGTGTAGTGCTTACAGCTTAGAAAGTTTATAAATATCTGATGGTTCCCAGTAGGAAACACAAAACACAAAACTTGCTTTTCTTTACCTAGAGACTGCTTTCTGTAACGTGGCCTAGGGACACGTTCATCTTGGAAAATGAGTACCTAGGAGAGATTCAGGGTCTCCTGATAATTAGCTAATATTTGTAATACACAGCTGAAGGTATTTATGGAAGCCACATCTTGAATCCAGAAGGGCAAATCTCTAAGTGGTGGGAGCTGAGCTGTAAGTGGAGTGAGGCCCGTGGGGATCTGGGAATGGAGGGAATGTCATAGTCTTGTGGGGGAAAAAGATAAAAAATGTGCAATAGGAAAAGGAAGTGCTGGTCGAATGGGAGTGAGAGGAAAAGCCATCCAGGGAATCTCCTGTACTAAAGTCATGATTCTTAGAGGGGAGAAAAAGACAAGTATCAGATTTAGGGACTGTTGACTTAAGGAAAGATGAAAGGCTGACTTTCAGCAAATATTTTTTTGACCAACTTCCAAAACAGGTAAGCACGATGTGTCCATGTTTCTCCTCTAGTTCTTTGATCTTCTCATTCCCAATGACCTTTTGTGCACTTCACTTTAACCACACCCTCCCAGGGTCACCTTGGATCCTATTGTGACTAGAAACATCACCACCTTCAACATCATGGTTGCACACATCCGACTCTTTGACCACACCTCCTATCCTAACTCACTTGCTATATTCTCCCACAAGCAGCATTTCTCCTTCATCAAGTCCATTAATCCACATTTCTCTCTATTGTGTAGCCGCGTCCTACTTGTCTTCATTGCTTATGCAGAGAGAATCAGTGATTTACATCCACTCCTTGGCTACCTCCATCAACTCTTGTGCTTTTCTCTCCCTCTCAAAGAACCCTCTATTTTTTTTTTTTGTATTCTTTTCCCCAAAGCCCCCAGTACATAGTTGTATATTTTTTAGTTGTGGGTCCTTCTAGTTGTGGCATGTGGGACACCACCTCAGCATGGCCCGATGAGCCATGCCGTGTCCGCGCCCGGGTTCTGAACTGGCGAAATCCTGGGCTACTGAAGTGGAGCGCTCGAGCTTAATCACTCAGCCAGGGGGCTGGCCCCTAGAACACTCTTGAGTCACCGCTCTTGCCACCTTCACTGACTAACTTATAGATACTTCTAGGTAGCCCCTTGGTGTAGGTAGCCTGACTCACAGGTTATTTTGTACCAGCATACACAGATGTTCTTTACAAAATCTTTTATTTTTAAAAACATTTATGGGTTTACACATTTCTTTTATGCTTTCCTGCCAAAGAGTGATATTCACAAGGTCAAGAATATAGTTCATATTCCCAGGAAGTTAATACTCAAATAAGTATTGAATAAATGAATGAAGTTAGCTCTAATGAAAGCACTTAGAGGTAAAGGCCACAGTGTTGATATGATTCATAAACTCGTCTGCCCATGTGGGACAAGGTGGCGTCCTCATGGTGCTGAGAAATTGATGAGGTGCTATCACAGTCATTTTAAAAACTTTCCCCTTCAGTTTTCAAGGTACTCTGCTGATGCAGTAGAGAAAGCTTGATGTAGTCCCCTTTCTCTAAGCAAGCATCATCTAAGTTGCCTCCCTGTTAGCTTTCTGCCAGCATATTTGATTGATTGAGTCATACCTGCTTGCTTCCTAGAAGAATTTCAGGTGCCAACTTCCACTTGATCCAAGGTTAATTATATCTCCTGTAACCTAGGAATCTCTCACATAGTCTTGCTTTCTGAAAATAGTGTTACTGGGATTACTACTATAACGTGAAGTAAAATATAAATGTGGTGTCAGTCATCTACGAAATAGTAATATATTCTCCGTCTTTCTATTCAAATATGTTTCTTTGGGACCTGTTATTAGATGTTCTCAAAAGGATTGCTTCCACTTATGTTTCCCGAAAATTAAATTGGAGTTGTGTTCAGAGATGTGTCTGCCGAAAATTACCATCCCACTTAAAAGATTCCTGGCGGTTTTTGGATACATCTGCATGTGAAAATAACTCCTTGTACTGTTTGTGGGCAGAGGAGTATAATTCCTACAAACAGCACTTGTGAGAAGCAGTTGACTCCTGGTTCTGTTGTAGAACTATTGTGACTTCTTGACACAAGATTTTCTGTCAATCCGGGGACCAGGGATCTTGTTTACCATGATTACCAAACTTCTCTTCCCCCTGAGATACGGTTTCTTGGATTCTGTGATGTCCTCATTACTTGGAAGCAATCCTTTAAATACTCAACGCATCTTCATTTATTTTCCCTGTCAATGTAAAGTTGTAGGAAATATTTTCTTCTTTTCATAAATTGTTAGCTCATTTATTTATCCATCTAATAAACAGGTATAACGTGCACCTTGTGCAGTGGGGGGATCCAGAATATTCATTAAAGTCCATCCTGCCCCTCAAGGTGCTTATGGTCTAGTAAGGAAGATGGGCAGATAAATAATAAGAGAGATAAGATTATGGTGCTTTGAAGATAGGAAGGTCAGGGGCATTCTGGAGGGAGGAGTCCATTCTAACTGTGAAGGGTGTGCAGGCAGAAGAAGCTTCATAAAGGTTCAAGTCCTGCAAGACAAAGGCTTCCAAAGACCTGGGAAGGAGCCGTTCCAGGTAGAGCCAGCAGCTTGGGCAAAGCCATGGTGGTGTGACCCAGTCAATAGGGAGAGGTCCCTAGGAAAGTTGCTTTACAGGGCCCATGGCTCACCCACCAAATGCCTTTTTAAAGGAGTCTTTTTTTATCAGCAGCCTGTAGGCCTTAGATATAAAAGCAGGTTTATGCAAAGTGATTATAAGAGGAGTTATGTTTAGGCACCAATGTCTTGTTTGAAGCTGTACTTTTAAAAAGGATTGTATTTTTTTTTCCTTAACTTCTGTACTCAGGTTTAATAGAAAGTATTCCTGCATGTTCCTCAGAAATCTCCTGGTTATGTTCTTTCCTTTTTTTTTTAAATTCAATTTAATTCTTTAATGTATTTTTTTATTTCAGTAACATTGGTTTTATATAAATTTCTTGTGTGCATCATGTCAATTTCTGTGTAGATTACATCATATTCACCACCCAAAGACTAATTACAATCCATCACTACACATGTGCCTAACCACCCCTTTCGCCCTCTTTGCTCCTCCCTTCCCCTCTCTTCTCTCCCCCTCCTTCCCCTCTGCTAACCACCAGTCCAATCTCTGTCTCTATGTGTGTGTTTGTCGGTGTTTTTATCTTCTATTTATGAGTGAGATCATATGGTATTTGACTTTCTCCCTCTGACTTATTTCACTTAGCATAATACCCTCAGGGTCCATCTGTGTTGTCACAAATGGCCAGATTTCATCCTTTTATGACTGAGTAGTACTCCATTGTGTATATGTACCACATCTTCTCTAAAGGATTGTGCTTTTAAAGAGAATTGTTTGGGGGCCAGCCGTGTGGCCTGGTGGTTAACTATGGCGTGCTCTGCTTCAGCAGCCCAGGTTTGGTTCCCAGGCACAGACCTACACTGCTCGTCAGTGGGCATGCTGTGGTGGCATCCCACATACAAAATAGAGGAAGACTGGCACAGATATTAGCTCAGGGTGAATCTTCCTCAAGCAGAAAGAGGAAGATCGGTAACAGATATTAAAAAAAAAAAAAAAAAGGATTGTTGGGTTGTTTGTGCCTGCTCAGCCTACGCCCTGAATGCTTTGCTGCTCTCAGCGAGAGTCAGGTCAACACCCAGCCTGCTGCACAAGTGGGCAAAGAGGGACTCAATGGCCAGAGAGGTGGGGGCCAGTATGTGAATGTCCCATGTATGTGTGAAGTGAAGATGGAGGGCGTGAATGGATCACACACCTGCCTTGTTGATATGTATCACAAAGGCGGGAATCCAAGATGGTTCCCAAGGTTCTGCTTCAGTTGATTGGGTGAGTGGTGGGTCATTCACTAAAATTACAAATGGAAGAGAAGGTGGAGCAATTTGGGGAAGATATATAGGGAATTCGATTGTGGACAGACGTGTGGACTGTGACGTGGCTGAAGTCACGCTGATGGATCTGTCCAGAAAGCAGGGAATTAGGAATAAATATCTAGGGCTTAGAGGTGGCATCTGTACTGAAAGTTTAGATTTTTAAGACACCTACAGGTGACTTGTGGGTAATGGCAGTGAATGAGCACAACACAGTGAGAAGAGAGATCCAAGAGAGTGATGGTGAATATTGGATCCTACTATTGTGTAAGGAGAGGGCAAATGAAATGAGCTCAAAAATTGCTCTCTATGAGGGAGGAGCAAAAACAGGATAAGGAAGGTCTTGGAAGCCAGCAAGTAGAATCCGTCCATACCCAGTGCTGCAGAGAGGCCGGCAAAGATGAGGACCAGAGTCCACCGTTTTTGATAAATGAGGAATCAAAATCAACCTTACCATAAGAGAAATATCAAGGGACAATGGGAGTGGGTGATACAGGATGAGATGTCCCCAGTGAAAGCTGTGCTTTTGTGGAGCTTGATGATAAAGGGGAAAAAAAGTGGAATGATGACCAGATATGCTTGTGGAGAAAACCAAAAAATTCAATTTGTAACATGAAAGGAAATTGAGCATGTCAGTGCCTATGGCTCATCCCTTTACCTTTGTAGCAATATGTAGCCAATTGGAAGCTGCCCCTTGGTAGTCATGGACTGTGGCACTATTCTTCATTAAATGTTTAGACCCATTAATTTTTTTCCTTTTCTCTTAGCCTTGATTAGATCCAAGACCCAACACTGAATTAAGGGAAATTTATTTTCAGAAGTACTCTCTCCTCCTATTTTGATCCAACATCAGACTATAAAAATAATAGAAGTCTTCAGAAGTGGCTTATTTTAGCGACCGTTCTTCCTTTATGTAATGTTCCCACCCCAAACCTTCTGTCCTCCCACTCCATCAGGCCCTGGAATAGGTTTCTCTCTCTCCTTTCTTCCTCTTCCCACGTTTCACCTCAAAGTAAAAGGATCTTTCCTGGGGCTCTTTTTGTACCATTTGCTCTGTGATAGGCAAACAAACTTGATGAATTATTTTATATAAGGTGCTATGGCTTAATAATGGCGTGGTATGGTTTGTATGTTAACCTTGGTTCTCCAAACCCTGAGCCAGAGCGGTTGGTCGCAGGAATTTCAAACACAAAGCAGGACCAGTAGAGGAAGTTTTGGGGGTACAGTTTGCTTTGCCTCAGCATGAGGCAGGCTCTTGTAGCTGTCATGGAGAGTTGTCTGGGAGCTGGGGTAGAAAGCTATGCCAGGCAAGGAGGTTCCGTAAGTTAAATTCTCAGACAGCTCCCTCAACTTCCTCAAGCTGACGCTCATTCATTTGCTTGCCTCTTGGGTGTGGAGAGACCCTTGCTTTTCTGATTTGCATCAGCATCTTTTTGCAATTCCATGTGGTTAGGATTATGGGGAAACGAGCCGTTTAGTCTTACTGGTATCCTTCCCAGGGCAATTTTTGATTGATGCCAGTCCATATGGTCCTCAGGAGTGATTCTGTAACAGTCTCTGGAGGTTAAGGGAGAGGGGATACTTTATTTCAGCCTCTTCTGGAGCCTCAGCAAGAAATTCAGGAGACAGTTCCTTGGCTTTCCCCAAGAAATCCTGGTCTTTTTGGTCTTCCCCACACCACCACATATGGAACCAGGAAAGGGGATTCAGGCATGGTGCCAGCAATGTTCACCAAATATAGTGACCCCTTCCTAGTTGTGGAAGGCTTATCTTGAAGTCACCTTTAATACTAACTCCCAGTGACAGCAAGAGTAAAAACTTCGTATAAGCTATGTTTTAGGAAAAACAGAAAAGAATGGCTTAATGGAAACTTTTCTTCCTGTTGAAAGTTAAGTGAGTTTTTAAACTTAAAGTGTAAAACTTTACACCTTAAAGAGCCTAGGGCTTTCCTTTGAGTTGTGAGGGCATCTGGTTTGTATTCCGAATGGAAGAGCAGTTTGATAGCCATGTGTCCCCTAGAAATGCAGCCTTGGCAGCAAGATGAAGCCAAAATGACAGCTGCTTGGACTAGGAGTTGTGAATTAGGCATAACTTCCATCACATATAGTGTTCCATAAGGAAGAAAGACAGCACACCAAGTAGAGATCTTGCAGAAATGTTCACATGTACTGGAGGAGTAACCAAGGGTTTGACTGCATGGCAGGCAGCACCTACTCCGACAAATAATCAATTCATTCAGCCTGAACTGCATACTGAGAGCTTCTAATACAGCTCAGCTAGGAATGCTCTTAGGCCTTCCTGTGGCCTTGTTCTAATAGATGCATCCCATTCCAGAGGCCACATTCCAATAGGTGCATCTTTGTGAGTAGACAGATCTCTGAGAACAGGGTCTGAGTCTTTATTCGCCTCTATATCCTTCTGCATCCCTAGTTTGTGTTCGGTTCTTGGAAGCTCTAAGGCCTGAGATTCACCTGCACGGCTGTGTTCCCTTGCTACCTGGCTCAACGTAAGTTTTGCCCCTCAGGTTTAGCTGCTCTTTTCTCTGCTTTGTGCTGCTGATGACTCTAGGATTAAGCTGAATCTTGGAACCTGATTGTTACGTAACACATGAAGAATAAGAAGAGAGACTTCCGCCGGTGGATGGGGTCGTGCATCACTTGGCCCAAATATCTAATTTCAATAAAAGCGAAAGCATGACAGTGGCTTAGACATGAGCAGAGAACACGGAAAGACGACACTTTGTATGATGCCTTTTGCTTTTTGCAAAGTAGGAGCAGGTTTATCTCCGCTGCATCTGCCAAACAATGCCTTCCAATGGAGGACCTTTCCTACCTTTTAGTTCTCACGTTGAAGCTGACACTAGCGCTTCTCTCTCCTGTTCTGATCATATTCCACGCCCCCCACCTCCGCCCCCGCCCCGCTGGGATTTGAGCACAGCTGAAGCAGGTGAGCAGTTGGGGATTTGGGTAGTGGTGTGGAAGGATTTCACTCTGACCTCAATTTAAAGCTTGTCTGGGTCTGTAATGACTTGAGGATGTGCCCTGACAAGCTTTTTGGAAATCTGTCAGGGCGAGGGTTCAGGAGACAGACCAGGTATCTATTGTGACAAAACGCTCATGGGTGATAGATCCATGCCTGGTTATTAGAGACACATTTTCTGTGGTTCCTTGGTTGAGATTCGTTTGCAATTCTCAGTTTAATATGTCTCAGTTTCTGTGCATTAGCATTGAAGTTGTTGCTACAGCCGCACGATTATACCTGCTATTAGCCATCCCTGGGATAGGGTCATTCAATAAAGTCAATGCTTCCTTTAATTTATGTCTGTTTAGAGAAAATGAAGCAAATATTGTAGTTTTTCTTTCCTGTCAGTAGCACTGGCTTTGTTCTATTTAGTGGTGTGTTTGTACACACACACACACACACACACACTGGTCTACAACAGCCAACTAATTGTCAACCACTATTAAAAATTAAATTATATAAATATACAATTAAATTTTATTTTAAAAAGTAATAAACACTCTTAACCACTTCCTCATTATTTTGCTCTATTTTACTATTATCTATGCTCTTGCAGTTAGTTACAACTATTGTACATATGAGGGAAATACTGTATACATGATGGTGTGTCACTGCACATCTCCCAAATCTGCATTTAGCAACATCAGGAATTTTTTTTTTTGAGAGCCAGTTGTTAAACATTTACCAGAACACCGCTGTAAGTGTGCGCACACACACTCATACATATATATGCAAATCCTGTTCATAACCATCCATAGTGTCAGTTTTTCTTTTTCATCAATGAAGAAACTGAGACTTAGAGAGTTTAAGTAACTTGTCCAAGGGGCCACTCGAATGCTTTAATTCTCTGAACTCTCAGAAATGTGCGATAAGTAAGCATAGGGAATAGTTAGGAGGACTGAAGCTGTACTGGAATAGAAGTAAAAAGCCGAGAGTCAAAGGAAGTGAGAGACAGACAGACAGAAAGAACGAGCCATGTGGAAATCTAGGGGATTAGCGTTCCAGACAGAGGGTACAACCAGTGCAAAGACCCGGAGGTGGGATCATGCTTGCTGTTTGTGAGGACAGCAAGGGTCCTATTGGGGCTGAAGCGGAGAGAAGAAGGGAGAGAATTTGCAGAGGTGAGAGAAGTAGGGCAGGATCACTAACCTACCCTTATGAAACCAGCCAAGAACTTTCTTCTCTCTGCCTTATTTTTCTGATCTGTAGAATGGGTCACTTCATGCTTAAAGTGAGAGTAAAGGCTGGCGATGTCTGTGAATTTGCTGTGCTTTAGGTAAGTCATTGTTAGAGCTATTGTGGCAGCTTAGCTTTACTATCAGCACTCTTTTCTTTTGACTTAAGTATAATTTTAAGAATAATTTTTTCTTGTCATCTTTAGCAACTGCATGATGGGTGACTTGGAAATACTTAAATTCGCCCCTCAGAAGTACCTATTAGCCTATTTAAACCTATATGAAATCCACAGCGCATGGCAGCTTAAATTCATCTGGGATTACTGAGATCTGTCTTAGCTGTCTTACGATGGCAGGTGGAATCCCAACAGGACACTCTTGTGACACCTTTCAAATGGCCAGTCTCCTGAATCATACAAGACTAAAAAAAAACGTTGAAACATATCCTGTATTTTGAAAATCCAGGTCTTCCGATTTTTACCAGTCATTCATTGTCCATAAAATAGGTACCAAGTCCTCTTATACACATATCAATTATATAGGTACATCTTAGCGTATAGTTAAATAAAGATATAATATAAATGTAACAGGCTTCTGTGGCTTTGGTGACATTCTGTTTTTTGTTACATGAATGCATTCAATTTATCAAAATTGAACAGACTGTACACTTGTATTTTGTGCACTTTTCTGTGTGTATTGTAGGCAATTTTAAGAAAAGTGTTTTGTTTGTTTTTTTTTTTTTTTTGCTGAGGAAGATTAGCCCTGAGCTAACATCTGTGCTAATCTTCCTCTTCTTTATATGTGGGTTGCTGCCACAACATGGCTGACCAGTGGTGTAGGTCCACACCCAGGATCCAAACCCACAAACCCAGGCCGCCAAAGCAGAGCACGCCAAACCCAACCACTATGCCACAAGGCTGGCCCCAAGAAAAGTGTTCTTAAAAGAATGAATTGGGTTTGGACAGAGAGGAAGGTGTTTGCTCTACTAAACCAAGGAAGCAAGACACAAAATTAGATGAGGCTAGAGTTAGAAAGTACATAGTATGTGTGTGTCACAGCTAGGAGATGGATCACTCCACAGTATGTAAATGTTTGTGGAGCACTTACTGTGTCCCAGCTAGAGGACACTGTGGGCTGGGTACCCTAACGTCCTTCACAGTCCACTTCTCCCTTGCCTGTCTCTTCCATCAAAGTTGGAAAGCCCAAATACTCAATTTCTTTTTTTTTTTTTTTTTTTTCCAAAGACTTTTTTATTTTTCCTTTTTCTCCCCAAAGCCCCCCGGTACATAGTTGTGTATTCTTCGTTGTGGGTTCTTCTAGTTGTGGCATGTGGGACGCTGCCTCAGCGTGGTCTGATGAGCAGTGCCATGTCCGCGCCCAGGATTCGAACCAACGAAACACTGGGCCGCCTGCAGCGGAGCGCGCAAACTTAACCACTCGGCCACGGGGCCAGCCCCCCAAATACTCAATTTCTTAGTCTCCCTTCCAGCTAGGCATGGCCGTGTGAAGTTGTTGAAGAGGTTTCTGGAAAAGCCTTTCAGAAAGGGATAGACTTAGTGGGAAAACCCCTTAATCGTTCTGTCTTTTGCCTTCTCTTTTTTCCGTCCTGCTGGAGTGGGCCATGGCGTCCAGCAGCAGGTCATGACAAGCATGATATGACAAGCATCAGGACAAAAGCCTACATACTATTGTTGACCTAAAACAAATAACAGCCAGTTATTTTATCAACCGAATGGGTTTACTGAGGAAGAGCAAAGAATTGCAAATGGGGACAAGCAGTCTATGGTGAACCACGGGCAAGTCTGGAGAAACAAAGGAGAGGAGCGGTCTTTTATGAAGTTGGGAGGGGCCGTTGTAAAGGAGAAGTCCATTGGGAGAGACTGAGAGTTTGAAGTATAGTGGCATTTTATTGGCTGAGTTATGGCAGTCTCTCATTGGCTGAGCTGTTGCTGGGCGAGGAGGAATTTCTTCCTTCTGCTGAGGGTAGTAAAGTAGAGTCACTTCCTGTCTGAGTTGCAAGGTACGTCTCTTCCTGTTGGGGTGTGTAGTGTGTGTTGAGTGGCACGTTCCTGAGAGTTCTCTTTTCTGGCCTCCCAACTCCATTTTAAATGAGATTTCTGTTTATTAATTTTCTCACCAACATTGGAGGATGGGCAGATGGGAAGAGGGAAGCTCTCTGGACCACTGCTGCTCACTGGTTGATCTGCCTGACGGACAGGTGTGTTGGGTAGGTCGGGGATCTGTGGGTCAGTTCATTCTAGGACACTCCTTCTGACCTTGAGGCTGCCCAAGAAGCTGCCCTTTGGGAGTCTTGACACCATTATCCACAGACGTGCTACTTTTTCTAACAAGTATTTAGGTGTTTGTTTTGACATACTGGACACACACTTGCAAGTGACAACACATGATCGAAACAACCAAAGTTTTGTTGATTGCCAGCTTTTTCAAAGTTACTGGAAAAAAACTTTTACTGATTCAGACACTTTTCTCTCCTACGCCGTGAACTTTTTTTTCCTCTAAAGATGTTAATCTTAAATCATCCTAGTCTTGGAGCAATTTTCTATAAAATGAAACGTTTTCAACATTTCCATATCTAAAGAGAATATTTTATCTTTAGTTGGAGACTTGATAATTTTCCAAGGAGATGCACTCAGAGGGAAATGGAGAGACTGCAAAAGAATTTAATAAACTTGCAAAGTTGACAAAACAGACGCTGTGATTCTTTCAGTTGAGCTAGCACATTTTATCACAGCCATTTTGAGGCTGTAACATTAAAAGTCTTTGCTCGCTGTCATTTGTCAGCAAACTTTTGGTTTCTGTTTACATTTTGTTGTTGTAATCATGCAAATCATATGTGAATATAGTAAGGCACAGTGATAATTTAGATAATACAAGCATAGTTATAGATTAATTTGCCAACTTAGAGAAGAAAAAATGAGTTCAATCTGTTTATAATTATGGAAGAATTTTTTACATTTTTTTCCTAGAATAATTATTGAAGTCAGAAGTTCTCATAATGATTATAGGATGCAGACTGGAAAAATGTCTGGGGATTATATTTATTTAAATCTATAACTCGATACATGAGTTTTGAAAGCCAGTAAGTACAATGAAAGTAGAAAGTGGATCTAGTGTAATATGAAGACTTATGAAATTGTTGGACAGGGGGTACTGTATTAAAATAAAGTGTATTCTTCATTTGAAACTAGACTGCGTTTAGTTCCATTTAACGTGCACTTGATCAATCTGTTCCTTTATTCATCTGACAAGAGTAAAAGAGTTTAGGTTAAGCATACTGTAAAACTCCAAGCAATGGTGTGGCTACGTCTCTTAGTTTCCTCCCTTGCTTTTTGCATATGGTCCTCCCTTCCACTTCATAGAGAATGTGGTCCATCGGTGACTGACGTTGCAGCCTCCCTTCCTCCCACCCTGAGGCTCATATATTAATAACATCAAACCTATTGTAAACCGTGAGCCTTTGATCTCCTCCACTTCCACCTCATCTAGGACTTTGCATCTCCAGACAAGCCCTATATTCTACTGGTATATTTGAAGTATTTCTTTCTTGCCTTCATGTCCTCAACTCACAAATACTATCGAGTCTCCCCTCCCCCCCACCCCCCGCCTTCCTCTCAAGCAACTGCCCTCTCGGCCTCTTTTCCTCCAAATATCTTGAAATCCTTGTGTATTCTCCCATTCTCTCTTCAGCCTAGGACAAGGTTTTCCCTCATTGTTCCTCCTCCCAGAACTCCATCTGCAGCCCACCATTGGCAAAATTCTTACTGAAAGTGAAAAAAATAACCTAAATATCCAACAAAATTATTTTAATCCTCCAGATTCTCCACTACTCTCTTCTCAGCTCTCTTTCCCCTCATCATTCTCTTGTGGTTTTTCTTCACTCTCTTGCAGAAGATTTTTCTCTGCCTTTCTCTATGGTTACTCTCTCTCTATAATTGCATCCAGCCCCATGGCTCTCACAATAATCTCTACAATGTTTATCACTAAATCCATCTCCAACACCAACCTCTCCTCCTGAGCATCAAAGCTGTATTTCCAGCTTGTGCTGATGTCTCCATCTGGGTGATATCTTAAAAATATATCCAAAACTGAATCTGTTTTCCACCCCCTTCTCATCTTTGAAGTCACTCTTCCATCCGCAATCCTGTATCTCAGCAGTGGCTTCTGAGATTCTAGACAAGCTTCTGTATTATATTGTAGAAATACAGCAAAAACATCAGGAATAGCCTTTTTAATTACAGTTTGAACCAGTAAAAAAATCTGTATTATCTGTGTTTTTGGTCTAATCTGAGATTCCTGTGGTTGGTTGTGTCGTTATAGATTATTGAGAGAACACTGGCACCTGCTATTTAATTTTATTTTTTACCTTTTCGTGGGACTTAAATTGTGATTTCATTGTAGAATTGTAGTTCATTGCTCTACCTCATTTCTTGCCAAAGTCTTATAATTTGATTCATGCATTGAAGGGAAATTGGGATAGTTAGAAGAATTTTACAGATGGAAGGTTCTTAGCATGATTAAATCTATTACACAAGAAGATGAAAGCTGTTTTGGCCTTCAGGATCTTTGAGAGCATCATGTTAAATAAGACCCAACCAACAGAATGTTCCTAACTCTTCTTTCTTACCTACAGAGAGTTACAACATTGTATTGCACGTTGAAAATTGAGTCCTAGACCTAACAAATTTGGACTTGATTTAGAGTATCATATATATACACACACACATATATATAGACACACATATAGACTTTTTTTAACCTGTGACATAAATATTAGACATCATCTTAACACAATGTTCTGTAACATATCTTAATAGATGAAAACAGACTCATTTCCTCAGGGTAATGATAACCTTCTTCAGAGTTATTTAAGCAATAATAGAATCCAAGACGTTGAGATGGAGAGGTTCTCAGAGTTTCTGGCCTCTTGCTGAGAACTGATGCAACAGAAGTTCAGAACATCACACAATCACATAAATGGAAGAAGGACCTAGTGCCTGAGTTAATACTTCAGAATGGAATGGGGACAAGCAGCTGTGTGGACTTGGAATAACAAAAAAATATACATACACAGACGTATAATGATTCTTTAGTTGGATGTATTACTTGCTGCCTCATACATCAGTACTATGATTTGTCCCATTTCACAGTTTGGCAAAAAAAAAGGAAAAGGTGGGCAACTATGTGTACTCTCTCTTTAGCTTGGAAGTATTTTATGACAGTGTTTGGGAGCCTCTTCTGAGACAATATAGTCATCATAGTAGTCAGCACACTGTAATTCAGTTTTGATCTATAGTCATACTTCCTATTAGACTCAAGTTCCTCTTGAGAGCAGATGCTGTTTCTTTATTACTGTATCCACAATGCCTGATGCAAAGTATGTTCCCAGGAAAGACATGTTTAATGAATGAATGAGAATGGAAGTCAGAAGTGAGAGTCCCCAGTGACTCCCCTCCTGTCATGATATTGCAAGTTTAATGTAAGAGATAAGGAAAGATACTCTCAAAGTACTGCCTGCCACCCATGTGCCTTTGACTCTAAGGTACATATATTTTCACATTTTAATATCCCTGAAATCAAGATGTATCTTACAATCAATAACATACCATAGTTTGGTGTGTCATACCAGGATAATAGTATGACTCACAATGGATGGTGTCTGAAATTCAAAGAAGTATATTAGGTTGGACAGTGATAAATGCCATATAATGGAACAGGGTAAGAGGCATTGGGTGGGCTGGGTTGGAGTAAGGGGAGAAAGGGAGGGTTGCAGTTAAATAGGATGGTCAGGATGGGCATCATTGAGAAGAAGAGATTTGAAAAAGAGTAGAAGAAGGTGAGGGAGGGAACTTGTAGGTATCTGGAGGAAGAATGTTCCAGGAAGAAGGAATAGACAATGCAAAGGCACAAGTGCGTCTGACATCTAAGGAACCCATCAGGATGCAACTGTGGCTGAGCAAGGGAGAGAGTAATAGGAGATGATATCAGAGAGAGAATGGAGGAGGGGTGGGCAGTGGATCATGTGAGGTTCTGAAGGTCATTGTAAAGACTTAGAATTTTACTGTGAGTGACATATGGGGCCCCTGCGGGTTCTGAGCAGAAATTTGACATGGTTTGGTTTACATTTTTGTTTTTGGTTTTACTTTTAGTCTGACTGCTGGCCAAGAACAGATTATATGGGGACAAAGAGAGAGACGAAGAGATCTGTTCTGAGATTTTTACATTGATTCTGGGAGAGAGGGTGGTAGCTCAGGACACATGGTGACAGTGGAGGAAGTGAGAAGTAGTTGGAATCTGGATATTTTATGACGATGGAGCAAAGGGACTCTGTCTTCTTTGAGGGCCTAGATGTCATGTGAGAGAAGGAAAGGGTTAAGGATAGTGCCAAGGTTCTTGGCCTGAGAAACTGAAAGGAAGGAGTTGCCCTCACCTCGGTAAGGATAGGTGTGGGTAGAACTAGTTTGGGAGAGAAGATGAGGAGTCCAGGTTTGGACATGTTGACTTTGTGTGCTCTGATAGACAACTGATGGCACGTGATCCAAATGGTGTCAAGGAGGCTGTTGGATATCAGATTCTCGGTGTTGGGAAAGAGGTCTGGTCTTGATATTACTTAACTGAAGCACCCTGATCTAAGCAAATATATTATGTGATATACGTGATGTCTTCTGTAACTTACCTGCTCCCCCCATCTCCAGAACAAGCAAGGACAACATTCTCGTAACTTTCCACTTTCATGATAGCCTTCTCTGGGAGAGCTGTCATATTTAGATCTGACCCAGATAAGCTTTTCTAAAATTTCTCCTTTCATTTCTATACACCTTATTTTAGACAAATTGTCCTTTCTATCAGTGGTAAATTCATGAAGGATCATGTATACCTTTCTCCCAGGCCTACCCAATTCTGTTCCTAAAATCAAAAATTGAGACAATGATGGCATCTGTTTAGAAATGTAGGCAGTTAAAATTCAATACTCTGAAAAGAAGCTACTTCATTTGCCAAATGCTACATAGCTGCATTTTTTCTTTTTTTAAAGATTTTATTTTTTCCTTTTTCTCCCCAAAGCCCCCCGGTACATAGTTGTGTATTCTTCGTTGTGGGTTCTTCTAGTTGTGGCATGTGGGACGCTGCCTCAGCGTGGTCTGATGAGCAGTGCCATGTCCGTGCCCAGGATTCGAACTAACGAAACACTGGGCCGCCTGCAGCGGAGCGCGCGAACTTAACCACTCGGCCACGGGGCCAGCCCCTACATAGCTGCATTTTTAAGTATCAGTGATAGCTGCCAATTTAAAAGAAAACCTTACCTCATCCATGAGAATTTTTGTCTTTATTCCTGAGGATGCAGTATTAGACACTGTCCGTTTCATGAAGAAAGGCACAAAGTCTGGAACCTCTGTCCATAAAGGAAAAATCACCATCATCATAATACCTAGACAAGTAATGGAACAAGCACATTAGGTTTTGATGATGTATGAGAAGACTAAGTCATAACTTACTATATGATTATAATCTTTAAAGCACATGATATATGGGTGGAATACACTCAAAGGAAGTTAAATCTCTATCTGCTTAACATTCAGATGGTTATAGCCTGTGAAAAGGCTTGTTCAGAGAAAGCTAATATTCAATGTTTGTGTGGTTTAGACTACCAGTCTCCAAGAGGGTATGTGTAGACTAGCTGATACAAGGGGGTGTGGGAAGAAAATAACCAAGATGTGTAGTTATTCATATTTTTTTAACTTAAATACAGAAATTAACCTTTCTAATATTTGAAATACAGTTTAGCACTAATACAAACATACATTTCTAAATAAATGTGGTTATATTGATGATCTATGCCCACTTTTATTTGACTGAGGATATGTATGGCATAAACATCTCAGCAGCCTCCAGGACCTAGATGACATTTTGCTTTTGGTTGAGAAAATATTATTTTAGATTGAAACTGGAAACAGAGTTAGTGGCAGAATGAATAAACTTTGCTTCGAATGTCAGAGCTGGAGAAGCATAAGGAGAACTATTCTCTTGGGTAAATATTGGCCTAACTTTCTAAATTGCACCTTATTATGTCCTGTTTCTTTCTGATTTTACCTATAATTTTCCTGATATGACTTAGTGTTTGAAGAAAATGAACCAGAGGTGAAAAGGGTTCTAGAAGAGTTATTTAATGTGTATTTTTTTCATCTGATTTTGCCTCATGCTACCTTTTTCCTACAAGTCTGGAAAAGTCATCTTTAGTATTTTCACAGCTTAGTCTCCAGACCATGCAGAAAATGTGCCTGGTGATATTAGTAGCTCCATGAGAGATTCTCTTACAGATCTTGCTGTTGGGAGTTAGAAGTTTAGTTTAGTATGTTGAAACAGGCATTTTACTGTAGAATATACAAATTGGAATGGATATCAGGTACAAATTCTTATACGTGTTCATTGAGAATTCGTGTGTTTTTTTTGTTCTTTGAGCTATTAGTAAAGAGCATATTATTATTATTATTATTATTGGTTAAGGTGCATTGATACATTGGCCCTTTGCTTCTCATTGAAAGCAAAGGTCTTTAGTAGATAATCTAAAGTATTTTTAGTTGTAATAATGAAATTACTTTAAGGGGCTACTATTAAGTATAGTATAAATATAATTAAAATATGTAAAGGTGGATATATGTAAAGAAAATATATAAAGATGGGAAAATATATAAAGGAGAGACTTTCCATCCCCTCCCCTCCCCAATGTCAAGTTCTTAGAACTGACAGGAAGACTTATAATCTATTAATTTAATGCAATACCAACCAGAGTGCTAATATAATTTTGTGAACTATCAAATCTGATTCCAGACTGTGTTTGGAAAAGACAATGCTCAAAAAAACAAAAACTCAAGAAAAGTGTGAAAAAAGAATAGTGGTGAAGAAAATTACCCCAACCAGATATCAGAATTTTACGTAATTTTTAAAGCGAAGTGTAAGTAAATTTAACTGTGTTGTTTAGGGATATATAGGTATGTGTGTGTGTGTGTGTGTGTGTACGTGTGTGTATATGTATATATATGTGTGTTTGCATATATATATGTATATATGTGTATATATATATATATATTTAGGATAGTGGTTACACATACAGGAGAGAAGGAGGTTATGAATGCTGGGGAAGAACATTTGTAGGGCTTAGAGGGACTCATAATGGTCCCTATCTGAACTTGAATGGTTACCCAAGACTATAACTATTCATTCAACTGTATGTGTGTATTTAATGCCCTTTTCTGTGTGTATTTTATGTTTCACAATAGGAAAAAGGTGGTCTAGACACAGAAATAGGCCAATTTATCAGGTAGTCCAGAATGGGCTCATGTTTGTGTGAGAACTTAGTAGAGGGAGTGTTTTCAATTAGTTAAAGAGAGCGAACAATCGAATAAAGGGGACAACTGAATATCGATGTAGGAAGATCAGCCATGCTTCATTATGTATTCTAAAATAAAAGCTTAAAGAACTAAATGTAAAAAAAATACATAAAGTTATTAAAAGATAACATTGGCAAACTTGTTCATAATCATGGTAAGTTATACACATGAGGCATAGACGTTAAGAAAGACACAAAACCCCAAATCAGTACGTTAAAAATAAAAAATAACACATTTAGAATTCTTTTGGTTAGTTTTTAATAATATAATTATTAACATGCATTTTTAAAGGAATTTTACCCTACTAATAAATTCCCTCATCTTCATAGCCACAGAGCTTCACAGAACCCGCCCGAGTGCCCAGCCTCCGCCAGCCTTTCTTGTCATGATACAGGACATAGCGTTCCTATGTGATCACTCAATTTGTGCTGCAGGTTGCACATTCTCAGCTTGGTCATATCCTCCTTTTTCACTGTTTCTTAGTCTTTATCATACACACGAATACCTCCCATCTCAAAAGAGTGACAACAGCAAACCACCACCACCATCAATGGCCCTCTCATATCCCATGCTAGCTTCCCCACCATTTCTGTTCTTTCTAGCTAAGATTTTAGAAAGATATTTGCGTATAATGCTTGTATTTCTTTCTGTCCATTTACTCCCTGTTTTACTCTCACTGGGCCTTGGTTTCCACCATTGACTATAACTGAGCTTGTCAAGGGAACTGGCTACCTCCCTACTGCCAAATCCAATGAACAGTTCTCTTTGCCCAGTGATGCCTTCCATGGCCACCATACCTAAAATAGCACTAGCACTTTTCCATTTCTTTCAATCCTTTGTTTGCTTCCCGGCACATCTCATACCATACATTGAATGTATCTTTCTTTGTCTATTTAATAGCTGTGTAACAAATTACCCCTAATATTTACTGGCTTAAAACAATAAATGTTTATCTCATAGTTTCTACAGATCAGGAATTCAGGAGCACTTTAACTGGATGTCTCTGGCTCAAGTTCTCTAGTGAGGTGGTAGTCAAGATACTAACCAGGGCTACCATCTCTTCTGAAAATTCTGACTGGGGTTAAGGGGTCTACTTTCAAGCTCACGCCCTCGGCTGTTGGCAGGGGGCCTCAGTTCCTCACCACATGGGCCTCTCCATCGAGCTGTTGGAGTGTCCTTGCCACAGGCATCTGATTTCCCCCTGAGCAAATGATCCAAAAGAGAAGGCCACGATGTGTTATTACCTAGTTTCAGAGGTGACGCACCACTTCTAATATATTCTGTTTGTTACCGATAAGTCATTAAGTCCAGTCCACACCCAGGGGAAGGGAAATTAAGCTCCAATTATTGAGAAGGGCCTCAGAGAATTTGTGGACATTGTAAAACCACCACATTCCCAAATAGAATATAAGCTCCAACAGTGCAGGGCATAGGTTGCTACTCACGGTTATGTCCTCAGTGCCCAGAACAGTCGGCACTTTGATAAACATCTCTTGAATGAGTAAATGGATGGATGTCCTCATAGGCAGGAAAAATATAGGCTGTGGATTTATCTAGACCTGGGATGAAATTCTGGCTCCAGCTTTTACTAGCTCTGAACTTTGGGCATATTAATTTCTGTGAGTCTTCGTTTCCTCATGTCACCTGTGCTATATTAACACCTACTTGGCAAGGATGCTGTGAGGATTAATTGACATTGCATACGCAAAGCACTTCCTCAAGTTGTCAGTGCAAAGCAGGCATTCAAATTTTAGTTTATCTGATTTTTTCCCTTTCTGCTTTTTCCAACACTCTCAACAACCATTTCTTTATAATTTGAACATTTAAAATTTAACTCTTCTCATGATTAATTACTTACATATTTAATTTTTGAAGAAAAATCAATTTCCATTAGATTGGAGGAACTTTAGCGCCAATGCATAATCTCTCCCTACTGGGTCCTCCCAAGAGAATTCTAACATGTACATGGGGGAAAAATTAACAAATATGTCAGGTGCAAAGACAGTTCTTTAGTGTAGGGAGTACAACTGCAATTTAGACCCAGCATTCTGTCTAAAATAAATGAATGTGATAATATTTTGTACTTGAAGGAAAACCAAAGGATTCATCTGTAATGCCATTTATTCCTGTGGGACATGACAGCAGGATGAATTTGGGAAATTATTATTTTGTGGAGGGGAAATGAGGCCATGGGACCCTGTGCGTGGAACAGCACTGCTCAACAACTTGACTTAAATCACAAAGTGCAACAAGGACTTCCCTCAGCTCTCCTGAAACTTGATAACACATGAATGAGTCTACTGACGCAGTTCTTTTATTTTCTCAAGTATTTTAGGTGTGATTTACATTAAGTGAAATGCACAGGCCTAAATTTTATAGTTCTATGAACTTGCACAAATGTATAGATATGTGTAACCCATACCCCAATCAAAATAGAGCATTTGTGTCACTCTAAAATATTGTTTATGCCCCTTTCTAGTCATTCACCACCATCCTCAAGGCGACCGCTGATCAGATTTCTGTCATTAATTAGTTTAGCCTGTTTTTAGCAAGTATGTACTACCAGACATATTATTATGCCTCTGAGATCCATGGTTGTATATTATCGGTGCTTCCTTCCTTTTTTCTTTGAGTAGTATCTTAGTGTCTGAATATACCACAATTGGTTACCTGTTCATCTGTTGAAGATTTGGGTTGTTTCTGGTTTTTGGTTATTATGAATAAAGCTTCTATGAGCAGTTTTGCACATCTTTTGTCTCTTGGGTAAATATTGAGGAATATAATTGCTAGGTAATAAGGTTGGCGTTTAATTTTATAAGGAGCAGCCAAACTTTTTCTAAAGAGTGGTTGTACCATTTTATACTCCCACCAGCAACATATGAGATGTTTAGTTGCTCCACATCTTCCCTCACATTTGAGGTTGATTGTCATGTCACTTTTAGGCATTCTCGTAGGTCTGAGGAGGTATGGACAATTTCTCCTATTCAGGTGCGTGCTCTCATTTTCTCTAGTGACAGCTTTTGCTTGAGTTTCCCAGGAGAAATGTTGCGCTGTTTCTGTTACCCCTTTCCCACAACCTCTCCTGGTGGGGAGTGTTCTTACTGAGTGAGGTGTTACACTGAAGTATGGCCTCCACTCCAGGCACCTCTCGAACCTGCTGGGCACTTCCTGACTGGTACTTTCTTTGCACTTCCATGGCCTCGGCATCTGCCAGAGTATGTAGGTCTGACCCCACATCCTGCGTTGCTTTGTGGCTCTCCTGTCTCCTTCTCATGCATGCCCCCATTTTCAGATATAGCTTTCTGAAACATAACTTTTCCTAGCTGTCCGTGGCCTTGTCCAGCACAGAGACAAGAGCAATAGAACAGAGTTGTTGACTGCCTGGGTGCAGATCCTAACTCTATTGCTTACCAGTTTTTTACCTTGGACTTAACCTTAAGCCTTGTTTTCGTCACCTGTAAAATGGGACAACAACGACTACCTTGTAGTGTTGTTGTGAGAATAAAATAACAAAAAGTATTGTAAGAATTAAACAATAAAGTATTTAAAGCATTTAGCCACAGGTACCTCAGGGCTCCAGCTCTGCTTCTGTTATTACCGTGGTGGGTGTTAGAAAGCTAACATCTCTGTTGTCACTTCTGGTGTCTACTAACTTGGCTCTTTACCACTCTCTGCCCTCACTCACCACATGCTTCAATCTTCTTTCTCTTCCTTGTTCCTTTTCATATACTTGCTAACCACATCAAGTTAATGCATAACTTTCAGGCTTCGGGCTTTTCTTTTTCACTTAGGAAACTAGTTATGAAAAGTGTGACCTCCAGACCAATGAGAGAAGACAGAAAGATGTAATTTACCAGACTCACGTGCACGGTCTAATGCTTATCATGTAGAGTTTAAGAGAAGCAATGGAAGGAAAAGCCACATCTCTTTCTGTTGTTCAGGTGGTGTATGGTACACTTGCATGAGCTTTCGGGCAAAGCCAACTCATCTTCCAGACAGATCTTCTTGGATGGCCTCCAATACCTTGAGTTCACTATAGCCCTTGTTTGATTTCGAAGGGTGAGGAATCTGATTTCTCAGCATGCTGACTTAATCTATTTTAGTTTGAGTTTTCTCTGAAGACCCTTGGGGAGATTGTGTAGGGTATGCCTCAGTTTGTCCACTGAGGGGTGAGGGAGGTGGGATGTTTCTCCACCAACGTTTGTTTGGTTGAGGGTCACTGTTAGGGTGTTAACTCCCTGGCGAGTCTAGCCTGCCTTGCACACAGACTGAGCATCTCCCCCTGACCCTTGGGCTAAGAGGAGCGTTGGCACGTGTGGAAAGTCTCTACTGGTGCCCCCATGGTGGGCCCAGGGGATGTGCATGGGCATTGACAGCATCTTGCTTCATCACTTTTCAAACACCAATGGACATTAACCACTTTCACCAAGGACAGAGACAAATGTATGAAAAGTAATAGCTCTGATTTATTCATATTCAGTGAGAAACATAACCACCAGGAATTCGAACTGCGTGAGAATCACAGCCTCTCTTTGTGGACGTATCCTAGTAAGAAGCCAGGTTATCTTCACAAAGAGATTGGGGCTTTCAGAGTTGGTGACATGAGCTTCTTGGCTAGTGTCATTAAGCTCTGTACTCCAGTTGTATCCATCCTGTATTCCTCCATGGGGATGGGCCGGAGACTCTTCCAGAACCCTCCTCCTTTGATTTGACTCTTTTTTTTCCTTTCATAGATACCTGCTGACCTTCTTCTCCTTCTAATACACAATGCAATTCCTTAGCCATAAGCATTGTATTAAAATCATAATCCACTTATACTTTTCATCTTAATTTAGTTTTGAGGGTCACCAGTAATCTCTGTCACAGCTCCAGATGGCTGCTCTTATCCATTATATTTGGATTCTTTATCATTTCCTTACTAGAACTTAAATTTAACTTCAGTTTTAGGAGGTTCTTTACTGTTAACTTCACTTAGCTTCCTGCAAGCATTTTCTTGATAAAATTTAGTGAGGAACAAGCGAACAATAGTTTATTAGAAAAATCATTGGTATTTGCTTGTTCTTGACACTCAGCTATAGTGGAAAGAAGGCTGGAGTACCTTAGGTTGAAGACGTGAAAGTGGCAATATTCAACTTTTTTTTACCTCCAACGTCAATTTCATATGGTTCCGCTGACATAAAGACAATCTCCCCTTTTAGAAAGTGAGTCCGGATGTCTGCATTATAGCTGTGTGGCTTTTAGGCAAATCCTCCCACCTCTTTGGCTCTTAGTTACGCATCTGTAAAATGGGTTTTGCTAGAAAAATCCTAAGGAGCTTTTCAGTAATAACGGTCTTTGGTTTTATGAATCTTAAAGAAGACAGGAAAGCTCCAGGATGTGGGTCATTGCTATGGCTGCCGCAAGAAATCTTGTTTCAAGAATGTTTTTCCATCTTGTTGATATCTTGCTTTCTTACATCTACAGTGTCAGAGGAAAAGGCTGTTCCTGGGTGTATGTTTATACCTAGGAGGTCTCCTCTGTCCTTCCCTAATCTTTTTCTAATCTCTTCCTTACTAGACAGTTTTGTCTTTCCCTTAAGATGGGTCTAGTCTGAGTTGTTTGTTCCCATGGCAGCCTTAAACAATAGGAAGACTGTCTCTGCTGGTTATCTATCCTTGACAACTTGCTCTCCATTTATACTGCTATCAGAGCCCTATGTGACAATGAGGATAACTTGTTGACGGTCCTTGTTCCCTGTGGTTTCTCAACTTCAACAATTCTTCAGCTGCTCTGTGACCTGAGGTCCATTGATTCTACCATCTTTTTTCACCATCCCTCATCCCCTTCATGTCCTCATTTTCCCTGTTGCAGCTCAGATTCTAGTCTCCGTAATTATAGCTACTCTCTTGCCTATGCTTTGCACACATTGCTTTCTCCTTGATATTCACTTGGCAAAAGCCTAAACCTGATTACATTCAGCTCTTCGCTCACTCATTGCCTGCTCTCACCCAGCTCAACACAGCTGGAGAAAAACATACTGTTGTGCTGGCTGGTTTCACTTTACATTCATGACCACAAACCACTTGTGAGTCTTTAGAGCTGCTGGGTAGTCTGATTATATTCCCCAAATCCATTTAGTCTCCTGTTTTCTTAGGGAACCATTTCGTACCTTCTCCTCTCTTCTCTCTCCCACTTGTAGCTGATATTCTTCTTATTTTTTTAAGAAAAGAGAAGCCGTCAGAAGGGAACACCCTGCGCCCCCCAACTCTCACCATCATGCTGCCAACCTTGCGTCTGCACCCGTGTTCTCTGCCTTCATTCCTTTTTCTCAGAATGAACTGTCTGTGCTCCTATCAGGGTCATAGGGTCAGCCCCTCCTCCTAGGAGCTAGAGCACTGTCCTTTCTTGCCGTTTCTGGCAACTCTTCGCTTGATCCCGAATCATCAGTTCTACCTGTGTGTATCACGTACATATGCACTTATTTATTTCCATTGAAAAATGAAATTCTCTTGGCTTTAGGACCCTTCAGCTATCACCCCATTCTACTTCTTTTAGAGCAAAACTCCTCAATAGAGTTAGTCATACAGGATCACATTATTACACAATTTCCTGATTCTGTATTCCTCCACTGGCTGCTACTGATTTCTTTGTATCATATTTAGTTTTTAAAGAGCTTCTTCCTCTAGAAATATTTCATCTCAATACCACAGGTCACGTCACATGGGGAATGGCTGTTTAGTAGCTTAAAACAGATGAAAAGAGGAGGAATAGCAGCCAAATATTTAGAGAAAAGGTGAAGCCATTCCATTCCATCACCTTTGTTGAAGCATTTCAATTTACTCGGTACCTTAGAAGTGCTCTCTCTAGCCCACAGTGGAGCTAAAGGCACATTAAGTCTGCCTAACTGGGCTTGAAGGAAAGCTTGGAGACCATTTGTTCTTTTAAATCTCTTTGGTTTGCATTGTCAGATTCAATTTTGAGGGGAAGAGTTCAGAGTGTCATTGGAAGTTAAAGGGGGGAAAGCTATAGCCAAATCTGATAAATTGTGTCAAAGTCAAAGTCTTCACCCTGTAGCAATTGTAGCAAACAAGTATTTTTAGAACTGATGGCTAAGGAGTAGAGCGTGTCACAGGGACACCTGTGTAGTTATACAGACTGGCAGGGATGCAGAGGAACTCTCAGAACCTCTGCCTTGCATTTTGATAGGATGTTTTATTCCATGGACAGACTTTGCAGATAATATTCACTCTACTGATTATAAGAGGTAAGCTTCATCTCCACACTCTTGGGAACGTGTCTTGCTTCAAAGTCAATTCATTTATGCCATGGGTCAAGTCATGCCCCAGTCTGCCTGTATTTTCAGTTATATGACAAGTGTTAATTGTGCTAGATTTGCTGTGATGTGCTTCTGATTAGTCAGAAGTTCAGGCCTCATACGTCGTAGCTCTTGTTTTCTTGTGATGTTAAAAGAGGTGTTTGTCATTGTGTTATTTTGAAAATGTTTAGAAACTACAGTTAGAGGGGATTCTGAGAAGGTGTCGGCAGTTTTACACAAACGAGGAAATTGGACAGCAAAACTGAAAACTTGTGGACAACGGTTAGAACCAAACTAGGTCACAAGACATCCCCTTAAATCGTAAGTCCAAGTAGGACAGGAAACCCCCAGCACCACAAGACCTCCCTGGTGTCCATGTCCAGAAGGAGGAAATAGAAGGAAGCATCAGGGTGACTGAAGGACGCAAAACAAGGAAATCCTAAACTATCCAATAGGTGCTCAGTGGAAGGCTTAAATATTGCCCGGAAATCTGTGTTATATCTTTATTCCCTTATTTAAAAAGCATGTACTGGGTGTTCACATTCTGTCAGGCTCAATTTTATACCCTAGAGAGGCCACATTCAACAAGAAGGAAAAGGTCTCTACTCTTATGTTTGTGTAGAATTTATATTCTAGAAGAGAGACATAAAGATGAAAAATATAATTCCAGAGACATAGGTGTGATAAAGACAATAAAGAAGGGCAATGGGAGGCAACGGGTGACTGGGGTGAGGGAATTGTGACTGTTATTGAGGAAGTGACATTTGAGCAGACAGGTGAGTATACCTTAGGGAACCTGATTTAGTAGAATGATCAGGATAACCTTTGCTGTGGTCTGAATGTTTGCATCCCCCCAAACTTCATATGTTAAAATCCTAATCCTTAAAGTGATGGTAATAGTAGGTAAGGCCTTTGGGAGGCACTTAAATCATGAGGGTGGGGCCCTCGTGAATGGGATTAGTGCCTTTATAAAAGAGGCTCCAGAGAGATCTCTTGTCCCTTCCACCATGTGAGGACACAGCAAGAAGGTGCTGGTTTATGAACTAGAGAGAGGGCCTCACCAAAATGCCACCGTGCTGGCGCCTTGATCTTGGGCTTCCCAGCCTCCAGAACTGTGAGCTGTAAATCTCTGACATTTATAAGCTCCCCAGTCTGTGGTATTTTGTTAGAGCAGCCCACAAGGACTAAGACAACCTTGCTGATTATTTGATGCAGTATTGAAAATTATTCACTTGAATAGATTCATCATTCTGCTTTGCAATCCTGACATTCAAATTTTTTCTTCATCTAATACCAAATGCTGCCTCCATTCAAAATCAGAATGAGTAATTTTGATGACACAATTACCCTAGGCCAAACAAAAATGCTGTTTATTATTCCCAAAACAAGAGATCCAGAGGGACTTCCAAGACTGGTGCAGTGATTGACCCTTGTCATCAGGGATCCAGCTCTGCTACCCCTGTGTGTTGGGTAAGATGGCTGCCATGAATCCAGGTCTCACACAGCCGTATCTTAATGTAGGAAGGAAATGCAAAGTCAGTCTCTTCTGTTCTCCTGTCTCTTCTCTCATCTTTCTTTCTTAAAAAAATGTTAAAGTATAGTATACATACAGAAAAGTGTACATATTCTAAGTATATAGTTCGCAAGCTGAACACATCTGGCATCTAGCACCCAGATCAAGAAACAGAAAATAATTAGCACACAAGAAGTCTCTCATAGCCCCCTTTTTCCAAGTGTGACTTCTCCAAGTGTAACTAGTTGTATAATTTTTAATTTCTAACACTATGGATTGGTTTTGCCTGTTTCGAACTTTAATCTAAATAGAACCACATACTATGTACTGTCTTGTGTTGGCTTCCTTGACTCATTGTGTTTGTGAGATGCACAGACACTTTTTGTGTGTAGTTGTGAATTATTTTCATTGCCTTTTAGTATTCCATTGCCCTTTCTACTGTTGATGAGCATTTGGGTAGTAACCAGTTTGGAGTTACTGTGAATAGTGCTGCAGTGAACGTTCTGGTACATATCTTTTAGTGATCATATGCAGGCATTTCTTTTGAATATATAGGTTTTCATTTTTAGTAGGGAGAGAAGTCTTCCTTTGAAGTACCATATCCACTTTTCTCTCATTTTATTGGTCAGTATTGGGTCATATGCCCATCTCCTGTTTGTAGCAGTATCTGGGAAAGAAAATAGCCAGTGATATGCTGTTTAAATATTCAACAACCAGCTCTCTGCATGAGGATTGGGGAAATGGGGCTGCTTTGTAGCATTTGCCAGTTTCCTTGGTGTAAATACTCCTACCATGGCCAATTTCAGGGTACCAATGTCAAAATCAACCAGCTTGCAAAGCAGCTCTCCCAAGAAAGCTCCAGCATACCACTGGCTCTCATTTTCACACTTTACAGTTGAAGTTTGGCTATGCCAGGAAAAAAGAGGTCAGGGGAAAGGTAGAGAAGATTGTTCTGTGGCAAACAGTGTTTTTGCATCAATTATTGAATTATTACCGTGGATAAATAAACCACCATTCTAATCCAAAGATTGTTCCTATAAAATTCTGACTATTGATGAAAACTGGCTTTTAGAGACTCTTAGTTAGGATAGACTACCTGTATGCTGTGGTAATAAACAACCTCAAATTACAGCAGCTCAGCACGTGGGAGTTTATTTCTCACTCAAGCCAAGTCCCCTGTAGGTCAAGCAACTCTCCAGTGCCGCTGTTCTCAATGCGATGATTTAGCAGCCTGGGCTGCTTCTGTGTTATGACTCCTCATTTCAACAGTCAGTCTCCATGGTCAGTGTTGAAGCAAAAGAGAGAGACCAGGGTTATGTGTGGATTTGTAGGAGCTTCAGCTCAGAAGTGACTTGTCACTTCCACTCACAGGTCATTTGCTAGAACTAGTTACCTGGTCCCTCCCAACTGCAAGAGTAACTAGTAAATGTGGGAGACACATGGATATCTGCACTGTAAATATTTCCACCAAGACCATCCACTCAGGGCCATTTGTTATTTTTAAAAGGCTCATTTTAGGGGCTGGCCCCGTGGCTGAGTTTGCACTCTCCACTTTGGCGCCCCAGGGTTTTGCCAGTTCAGATCCTGGGCACGGACATGGCATCACTCACCAAGCCATGCTGAGGTGGCATCCCACATGCCACAACTAGAAGGACCCACAACTAAAATATACAACTATGTACTGGGGGGATTTGGGGAGAAAAAGCAGGAAAAAAAATAAAAGGCTCATTTTAATTCATCTTTAGACATTTTTATCCTTACATATATCTGAATTATTCTAGAAAAATAACAGCTGTATTCACAGAATTGTCTGCTAGTAATGCATTTTCTCAGAAAATAGAGAGGAAAATTCTTTATTAAGTGAGGCTAAGATCAATCCTAATGAAGAATATTTTCTGTATATGAGTTAACGTGCTTTTTGTCAGACACTATCTCCAGTATAATGCTTTAAGCATAATGCTTATTTTGCAAACACCGTAGTAATGATCTAGGCAAGAGTCATCAGTGGATGCTAAAACTACTGGGTTAAAGGTTGTTAGGCCAGAGAATATTAACATAGTCTTAAAAGTGTCACTCACAGATTATCTATTACTTGCAAAAGGGAAAACATACCATTAAAATGGAGAGATTTGGCAGACATTGCCTTATCGAACTGATCAAATTTAATATTGCCAATAATGGGATAAACTGGAACCATGTGCCCCATAAGATGCACTGAGAAAGGACTTAATGTCATCTATGCAGTATTTCTGCTCAAACTGTTAAATCTGAGTGTAATTGTGAGAAAAAAAAAAAATCAGGGAAACCAAATTGAGGACCATCTGTAGGGCCGGCCTGGTGGTGTAGTGGAGTTGCATGCTACACTTCGGCGGCTTGGGGTTCACAGGATTCAGATCCCAGGCATGGACCTGTGCACCGCTCATCAAGCCATTCATCCCACATACAAAATGGAGAAAGATGGGCTAATCTTCCTCACCAAAACAAAACAAAACAAAACAAAACAAAACTCATCTGTGCTCCTTTAAAATGTCAATGTCATCACGCCAACACATTGTCCTAGATGAAAGGAGTCCCAAGAATCATGATGACCAAATGCAGTGTGGTTCTGGATTGTATCCTGGAAAAATGAAGCTATAAAGGACATTATTGGGGCAATTTGGAGACTTTGATTATAGACTATATATGAGATAATAATATTATTTTGATGTTAAATTTCCCAAATGCAATCACTATATTGTGGTCATGTGGGAGAATGGCTTTGATCTTATGAGAAATTTGGAACACTTGAGTTATGTGTCATATCTGCAAGTAACTTTAAAATGATTCCCAAAAAAGTATATGCGTATATTTATGTATATGTGTAAGTATATGTGTAATTATGTATACATATAGACATACACATACAGAAAGAGAGAAAACAAATGTGGCAAAATGTTAACTTCTGATGAAGGTGGGTGAAGGTTGTATGTGGACGTGAATCTTCTATTGTTTCAACTTTTCTCTAGTTTTGAAATTTTTCAAAATAAAGTTGAGAAAATATTGTTGATTCCGTTTATTCTGAGGTTCCACAACTCAATCCATTCTGTAATATTTTGACAAAACATCAGTCTCATTGGGATCAACTCCACTGTATTGTTTAATCTCTACTTGTCTAGTAATCAGGTAAAATTACACTTCAAGAGGAAGGATTCTTAGCAATCGCCCCCCTACCCTGAGGATGCCTGGACCAAGGGAAGGAGCCCACCCAGAAGCAAAGACCCTACGTGTGTTTGGATTAATATGGCATCATGCCTGGAAGATGATGATGCTTTTTCTATGAGAAACAATAACATTGGGAAGAGTAAAGCTAGAGATGACTTCCCCCTTTATCATTTCTGTCAGTTCAGATCAGCCTGTCGTATTACCCAAAATTGGAAAAAAAATCTTTGTCTAATCCTTGAATCACACTAGTGATACTTTATTGCTTATGCTGTAAGGAACACTAGTTAGCATAGTCTGCAGTGCTAAATGAATGAGCTGTCTTTTTAGAACAGGCCCTGTAATTTTGTGGGAAGAGTATCAATGTCAAATTAGTTGATACAGATAATGAACTTCAAAAAGAAGCTGAACTCAGATAAATATGCATTTTTTTCTAAACCATCAAAAGCTTGAAATTCTGTGCTGGGAATTTCTGGGACACTTTCTGGCCATTCTGTCAGAAGGAGGTTGATGGATTTGTAGGAGCAATATTGACACTTAGCATGCCTTTTATGAGTCCAAATCCTAATGGGAGAACAGCAGATTTGTGTGGGATAGTTTTGCTCAGGATTGAAAACGAGAGCCTTTTTCGGTTGTTCCCAGAATGGTTTGTTGATCAAACTAATCATTCAACCCTCAATATTGGCACTTCTGGTGAATAGCATGGAGAAAGAAACAATAATAGTGTTCTTAGATGTTTTCATTATGTTGTCATTGCCCTAAACATTTGCAATGAGCTTTTTAAGCTTCTCTGTTTTTTCTTTTTTCTGTTGTTTTCTTTTTTGGTTCTACGTTTTGAAACGTAAAAATAATGCTTCATGGCTGGAACACTCTGGCTGCCACAGCTTCTCAATAAAACCACAAGGAAAGGACATCCACACTGTTTAATACCTTTCAATACGAACCCTGGAAAAAATGAGGACAGAGGGACACCTCCCAGGAGGGTAGCAGCTTATCACAATATGAAGCTGTTTACTTACCTAAAAGTTTTTATTTGATACATACCTCATAGGCAGATGTTGAAATAGAGAATGAAATAGTTGGTATATAGTATGACCTGAATGTAACCTTAGGTGTGCAACTTAAGATAGTCTCCTGGTGTCTTACAAGATCCTCTTCTCCATTACCCAACAGACAGACCCCTTCCGTCACCAGGCCACGTTGTCTTCCTGCCTCCAGGGAGTCATTCCCAGCTGTGTTTGGGTAAACATTGTAACAGCACTACTTGTGGGCTTAACAAAAGACCCCTGCATGGGACCAGAAGTGTCGCCTTTCTGGACCTTGTACAATAGGCATCATCTACACTCAAAGTATAGCATTGTGTAGAGCAGAGTTACTCAAATTAAGGTCCACTTTCCAGTAGCATCACCATCACCATCACCTTGTTTGAGCTTGTTGGAGATGCTCATTCTGGGCCCCACCTACTGACCCAGAATCCCTGAGAGTGAGGCTCAGGAATGTGTGTTTTAACAAGCTCTCCAGGGTGATTCTGTGAAGTCTAACGACTTTGGATTTCCAATAAGTGTGTGGCAACAGTCAGATGGATAGCTTTATGCTTCTCCAAAGATAATCATGATCATCTCTTCACCCTGTCATATAAAAGTTGCTTTCCAAAACACAAATAGGTGAACACATCTGTAAGATGTGATAAGAAGTACAAACAAACAAGTTTACATGTTCTTACAAATGTAAGTGTGATCCAAAATAATTTCCTAAAAACGTGGCATTATCAGATGTTGAGCAGTGAAAAGAGTAGAATAAAGAGGGAAAGGTGGACTTTGCAGCATCTAGCATAACTCCCATGCCCTCTAGATTTTTAATTTTCCCTGTTATATCATAGGATACAATGTTAAGTGATATCTTCCTCATTTGAATTTTTTCCTATAATCAATGCTGGCTTACTTTCTCATTGAGAGTTCTTAGGAGCTAAGCAAAGATTACATGAGTGTGTAACTCCTAAAGGGATTGTGTTGTGGCTGGAGTCACAGAGGGCTCGGTCCCTTTTGGAAAGCAGACCTAGGATTGAACTCAGTGAGCCCGGGAACCTGGTTCTATCCTGGTGAAAGGTTTGCTGCCTTTCTTTTCCTTAGTCATGGCCTCTGAGCAGAAGATAAAGCAGGCAGTTCATGGATAAAGGAGCCTGTGAACCAGACTGAAGCATTTCTTGTCCTTATTAGGGCAGAGGTTTCTCCTGCATGGATAGAATACATTTTGTTTTGATAAGCTGCTATATTCATTTTAGTTCCCCCAAATTCAGTGGTGTGCTGGTAAATGTTAGCAGCCTACTCTGTGGAGAGGGTAATCCTGAATTATAGCATTGGCTGATTTTTGTGATGGTAATACTCCCACTGTGGCCCATTTCAGGCTACCAATGTGATGTCACTGGAGTGGAACTGGGACAGCTAGTTGTCACTATCCTGTGCCAGCTTGCCTCAGCACACCACTGCCCAAAGTACTGCCTTCCCAGCACTCTCATGAGCTGAAGAAGGTAGGAACTAAGCTAGCCTTTGGTGGACATGGGTGGGAGCGAAGCATCGCCGTTGGTGCCCAGGCTTGGTAGGTGGGGAGGGAGGCAGATCTATTGGTATTCAGTACATGAGAAAATAGTCATGAGTTTGAGCCTACCCCTCTCCAAGCTAATGTGCTGGTGAGCTTTAAAATGTTGGACTCTATGTTTGTGTTAATAGCATGATGAGATCACCACAAAACATGAGTCTAGGAAGGACATCACACCTCAGATTTTCAGGTAAATGACTTAGCAACACCCTTACCCCCCGATGAGGCTGCCTCAAGAGCAAAAGCAAAACTGCCTCATGCACACAGTTCTTCATTGTCCTAGAAAGCTGTTGTCTACGTTTGCTCTTGAGGGAAGGTATATAAGTGCCTGCAATCCAATTAAGACTATAAAGTAGCTTCCAGGGACAGCGTAACTTCTGAAGCAAGCTCCTCCTCCTCAAAGAATCCTGTCGTTATATACCAAGAGCAGCAATTTCATGTTCACTTTGTTGGTATCCAAGTTCAGTGTTTACTGCTTTTGTCACCATGGGCCTTAGAGCTAAAACACTGTGATGATAGGTTACATACCATAAGGTAATGAAGAGTGTGAGTATATTTTATCTGGAGTATTGATTGATTGATTACTACCAAGACATTTGGAGAGAGGAGGAATGGAATTCAAGTAAAAGTTTAAAAACAGACCAGCATGAAGGAAATCAGTAGAGCTAGGGATAAAAATGCTCTTGGAAGACGTGGAATGTGGAAGATTTGTTTCATTAGTATATTCATTAATTTGCATGATTCTTGAAATCAGGCCGTTTTATCGGGGGAATAAATAATGAGGCACCTGGCCCAAAGATTCAAATCCGTGTTGAAGTATGACAAAGCCTTCCACTGAATCTCTCAACTCTGGTGTCACCTTTAAAAAGTCAGAACTGCCCAAACAGAATCTAAGAAGAGAGCAGTGCTGTAAAATCTTAATGACTGGCTTGAGTGGAATCCAATAAAATATCTAGAAGGAAAAAACCCTCTATTAGATTCAATGAAACTTAATGTTTACATTTTTGTTTTATATTCACACTGTGTTTTCTCCTGTTGTGGATACAGCAGGACGCTAAGTGTGATAGTCATGAGAAGGATATTACTACACTTCAGCTTTGAGTTGTTTGTGAGGAGTTGAAATGAAACTCCTTGACAGATTGAAAAGTGTGGAATGCATCTAGTAGGTTTGGTTTTCCATATTGTCTTAATTGGAGTTCTCCCAGATGCAGACCTTGAGAGAGGCTTCTAACACAAGTATAATTTCTTGGGGAAGTAATCCCAGGAAGTCTCTGGGTGAGTAGAAGTGAGACGGGGAAGGAGAAGAATTCAGTGAAGAGTATGTTACCAAGTGAGTTGCCCTTATGCGCGACTGGTACTCAATCCTGCTGGGGAACTCCATGAAACATTGTAGAACGTGCCTCTGAATTGTCCCAAAGAAAGGCAAGAAAGCGGGTATATTTATTCAGCTCACTTTCTGCCATTGGTTAAAGGCCGCTTCCAGGGTCATTAACTATTTGACAATAGTGCCTTGCCCTGCAAAAGAGCAAAATGTGTTCCTTTAGCCTGATAGAAGCCCTTTGGCAGAAAGTGACAGGTGTTTGCTGTAAGGAGCCTTCACTATGCAGAGGCAAGACGTTCCTTTGTGCAGCACTGTCCAGAAAAGTTTAATGTGAGCCACTAATGTGAGCTACCTATGTAATTTTAAATTTTCCAGGAGCTGTTTTAAGAAGTAAAAAGACACAGGTGAAATAATCTTACTACGTGTTTAGGCTAGTACAGCCAAAATATTATTTCAACTTGCAGACAATATAAAAATTATTGAAATATTTTACTTTTTGCCCCAAATCTTTGAAATTCAGTGTGCATTTTACATTTACAGTGCAGCTCACAGCTCAGTTCACACTAGCCACGTTTCAAGTGCTCAGTGGTCACACGGGGCAGTGGCTGCTGTGGTCAGCAGTGTGGTTCTAGGGGAACGTACCTGTGTTTGACTTACTATTTACCACATCTGGGGACATGTGTCAGTTACTCTCTAACCCCCAAAATTAATTCCACCCCATATGTCATGGAACCAACTATGTAGATTGGGTTTTTGACCCAACTGATGCTTTATTTTCTCAACTAGATGATGTTCCTCTGATTTCTCAAGATATGAAACCTGGGAAATGCAGTCTTCTGCATATTTTACAAAAGTATTTGATATTTGATAAACGTTGGTATTTGAAAGCTTTAGTATTTTTAATGTCTTTGAAAATGTGTCGCTGTTTTTGTTAATATATCAGTATAGGGTTTTACTGGTAAAAATTAGGTCCTCATTTGTCTTCTTTTGCTTTCTCCCTCCACCAACCAAATATTTATTGAACACTTTCTTTGGACCGGGCACAGTTAGAGGCTCTGGGACCTTTCAGTGACAAGAAAAAGGCTCTTCCTTCGTTGAGCTTACATTTCGGTGGGGAAGGCAGTCAGTAAGCAGAGTACTATATAAATAACTGCTGTGAAGAACAGGGTCTTTTTTCTTTTTAAGACTATTTTTTTAGAGCAGTTTTAGGTTCATGGCAAAATTAAGAGGAAGGCACAGAGATTTCCCATATACCCCCTCCCCGCCATGCACAGTCTTTCCATTATCATCCAGACCCACCAGAGTGGTCCATTTGTTACAGCTGGTACACCTGCACGGACACCTCCCAATCACCAAAGTCCATTGTTCACATGAGGAGGAACCAGTCTTAGCAAATGGTCTTTGCAGCGTGTTACGGGGCTTTATCTCATTTTAATCAAATGCCATATGTAAAACGCAAATGTCGTATGTAAAAATAAGTTGGATGGTGGTTATTTAAAGTCCTATTTCAGAAGAGGATTTCTCACTTTTCAGAACTTTTCACCTCAGGGGTCCTTTAATTAGAGAGCGCCTTGATTTAGATTCTTTCTTTGAACTAATTTACAGGGCACTTTTAAGGATTTACCTACACTGTAAAATGAGTTGCACTAAGTCTGGTTAGAAGGATGTTTACACTGCCCTATTTTGCATCCCCGGGTGCCTAATTTATGGGCAATTCAAACATCATACATCCCCATGGGCTGTCACATGCATGGCTGAATCACTGTTTGTGCCATCTTTCTGGTGTAAACTTTATAGACCTTTGAAAAGTAGCTACCAGCAGGGCAGGTCAAAGACTTTATATTTCCAGTTGAACCCTGGGAGGCATTTATTTGAGTTGCTAATGTGAATGAGGCTATGATTTCTCTATTAATTAAGGTTCTTTTATTCATTGGGTGAAATGTGAAAGCATTTAATAATTTAAAGACTTGGTGTTTTCAAAGCATAATTGACTTTTGAGGTTTGAGACACTAAAGAAAAAAATGTTAACGTGAAGCAGTGACACTTGCAAAGATTTTACTGCACCGATTGCATATGCAGGATATTTCTGGACTTATATTGTCTAGGAAGAATCTTTCAGTAGGCTTTAACTGGCTGAGTATAATAAAGTAGAGTGTTTTATTACATAATAATTGCCTTTAATGGGTGTGGGTATTTCATTTGGCTGTTGGAATCATGCGAATGTAACTGTAATTGAAAAGATACATTTATTTTTTAAACATCTTTAACACATCAAAATGGGTCAGTTGATTCAGTACTTAAGATCATACGTTTTGTTTTCACAGATTTAATTTTCTGGCATATACTACTTCCTGAAACTTCTTAAGACATTTTCTAGCAGACAAAGGTGGTTTGCCTATTGCAAATAGGCAGGAGCCGAGGGCATTCTAGAGGTGGCTTAGGTTGGGGTCCCTAGAAGCAGAGCCCAAGATGGGGATTCTTGTGCAAATGACTTCTTGAGAAAATGCTCTCTGGAGAATGCAGTAAGGGAGTGAGCGAAACAGGAATCAAGCAAAACATGAGGGTTCTGATGACATCTAGCCTCAGATTGATTCCACAGGGAGCTCCGGAACTTAAATATAATCAGAGAATTGTTCCACCTTGTGGCAAAGGGCAGATCTTTTGAGCTCTTGTGTCAGTCAGTCACTGGCTGTGAATTGCCTCTGGCTGGAGCGTAGCCTCCCAGAGGGTAGTGTCCTGGTAAAGTGGCTCTCTGGGGGAGAGGAGAACTAGATTGATAGCATTTGCCAATTTTCATGGTGTAAACACTCCCACCATGGCCTCTTTCAAGCTACCAATGTGAAGTCACTGAATGTAGAGATGGGAAGAAATGAGCACAGTAAGCTCTTGTGAGCTAATATGAGCTGGATCCAGCAAATTACTATTCCCAGGTGTCTCCTAGACAGGGGGTTCCTGTCTGCTGAAGGTGGTTCTTTGGAGAAAGGGGCAACTGTAAGCTGTTAGCAGCCAACATTCACAGCAGCTGGGGATAGGTGCGCTGGCCCATGAAAGAAGATCTGGGAAACATCTACTGGAGGCCGATGTGACATGGCGAGCATCACACAGCACAAACAGGACAGTGGGCAGGATCTTTGGTTATCCACTAACTGCCATCGTATCATTCATTCAACATGCAAAGTCCCGAGAGAAGGTATAAATTGGTCCTGCCTAAGGCACGTGCCCCTCTGGTTGTATCAGGAACATGTGAGGAGAGATTTAGTCTACTGTGCTTCAGAAGTGGAAGGGAAGCAGTAACGCCCACCAACACCATACAAAATGGGGAGAAATGGTGATTGCCAAAAAGGAGGCTGGGAACTCTTACTAAGGGGAAATGGAGGCTGCATATCAATATTCTGTAAGGAATACATTCTTATGTTCATTTCATATATAAGGAAACTGAGGCCAAATCATTAAGGAACTTGACTGGGGTATGACAAAAGTTGAAACTTTTTTGTCCGATTCCAAGGACTGAGACCTTTCTCTACCTGACTACTCTCTTAAATATTAACAACACTTCCCGTTGACTGTGTTCTGTATGATGCAGACCTCTGTCTGTTCTTCCTGCTTTGTGCCCATTCCCATCCCCATTGGTTACTACAGTGAAACCTGAGTTATGCGGAAGTCAGTCTTGTAGAACTATCAGGCTGAAGGGCAGGATCACTTCTCTTTAGGAAGAAAACCATCTCTGACAATAGAGAAACAACCCATGAATATCTAATTCCATTAGAAGAGCTCCAAGCAAGAGTGTGAGCAGCCACTTCCAGCTTTAGGCTCAGATCAGCTGAGATCCAGGCAGGAGAAAGGCTAATTCATGCAGAGTAAGGTTTTAGTATGGGGAGACCTTCACTTCTCAGTACTTCTCAGAATTCATGGTTAAAATGAGGAAGTATTGATACTTGGTGGGAAAACTCTCACTTTTATAAAAAACTCTGTATTCCGGAATGACAAACTACTCAGTTTGCCAGCAATCTGAAACTTTTCTATACCTGAACATTAATTCCATAACTGCTACCCTCTCTTCTTTAATTTTTGCTCTTGGTTATGTCTTTATTGCAGACTTAAAAATTTCCTTTTCCTTTTCTAGGGTAGTCCTGATTATTTAGATGGGAACCAGGGCAGCAATTACTCCCTCTGAACACATACTCAAGTGTGGTATTAAACAAACAAACAAACAGGGGCCAGCCCCATGGCGTAGTGGTTAAGTTGGGCACACTTCACTTCAGTGGACCAGGTTTGTGGGTTCGGATCCTGGGTGCAGATGTACATCCCTCGTCAGCCATGCTGAGGTGATGACCCACATAAAAATATAGAGGAAGATTGGCACAGATGTTAGCTCAGGGCTAATCTTCCTCAAGCAAAAAAAAAGAGGAAGATTGGCAATGGATGTTAGCTTAGTGTGAGTCTTCCTCACACACCTACACAAAAAAACCCTATAGATAGCATATTGGTGATATGACAGTTGTTAACATAAAAATGAAAAGACATTCGAGAAAGCGTTCTCAAGCATGTGATTGAAACATCTTTGACTAGAACTTGAGTCACGGAGAAAGTATTCAAAGGATGATGTGATTTTTGTGTGGTCACTCCCCCCACAGCTGATGCTTTAATACCCCCTCCCACCCTACACACCCTAAGATTATAACATGGCTCCTTTTTCATCACATCCACTTCTTCCGCCTTCAGGAAAGTTAGTAACATCCATTTTTGTTCATTTCACTTGAATCTATGGTGGGATTAAACTGAGACAATATTCTGAGACTTGGAGATTTAACTTTGGAGTTTTCCTTGGTGCCTTAATGTTGCAAAGCACATGTATTATTGATGGATAGAAGAGATCAAAGCAGATGTTTCGTGGGCATTGTGCTAGGTGGGTGAATCTAAAAAATTGAGTCCTCCTCTTTTGGTTATACATTATCAGAGTTGGGATGGTCATCAATCGCGTGTTCCCTTTTTGTAGATGAGTAAACTGTGGCACAGAGAGATGAAATGACCTGTCCAAGGGAACATTATGGCCCAAGTGCTCATCTCTGTGGTCCTTCTGTTATGCTCCCTGTTCTGTAACAGTCTACAGGCTAGCACTTGTTTGAGATCATGTTTTCAATAGGCCTTGGCAAAATATGAAAAACGTGGTATGCTCTTAATGAATTTTTCAATTGGAATGTCTCTTTATTGGAGTACCACCTTTCATGAAATAACAGGGTTAGGAGAAGCAAGTAAGTATGAGTATATAAAATGTCCTTACTTGGCCAAATAGGAAGTGATAACTCTGTTAGTTGACACTGAGAATTTAAAATATATATATGTATATTCCTCTGTGAAAAACTTGATAACATGTCAACTCCTGCATTCTTACTTGACATTATTCGTTAATGTGAAATTTAAAGAATAGGAATTTATCATATATTTCCTGGTTTGTCATGTGTCATAATATAGACCCACCCTCCAATGATACATTATAGTATATGCTTGAGTAACATGGTCTTTCTCTGATTGTAATAGATACTACCTTAGGACTGCCCATAGAATAAGAAAACAAGTACAGACTTTCTTGAGTAGGGTGTTGCACTTTTATAAATTATATAATGTAAACATCATACTTGATCCTTTGCATACCCATTGTAACAGTAGGTTAGTGCTGTGTAACAGACCATACCTTAAAACTAGCATGCATTTAGCTCATTGGTCTGCAGATCATCTGGGAAGTGATGCAGATCTGGGCTGAGCTTAGTAGTTTTCAATTGTTCGGCTTGTGTGTGAGATCCGGTGGAGATCAGCTTGGGTTTTGCTGGTCTAGAATGCCCTCTGCTGGGATGTTGGGATGACTGGGGCCTCTCCTTGTAGTCTCTTATATTCCAAAGGGCTGGGCTCAAGTGTGTTTTCTTGGTGGTGGCAGAATTCTAAGAAAGAGTGGAAGCTACAAAGCTTTTTTGCCTTTTCATTTAATTATTATTATTTTTTATTTTTCCTTCTTCTCCCCCAAAGCCTCCCAATACATAGTTGTATATTTTAGTTGTGGGTCCTTTTAGCTGTGGCATGTGGAACACAGCCTCAGCATGGCCTGATGCGCCGTGCTAGGTCCACGCCCAGGATCTGAACTGGCGAAACTCTGGGCTGTTGAAGCAGAGTGCATGAACTTAACCACCCAGCCACGGGGCCGGCCCCTACAAAGCTTTTTGAAACCCAGCCTTGGAACTGACTTGGTGTTAACTTCTGCCTCATTCAAGTGGCCAAAGCATGTCACATGTCCAAGCCCAGATACCAGGGATGGGGAAACAGACTCCACCTCCTGGTGGGAGGAGCTGCGAGATCACCTTGCAATGGGCTTGGATACAGGGAGGGATGGAGAGTCCATGGTCATTTTTGCAATCTGCCATGTGCTGATTCTCCATGTTGAATCAGTCAGTAAATCTTATCTGTTCTATTGCTAAAATACTTTAAAAATTTATCTACCTCTTACCACCACTGATCCAAGCCACTATCTCACCTGGTTGACCACAGTAACTCTCTAACTTATCTCCTTACTTCCGCTCTTGGACGTCTGTAATCCATTTTCCACACAGCAGGCACAGTGATCTTTTAAAAACAGAAGTCAATTCTTATTTCTTCTCACTCATACTCTTAGAATAAATCTATACTTTCTGTGCTCCAAAATGTCCCACAGTGATCTGACTTCTGCCCAGCTCCAGCCTTACCTGCCTTCTGTGAAGTCCTGGAATATATCAGGCCCATTCTGTTTTAGGGACTTTGTATTTGCTGGACCCTCTCCCTAGTATATTTCTTCTCCAACATTTCATATGATTTATTTCTTCTCATACAACCATGTCTCCTAGAGGGTCCTTCCTTAACCACCTGTGTCAAGTAGGACTCCCCTGATTACCTTCCATCGTATTGCTTAGTGCACTTCCTTAATAATATTATTTGGTTTGTTAATTTACATGTTTATTGCCTATCTCTTCCACCAAAATGCATGCTTCATAAAGTCCAACAGTATCTGATTATGCACATCATTGCCTATAGTAGTCACTTAATAAATGTTTGTTGTTCTCCTTCAGAGGAGACTCCTACATAAATTTCTACTAAACAACAAAACTGCAGAGTACGTGCAACCTTCCTTTTAAAATGTGTTACTTTCCATACTTCCATGGCAATATACTCAGTTACACATCATAAATATTAATCATGACAAATGATCTTCTATTATGGGAATGGAATTGGGATGGTCCAAAGAATTAAAAGTGGATGCATCTGATGCTGCATATATAGTGATGATATTTACAAAAGAAGTGTATTAGTACCTTGCTTAACACAGTGGAAGTAAACATTTTCAGAAAGGGGTTTTTGCCGGATAAAGGTCTCGGTATTCAGAACCTCATTTTCCAAATGGAGAAGAGAGCTCTCTGAAATTGAATTTTATTCATTCATCAGAGAGAAATGAAATCTCTCCATCATGGAAAACGGGTATCAGGTGCTTTTGATTTCTTTTTATCAGCTGCTAATCGGAAGAGATGAGGAGAAAAGCAAGCTAATGAAGAAGCTGGCCATTTCATAGGCAGTTGTATTGTGGGAAGCTTTGTGATTGTTAATTATATGATGGCCTTGGGAAATACATTGTGAGAGGGAGAAATGGAAGAGGAAGTCGTATATTGCAAAGCCTCTCCCTAGGTAGATCAATGTTTATGCTAAAATATTTTGAGTCGTAAGAACTATATTTTGAACAAGAGACGTCTGGCATTTTGAAGATGCTAGTGAACCTTTTTACTTACACGTCCTCTATACATTAGTAATGATTTGTATCTATATGTTAGTAATTATATCATCTTTATTATGAGTAGTTTGGAAACATATTGCAATGTACATTTGTAATTTGGCAGGGCTGCCAATTATGTGCAATCCCTTTACTACCTGGGGAATTCCTTCCTTTTGGAATCTGTAGAAACCAGAGAAGCTAGACACTCAATTCCCAGTCTCCTTTGCGGGTAGGGCACAGGCATGTGGCCTAGGCTTGGGCAGTCAGATAAAGGAACCCTAGACTGTGATATGAAGAAGTGGAGCAGGAGAGAATCCATTTTATTGACACTGATAGTGGAGGTTGGGGCCATAGGACCAGTAGGAACTACGACTAGTGCAGATGTTGGTGGCATTGCAAGCTATGTGACAACACATGTATGTCCTCACTGGGCAGGTTGGGGTGAATTCTACTCATGGTCCGTCTTAGCCTCCTTTGCCTCTCCCTGGTTCGTTCGTTATGCTTCCCAGCAATGCTGTGAGTTACCTATTCTTTCAATAAATTCTTTTACTCTCCAATAAAGCAGGGTCACTTTTTGTTGCTTACACTTAAGAACCGTGACTAACTCCACTTCAACAGAAAATGCAAGCCATGTGATGAGTTATATTTCATCAAATATATTGTCCCTTATGTGATTAACATACTCATCTGTTAACGTTGCCCAGTCCCACTCAAAGGAGGATTTAAAAGTTTTGTTACATTGGTTTCCCAATTTTTCTTTTATTAATGAACAAAACTAGAGCTGTAATTTAAAAATTAGAACCTCTTTAATAAATGTTATACTTCACTCTGTTTAAAAAGATGTCACTTTTTTAAAACGAGTTTCATTAAATAGAATCAGTCTGTTTGACAATTTTCTCTTGAGGCTGATCCTTCTTGTTGTATGTTTTAAGAAGGTAGCAGGGAGGCAGACATTTGCTGCCACCACCGAGAGAGTAATTCTCTCTGGTAGAGCGTGGGCAGAAACTGATAAAGCTTAGTGTTGAAGATCTATGTGGCTCAAGAACAACTTATTTATTTAAAATATTTTATTGGATACTTGCTAAAGGCCAGGAATTATAAAGCATGGGAGAGTCAGAACTGAATAATGCTTGTGTAATTCTTTAGGAAACACCACTCTCAAGAGCTTGTAGTGTAGGGCAGTGGTACTCAAAGCGTGGGCCGTGGACCTGTGCCATCTGCAAACTGTTACTGGTCAGCAGTGCATTCAGGAGCTTGTGTCAGAACGTACATCACTCAGCACACTGTTGAGTCCAGCTGATGTTTCTCTAGTGTAAGACTTTCTTGAAGGAAACAGTGACTTATTTTACTTCCTTGTACACCTTCCTTATCTTGTCCCTGATCATAACAAACAGTTTGTATATTGGCTCTGTAAAGGAGCAGTAGTTTAGTGGATAGTAAATGTCACAAAAAGCAGGAAATAACAGGTGATTACATCAACCGATAGAACCGCAGAATATGACCTTACATTCACTTCAGAACAAACATTTAAATTAGTAACTTACATTAGGACCTTCATTTATCATCCTCTTCTTTCTGTAAGTGACACCTGGATGAGTGCTGTATACAAAATACTTTTCTGGATTTTGTTGGGTGTACAAAAACACCTAAGATAATTGTGGTCATCAGGATTTTTCAACCTCATAAGTGGGAAAAGACATAAAAACAATTGTATACATTCAAATACCAGATATGGTGAATGCTCTGGGGTGCTTTTAATGAGAATTAAAGCATATTGGAAAGCTCTGTCTATACAGTATTTTAAATGAATATTGGATAAGTTGACTGTTTTATCTCAGTTTTTTGTGTGTGTGAATTAGTAGCTCTAAATAGATCTTTAGGGACCGGCCCGGTGGCACAGTGGTTAAGTGCGCACATTCTGCTTTGGCAGCCTGGGGTTCGCAGGTTTGGATCCCGGGTGCGGACATGGCACTGCTCATCAAGCCATGCTGTGGTAGGCATCCCACATATAAAGTAGAGGAAGATGGGTACAGATGTTAGCTCAGGGCCAGTCTTCCTCAGCAAAAAGAGGAGGATTGGCAGCAGATGTTAGCTCAGGGCTACTCTTCCTCAAAAAAAAAAAAATCTTTAAAAAACTATTTACCCCTAAGGGAGAGTTAAGGACTATTTGTAGATAAAAATAATGATAATTAAGTAAGACACTGTTTTTTTGGTCACTGCTAGTGGGTTATTTCGTAAAGTTTTCCCTCATTTATTCAGATAAAGCACGAGATCAGAAAACATGTTTTTGATCACAGTTAAACTTGAGAGAACCAAAACTCTCCTGTGCTCTTGGAGGCCAGAAGAGGGGTCATATTTGGAGCATATTGGCAGAGAGAGGGTAGGAGAGAAACTTTGGAGATGCTGGAAATAAATGTTCTAGGCCTATACTCTCCAATATGGCAGCCACTAGGCACTGTGGCTATTTAAATGTAAATTAATTAAAATAAGTACACTTAAAAATTAAGTTCCTCCATTGCAGTAGCCACAGTTGATGTGCTCAGCAGCATGGTGACTGGTGGCTAATGAATTGGACAGTGCATAATTATGTTTTACTGTGGAACCTTCCCATCACTGCAAAAAGTCCCATTAGACAGTGCTGCTTCAGAGCTTGGTCTGGGTTGTTACTTGGGTATACAAATATGTCAGTATTCTTACACTTATGTCATATTCATGTACTTAAGACTAGTACACTTTACTGTCGTAAGTTCAACGTCAATTTGAAAGGTAAAAAAGCACAAAAATTAGAAATTTGGCTCTGTTGGCTTTTCTGGTTCAGTTTAGGGGATGTCTGTGCCATTCCTGGACACTGGGAAGTTTGGGCAGGGTCTTAGGTGATATGAGAAGATGCCTTCCTGAGACCTGCACCGCCCTGGTGGAGGTGGCCCTCCATGGGGCAGTCTCAAAGATGTGTCGGGGAGGCAAGGGCAGAGGCTGCCTGAGGTCCACCAGCCCGGAGGGAGTGCCAGAGACACCAAATCAAAGAGCCCTCTCAGTTTTCTAAAGATCATTAGCAGAGCAGAGAAGACCCTATTCTCTGTGTGCGAGATCAGAACGTTTAGAAACACTTTTTATTAATGTTAGGCTTGCTCTAAGTCGTTTTAAAACCTTGCTTCTGTTTGATGCAGATGTAGTGTTTATCACTGATTTGGGAAGCTGCAGCAACACTAGTGAGAAAACAATATATCCTAAACTAGATTCACAATTTCTTTTTTCTTGTAGGTTTTACATTGACATTTCTCTTTTTTTTTTCTTATTTTTCTTTTCAGATTTTGAAGATTGCAGCAGAGTTAGCTACCTTTTCTGTTCTTCATTCATGTAAGGCCTTATTACCCACAATGCAGTCTGGGAGTGGCAGCCTTGGTATCACCTAGAGCTTGTTAAAATGCAGATTATTGGGCTCCACCCAGGCCTACAACCTGCATTTCAAAAGGAGATTCATGTGCATACTGCAGCTAGAGAAGCACTGGTGTAGGAATCTAAAATTAATGGGTGAAAATAATATAAAGCACTCAGAATATTGCATTACTACACTAATAAATTAGGTTGATCATTTTGTAGCCCATTAGCCAAGATGAGTTATAGATACTAAATTGACCATTTATTGTCAGCTAAATTGAACAGCTGTAAAGGGTTGTTTCTTTCTTAGGGAATTTCTCTTAAAGAAACTGAGTCACCAATGTCGCAGTCTATCTTCTTATAACAGACATATGAGATGTCAAATGTATTTTATATATTAAAAGTAAAAATTGCTTTTTGATGTCATGTCACTCAGAGTGAAAAACGACATATAAAACGATAAGTGCACCATTTTAAGCCTTTGACTAAATGATGGCAATTTAAAAAGAAATAACTTGATACTGACAGCTTTCAATTAATCTCTGAAATGGAAAGAAGGAAAAGAATGAATAACCCCAAATGTCAGATAATTAATATTTCTTATAGTTAGCTTTGTAATGTATGTTCTCTTTACTTTTGACTAGGGATGACTTCATTTCAGATCGAATACTGAGGACATACTCTGAACACCTGACTTGGGAGGAATAAAGTCCCGTCTGGTTTCCTCTCAACGTCCGTTTACCTACCACTGAAGCTTCTTCAGCAGCTCACACCATAGGCACATAAATTGCACATTCCCCAAAGAGGCCTCTCAGCATAGCTGGCGTGAGCTGATTTTGCTTGAATCACAGAGCAGAAACCAAATTACAGCAGCATCAAAAGCAAAACTTGATATTGAGAGTGACATGGAGATAAAACAAGAACCAATGCTGCGTGCTGTGGGTGTGGCAACCATTAAACCCAAAGACAGGACCAGACAGGCCAAAGTCACAATGGAGATGACTTTGAGCTTGTATGGAACATCATTCAGATAATCCTTCTACCACACGTCTCATAAGTGTGAAAGAATTCTGCTGTGATGTTGCCCGTTATCAGGGAGATAGTCTGCCAAACTTCTATTCGGTCCCTAACTCACCTGTGTATCCATTGCATCACCCAGTGTGAACTTGCTAATTTTTTTCCCCAAAGTCAATTTAATATTTTATTTCTTTTATCCTTTTATTGGACATATTTTAAATATCCGTGAAGAAGTGTATAGTGGAGATGCTAATGTCATCAGAAGTCCTTACTTTTGATAAGCTTACATAGTCTATCTCTTACAGTAGGAGCACAGGCCAGTTTTGCCAGTTGGATGAGCTAATAGCATAATTGGTTTGTTCTAGAAGAAACCGTAGTGCTTTCTTGGGTTTTTATCTCTGTTTAATGAACTAATGTTTTAGGGTGTCTTTAGGGTATGTATTAATTTCCTGTGACTGCTGTAAACAATTACCACAAACCTGGTGGCTAAAAACAGTAGAAATCTGTTCTCTCTGCAGGCCGGAAGTCTGAAATTAGTATCAATGGGCTGAAATGAAGGTGTCAGCAGGGGCGCACTCCCTCCCAAGGTTTTAGGGGAGCATTTGTTCCCTGTCTCTTCCAGTTTCTGGTGGCTGCCAGCATTCCTTGACTTATGCCCACATCACTCCAGTTTTCAAGACCAGCATCTCCAAATCTCTCTCTTCACATGACCTTCTCCTGTGTGTGTCTAATCTCCTTATGCCTCTCTCTTACAAGGAGACATGTGATGGCATTTAGAGCCCAGAATAATCTCCCATCTTAATGATCCTTGATCACATCTGCAAAGTCTTTGCCATATAAGGTAACATTCAGTGGTTCCAGGAATTAGGATGTGGATATCTTTTGGAGGGCCGTTTCTCCGCCTGCCACAGACTTCAAGGAATCAGGGCATTTCCCTTTAAAATGTTGCTTATTCTTAAGGAATAGATAGTGTCTAGCACATTGTCGTTCCACGAAGGATCATGGACTTTACCCACCATTAAGCATAATTAGGGAAGAATACCTTCAAAACCTAAGCACAATTTCAGTGTCCCAACATCTACCTCTGAAGGGTCCTTGAATCCCTGATAACAGCTTCCTAAAACTCCCTTTTGATGCACGGGGATGCATTTTGTTTTAGGAGTAACTGAGGAATGCTACCTAAAAATGGGATACAAGTTAGCTCAGGTGAAGCCATTTAGATTTAGGCCTTCTCAGTTTTTTTGTATAGTTCGTTAGTCACACAGGTAGAGAGCTTATGTGACTAATGTTCATTCCTTAGCAGGCTGTGTCCCATAAACTCATAAATTGTAGGTTAATTGTATGAAGCCAACAAGGCAGACCAGAATAACCTGCTAAAACCTTAGATAAGAAGTTCCTGGGTTGTCTTCCTGCCAATAAATCCCATCTTAGGGTTCACAAGGTCTGGTCTTGTCAAGGTCAGCACTTCCCAGGGGACATGCTAGGGCAGGAGGAAGAGATAGACCTATGGTTAATTCTCTTTCTTCCACACATGAATTATATTTTAGATTTAGAGAATATTCATTTATGACTATATCCAGATACTGCTGGATATACTTAGAGACCAAGTATGTAAATAAATCCAGAAAATCGAATTATTTTCTTAGGTCTATCCTGACTTTGCGTGCACATGTGTATGTGTGTTTTCAACAACAGGAGTATAGAGCAAACAGCAGAAATGAAAGGGAACTATGTAACAGCAAGGGTTGTGGGCATAATGTGAGCTCTTTGAACAGAGCTTGGTATATTTGCTTATACTGGAGATGCCTCAGGGACTTCAGCTAAGAGAATGATCATCAGCGTGTGTAATTTATTTATGGGATATTTAGTTGCCTTTATTGCATGAGATTAAAAACAATTAAAACCTCCTTCTATCTGATGAATGAGAAAGTGCCTTAGATAGAATAATAGGGCTCCTATTTTTACTTATGGGCAGATCTGCTTTCGTTTCACAGTTGACCTATGTGATGGAGACAATAATAAAAGTAAGATGATTCTCGTTCACTTTTTATTTGGCTTTTGCATGGAAGAAACAGTGTATCCTTGGCACCTGATATTTACAGTGCCATCTGTCTGTTGGTTTCCTTGCTGTGAACAGATTCACGGTAATGTGTGGGTGTGTGGGGAGGAAATCATTATTAGAATCTTTTCTGAGCAGGTCAACTCTGTGGCATCTGAGTGCCCTTGGGCAGTGCGGGTTGGATAACACATTGCTTTATTCAGCTCTCCTTGCTCTGTGCCTTAAGAAGACCTGCTCATCAGAGGACCACTGCTGGCCCCCAGCCTCCCTTTATGTCTTTTTAAGGTAGGATTTAAAGTAAGGACAAAAGGGCAGGATCTCTGAGTACCTACTTCCAGTGTTGGCCTGACATTTTTCAAAGTATTGCTTTCAGGAAAGGGAAGAGGGAGGAGTTTTTTCTCTGCTGGATCATTGGGATCCTACTTAGTGTTGTTTGAAGAAGTGGGTATATCAAAGATTCCATGCAAGACCTCAAGAGACCCCCCCAGGTGCTAACTGGTTGCCTTATCCCTCCCCTGTCCAACACCTTTGCGCTCAGTAGCTGTGCTCATGATAGAACCTGGCATTTTGTAGAGGATCTTAGGGTTTTTAAAGCCATTTTATAGATGGTATCGCATTTTCTCCTCAGAATAACCCTCTGAAATGGTCTGGGCAGGTATTAATCTTCAATTTATAGATGAGAAAATTGAAGCCAAGAGAAGTCAAGCAACTTGCCCAAAATTGTATCATTCTAAATCAACAGCCTGGAGGCTAGAGCTCATTCCTCCGGGAGCTTAATCCAAAAGTCTTGTTAACCATGATAGACAGAACCAGATTCCTTCAGAGACCTTCTGGATACCATACTTGAGTGAGCTTGCGTGGAGTAAGAAAAAGAGTGGTGGGCTCAAAATGATCTAAAGAAATGTGAAAAATTCTTTAAGATAATGTATTTTCAGTCTTTTCCTCCTTTCCTTCCTTTCGCCTCTTCCCTGTCAGCAAGACTAGAGCCTTACTGGGTCTCATGGAACCACACGTTTGTTACTCCTGTCTTTCAACTTTGCAGAAAATTTGACAGGTAAAGTACACAAAACTTGTAAACTCTGGCTGTCCAGCAGGGAGGGGACTTTGTATGAATAAGGTTAACTAGAGGTTGATTGGTGGTAGCATCTGGCCCGGTAGTCTGTGATAGGTATGTGTTAAGTGACAGGAAAAAGGTTTTGATGGGTCAGCCCAAGACCTGGTGCTGGTTCAGCTGCAGAAGGCTGAGTTGTATGGGACCTGAAAGACCATCTAGTTAAACTCCCATTTTCAAGTATTTCAGAGAGTGTGGGTGTTACTGCCATTATCTGCTACCAAAATAATGCTGCATAACAAATAAAACCTCAGTGGCATATTGCAACAAATGTTTATTGCTCATGGGTCTTGGATCAGCCAGGGTTCAGCTGTATAGCTCTGATGATCTTGGCTAGGCTTGCTGACGTGTTCCATTTAGCCATTGTTGGCTGATCTAGGCTGGCTTCAGCTGGGAAGAGTGGGGCAACTCAGCCCAGCTCCATTTGTCTCGGTCTTCCAGCAGGCTGCCCCAGGCATGTTCTCAAGGGGAGGGCAGTCATGCAAGAGCAAGAGAGGAAACAAAGTTTCTCAAAACCTGGCTTTGGAGTAGTAAGCTGATATTCTGTTGGACAAAGCAAGTCACCCGGGGTGGAGAAATATACCTCACCTTTTTGGGAGCAACTCCAAAGTCACATGGCAAAAGGTATAGATCGGAGGAGGAGGGTAACTATTAAATAATGGAGACATTACTAAATCTGTCAATCACAGTTACCTAACAGGTTAGGAGTAAAAATAGGATAGAGCCAGGCCTCTTTCCCCACTCCCAGACTCATGCCTTTCACACCATTTCTAGAGAATCTCAGTTTGCCTTAGAGAGGTATTTAGAGCCTTCAGTTTGTTGCCAGGCTTCCTTCTAATCCCTCAGTTGTGCTGGGGCCTTGTTCTCTGCCAACAGTCCCCTAAACCCTGCCGTGGTATTAACTCTTAATTAAGGTGTTTGCTGATAAAGTCCAGTGGTAGCTCCAACATTTTTACCACCAAAGAACATTTCTAATTTCTTTTCCCTATAGACTCCATGTTCAGAAATTGTTTTGTACCAGAGTTGTTAATTATTTTTCCCTTCAAAAATATGAAACATGTACAAGTGCCAAATAGAACTTCTGGTTGGCATGAGATACTGAATGGAGCAGAAGCTAGACCAAAGTAAAGACCGTCACTGCTTCAGTTGGCTTGGCCCTGCATTTTCTTGAGTAAATGCCCACGAGTGTATAGGCCTTTGGACTCTCATTTCTGTCTTCACCAATTCCAGGTGGAGAGTCCTGGTGACAAGCTATGCTTGTATCTTGAGCATTTTCTTATAACTAGACCCTTCTGACGACAAAACAGCTTTCCTTTCTATCAGTCACCCAATCTGAGCTGCTCTCAAATTAGGCTTAGAAAATTATTGATTATTCAAAAAATATTGATTATTCATCTCATTCACAGAAGTCATTAATCTGACCCCTGAAAATAAGTTGAGGCAGAGGTACAGGTTCATATCGAAAACTGATGTAATTTGGCTCTTGGAAAAGACTTTAAAAATAATAGCACTCTCTCTTGGGCAGGTAATTTAGTTCACCTGTTTGTGAGTTTCTGGAAATTTTAAATTCAACTCCCATAAAATATGCTAAGGATGGTGTTAGGAGTTTTAGTAATTGCAGTTCAACAGTGTATTTCACAAGCAGGAATTGTGCCCCCAGCGCATGCAGGTTTCCTTTTATCTCTGCATCGCAGGAAGGGTCAACTATGGAGGTCATTTTACCCAGCTGGAGTATTTGGTTCTTTGTATGACTCCAGCCAAGTAGAGAAGTCAGTGAGCACTTAGAAAATGGTTGCAACCTATGATTTAAAAACCAAAACAAAACAAAAAAACAGCAAAGAAAGACCCTGTGTTGCTCCAACTGCAGAAGGAAGAATTTTTCAGAGTGGTGTGGCATCATGATGTTTCAGGGACTTTGCATATATTACAGAGTACTGTAAATAATGGGTAGAGTACTAGAGGCTTTTGTGAGAGGAAGAGTAATCCCTATATATATTTTTAAACTTTGTCATTCATTTATTAAACACAATACGGGAGTTAGAGCAGTGCTGTCTAATAGAATTTTCCACTTTGGTGGGAATGTTTTGTATCTGCACTGATGATACCATACCAGTTAGCCTTGTAAGGTTACTGAGCTTAGTGCCATGGAGGAACTGAATACTCTTCTTTAAAAACAGCTTTACTGAGGTATAACTGACAAATAACTGCCCATGCTTAAAGCTACCGTCTGATACCTGTTGCTCCATGTGTACAACCATGAAACCATCATCACAGTCAAGACAAGGAACATTTCCATCACCCCCAAAAGATTTCTTGTGGCCTTTAATTTCTCTCTCATGTCCCTCCATATTCATCCTCACTTCTGTCCCTGGGCAACCACTGGTCTTATTTCTGTCACCATATATTAGGTTGCATTTCCTAGAGTTTTATATAGATGACATCATAGAGTAGTACTTTTTTTTTGATCTGGCCTCTTTCACTCAGCATCATTATTCTGAGATTCATCCAAGTTGTAGCATGTATCAAAAAGTTCATTCCATTTTATTATTAAGCAATAGTCTACAGTATGGATATACCACAAGGTGGTTATACATTGACCTATTGATGGGCATTTGGGTTATTTCCAGTTTTTGGCTGTTACCGATAAAGCTGCCATGAACACGCATGTGCAAGCCTTTGTATGGACCTCTGCTTTGATTTCTCTTGAGTAAATAATCTAGGCATGAAATGGTTGGATCATACAGCAGGCATATGTTTAACATTTTAGAAACCACCCAAATGTTTTCCAAAGTGCTTATATGATTTTACACTCCCCAGGAATGTATGAGCATTCCAGTCCTTCCACATGCTTACTAAGACTTGATATGGTTAATGTCTTTAATTATACCAATCCCAGCAATTCACATTGTGGTTGTATTTTACATTTTCCTAATGACTAATGATATTGAAGATATTTTCATGCATATGGTTATCTGCATATATTCATGAAGGGTCTGTTCAAATCTTTTGCCCATCTTTTAATTGGGTTGCTTGACTTTTTAAAATTATTGTTGTGATTTGAGGATTCTTTATATATTCTCAATACAAGTCCTTTATCAGATTTAAGATTTTAAAATGTTTTTCTCAGTCTTTGGCTTGTCTTTTCTCCGAACAGTGTCTCTTGAAGCACAGAAGTCCTGAATTTTAATGATGCTTAATTTTTCAAATTTTTCTTTTATGGCTCATGTCTTTAGTGTTGTACCTAGGAAATCTTGCTTTACCCATGATCGCTAAGATTAACTCCAATGTTTTCCTCTAGAAGTTTTAGGTTTTACATTTAGATCTACGATCCAGCTGGAGTTATCTTTTTATATGGTGATAAGTGCAAATTGGAGTTCATGTTTGTGCAAATGAATATTCAACTGTTGCAATAGCATTTGTTGAAAAGACTATCATTTCTCTACTGCACTGCCTTTGTACCTTTGCTGAAAATCAGCAGTCCATGAATCTTTGGTTCTATTTCTGGGTTCTGTTCTGTCCGTTGATCTATTTGTCTGTCTTAACATCAGTACTACACTATCTTGATTATTTATTCCTCCAACTTTATTTTTCAACCTTATTTTAGCTACTCTAAGTTGTTTGAATTTCAATATGAATTTTAGAATCAATTTGTCCTTTTTTTTTAAACCTGCTGGGATTCTGACGGTCATTGCATTGAATCTGTAGTTTGAATTGAAGGGAAGTGATCTCTCGACAATATTAGAACTCAAGACTCAAGTACAAGGTCTATCTCTCCATTTATTTAGGTCTTTAATTTCTCTCAGTAATCTTTTGTAGCTTACAATGTAGTTTTGTCACATTTATCCCCAAGTGTTTCATAATATTTGGTGCTGTTTTAAACAGCATTTAAAAATTTCAGTTTCTACTGTTTGTTGCTAGTACATGGAAATACAATTTATTTTAATATATTGATCTTGTATCCATCAATCTTGATACATTAATTTTTTTCTGTAGAGTCCAACAGATTTTCTATGAGTACAGACAGTTTTACTTCTCACTCTCAATATGGATGTTTTTTATTTTGGTTTTCTTTTTTTTGCCTTATTGCTCTAACTAGACTCTCGAGGACAATGTTGAATAGATGTGGTAAGAGCAGATATCCTTGCCTTGTGCTTTTTATCTGAGGGGAAAAAACAATCCTTTTACTATGAAAAGTGATATTAGCTCTATGTTTTTCATAAATGTCTTTATCAAGTTAGTTAGTTCCTTCTATTCCGAATTTTCTGAGATTATTTTTTCATCAGGAGTTGGATCTTGTTAATGCTCATTATGCATCTTTTGAGAATGTAATTTTTTTGGTTTATAGTCTGGTGAATTACATTGATTTTGAAATGCAAACCAGCCTTACTTTTCTGAAATAAATCCCATTTGGCCATGATATCTTATCCTTTTTATATACTATTTGATCCATTTGCTAAAATTTTTGTTAATGTGTGTGTGTCTATATTTATGAGGGCTATTGGTAAGTAGTCTTTTAATACAGCATCTCTTCTGGGTTTTCATAACAGTGTGATGCTAGCTTGATACAATGAGTTGGAAAGAATTCTTTCATTTCCAGTTTTCTGAAAGAGTGTGTAAAATTGGTATTGTTTCCTCTTTAAGCTATTGGAAGAGTTCACCAGTAAATGGCCAGAGTTTTCTTTGTTGGAAGGTTTAAAATTACAAATTCCATTTTTCTAATAGATGTGGTACTGTTATTTTGTGTTTTTCAAGGAATTTGTCTATTTCATCCAAGTTCATAAATTCATTGTCATAAAGTTGTTCATAACACTTTTTATTATCCTTTCAATGTTTGTAAAATTTGTAGCGATGCCCCTTCTGTTATTTTTGATATTGGTAAAACATGTTACCTCTTTTTTTACTGATTAGCTTTGCTATCTGTTATCAATTTTGTTGGTCTTCTCAAGAACCAGGTTTTGATTTCATTGATTTTTCTGTTTTTATGCTTTCTATGTATTGGCTTCCACAGTGATATTTATTATTTACTTTCTTCTACTTTGGGTTAATTGCTGTTCTTTTCCTAGTTTTGTAGGGTGGAAGCTGAGGTCATTGATTTGAGACCTTTCTTATTTTCGTTTATAATTATTTAGTGCTGTAAAATGTCCCCTAGGTACTATTGTAGTGGCATCCCACAAATTTATTTATGTGTGTGTGTGCGTGTATATATGTACGTATATATTTTATTTACTTATATTTAAATTTTTATGTACTTCTCAATACTTTCTCTGTTCTCTTTTGGTGTCTCCTTTGACATGTGGTTTATTTAGAAATGTGTTATTTAGTCTCCAAATACTTAGAGACTTTCCAGAGATTTTTCTGTTACTATTTTCTCATTTAATTCCATTATAGTCAGATAACATACTTTGTATGACTGAATCCTTTTAAACTAATTGGGAATTGCTTTACAGCCCAGAATATAGTCTCTTGTTGAATGTTCTGTGTGCATGTGACAAGAACGTGTATTCTGCTGTTGCTGGTTGAAGTATTCTATAAATGTTAATTAGGCCAAGTTGGTTGTAAGTGTTGTTCAAGTCTTCTGTATCCTTACTGGTTTTCTGTCTATTTATTCTATCAATTATTGAGATAGCATTGAGACTTCAACAATAACTGTAGATTTGTCTATTTCTTATTGCAGTTCTATCATCTTTTGTTTCATCTATTTTGAAACTGTTTTTAGGTGTATAAACATCTAGGATTGTTAGGTCTTGATGAATTTCCCCAGTTTTATTCTTGGTAAAATTCTTTGCTCTGAAATCTACTTTATATGATATTAATACAGCACTCTAGCTTTCTTTTTGTTAGCATATCTTTACCATTCTTTACATTCAATTTATTTTATACTTATCTATAAAATGTGTTTCTTTTAGGCAGAACATAGTTGAGTCTTGTTTTTTAATCCGTTCTGACATCTCTGCCTAATGGCGTATTTAGACCATTTACATTTAAGGTGGTTATGGATATGGTTACGTTTAAGTCTATTGTTTCTTGCTATTTCTTTTCTATTTGTCCCATCAGGGTTTGGGGATTTTTTGTTGTTTATATTTTTTCTTGTATTTTTGGTCTCAAAATCTCTTATTTCATCTTAAATTTTGTAATATTTTTGGTTACAGAATTCTAGATTGACAGGGTTTTTTTTCCTTTCAATACTTTAAGGATTTTATTCCACTGCCTTCTTGTTTGCATTGTTTCTGATGAGAAATCTGATGTCATCCTTTTCTTTATTTCTCTGTACAGTAATGTCTTTTTTCCTCCTGCCTTCTGAGATTTCTCTGTTTGTCACATTTTTTTGAGCAATATAATTATGTGTCTCGGTGTAGTTTTATTCATACTTTTTGTGTTTGGGTTTCATTGAGCTTATTAAATCTGTGGATATATAGGTTTCATCAAGTTTGGAAAATTTTCAGCCATTATGTCTTCGATTATTTTTCTGCCCCATTTCTCTATATCATTTCCATTGGAGAATCCACTTACCATTAGGCCTCTTGAAGTTGTTCTACAGGTCACTGATATGCTGTTTGTTTATTTTATATCCTTTCTCTATGAGTTTCATTTTAAGTAGTTTCTATTGCTATATCTCCAAGTTCATTAATCTTTCATTCTGCATTATCTAATCTGATAGTTTCATCTAGTATATATTTTCAGCTCACACATTGTTTACTTTATCTTTATTATTTTGTATATGATTGATTTGGGTGTTTTTCAAGCATATAGAATACAGTTGTAATCAGTGTTTTAAAGTCCTTATCTGCTAATTCTAATATCTGTGTCAGTTGTGGATTGGTTTTGATTCAAGAATTTATTTTCTCTTTATTGGTCATATTTTTCTGTTTTTTTTTTTGCATGCCTTGTAATTGTTGATTGGATGCCAGATATTGTGAGTTTTCTCTTGTTGGATGCCAGATATTTTAGTGTTGCTCTAAATATTCTTGAGCTTTGTTCTATGACACAGTTGTCACTTGGAAACAGTTTGATTTGGGGGATTCTTGCTTTAAAATTTGTTGCATGCAACTGGAGCAGTGCTTAATCTATGGCTAATTATTACTGACTACTGAGGCAAGATCTTCCTGAGTACTTTACCCAGTCAGTATCCCATGAATCTTCAGGCTTTCTAGTTTTGGCAGATGGAAACAGGAACTATTTCTGGTCCTGTGTGAAGGCTGGCCATTGTTACTTCTAAATATTTTGGGTCATTCTTTTCCCAGCCCCAAGTAGTTTCCTCACATACTTGTACTGATCAGTACTGAGCTGAATACAGTGGGGAGATATTCTACAGATCTCTGGAGTTCTCGCTCCCCACTCCTTGCCATCTCATTCTTCTTTCTTTCTCTCTCCCTCTAACTCTATCCTCTCTGATACTCCATCCTGAAAACTTAGGTCGCTTTGGTCTCCCTGGTCTCTCAGCTCAATCTGCACAACTCAGGAAGTCTTCTGGTTCTCTCCTGGGTTCCCCCTCCCTGCACCACAGCCTGGAGACTCACCCTTGGGCCTTAGCTTTCTTATGTGAAAAAAATCAAGTATCTAGAACCGATTGGTAGGGTTGTTTTGAAGAATGAGATCATGTCTATAAAGCGTATAGGTAACAGGTACTCAACAAATATAAATTCCTTTTTCCTTTATATAGTATTATATATTATTACACATACTTTCCTCAAGAATAATTTTGTGGAGTAACAGTTCACTCACTACTCATGAGTCCCCCATGGGGAAGCCCATTTTTCCCATTCATTGTTCCATGGCTCTTGGATCTGATAGCATCTTCTCTTACCAGCTTGCTTCCCACAGGCTACTTACCTCTATTCTTTCTTCATGTCTACAAAACGCTTCTAATGCTAAGGGGAGTGTTTGCTAGCAGACTTTAGTAAAGATTCACAGAGAGAAATTATACAAACAATGAAAGAGAACTTTAAATTCAATTTTATTGATATTTCTAGATGCATCAGACTTTCTCAGCCACCAGGAAATTCTCACTGTGTGCCTACATTGTTGGCCTCAACTTTGCCAGGTCCTGGGATTTCTCTCCCACTTCCGCCCACTGCCTTCTATTTGCGTATGTGTCTGTATCTGTCAGTCCATCCTTGTCTCTCCTGGTTTTCTCTTTGTGTCATTCTGTTTATGTCCTTCTCTTGTGTCTCCTATACTCTACTCTCTCTCTGTTAGCCTGCATGTCTCTGTCTGTCTCTCTTCTTCTCTCATCATTCTCTCTACAATCTATCCAGTTGCATACTCACCAGTCCCAAATTCCTTTTCCTCTTCCACGGAGGCCAAACTAGCTCACAGCCTTATCCCAACTGCACCTTTGGCCTACTTTTGCATATACAGGAATTGAGTATAGTCCTTCTGCTCAACAAAGATCCAAAAATTTCTCCAGGTTTCTATCCTTCCTAATACAAAAAGCTGTTATAAGCTTTGTGATTACAGCTTTGCTTTTAGCATATGTGAGATTGACTTGGTAGGCAGGGTGCCCACAGTAGTGTTAAAAGGAGACATTTGCCTATTACAATAAGAAACCTAATAGAAGCTTCCTAAAGTTACCTTTTTCTCCATCATGGTCTTTGGAAGGATTTCCATTTTTGTTAAAAGGAGAACCATCCGCATGTAAATGACTCTACCTTAGTAAGCCATTCAACATTTGTTAAAAACCAGTGTAGGAACTCTCAGTGCAGATTATTCTGTTTTTGCCTATTTTACCACAGTGGTATGCTTCTGAGCAGAAGGGTCAATTCTGGTAAGGTGAGTAGGAAACTTCCCAAATTCTTACCAGTCTTTCAAACAGTTCACCGTGTTGATAACTATAACAGGCAATGTTATGTTCTCCATCTCACTATCAATGTCCATTGCCTTCATAGCATTGATCCCAGTATGTAAATATATATATTTAATTAATTGATTGCAAACTATCTTTCTTTCCAAACTATTACTTCTGTGAGGCCAAAGGACCATGTGTGATTCAAGGACAATTCATTATCCCATCCTGAGCCCAATGTCTGCCCTTTTAGGCACTTGATAAATGTTTATTGTTGAATGTAGTTCTGAGAAAGTAAAGTTCTTCCAGGCACAAAGTAAAGCCCATTAAAATACAACCAGAGGATTATGTTTATCAGCCAGTACCAACATTATTAGTGAGTAAGAGATAGAAGATGATGTCTCTTCTACATTATTCTACTGTTCTAGAGTTGTAAATAAGCAAAGCTGATAATCTGTGTGTCTATGCAAGCACCATCTCTTCTTAAATAAGAGCGTTACAAAGCTTTTGGCTAACTGAAAGAAAGTGCGTTCAGACAGAAGGCTGCTTATGTGGGTGTGCGTATTGAGGATGTGATTGAGTGGGGTGGAAAGGGAGGAGGAGGACAGAAGAGAAGACACTGTCAGATGAGTCTCTGACTGGAGTGCCCTTGAACTCTCTCTAACCTTTGGGTAGACAGCTGTGTGGAAGAGGGGAAGTGTGTGGGTACATATGTACCAAGTGGGATTATATGGCTGATTGGAGGAATCAGATCTACAAAAGAGCCCACATGAGTTTATTATATCACAAAAGTCTGGCAGTAATAATTATGCTAGTGTGAGCATGGAAGGATGTAGACTAAAGTGTCAGCAGTATCTTGGGTGCTGGGATGGTGAGTGATTTTTTTTCTACTTTGACTTTTTACATTTTTCCAGTTTTTCTACAATGAACACCTGACAATATGTAATCAGAGCTTTTTAAATGTATAACTTTTGCCATTTATATTTGGGGCAAATTATTTCGTTTTACAATCTCATGGAATGCAAATTAAAAGCTACCCTAAGAAGCACATAGTCTGAGTGTTGCTGAGTGATCAGGTAATTTGACAGCCTTGAGTCTTGCAATGTTTTATTGATGTTAGAGTATATAAACTGTTTGAAAATAAATATTTTTACTTAAGAAAATTTCCAGAAAAATGTTTTTCCATTTTCTGCACAGCACCAATTTTTGTCTAGAAGTTTTTTATGGCTTATTAACATGCAATCTGACCTCTATACCTTCTATTTGACCTAATAAATCTATAGATCTTTTTAATGAACTCATTTGACTGTGGCGAAAATCCTTGCATGTCAACTTTTAATGTAAATGAATTCCGTTCTAAAGACTTATAATTGCATTGGAAGCTGATTATAAAATTGTGCTATTAATTTTGATACTTTATATTCACTTCAGACTTATATTGTTGTGTGTTATTATCCATGTTGCAGAATATAAATAAATGTTTCATTATTTGCTTGGGATGTTTAACGAAAGCTTAATGGTTTTTATTTTGGCGTACTTTAATGTCCCAATAATTCCTCTAACTGCAAAGTATTTGAGTTATAAGTGGGACAATTTCCAGTGATATACTTCCTCTATACTGCAAAGTCTTTACTTTAAAACAGCCATATTTTAAACATAAAACTCAACTAGTTGGTTTCAACTTTTGTATTGCCCGTATAATTTCTATCAAAATCTTCTTGGAAAATTTACTAATCCATTATATTTGAAATCTCATCTTTTTCTTCTCTGTAGTTACTGTCACTCCTAAGATCTTTAAATTGTGATGACAAATCATAGAGTACTCCATACTTGCAATGCCCAATATGGGACCAAATGTGGCTACTGAGAAATTGAAATGTCGACTCAAAGTGAGATGTGCTGTCAGCATAAAATACACATTGGATTGCAAAGATCTATTATGGAATAATGAATGAAAATATCTCCTTGATACACGTTTCAATGATATTTTTTCTATACTGGCTTAAATAAAATTCATTATGAAAGTTAATTTTACCTGTTTCTTTTTACCTTTTTAATACAGATATTAAAACTTTTAAATTACATTTGTGACTCATATTTGTGGTTCACATTATATTTCTATTGGATCGTGCTGCTTTTGAGCTTGCTTCTTTGCCAGGAAGACATGTTCTTCCACAATTTGTGGGTGAATAAAGCCCTTAGTCCTTGCATACACCATCAAGACTTGACAAAATAGTACCCACCCAGGCTCTCTGGCATTATTTCAGGTCCTCTGGAACTCACTGAGGTGCTTCTTGTATATTGCAGCACAGGAATTTTCCCTGTTCTGACATTTGGGGTTTGTTTCAAGAAATATTTCCTATTAACCATTGACATACATGAATCCCAGTCATTTCTCATTGGATGAGGCTGAGACCCTATACAGTGCATCAAGGTTTAGCACAGAAAACCAGCCAACGGGAATTTGAACTCAGCAATCAAGAGCTTAATGAAATAGGCAGTCACTTGCTTGGGCTAACAGCGTTGCTGGTGTCTGCAATTTAGTGTGGATGTGGTGTGTATTCATTCCAAGGGAGTCAGCTGCCGTGTCAAAACACACCCACGTACGTCATCATATCTTCTCCAGATTTTTGATACGCTTTTACCTTTTATAAAAAATCTTCAGAGCCTAAGACACCCTTAAGCATGCACATATTTTTACATTTTTTTGTTAAACTTTTGTGATGCGGAATGACATGATAAATACTTAAATTCAAAGCATGGGCTTGACATTCTTGATTTTCTTATGTAACAGAGGTATTGGTAAAAAGTAGCAGTCTTCATTGGAGAAGTGTCTCTTTTTAAAATTTTTTTCTGAAAACACAACAGTACAGTGCCAGTTACAAATTGAAATATATTTTTTGTGGTAATCTTATTTATGAAAGCTGCCATTTGGGTTTTTTTGTGGTAATTAAATTTATTTATGTAAAATGCATGGCAGATAGCAAACACTAATTTGAAAAGATATATGCATCCCCATGTTCACTGCAGCAGCATTTGCAATAGCTAAGGTATGAAAACAACCTAAGTGTTCATTGACAGGTGAATGGATAAAGATGTGTGTGTATGTGTATGTATATATATAATACACACACATACACTGGAATAATACTCTGCCATAAAAAGAATGAAATCTTGCCATTTGGGACAACATGGGTGGACCTTGAGTATGTTATGCTAAGTGAAATAGTTTTAAAATAGTAAAAATGATCAAATTGAATTGTACTACTTTGTATTAGAGATATAAACTATTAATTGCTCTTGTGTATTTTAATTGATAGATTGTCACTTATATATTTTAATAGTTACTATATTATTTTAAGTCTACGATATGTGTAACTAATTATTTCACATGTGACTTATAATTATTTTTAGGAGACTATGGTTAGCATTTGTTTGAAACTTCAGGTTCTCTCGATATACAGCCACGTGTGTGTATGTTAAAGGAAACGATAGCATGGATTTTCATTTTTTTCCAATAGTGTGTGAAGCTAGATTTATACTGCTCTTCTCTAAGAGAAATGTTTCGCCTCTAAAGGGGTTTCATTGAGCTTCCAGCAGCACTTGACAATATAGGGAGGCTAGCATGAACTTAATCAGCTGAAAATGCTCTAAAGAACATCATGTCAGTTGTTTCTTAGATCTCCCACAGGTGTTTCACCATCCTGAGCCACAGGCTTCCTGCACAAGTGGTTTGGGTAAAGTATGAGTTTACAAAGCAAAGGATATAGTTTTCCTTTAATATGCACCCTTTAAAAAAGATCCACGAAGTTAAATGAGCCTCGAAGTACAAAGTGAGACTGAAAGATCATGTTTCTTCCTCTTTTTCAAAACTGTGGCTACAGAATAGAAGTCACACATTCAGGTGCTACAGGGGCAAAGCTGGTGACATAAATGGGTGACACATGATGAGTGGGGATTATGGAAAAGCAGACAGCTCATGCCTTTTATATATCATTTAGGGGGTTCTATTTGGTATCAAGTAAGACAGACTGAAAATAAGAGTGTTTTAGGCAAGATGGCTTTTTCTCAGATGACTTTTGGCAAAAAGTCTCAGGCCACAAAGGTGGCTCCATGGTCATCAGAGATGCGGGGTCTGTATCAGGCCACTACTGCTACATAGCAGACCACTCCAAACTCAGTGTCATAAAAGAAGAAGAATGGACTATTGCTCCTAAGTCTACAAATCAGCTGGGAGAATGTTCTGGCCTTGGCTGGTGTTTCACCTGCATCTGCAGTCAGCATTGTGTTGAAGAAGCAACTCTGTTGATCTTACTGGATTCTCTCACATATCTGGAGAACTGGCTGTAGGTGGTACAGGATGTCCTCAGTGAGGACAAATGGGTCCCACTCCACATGACCTCTCATCAGTCTCTAGCATGAGATGTTTCACCGATCAGCAGAAGATTTATGAGAGAGAGTAGAATCACTCAGGGCCTGTTAAGATCTAGGTTCAGAGCTGATACTCTGTCACTTCTGCCACCTTCTCTTGGCCAAATCAACTCATAAGGCCAGCCTAGATTAAATGAGTTGGGAAGCAGGTTCCTCCTCTTGATGGGAGATGTTGTAAAGGGCGTGAATACGAAGATGCATGAAAAATAAGGCCACAATATGAGCCAGCCCTGATGGCCTAGCGGCTAGAGTTCGGTGCTCCTCTTTGGCAGCTGGGGTTTGGTTCCTGGGCATGGAACTATACCACTCATCTGTCAGTAGCCATGCTGTGTTGGTGGCTCACGTAGAAGAACCAGAAGAACTTACAACTATACACAACTATGTCCTGGGGTTTCAGGGGGGAAAAGGGAAGGAAAAAGGAAGATTGGCAGATGTTAGCTTGGGCAAATCTTCCCCTGAAAATAAAAGAAAGAAATAGGCCACAGTAAGCCTACCACAAGCTTCTTCTATCTTTGAGCTCTACCTGAAGTGAGGATGGATGCTTGGCTTCTATTCTCACCTCATGGTCTAAGATGACTGCTGTAACTCCAGGTGTAACATTGAATTTTCCAGGCAAGAAAAGGTAGAAAGGGGGAAGGACAAATAGGGCTCATGCCAGCCTTCTGACCTATCTAATGAGTTTTCCTTGAAGTCTCACCAAAACACTTGTGCTCATACATCATTGACCACCACTGGCTGTGAGAGGTTAGGAAATATGGTCTTTTATCTTATACCTCATGTCCAAACAAATCAGAGTTCTGATGCTACGAAAGTCAGAATTGAGTCAGTAACCAACAGTATCAGACACATTAACCACAGGTCCCAACTTTCATTTTACTTTGATTGTTGGGCAGTGTTATCAAACATCTTGACTTTAAAAAAAAAACCCACAAATACAGATATTTTATGTGAAATATTCTGTATTTTATATGTGAGCACCTAATTTAAATATTTTTAATTTTTATTTTGAAATAATTTTAGACCTATAGAGAAGTTGCAAAAATAGTACAAAGAGTTTTCATATACTCTTCATCCCTGTTAACGTTTTACATAACTTCACTACAATTATCAGAAATATAAATTTAAAAATGGTACAACAACACTATAAATCCAGAGTTAGAAAGTTTTTTCTGTAAAGGGCCAGACAGTAACTATTTTAGGTGTCTGTCACTACTGCTTAACTCTGCCATTGTAGCAAAAAACAGTCCATAGACAATATGTACACAAATGACAGGGTCTGTGTTCCAATAAAACTTTATTTACAAAAAGAGGTGGCAGACCAGATTTGGCCCATGGGCTGTAGTTTGCCAACTCCTACTATAACCTGAACCACAGACCTCATTTGATTTCATCAGTCTTCCCATTAATGTCCTTTTTCTGTTCAAGATCCCAAGTTATATTTAGTTGTCATGTCTCCTTAGTCTCCCTCAGTCTAAAACAGTCACTCGTTCTGTCCTTATCATGTATGAACTTGTTGCTTTTTAATTATGCTCGTCAGTTATTTTATAGAATGTTTCTCAATTTGATCTGACGGCTTCTCATGATTAGATTGAGGTTGTGCATAGATACAGATGTGTGTATATGCATGGGTTAGTATACATACGTGTACTTCCTGATTCTGTCCACTGAGAGAGCCTAAAATCAATGACATCCTGGTAGCAAAGAGCACACCTAGTACCCAGATCTTGATTTCTAAACACTATTTTCCAATGAGGGGAACCAGAGCTCTTTGGAGAAGTAATTGAGTCCATGGCTAGGGCAGGGAAAAATATGAGTATCGTCTTCCACCCCTTCACTCTGAGCCTGTATTTGTCATTCGAGCTGAGGTGTGTTTCCTGGAGGCAACAAATTGTTGGATCTTGTTCTTTAATCCATCTTGCTACTTTGTGTCTTTTTATTGGAGAGTACAATCCATTTACATTGAGGGTGATTTTTGATATATGAGAGCTTTCATTATATCACTCATTTTCTGGTTTTCCTGTGTTTCCTTATTTTCTCATCCTGTGTGTTTTGGTCTACCCATTGAATTATGTGGTTTTTAATGATGTCTTTCTTTGTTTTTTCCTTATTTTTTGTGTCTCTGTTCTGCTTTTTAGTTTAGTGGCTACCCTGAAATTTGTATTCAGAGTCTCATGCATAACATAGTCCATTTTCTGGTGGCCTCTTATTTCCTTAGTCTAAACTGATTCAGTCCCTTTCCTCCTCCCCTCCTAAGTTATTGTTCTCATATTTTATTCCAACTTGTGTTGTGAGATTGTGGTTAAAGTGACAAAATTGTCTTTGTTTTAGGTGTTTTCCTTCCCTTTATCCTAATGCTGTAGTTGAATATTTGCTATCCTATTCTGATTCTGTCTCCTTACTCTGTGTTTTGTGACCCCCTTTCTCCCTTTTTCTCTTTTTTCAGGTATGAGGGCCTTCTTGAGGATTTCTTGTAGGGGGAGTCTTGTGGCTATGAAGTCCCTTAGCTTTTGTTTGTCTGGGGAAGATTTAATTTCTCTCTCATATCTGAGGGATATTTTTGCTGCATAGAGTATTCTTGGCTGAAGATTTTTATCTTTAAAAGTTTTGAATATGTCTTTCCATTCTCTCCTAGCTTGTAAGGTTTCTATAGAGAAATCTGCTGAAAGTCTGATAAGGGTTCCTTTGTAGCTTATTTTCTTGTGCCTTGCTGCCCTGAGTATTCTTTCTTTGTCATTTATTTTTGCCAGTTTTACTACTATTTGCCTTGCAGTAGGTCTTTTTACATTGACAAATCTAGGAGACCTGGAAGCTTCCTCCACGCATATTTCCCTCTCATTCCCTAGATTTGGGAAGTTCTCTGCTCTTATTTCTTTGAACGTGCTTTCTGCTCCATTCTCCTTCTCTTCACCTTCTTGAATACCTATAATTTTTACGTTGCATTTCCTTGTTGAGTTGGATATTTCTCGAAGACTTTCTTCATTTCTTTTTAGTCTTAGTTGTCCCTCCTCCTCTGTCTGGAGCATTTCAACATGTCTATCTTCAATTATGCTGATTCTCTCCTCTATAGTGTCCACACGAGCATTCAGGGAATCCCTATTTTGCTTTATCTCTTCCACTGTGTCTTTCATCTCTAATATTTCTGATAGGTTCTTCTTTATAGTTTCAATCTCTTTTGTGAAGTAGCTCCTGAACTCGTTGAATTGTTTCTTTATATTCTCTTTTACCTCATTGAGTTTTTTGATGATAGATATTTTGAATTCATTGTCATTTAGTTTACTTATTTCTGTGTCCTCAGGACTGAGTCCTTGGTGCTTATCATTTTCTCTCTGGCCTGGAGATTTGATGAAATGCCTGATGTTGGAAGGACGGGACTTTCCCATTCTGATATTATTCGGTTGCAGTTACAGCCTATTGCCACTGGGTGGGGTTTGTCAAGAGCTGTGTATTCTGAGCCCCTCCGCCTTCAGCCGAGATGGCACCAGGTGGGTCGGGGGAGGGGCACTTTCTCCTGTGCGCCAGCCTGGATCTCCCGATCACATCTGGCTATCTGGTCTCCTGGGAGTCTTGGTTTGATGAGGTCACCCTGTGTGAAAGCTTTCACCCTGTTAGAGGGCCTCCCTCTAGGCTGCAAGTGGGCCAGGGAGTCCTGGGAAATCCTGCAGCTGCGCAACCCCTCCCCTACTCCTTCCCTCAGGGAGCCTCCTGAGGGCAGCCACCACAGTCTTTAGGGGAGAGAGCAAAGTTCCCTCTTAACCCCATTCCAGCTCCTCCCAGGGGGTCTCCAGCCTCTCTGCCCTCTGACGTGTGGCCACCATGACTCTCCGAGGATTTTTGTGCTGTTAGGGTATTATCCATTGGAATACGATTGCTTTTTGTTGTATGTTGGCAGGGAGAGAGTCCTGGGCAGGTTCATTCCGCCATGATGCTGACGTCACTCTAGGGCAGGGAAAATATGAGAATTTCGCAGAAGATTTGTGTTGTCAAAAAGTAAGGTAGCATTCACAAAAGAACAGGAGCATGTGAAAAGGACACATGAACCAGCCAGCCCTGATGGCCTAGTGGTTAAAGTTCGGTGCATTCTGCCTCAGTGGCCCAGGTTCAGTTCCTGGGCATGGAACCACACTGCTCGTCTGTCAGTAGCTGTGCTATCATGGCAGCTCACATAGAAGAAGTAGAAGGACCTACAACTAGAATATACAACTATGTATGGGGGCTTTGCGGAGAAAAAAAAGAGAGAGGAAGTTTGGCAACAGATGTTAGCTCAGGGCAAATCTTTCTCAGCCAAAAAAAAAAAAAGAAAAATTAACATATTTCTTAATTTGGAAAAAAAATAAAGGACATGTGAACCAATCTGAAGAGTTATAAATGGCCAAAACTGGGACAAGTTGAGCAAGCAAATATGTAATGAAAGTTGGCTTATAACCCATAGAATTAAATAAACCTCCCCCAAGTATAGTATGTGCTGATATGAATAAATAGTTGAATATATAAATGGGGTGAAGGGACAGTTCTCCTTTATAGAATAATTCCAGTTAATACATGGAAGTAAATAAATTCCAATGAAAGAATGAGAGGAAATAGAAAATTACCATTAGGCAAATGCCACAGTAACAACTATTGAACACAACCACTGATGGACGCTAAAATTAGTGGACTAAAATTTGTGGAGAACGGGAGATTTGCATAGTCTCTAACGTGTCACCCCCAAAATATTTACTAATTAGGAAAGGGGAAAAAGAGTAACATTTTACTACTGGCAGATACTGCCTTCACCAAATGATCAAGGTTAACATCACCCGTAATAAGACTTATGAAGAATGAACCCCCTATTTCAAACATTTTAAACATCAATTTGGTTAAATAGTCAGATTTTTGCCCTTGTGTCCTCAGTTTGCAACCTCTATCATGAATTCACCTTTGATAATACTTAATTTGCCCCAGCTTTGTCATTGCTTTAAAAAACTAAAAATTAAAAAATGAATACGTTGTGGTTTTTTTACCTCCTAGAAAACAGTATATTTTCTTGCTAACCAAAAAGGTTGAAGTAGAATGCATTCACAGTAGGTTAAATGAAGTATATGTGTGTTTGGTGTTTACCGTATTTAAATCACACAGTTGATAGAGTTTCTAGAAAGAAAACAGAGTAATTACACTGGGTTTAGTAACTACACTAGATTTAAAAGAAAAATCAAGAAGACTCTAAATGGATACGTCTATGGGCCAGTCATTCCAAACTTATAACTTAGACTCACTATTCTATTGAGTTAAACATGTCCCAGGGCATATCTCTTTAGTTTCTAGCACATGTAGCTGATCATTCTGCTTTTGGCACTAACACTTTAAGTACTTGACAAAAATCCTTGTGCTTTTTGCCTTTCCGCGTATATGTGATCTAAGTTCTATTGTATTTTTCTTTGCTTAGAAAAATTCCTATGCTCCATTTCGTCATGCATTTGATTAACATCAGTTTCACGTAGAATCACTTACCCTTATCAGGATTTCAGTTTCTTGAACCATGCCACCCAGTTGAAGATGAGTTCCAGAAGTGAAATTGCTGTCTGTAGCCATCACAAAGAGAGACGGTGTTGCCATGGCTGCTGCTTTTTGACTGTGACATTTCTAAGTTGACTGAAGTGTGGTCATGCTTTGGATATACATTTTAGCTGACTCTTTAAATTTAAACTCCTGAGCAGTCATATTGGGAGAAGTAACCAATGGCCCAGCAGACAAGATCCATAAACCTAAAGATCCATGAGTTCAGAAGCTGTGCCTGTGGATACAAAATTAGGTAAGAATGTTAATATTAGAGTGAGGTAATAATTCGTAGCATATTGCAAAGTTAAAAACCTAACAACACAAACATCACCAAATTAGAAACACGATATATTTTTTTAATAAGCTGCCCACCTCATCTCTATAATACCCTGACCCCTATACATTTTGAATGAAAATGCTTTGGTTATCTCTTTACCTTTAAATATGAAAATTATTTTGAAAGATCCTTCTATAGAGAGAATGGAAACATAATACAGGCTTTCCTTTAAGATGTCTATTCAAAATTTTTTATTACTGACATTTAGAAAGTTTATTTGGGCATCACATCTTGTTATCAGTAATGGCTGTAAACTTTTTTAGAATTATCAAATTTTGGGAAACCTCTATCACATTTCTTGAATGTGTGAGTCCTAAGATTTCAGTGCGTTTGAAGTTTGCTTGTACAATGACTAATCTTAGTACTCCTTAAGTTGATAAACCACATCAGCACTTGTCAGTATCTTCGTTGTTGTATCTATGATGAGGTTTGTGTTATCTTCACAGTCTTCATTTGTGTCAAATCAGAAAGAATTTGAATGTTTCCCTGTCGTCATATGATTCACTCCTCTTTGTTAATTGAATTTTCAAAAAGGAACCAATCCCTTACTTCTGTTCACAATTCTATTCACAATTTCCCTCTTAAGAATGCTTTGGTGTGGTCTGAAAATTATTTTGGTACAAGAGGCTTCTTTGATGATGTCAGAATAACTTCCATTGATTTAATCATTTTAGTTGTTTCTGTTTCATATTCCATTAATTTTTTCTTAGTTTTTAATTCTCTATTCTTTAATAAATAAATATAAAGATGGCAGAAAAAGGTACCCTTCTTAGACGATCAGTCTGGGGAGGTTGAATTTCTCATTTGTTTTAATGATCCCTTCAAAACAACTTTCCATATTGCAGTTACATGATATGCTCAAACCTTACTGATTTTCTAAACAAAACTTTTGTGAATTTTTGAGAATACGTTTTAGCATGCTTATTAATGTGTTGACGTACCCATGTTGCAAGGCTTAGGAAGCTTTATAAAAGGCAGACTTCCTTCATGCACATACACCCGGAGCTGCAGGGCACACTTATGTTATGGCAGTATGCCCTCAGGTCCTGCATCTTTGTGCACTCATGCTCGGTTACTCAGTACATGTCAGACAGAGATGTCAGAGAATACCTGGAAGCCATTGTTACATTGGAGTGACTTGCAAAGACTTAACTTTAATGGAAATTGACTGCAAAAAACATAACTATGTCCCACTCATTACAAACCAAATGCATCCCCAACTCAAGTTCTCCCTTAGCTAGAGCCCCAAAGTAACTATAGCCGTCCAATCTCCATACAACACACGGAGAAGTGTGATGTAGGAAGCCAGAATGCAAAGAGACAGCTGTCTTAACCAGTTGCTGTTAAAATATATTATTTTTGCATATTTTCCAAAAATATATGCCCATGTGAACATATCGTGAGGGTCTTTCCCAAGGCTGTGATGTCCATGAACAGATGAGTGGCTTTGAGCCTTCGGCTTCGTTGGCATCATGATACATTTATCTCTGTTCCATATTGTGCAGGGAAGATATCAGAAGCAAAGTCAATGAGGACATTGATGACAAATTAGTAGGTGAGCGTTGGCAATTCAAAGAAATCCTGAAATGCCCTGAAATCTTACACTTGGGAGAAGTTTCTCAAATTTGACAATAATCCTTAAAAAATTATACTCCAGTACCAAAAACTTTAATAAACTTTCTTAAACTATAAATTTAAAACAATTTTTTCAGTCAACCAGGCTGTGTAAGTGAAGGAGCCTGGGTTCTGTGGTTCATTCATTTCTTTATTATTCAGTTTGTTACTAATTTGCTACTACATTCTATTTGTAACACACAAGCAGCCTAGAATGTAAGAACAGTATTGTGTCACCCACAGCCATTAGGATTGGCTGGCATGAGGTGCCACTGCATTCCTCATAATGGGTAAAGAAGGAACATCCTGTATCAGACATCTCTTGTCATGAAAATGCTGCCTAACAACCAGCCAAACAATTATTTATACATTTAGTAAGTTCACCGCTCTGCTGGGGTCAGCTGATCTGAGCTGGGCTTGCTCAGGCATCTTCAGTCACCTGCAGGTCAACTAGTCGGCTCTGCTGATTTGTTTGGGCTTGCACCAATTTGTCAGGTGTCTGTTGACTTATCTAGGATGCCTTTGGCTGGGGCGACCACAGCGATGCTATTTCTTTGCTCGTATCTCTCATTCTGCACCAGCTAGCCTCAATGTGTTTTCCTAACGATGGCAGACGTGCAAGGAAAATCAGAAATGCACAAGCGCTTGAAAATATAGGAAAGCTGCTAATGTCCCATTGGCCAAATCAAGTCACGTAGACACAACTAGAGTCGGAGGGTGACCTAAAAATTTACTTGGGAAAAAGCATGGATACAGTGAAAGATGAAGTATTTGGGCCATTTTTTGCAGTCAATCTGTCACAGTATCCAAAACAGAAGGTTTGATTTTCTGACCAACTCATTTGCTGTGGTCTGAATGTTTGCGTGCCCCCTACCCCCAAAAAGAATTTATTGAAATTCTAACCCCAAAAGGCGATAGTGTTAGGTGGCGCTTTGGAGAAGGGGGATTAGGTCATGCGGGTGGAGCCCTCATGAATGGGATTTATGTGCTTATAAGAGAGATCCCATAGAATTCCCCAGTCCCTTCCACCGTGTGAGGTTGCAACCCAGAAGCAAGCTGTCACGCGACCATGCTGATACCCCTGAGCTTGGACTTCCAGCCTCCAGAACTGGGAGAAATAAACTTCTGTTGTCTCTGAGCTACCCGGTTTGTGGCGTTTTGCAATAGCAGCCTGAACAGACTAAGGCAACTTTTAGATCTGTTCCTCCCCAGCTGTCTCCCAGCTCAGTAAGTGGCACTGCTGGACCCTCTGCCTGCTCGGGCTGAAATACCTTCTCTTGTGCCATAGCCAACCCATCAGTGAGCCGTCTCTACTCTCAAAGTATGTCTAGAATTAGACCACTTCTCAGGGTCTCCACTACCAGCACCCTAGTTTCGCCTCTACTGGCTAAATAGCCTCTGAACTGATATTCCTGCTTTCATTCTTGCCCTCTGGCAGTGTTTCCGCCATATGGAGGAACACATTTCAAATGTAAATTACATCCTGTCACCTTCTGCTCAAAGCTGTCTCATGGCTTCCCTATCATACTTAAAGTGAAATCCAGACTCTTTACCGTGATCTGTAAGGCCACCCATGGTCTGGTCACTGGCTACATGCCTTGCCTTATTTTTATACCGTTGTGTCTTCATTGACTCCACAACAGCCACATGGGCCTTCCGTGTTGTTCCATGAATATTCATGACCTCAGGACATTTGCACGAGCTGTCTCCATAGCCTGGAATACTGTTGACCTCACCGTCCTGATACTCATTTATGTACTTCATTCAAGTTTCTCCTCAAATGCCACCTCTTGGGAGTCTCTTTCTTCATCTCTCTAGTAACTTCCTGTCATTCTCATTCCTGACCAACTTTTTTTCTTCATGGTATATGTTACTACTGCATATGATAATGTATATTTGTTGAATGATAAAATAACCTAAAAGAAGTGCTATAAAGTGCTAGAAGCCTTATACCTACCATGGAGGCATTCCTCAAATGGATCCCATGGTACATGGGAGAACAGACAGCATGGGAAAACCTTACCACCAAAAAAGTAGTGTCTCCCACTTCTGTCATTTCAAATGTTAGTTTGTTGTGATAGCTAAATACCATCTTTACCTGGGAAATTTCTAGTCATTCTCTGTTTTCTGGAATATATCACTAAGTATATATAAGAAATACATAGAAAAAATATGAATCATTTTAACAGCAAGTTTAGTGCTCATTGGCTACATTCTTGCTCCCTCCTAACTTTGACCTCAAGTCCCAGGGGGTGCTCTGGGATGCTAGAAAAGTTTGGATACCTGTTCAATAAGTCCAGCTCCTTCAACTGGGCCAAAGGAAGAGGAGCTCCTGTCATTGTGGGTGGCTTTACATGGGGGAGTTTACCCTGTGCCGCAGACTTCTTTGGCAGTCTCAGGAAGACCAGGAACCAATCCTTAACATCGTTTTATTTCTTGAAATGGAATTCACATGACATAAAATCAACTATTTTAAAGTGAACAGCTCAGTGGCATTTAGTACATTCATAAAGTTGTACAACCGCCACATCTATGTAGTTCCAAAACATTTCCATCATTTCAGAATAAAACTCTGTGCCCAGTAAGCAGTTCTCTTAATTCCCATCCCCCAAGCCTCTGGTAACCACCAATCTGCTCTCTCTTTCTGTGGATTTGCCTGTTCCAGATATTTCATATACGTGGAATCATACAATATGTGGCTTTTTGTGTCTGGCTTCTTTTACTTAGCATCGTGTTTTTGAGGTTCATCCACATTGTAGCATATATCAGTACTTCATTCCTTTTTATCCTAAATAATATGTCATTGTATGGCTATATCACATGTATTTATTCATTCATCTAGTAATGAACATTTAGGTTTGTTCCCACCTTTTGGCTATTGTGAATAGTGCTGCTATGAACATTCCTGTGCCAGGATTTGTGGGGTACCTGTTTTTAGTTCTTTTGGGTGTGCACTCAGTAGTACAATTGCTGGGTTACCACAGTGGCAACATAATATGTTTAAATACATAAAATAAAATGCCTAGGGTTATAAAAGCAACCAATTATGTTGACGTAGGGTTATTGACACATTAAATAAAATACATTTGTGCTATGGTGATAAGAGTTTCTTGATTTTGAAATATAATAAGATCTATTGGCAGGTCTAATAACTGCCAATTGCAAGTGGTATTTCAGGGTGTCTGCAGCAATTAAAATGTGGTGTGAAAATGTTTGTGGGTTTTTTTTGATCACAGGTCCTTATAATATTCCTGAGATTTGTTGCCCTTTGAAGGCTAATGAATATAGCCTTTCGTGGAACCTGTGAATTCTATCTAAATGAGCCCTGGAACTTGAAGTTAAAACCTCCAGTTAAGAACCCCTGCTTTAGAGAGGGGAGTGGTTATAGGAATGGACTGTATGGTAGCCCCTCTCCCCCGGCTAAGCCCTCACCTCCCCTGGTCCCCCACCTCTCTTCCTACCCCTCTAACCACCATTGCTTCATCTCATCATCTGTCTTTGGAAACCTAAGTTCAGCATCATTTTGGACAGGTGCAGATGGATCGAAGTGGAGATGAAGGAATCCTCATAGTCCGGGAACATTTTCACCAGATTTTGAGCTGTCATCTTTTATTGTTTTCTGTATCCAATTCAATTAAAGTTAATTTCTGTGTAACTCAGACAGTTAGGAATTAAAATAACTTTTAGTGCTTCTGAGTCCTTAAAGTCCTTACACTTACATCATCTGGTTTAATCCTCTGGAAATTGTGTGAGTATGTGCTGTCATGGGAGTACATGCTGTCCTTACCTTGGGTTCAAGATGAGGAAGCCCAGATACAGAACAGTTTAGTCAATCAAGTTCAAAAAGCAAGGACGTACCAATGGAGACAGAACCTGGAGTATCTGGCAGATAAAAACTTTAAGTGCTTTTTTCTGGTAGACCAGAAAACCAGGGTATCCAAACTTAATTGTTCACTTGGTTTTTCAGCATAAAAATTAATTTCTCCTAAAATAAAAGCCAACACATTATAAACTGCTCTTCCAGATGAAAAGAACATTAACATGGGAATATCACCTATAGTTTGTAATCCTGAAAAGCTCAGTCCTTCCAGTCTTAGGGGAAATGTCTCAGAGATAAAGGCCAGACATTCAAACAGGATATTTTCCTCTAGGAAAATGTTGAGATTATTTTTAAAAATTGAGTTTCATTATTACCTGAAAAGAAAAACAAAATAGTGCCCAATCCATATTTGAGGAAATCCAAAGACAGCAAATAGTTCTGTGGGCTCTCAAAGTTTCCCTGGAGAGGATTCAGAGCAGTTGACAAGCGCATACATAATTACTGCAAAAATGCAATCCCATATGTCACAGTTACCTTGCTTTGAATCAAAGAAAATCCGTTTTGGAGCGGATTAAGTTTTCTACTCCCCTAAAGTTACTTATTCAAATTTTCAGTGTTTCTATTATGTTGTTTTCTCCCATGGAGGCAGAACACATCTTATTCCAACAGTGAGGGAAGAGGAAGGGATGCCGAGCTCTGGCTATAAATATTTTATTATATGGAGAGACAGAGATCACAGAGGGGCAGATCAGTAGCAGAAAACAAATGTGATGTTGTTTTCAATACCTCGGAGGAGGTTTATGTTCAACTGTCTCTGCCAGCTTGTTTTCTGCTTGGCTTTTACACTCTCAAAGCTGATAATGAAACCCTTTTGTTTATCTAGAGTTTACCTATTAGATGAGCAAAGCATCTAGCTGAAAGTATAGAATTATCCACATTATAAAGTGTACGTGAACAGAAAGCTGTTCTAAAATGGCACAGTGGTGAAGATATATTTTCAAGAAGGATGATCCATATTCATTTCTTTTGGAAAAGTTCTATTTTAGTTAAAAAAGAAATTGTGTGTTAGGTTTTCTCCATACAATCATTTTTTCTCCTTTTATCCCAGTGCCTCAGAGTTGTTAGAACTTTGACCTCATGGGATTTAGCGTCTTTCATGGTGTCAGAACCCACTGGAGTTCATTTGGCCAGAACTCAGTATTAATAAGGCCAAGGTTGTAGCCTGTTCTCTTTGAGCGAGAGTAAAAGTCCTGTTTTTCTAAGCTAGTAGCACAGACCACATATCAAGCCTCCCGTTCACATATTTGCATCTCCAGGTACAAGGAGAAGTGGATAAAAAGGCGAATAATGCAGCAAACATTGTAGGATGGCAGGATTGATGGGCCCATTTCATCCTGTGTCTATAGCACCTTAAAATATATCTAAGTGTTCTCATCCTTGAATGAGTGGAGGAAAAGAAAAGTGTGCGGGGACCAGCACTGTTTGTACTAATATAGTTGATGGTAAATCTTTGTTCTGTTCCACATAAAATAGAATCTTGAGTTTGTTAGTAATTTGCCAATGAACCCAATAGTATATTCATACCTCAGTCAAGTGCCATTTCTAATGAAGCTTTTGTTTTTTCTTTGACCTAATGGTGAAGGCACCTAATATTGAGGGGCCAGTTTATCAGAGAATCTGTGAAAATGAAATGTACAAAATGGCATAGACTTGCGTGTTGAAAACTTAGTTATGTTTCTTTGATGAGTATATCTCTATTTTTATGGCACACACGCACACACCACAGCCATGGAGATGCTTATTTTTCTGGTAAAATATAGTTCTTGTGGATGAACTATAACTTTTTTTTTTTTTTGAAATTACTCACAGGACACGTCACTGCTTTTTGCTGTTAAGGGCTAAATTCAGTGATCTAAAAGTGCTGCTTGCTTTGGTTTCGTACTTCATAAAAACATGAAGTAATATTTTTTACTAGTCACTGTTGGCCAGGTGCTTTACATAGGCCATTTTTAATTTGTCCTGAGGACCACTCTATGTTATAGAAAATGGTGTCCATCTTCATTTTTCAGATGAATAAATAAACTTGAGGAATAACGATTTGGCCCAAATCATGCAGCTAGCATAAGGTGAAGCCACCTCTGTCAATTCCAAAGCCACCCCTTTCCTCTTTTTATTTTTATTTTATTTATATTTTTAAAGATTGGCACCTGAGCTAACATCTGTTGCCAATATTCTTTATTTCTTTTCCTTCTTCTCCCCAAAGCCCCCCAGAACATAGTTGTATATTCTAGTTGTGAGTGCCTCTGGTTGTGCCATGTGGGACACCACCTCAGCATGGCCTGATGAGTGGTGCCATGTCCATGCCTGGGATCCAAACCAGTGAAACCCTGGGCTGCTGAAGCGGAGCGAACTTAACCACTCCGCCACGGGGCCAGCCACTAACCCCTTCCTCTTGAAGGTTGAAAATGCAAATATTAAACTTAATTGGCATCGGTACCTCATATTAAGGTGTACATGATCGACAGGTTCAGAGTGGTATAGCTATTCTCTGAACATACTCTACTGAACATTCAGATTGCTTTTTCTAGGTCTATAGTGGCAGTATGGCCTTATCAGAGCTATATGGATAAAGGTTTCTTAGTGGCATGTTTAAAGGGAAAGAAATTTGACAGGAGAGTTTTAATGGTGATCTAGGCATGTAGTAAAGTAAGTTTATGGCAGCTGATATTTTTTATAAATTTGGTTATTTGCAGTATAAATAGAAAACTTAAAATAACGCTAATTCTTATGAAATAAACTAAGTGAATATTGGTTAATTATATAGAAAATGTAATATAATGGTACCAATGTATAAAATAAATAAGGTCATTTAATTCATTTTATTTTTCTGGACAAAGTATTACTTTTACAAAATACGTTGAATTCTTGCCATGCAGTGGACTCCTGTGGTTCTGTCAGTCCTGAATTGCATTTCCTGACAAGGTCACTTTTCTCTAATACTCTGAAATATCTGAAGAGAGTATCTCAGCACTTTAAAAGGAAATTGTCTACTTCTATTCTAGCTGATTTTGAACTAAATCAAAGCACATAAGAACGGAGCTTTCAGAACCATCCTTCTAGGATTTCTTGTTACTGATGCAAGTCACTGCTTTTTCACATGTCCTACTGACCTTAGCAATGATAATTTAAAAAATAGGGCATGCTTTTAAAATGACTTTACCAACAAATTACTTTCTATGAACTACAAATAAATCAAGGTTAAATTTAACCAGTTTAAAATATTGAGAAGTAAACCTAATTGGAAAATCTTTGCAGCAGCTTTAAAACAAAGGTATCCTTAAAGAAGTCTTAAACATTTTTCAGATGCACCAGAAAGTGGATACAGTGTGTAATACCTCCATGTTTTTTTTGTGTCACAAAGTACTGGCATTTTTATAGAAAATACAGGTCTGCTAAGTGTGTACATTGTGTACCTACTGTTAACTGATGCATATAATGAAATAAAAGCAAGTATTTCTTTTTATTATTCAAGAAGAAAAATGGAGCTGTGTCTGGGAGCAGTTTGGGTTGTCCCATAATGAATAAGGTGGACTATCAACCTATAATTATTTTCAAGGAAATTTTCTTTGGACTTGTCTGAAAATTGGATGAGCAATGACTAATATCAGGCAGAAGCAAAGAATTGGGATCTGGAATTTGTCTTTTTAATAGGATATGAGAGAATAAGTACTTTCGGTTCCTGGATCTTTCATGAAGTATATGATATCTGTGTTTAGTCCCTTTCTGCCCTAGCAATAGTATTTATTATTTACTCGCTTAAATAGCAATGCTGTGCTGAACCATAAGCAAGCTTAGGAACTTATAGATCCACAGATAGCTTTGATCCAGCCAATGTGTATATAGTCAATCCTCATTATTCATGGATTTTTTATTTGCAAATTCACCTTCTCATGTTTTTTGCATTTCTGTGCCTCTTTTTTTCCTGTTTGAAATAGTCCTCCAGCGTAGTGTTGAAGTGGTATCTAGTGTTCCTAAGCACAAGAAGGCTGTGAAGTATGTTATGGGAAAAACACATATGTTAGATAAGCTTTGTTCAGGCATGAGTTGTAGTGCTGTTGGTTGTGAATTGAAGGTTAATGAATCAACAATATATATTAAATAAGGTGTCCTTAAACAGAAACACACATAAAACCATAAAACAAGGTTATATGTTGGTTGATTGATGAAAATGTTGGGACCAGAGACTAGCAGAAACCTAATCCTGTATTTCCCCTAGGACCAATGGTTCAGCATTCACTAATTCAGTGTTTGTGGCAACTTCATAGGACGTAACTCCTGCAAATAATGAGAATCAACTGTACTAAACATGTACCGTGACTAGTTGGCTAGACTCCAGAGTTTCAGGGCCCAAAGGCACCATTTCTCTCCCTAGAGGGCTCACCATCTATTGAAGAGATGGACTCACAGAGGAGTGAGTAGAGAAAGAGCTGTGACAGATGTAGGCAAGGTGCTAAGGGGAGTGTAACTCTGCCTGGGGGTATCCAGGTAATAATATACAGATCAGTAGCAGCATGCCTGAGAAAATGTTTGAAACAGTAAAGGAAGGATGTACAGCATGTAGGAGAATGTGAAGTAAATGAGCTTATATGTTTATTTTTAAACAGAGCATATTGTTGGTGGGGTTCTGACTCATGTTGCTACCATGTTGTTCCAGAAATACACTGTGGCAAAATGCTTCCACCTCTTGCCAACATGAACACTGAGGAAAAATGAAGAACACTGAAGCACTCCAACGAAAAGTTGCAGAACAGAAATAGCCACACTCCTCTGGAGTCTAATTCATCCACAGCCATCATAAAAAGGTAGGGGAATAAATGACATTATGGTTTTGCCCTTTAAATTTTATTTTAAATTATGTGATAGTAAAAAAGCAGAAAAGGACCTTTTTTATTGAACACATATTCGTTGGGTGACTTCTGCATGGCTACAAACTGTTCTAGGCACTAGGGATATGATAGTGGGGGAAAAGTGAGGGGCAAGTGTATGGCCGTGAAGGAGCTGGCATTCTACTGGGAGGAGATAAGTAAGTAAACGCAAAAGAAACTGGCAGCCGTTAATAATGTTTATGAACATGGTAAACAGGCTAATGAGATGAAGGGTGATTAAGGGACTGCTTCAGTTTGGGTGTCAGAGCAGACCACTCAGAATTTTGAGCTGGGAGTGGAGTGATAGAAAAGAGCCATCTGAGTAAAGGTTTGAAGCTAGGACCTTGCATGAGCTGCAAACCAGGATCTGATGGATATGTTCAAGGCTGGGAAAGCGGGTCTGTATCACTTTGGGAGGGCGTTTGGAGAAACATGATGTAGGAGAGCCTTTAGACAGGAAGAAGGTGTCTTGATTTTACTCCAACAAAGACAGAAACCATTGGATAATCATTAGCAGAGGAATGAATTTATATTATATTTCACATTTTTCTGCTTTATTAGAGCTCAGTAACAGTGGAAAACGGTGCTGTCACCTAGGCAAGAGATGATAGTAAGTTGGCCTAGGGACATGGCATTGGGGATCGTTGGATTTAAAATATAGTTTGGATCTGCTTCAGCTGGATTAAATGAGATGACTGCCTATGCTGTTTATAAATCCCCCCAAATAAATCTAATTTCCATGTGAAAGATACGCTGCTTGTTTGTGTTGGAATATACAATAGTCAAATGGTAATTTATTTTGCTGTTTCAAAGAACAGCTTATGATGTGCATGTTTGTGTTTTCTAAAACTTAGAGTTTGGTATCAAATTTTGAAAAGAAAATTCTGCCCTGAAATCTCCTGTTCTAGGCAGGTTATCTTGTAACACTAGGAGATTTGAGCCTTCCAGACAGTTTTGCAAATTCTCTTCTGCTCCCTGCATGGTTCCTGACTTCTGAGAATGTTGTTACTCGGACCACGGAGAGGTAGCCTGCATGAAGGCTGCCCTTTTAGATAAGAAACCTATGAGTTTTTTAAGGACTGGTGGCTTAGGTCAGTCAAGCATGACTTCAAGACTAACTTCCATGCGGGATTATTCCTAGGTGGAACATTGAGGGGGAAAAGTAAAATGCAACTTAAAACTGGTGTTTTTAAAAGACAAGAATATGTGGATTTAAGCAATGTTTCCCAGAGAAACTAATGCTGTTCGCAGTAAGGGCTTCATGTCTTGAGTGTGTGACCACTGTGCAAAACCCCACAGGGTGGGTGAGAGGATGAAGAATTATGCATTGACATTGGCAGGCAGGTCCAAGATTGAAGAAGCCAACAGCTACTGTGGGAGCATGGACCAACCTCAAAGTCTGTGTTCAGAGAATTTTCATGTTAACTCAGTCAAACAGTATTTTAGGAGCTCAGCAAAGTACAGAGCCCAGCTTTCCAATACTCGTAACTTTCTGAGATGTTTCCAAAATGGGATGCTGTGGGAACCTTTCCTTCCTTCACACCAGATCCTTCTCAAAAGCCTTTGGTTGTCAGAAAACAGCCTCAGTGCAGCAATTATGCCATGTCGGGTGATTGAAAAGACTCTTGAGACTCCACAAGGTATATGCATGTAAGACTGTGATAAAAGCAAAGGATCGGATACAGCAGGAGAAAGAAAGGCCATCAAGCATCAGAGAGGACCGAGATTCCAGGTACAGTTCCCACGGTCCTTTCTCCATCACACAGAATGTACTTCGTCTTCTGATTGTGAACCACCAAGATACATGTGTGACACCTTGGTCTTAGGGGAGCCAAGGCTCAAGCTTACTGAGGGGTATTTTATATCCCAAAGCTCAGGTAGATAAAAGCAGGCTTTGTGAACAGGTAAACAGGTGCAAACTGCCAATCCGTATAGTTTCAATAAACGACATAGACAAGCTGGTACAGGATGCCTCTGGGGGAGTTTCAGACTTAACAGCATGTTGTAAATCACTAGGTAGTACATTTCACCTCTGTCTTGGCCAAGATTCAATACTATGCTTCCAGGTGCCATTTAAGATGAGCACAGAGCTACCCAAGATCAATTGCAAGTTAACCCTGTCCTCAGAGAATTGAGCCATGATGAAGACATCAGAGAAGACCTCAAGGTGGTACATCACGTCCTGTGTTTGGTTTTGTCATCCACTGGATTGGATATAACTCTTTGATTAGCTGGAGAGATGATTCAAAGGCTGTACTTTCAAATGGAGGTCACAGTTCCTGGGAAAAATAATTAGATTCTGAAGCAATAAGGATAAAATAAAACAGAAAGAGTCATAGTGTTTTGGGTTGATTTCCCTAGAATCCGGTGGTGAGACAAAAAATTTGGATACTAGTGTTTATTTGGGAGGTGATGCCAGACTTTCTAGGGGAGTGGGGTTGTGAGACAGGAAATAGAAGGATGACAGGAAAGGTGGCTTGTCACTGCTGTGACCAAGAGGTGCATGATCCCGTTAGGTAATTCTGGGATACAGCATAAAACATACCTTGGATTTATCCTAACCAAGGGCAAGGGAATTAGGGCATATAGCCACCTTCCCCCATCTGCCTTGGTTGAGGGCTGCCCCCCTGGGTGGAAGTGGGGTGTGTAACTCCCTGGCATTTGTGGCCTACCGCATATGTGGACCAAAGCGGGGGTGAGAATCTTATCACCACAATCCTGCATCATGTATGTTATTCTAGTCTTCAGGTTATGGATGAGCAGATAGAGCAAGGTTAACCAAATTCTTTGAAGTATCACACATAGGAAATGGAGTTGGGATTCTAAACTCTGATTTGCCTCCAAAACCATCCCTTGAACATCATTGTAATCCTTAATTAACTAATAAATCATTGACATTTTTCTGACTCCTATTTATTGAAAAGTTGTCAGGCACAATTTAGATTTTGGGATACAAAGCAAAAGTTGCCTCTATTCTCCAGGAGTTCGCTTGTTTGTGGAAAAGAGAGACAAAGTATGTACTGTTATAAGAGGTATAATGGGGATATGTTGCAGCTATTAAATAGGATCAGAAAAGAGAGTATCCTTTGTTGTTGCATAACAACCCCATAATTTAGTGGCTTGAAACAATAAGTGTGTATTATGGGTCTATGGGTGAGTTGAGGAATTCTGCTGATCTGGGTTAGGTTTGGCTGATCTTAGCTGGGTTCACTCATTTATCTGCAAACAGCTGACAGGTTGGCCAGGGGGTGGATTGTTGAAGATAGCTTCACTCACATATCTGGGAATTGGTTAGATATAACTGGGGAAACTCAGTTCTCCAGCAGTCTAGCCCAGGCTTATTCACATGGTGGCTGAGAAAGGTTTAAGATTGAATGAAAGTGTACAAGGCTTCTTGAGGCCTAGGCTCAGAACAATCATTTCTGTTCTGTTATATAGGCCAATGCAACAAGGCCAGCCTAAATTCTGAGATGTGGAAATAGACTTCACCTCTTGGTGAGAGGAGCTTCAGAGTCACATTGCAAAAGGGCACTGACACAGGAAGGGGAAGATCCAGGTTATAGTCTACCAAGAAAAGAAACGTCTGGATTAAAGCTTACATGGTGTGTAGGGCTTCCCCAGCCAAATCAAGGAGGAAGCGAATTTAAGGCAAAGAGGATGATATGTGTTCAAAGACATAGAAACATGGTGCCCCTTGACTCTGTCAGATGACTTGGGCATGAAAGCATATAGTGGTGAGGGAAAGAGAAGAGGCAGGCACCATGAGAGAGAGCAGAATTAAAGACTAGAAATATGTAAATGTACCAGAAATTCAGGAGACTAAAAGTTATCTTGCAGGAAGATTATGTTTATGAAAAAATGATAAGCACATGGGAAGACGAGCAAAGTCAGGTAAATGAATGAATGGATAGTGGGTGGGTGGACAGATTGCTATAGAAATGTGGTGGAAAAAATACGATTTTGTCTTATGAAATGATTTGTAGGATTTGTATTTATTTCCACAAGGAGGGGAGGGAGGGAGGAAGAAAGGAAATACCTTGATGGGAGCTTGTAGAAAAATGTGAATTGTGAATAGGCCTGGCCTGAATGTAAGAATTTTTCAACATAAGACTGTTTGTGCCTTCAAGGAGGTGCTGCAATGATGCAGATTATGTGATGAAATCTTTCTTTGCTGCCCCTTTCATAAGTGTGCTAAGCATAGTAAGTGGGTTTTTGTGGAAACTAATGAAGAATTTTGGGATTATGGTCCCAAACTGAAATTTCAAGGCTCTGGACTGCCACAAGGCCAAGTTTCTGGGGCAGGTTTCTATGTGGCAGTTGGTCCCCATTGACAAGAGGGGTGTATTTATATAGAGATCTGTGCATGTGTGTTTCCTTTGGGGTGTGTGTGTGAAATAGTCATTTTCAGTTGATGGATTTCTTCACTCTGAGACTGAATTGTGTAAACTAAATAGAAACCTTATTCTACAGTTTTCCTAAGCAACTTTTATTGTTCTCCTGGGCTTGTATTTTAAGCACGACACTCTCCCAAGTCACCAGGTGCAGCAAATTTCAGTGTGAGACTTAACCGGCTGCTGTTAGCATCACTAGCTCCTTGGAGGCAGAATGGGAACATGACTGTGGAAATAAATGCTGGCAAGACCATAAATGCAGAACCCAGGGCCAAAATACCCACTATTGTTGGCTTGGGGAATGTATTACATTCATTCTTCTCTCCCAAATATGTTGGTGATTCTTTGCTCCCTATTTCTAGAAAAAGAGATAAGATGAATTTTTTTCCTAAAAAAAGAAAAAAGTAAACAGAAAATAACATAGTCAAAGGAAAATAAATAACATAGTTAAAACTGACAGCAAAAATACAGTGTCCCATGAATATTCTCTGGTGACCTAGTAATTGTTTAGTTAATTTATTTTTCTTTGGGGAGCAGAGTGTCTCCCTGTTCCATATCCCCATGTCCTCTCCAGAGGTAACCACTATCCTAAATTTGTTTCTACACTTTAACCATTCCCTTGTTTTAAATTTAAAAAGGACCAAACGTGACTATATCCCTGTGCAATGTTAATTTTTTCTTCCTTTTGAGCTCTGTAATAATGATCTCATACTCATATAGTCTATGGATTTGCCCATTTCATTGAACATTTGAGTTTCTAAGATCTACCCATGTTACATGTTGCTGTAGTTCATTTTCACAGCTAAATATTACATTGTGTGAATATATCACAGATTACTTATTCTCTTGTAGGTTGACATTTCTACTTTGATTTTGTGCTATTATGAAAATAATACTATGATCATTCCTTATGTATCTCCTGGTGCATATGCAAGAGGGTTTCAGGGCTACATACATAGGAGTGGATTGCTAGGATGTAAGATAGATAGGTGACCAGTCGTCACAGTTTGCCTGGAACTGAGGGCTTTCCCAGGATGCAGGATTTTCCCTGCTAAAACCAGAGCAGTCTCAGGCAAGCTGGGATGCGTGGTTACCTTAAATACATACGTGTTCAACCTCACAACATAATACTAAACTCTTTCCCAAAGAGATGGTAGCAATTTATACTCCCAGCCAGCAGCAAATGAGACTTCCCCTTGAGACCCATTCTCCCCATGCTTCATGTTCTCAATATCTTAAATTTTTGCCACTCAGTTGAGTGTGAAATGGTATCTTGCCATGATTTGAGTTCCCTGATTACTAATGAGGTTCAGTATCTTTTCTTGTTTTGTTCTCCATTTGTATTTTCTCTTCTGTGAAATGCCTTCCTTGTCTCTTGTTTTTCTGTTGATTATTTTGTCAGGCACATCTTATGCACCTCTTCAGATTCTTTTGGCTTTACCATCACCTAGAACATGATTTGTCAACAGTAGCACTAATGACAGTTTGGACTGAATAATTGTTGTGGGGGCCTGTCCTGTGCATTATAGTATTTACCATTACGCTTGGCCTCTACGCACTAAATGCCAATAGCTCCTCTCAGTTGTGACAAGAAAAGAATGTCTGTAGATGTTAAACTATCTAGTCAAATGTCACCCTGGGGAACAAAATTGTACCTGGCTGAGAACCGCTGACCTAGATCCTTAAAAGCTTGCTTCTGTGGGAGAGAGAAGGAAGCAAGGCAGATAAATTCCTTCTCCATTTCTCTCTCTGAGGGGCTATTCCAAAGCCTATGTCCCTGTACAGCCTGTTTAGAGGCATCCTATGTCACTTAGCAGATGTGTTTGCTGGGCTCCTAGCTGTGTTTGCCATGGTTCGTGGGAATGCAGTGGCCAGAACAGTGACATGTCACCTTGTCTTGCTTCCTGTCCTTCTCTGCCTCATTTCTTTTCTCTTCTCTCTCCTACCTTGGGTTTGCATATCCCACTTAAAGCTTTAGCAGTTAATGCTTGTCTCAGGGTAATTTCCTAGGAAAACTAAGCTAAAACAAGTGGTTGTAGAGAGGATACCCTATGGATAGGGTTTTGGAATTGGATTACTAATCTGTCTGAAAGCAATGGGGACCACCTTTTTTTGTGGTAAATTGGAATGAAAATGAATCCTGGTATGCAGCAGCATCACAATCCCTGTGCTAATCTGAGATAAGACTTCGGTGAAGCGTCAAGTGTTGTGAGATCTAGTAGCTGCAGCACACAATGAACGTTAGAGCGATGAGGATTATACGGGTGGTGGAGTAGGGGGACTACATTTGACATGCCAAAAACTGTTAGGTTGAGGGTAGTTAATGGCCAACTTAGGCATGCTCTGGAAGCCAGAGGGCATCTCTGGCAGCTTTATGGAGACTTACCTCTCGCATCGTGGGGCAGACTGTGATGAAATTCAGGCCCAGGATCTGACTATCAGGTTGGCAGAGCTGCAAAGGAGACTAAACACGCAGCTTCATTAGGTCTCCTGTTTCAAACTCAGGGCCCTGCCCAGAATGCCGAGACCTAGGTTGCATTCACTGGGGTGCCTGAGCTTGAGAACCCTGAACCCCTAACTTCCCCCAAACAATCTTGGAAGACAGGAGCAAGCCCTTCTCCCTTGACAGAGAAGAACAGCCCCCCCCCTCACCCAATGGCTGTGTAGGCATCTTACCTGAAGCAGGCTCCTCATAAGATGATTCTTGTTCTCCTTAAAATCTTTCTCTGCCATTCCTCATTGCCTCCAAGCTGGCAACTAGAATATGGTCTCAGCAGAGAAGTGTCAGCCCTTGTCCAGGAAGAAGTAGCCTACCCACTGAAAAAGTGATGTACCTGGTCAACATGTGCCACCAGAACCAAGGAAACCCCCGTGGGAGTGGACTGTAAGTCTGTGGGGGAGGGTGGAATGTAAAGCTGCATCAGGGAGCATTTGTTGATCTAGGGGCACTCACTCATAACTCAAGCTTCAGTCATTTTTCAGGGACACTTGAAGCTGATCCTGATAGTTTTCTCGGATGGTTCTTTGAAGCCTGCGTGCTATGATAGCCTGTAGCAAATGTGGAGGAAATTTCATAACTTCTTTGACACAGTCTTGATAAAGGGTCAGATGGCTCAGGGATGAGGGATGTTAGAATGGATGTTAAGATAGTTTTAGATGCAATCTGAGAACCTATCACTTGAGTATGTTCCTAACTGACTAAGAGGGCCCAGAGGACACAAAGACAATAAGGTATTCTCTGGAGAGGGGTACTGCCACCTTTGAGAAGCTCTCTGAAGACCGTCATCTATGGGTTGGGTTGATGTTTGGAGAAGCTGTCTAGGAGTTGAGCTTCCTGGTATTGCTGGGATGATGGGATCCAGAACAGGAGAGACCGAGTAGCATGACTTACTGTTAGCAGCAAGGCAGATGTAACTCCCATAATAGGTAGCAAAACTACAGTGCCTGTCAGGGTGCCTTGAACCACAGGGATCTGACAGTGGTTAAGAAAACCTGGAAATCTTTGGGACAAAATAATTGGACGGCTGACTGGGCTGCTGCACAGTTTGGATAATCAGGAAAAAAAAAAATTCAAGAGAATATAACTGTGGAATATCATGCTCCCTTACCAAGTTCCCACATCTAAACCAGTTCACAGACGGCAAAGGAATTATGGCAGTCAATTCATGCTCATCTCTGTTCCACTTTTAATTGTCTTTACCCTTTCTACAGTTATTTTGTATTTACCTGCTAATTCTCATACATAAAGTACAATGGGTGTGGAAAACCAGTTTGTTATTTTGTTAACCGGTATTCTTGATGATGTTTCTCCTTGTGTGATAGGTAATATTTGATTATTGATGTTAATATGTGGGAATCCTTAGCGCCTAAATGAGGGGTGTTTTTCTATGGAGAGTGTTGCTTCGCTTCCTCTAGGGGTCAGGGACAACTTGAGCCAAAGCTCCGTTCTAGGTTCTGTCTCTCAGGCTTAACTGCTCTGCTTTGCTTTTTGAAAGGCCTGCGGCTTGGTTTGCAGATCAGTGTTGTTATTGCCGTGTTCCCTTAGGACTCGCCTGCCTTCTTCATTGGTTTACTCTCTATGTCGTTTCTCTAGTTTCATTTCTCTGCCATTTATTTTTTTGTTAGGGCCCGGGGGGTTGGGGGTCCCAAGATATTTCTTTACTATCTAATGAGCTTAGCAAAATTTATCATTTTATAAATGTATCAAGGATATATTTACATTTTAGCATAAGGATCCTTCAGATTATCTAGACTACACGCTACCAAAATGAAATAACTTTGGCTCCCCACTAACATCTTGGCAGCATGAAAATGACTCAATGCAATTTTCAGCTATCCAGTGCACCAGTCATAATGGAACTGAGTTTAGTCCAGGAAGTATTTAATTGAATGGATCAGAGGGGCTGTTTTTCTCATCCGTTGTCAAATATCCTGCTCTCATGGTTAACAAATGTTGATCAGAAGGCTGGGCCTGTGGGCGTGTATCCTGAGTGAAGCTTCTCTAGGCAGAAGAAGCGAGCTCAGCTGCTTCTCCTCTCCAGGCATCCCCTCTTAGACCTTTAACACACACATTCAACACGCTGAGCTGTCCCCCTTCTTTCAGCCATTTCTTGGAAACAGTATATAGTACTGTTTAGAAAGATTTCCACACATCCCAAAATTTGATATGTAAAATGATTTTTAACTGTCTAGAACACTCTTATCTTTGGAATTGCCAAATCGCTGTACTCTAAATCAGAGAAATGTGAATGAACTTGACTGACAGGTCGTGGGGGGAGCAGGGTTCTCATGTCTGCAAAGACCAGCTGTTCTAAGAAAGAGTAAGTGGTGATGGGCACTGTGCAAACGGGGAAACCTCTGCCCTTCTAAGTACAGTGGCCTCTACTTAACTCCAAGCTGTTATTGCCCTATGGGAATGTGGGCTCAGGCCTACCAGATATTCCAATTCTTTAGAGGAAACTTGAAAGCTGGAGTCTTCTGATATGAAATCTCCCGGTTCTTAAACATTGGCTTATGAGAAACAAAAATATGCCAACAACAAAGAATCTGATTGTTCAGGGAAACAAAACATGTTTGTAGGCATCCTACCAACTGAATCTAGCCTGCAGACAAGTTGGAATAAGCAGTGTGTAGCTTGAGATTGACTAGTTTCAAAAAGTAAATCTTATCTGCATGGCAATTTGATTATTTTGTGCCAAGGAAAATAACTTTTTGGTCTTTTTATTTATGGCTTTTTCTTGCTTGTTTTTCTGCTTGGGATTTTTTCCTTCTAGTAAAACTTAAAAGCCTAGTACATACTGTATCAACTAAAGCTACACACATGCAGAGATTGTGTGTGTGTGTGTAACAAGAAAACATGGAAGCAACTCAGAATCTCAACAAAGCTATGCTGTGATGCAGCCATAGCCCCTAAGTACATACCCAAGGAAAATTAGTGCATAACGAATCTATTCATAATAGTCCAAAACTGGAAACAAGCCAAATGTTCAACAACAAAAGACAGATAAACAAATCTTGTTTATTCATTCAGTGGAATACAGTGCATCAGTAAAAAGAATACGCTATTGACATACACAACAACATGGATGAATCTCACAGATATTATCTTGGGCAAAAGAAGCCAGACACAAAAAAGGATGTATATGCGATTCCATTTACATGGAGTTCAAGAACAGGCAAATCTAATCTATGGTGATAGAACTCAAAAAACTAGTTTATAGTGATAGAACTCTGGAGGACACACAGGAGCCTTCTAGGGGGCTGGTAAGGTCTATCTCATGAGCCAGGGAGTGGTTTTGTGGCTATAAACAGTTGAGATTTCTGCATTCTATGTGCAGTAAAAAGGAAATAACTAAATGGCAGCACTGGTTGCTCCATTGAGCTAACTCTCTGGTTTTGCAGCTGAGGGATGACCTCTGGGTGATTTGAAGGAGAGTTTCAGGTATCCCTGTCTCCACTGGTGTGAGAGGACTGGGTGCTTGAAGCTAATCCTTCCCATTCCTCTCCAGCATGCGATGTCTCTGTGGCAAGTACATGTGTGTAGACGTGAGGGCAATCTGCTTCCCCAGGTGGCATGGTGGTCCAGTTTTTCCAAGTCCTCTGGGTTCCCCACCTGTAAAAATACGTGTTCTTTTAGCCATCATAGAAATTTAGAGTTTTCTGTAAAACCTACTAAGCTTGAAGGAGTGACACTTCTGGGGGCATTACTTTTGCGTCCACTGATCCTGTCATCCTGGTCGCTGCACATTTTAAAAAATACATAGCAGAATAACCCTCCCACCTTCACTCACAAGCTTGCGATTTCTTTAAAGTTTCCTAAGGAATAGACTTATGGGAAGGAAATGCATGCCCCAGTCTGTTTCTCTGCTACTCTAAATTTGTGTTACCGTCAGATTGTTTCTCATGCCCCAGGAACTGGTTAAGTGTACCCCAACAGGAGGCAATTGGGAAGAACCTAAAAGAGCTCCCAGCCTGTTTTATTTGTCATCTGCTCTTCAGGGCAGAAAGTGGGCCAAGGAGAGAGAGTCTGTGGTAGAAACCAAAGGAGTAACTGAAGAAGTGGGAGCACACGCTGAGCCCATAAGCATGCAAGGGCTTCTGATGACAGTCGAGCTTGTGTGCTCCAAACCCATGTGTAGGTTGTGGATTGCAGCTTGTTGCTTATGTGGCATGAAATGCAGGAGCCCGAGGCCTGGTTGAAGTAAAGGGATGCAGAGAAGGGTGTTGTGTTGTCATAGCTTGTGGCTGATGCTCTCGCCTGCATTCCTAAAGCCTTTGTTCCTAATTGAAAGTTTCATTTGTATCTACACGATACTCAAAATATGAAAGAACCCAGAATCTTTATAAAGTACTTAACTTGCTCATCTGTAATGTAAGAAAGATAGGAAAAATTAGAAAGTGGTCTTTGTGTCAACTCCCAATTAGTATGTTGGTTCTTTTTTTTTCAATTTTAAAGGCAAGTTAAATCTCATTAAAGTAAGTTCCATTTGGCATTTAATTCAATGGAATTTTCATTTGGCAAAACCAGAGGTACCCAGCTTGGGAACCAGGTGACCTCAGTCATTTTCAGCTGTATCCCTTCCAGGCTGCAGTGCAGTCTTGAGCTCACATCGTAAAACCTCTCTGACTGCAGAGTGAATCAAAGTGAAAACACCTAGTTTGTCTGTTCCATAAGTTTGGTATGAAAGAAAATGAGAGGCACCCTAAGAAAGTGTGAGGTGTGAGATGAGTGGAAGTTCTGACTGCTATTACCCCTGTGGCTTAGAAAGCATATGTCATGTCTTAAACATTCTTTGGATGATGTACTTTTTGATTCTTGCGACTACTGTTTTCATTTTTATTGAAAGGGAAAGGTGTGGAAAGATGACTAAAGAGCATGTATTTTAATGGGGGCAAAGGAGATGTAGAGTTATAATATAAAATGCTAAGTTTTATTCTAACTCGTCTCTCTTTCTGGCTAGCCAAATGGTATTAACTCCATGGAGTCATTCTCTTTATTTGTGAAATAGGAATACCAGTATCTACCAGCCTGATCTACTTAGGAAAAGTGTTGTGAATATCAAAGGAAATCATACACGTACAAAGGCTTTAAAAGTACAGAGTAAGAGAGCATGTAGCTGAGGGTTTATGCTGCTTTTTCCTCAGGGAGCTTTCCAAGCAGTATGTTGAAGGTTCTGAGAAGATTAATCAAGCCAACTATCACACTTGCCTCCCTGTATGATTTTTTTTTTCTTTTACAAATTCGAATAAATAAAGATAGTAACTAGCAAAGGCATTGCGTGGGTCAAATTCATCACAGTAGTCAAACAGTCCTAACATCATGGCTTATTGTCAAAAACTTGAAGACACTTTATGGCCAATGTTTTATTGTATCAATGTTGACCATAACTTGAGAGAACATAATTTATTGTCCAAACCAGGACTGGTTTGAGAGTAAAAAAGGAGAGCTGTTAATAGTTATGCCAGGATAACAGTAGTAAACGGGGACTGTTCTGGACCAAATAATATTGTTTAAAAGCTTCCTCTTTAAGTCAGGTCATGATTATATCTAGTATGTTTTAAGCACTAAGCTAGTATGGGGAAAATTACAAACAAAAACCTAAGTGTATACTATAGTTCTGGCGTTTAAGAAGCCAGAGTCTATATGGCAAGAGAAAGCTCGTGAAATGCAATGATATGAAAAGAATAAATGAAAGGCATCTTGTTAGCAAGTGTTGGATTCAGTCAGGTAGAGGTTTGGAGACTTAGACATGACTATGGGGACTCGGGCAACCTTGACTTTTCTGGGGAGCATTTCTGGGAGGGGAAGACTTTAATTGGGTCCAGAAGACTAGTGGATCTCAGTAAATGTGGAGAAAGCAGGGTGGATGGCATTCTAGGCAAGTAGAGCAGCCTGGGTAAACACAAAAATGGATGGGTTTTCATGGCTGTGTGTAGAAGGGAGAGAGAAGAGGGCTATAAAAATGTTTTTTCAAGGGTAAAATTTATTCTTTCAACACATATTTATTGAGCATCAGTAATATCATGGGCAGTGTTCTAAATGCTAGGGGTTCGGCAGTGAACCAAACGAGCTCCTTACCCTTATGGAGTTTACATTCTAATCTATTTTAGAACTTCCCTTAAAATCTGTGTTTCCGCCGCTGGCTGGGTGGCGCAGCGTTAAGTTCGCACGTTCCACTAGTCGGCAGCCTGGCGTTCACCGGTTCGGATTCTGGGTGTGGACATGGCACTGCTTGGCAAAAGCCATGCTGTGGTAGGTGTCCCACATATAAGGTAGAGGAAGATGGGCATGGATGTTAGTTCAGGGCCAGTCTTCCTCAGCAGAAAAAAGGAGGATTGGCAGTAGGTAGCTCAGGGCTAATCTTCCTCAAAAAAAAAAACCCCCCAAATCTGCATTTCCTCTGTATGAAACTTTTAGATGGCAAGAAGTCCTTTGGAAAGAAGGGGAATGTATTTGAAAGAAGAAAACAGAATGATTCAGCTCATTTATGTTAAAATGATAAGGAAACTCTAGCAATTTAGCTAACTGATCCTCCTAAACCAGAATCTGAGACATGGAGAGGGCTTCCTCCCCTTCATTCCACAAACGTTTATTCGGAACCTACTAGCTACCTGGCACTGTGCTATGGGATGGGGACATCACAGTGAAAAACCTGGGGAAGGCTCTCTGGCTCTGAGGTGACATTCATTTAATAAAATTGGGTCTTCCAAGATCATATATCCCAAGCCAAAGAAATGAATATTTAAACAAATAAAGGTTCTTCAAGCACCTCTTTATATATTCACTTTATTCATACAGAGCTAATAAGGGGAAAGTAGTTATTTGCTTTTCTGTATAATACAATTTCCTTGCTCTGATTATTACTGTGTGGGCCCAAGTCTTTGCTTCTGCTGCAAATTTAATAGATGCCTCTGGCAATTGGGAATCATCAGCAAATAAAAAAGAAACTTTCTCCCGCATGTCTGTTGCAGAAGGTAACAGACCATTTGTCAAGCCACAAGAGTTCTCGTTTGGAATATGAGAGATGATAACCTGACTATGAGGTTACACTCCCCTAAAAATGCTTCTGCTTCAGACAAGACAGTATATTTATAATGTTGTAATACAGAGTTAATATCATTGTATAAAACAGAAATAACCCTGTTATTCCCAGGGTTCTGGAGCACACTTTAAAATCACAGAAACGGGCCAGCCCAGTGGCGCAGCAGTTAAGTGCGCACGTTCTGCTTCGGCGGCCTGGGGTTCACTGGTTCGGATCCTGGGTGTGGACATGGCACAGCTTGGCAAGCCATGCTGTGGTAAGCATCCCACATATAAAACAGAGGAAGATGGGCATGGATGTTAGCTCAGGGCCAGTCATCCTCAGCAAAAAGAGGAGGATTAGCAGCAGATGTTAGCTCAGGGCTAATCTTCCTCGGAAAAAAAAAAAAATCACAGAAACACAGATTGTTGGACCTGCCCCTAAAGATTCTGATTCAGAAACTCTGAGATGGGGCTGCGAATCTGCATTTCTAACAATCCCAGGTGATGACTGTGCTGACAGTCCAGAAACTACCTGTTGAGAACCACGGTTATTCTTTAAATATGTGGCTATAATATGAATATAAAATTGGTTGATCTGTGGATGTGTAAATTATAATATTTGTGAAGGAGGCCATTATAATCATATAAATATCTATGGCTGGATAGCCCAAAATGGTAGCCTCTAGCCATGTGTGGCTGTTGAGCTCTTGAAATGTGACTAGTGCCACATGTCTAAATGGAAATATTTTGGATCTTTTACATTAAATAAAATATATTGTTAAAATTAATTTCAGCTGGTCTTTTTTATTTTTAATGTGACTAGCAGGAAATTTAAAATTAACATATGTGGCTTGCATCATACTTCTACCAGACAACACTGATCTATGAATCTTTACTAAATGTGTATGTTGAAGGTTTGGGGCTTTTCTGTTTTATTTTGTTATAGGATTTGGAATAATTTTAAATTTAAGAGTTACCAACAGAGGGAAAGAAGGTATTGTGCTTTCTTTGTAAATAAATGGTATAGTTTTTAACATTACCCTTTTTATTCAGTTTGTTTTGAATAACAGTTAACAAGATAATATTCACTAGAAGATTCAGTAACTGCTTGACTATTTCCACACCTTAATTAACGTGGTTGTCGGATCAGTTTCTCCTGATTTTTCTTTCGTTCCTTGGAGTTGCTAAGAAATGCTCTCCTTAAGAAGGAAAGGCTGTAAAGGCCACTGAACTTCCCTTCTTTGGATCCGTTTGGATCCCAATTGCAATACACATAAATCAGTTACAGATAGATTGTAAATCTAACTTTAGGAGAATATATTCATGACCTTGGTGGAAGCAATGATTTTTAAAACAGGATGCAGAAAGTAATAGACAGACTGTAAAAATATCTAAACTGGACTAATTATCATTAAGTACATGTGTTCATCAAAAGCATTATTAAGAGAGTAAAAAAGAAAATCAGAATACAAGAAAATATTTCAATACGTATATTCAACAAAGGACTTTTATCTAGAATTTAAAAGAACTCCATCAAATGAGTAAGAAAAGGGAGAGAATCTAATGGGCATATGGACAAGGGACTTGAACACATCTTTCACTAAAGAGGATATCCAAATGGCCGATGCATATGAAAGATGTTCAAACTCATTAGTCATTAGGGAAATGCAAAATAAAACCACCATAAGATGCCACTGCACACCCACCAGAACGGCTCTAATGAAAACGACTGACAATTACAAATATGAATGAGTATGTGAGCAACTCGTCAGCTGCTGGTGGGAGTGTAAATTGTGTAACCACTTTAGAAAGCTGATTGGAACCATCTACGAAAGCCAAATATACACATAACCTTGGTCCAGCAATTCCACTCCTGGGTATGTGTATACCTAACAGTAATGCATCACACGCGTGTTCACCAAAAGACAAGTACTAAAACATTCATGGCTGCATTATTTCTGATAACTCCAAATGAGAAACCACCCAAATGTCCATCAACTTTAGAATGAACTAATAAATTGTATAACTATACAATGGAGTACTGTAGTACTACGGGAGAAAGAATGTGGCATACAACATGAATAAATCTTACAGACAAAATGTTGAATCAAAGACACTTGACCTAAAAGAATACATGCTGTGTGATTCTATGAATATGAAGTTCAAAATCAAGCAGAACCAATCTCTGGTGGGAGAAGTCAGGGTAATGGTTTATCTTTGGTGGAGTTCATGATTCGGGCACACCTTGAGGGAGATTTCTGGTACTTTTTTCCTTGATCTGCACTGTGGTTTCAGGAATGTGTTTTCTTTGTGAAAATTGATTATCTTGTACCCTTGTGATTTGTGCACTTTTTTGTATGTAGCTATTGTTCGAGAAAATGTTTACTTTAACAAAAAGCAAGAAAAGGAAATACAAAGTCAAACCTCCATGACCCCCCCCCAACAAAGTACCCTACCTCTTTAAAATACCCACATATGCTTGTGCACACGCGCATAGTCATAGCTGTTTCCCACAACTTAAAACTATAGGTTGCAGTTGACACTGAAATTGCTTCATGTAATGAGATTTTTAGAACTATCAATCCATTTTATTTATCTTAAATTTTTCACTAAAAACATATCATTTAAAATAAAAAATATAACCACTGAATTACAGAACCTTAAAAGTTTAAGTACTACATTCTATATTCAATTAGATGTCATATAGATAATAGAGATCTTATATGTTTCAACTTGTCCTAAAAAACCTTAAAAAAAAAAAAAAAAAAGGACCGTGATGACAGGCATGTTCTATAGATCATGGGATTTAAAAATTCCTATATGATTCCAGAGATTTATTACAATCATAAATTTATGCAGCTGTCATCCTGTTATTTGCATTAGGTTGAAATGATAAATTATATAGAGGCCTTATTTTAGAAAATATGTTCAACACAGCTTATTCAAAAGCCTTTATGACTGTATTAATATATTCTTCACCAGTAGGAAGTTGGTCTTAATGCATGTTTTTATAAAGTACTAATGGACTAAAAATTATATGACTCAAGACTCATTTGCTCAAATGCACTTTTGGTTTTAGTATATAACTGTATGATTGCAATATAGTAAAATATCTGTGCATGACTACTTTGAAATGCTGTATTACTGACAAGTTTACACTAATTTAATGTGTTATATGCCCCTTTGAGGTAGAAATGACCATAATTACTGTTCTTTGGTTTTATTAAGATTCCACATTGTGTGTGTGTGTTTGTGTATGTGAGGGAGGGAGGGTAAGATGGAAATACAGGGAGAAGTAAATGAGAGATGGATAGAGAAAGAATGGAAGTAGAGAGGAAGAGGGAGAGAAATTTGCTACTATGATTAATCAAATTCTCACTTCTGCATTGACTTCCTCATTTTGAGGAATTAAAAATCAAATCAATTTATCCTTGCCATACTGTGTTTCCGTGCATCGCTTTAAATGAAAGGTCCTATCCCACTCTTAGATTATCAAGAATAATTCAGATTAACAAAGAATGAGGCTTTTATTCCTTTTCTGAAAAAGGAATATCAATTATCTTCAAAAATGGTCAGTTGCATACTCTCATCATAAATGACTTGTCATTCATAGAACCAGACGTTAATTCACTCAGATTGCACGGTACATAGAATAAGGTAGAAATATGTTATAATATTGATCCACGATTTGCTAGTGAGGGAGGAACTAGCATTGCTCCCGTCTTAGTCAACTTATATACTTGATTTTATTTAATTCTCTTAGTAAGCCTGTGAGACAGACTTTGTTTTGCGAGTTTGTGTGTTGGTTGGGAAAGGGGGAGAGTAAGGGTATTTCCCTTTTTTGTGAATGAAGAACTAATCCAGTACTTGTCTGTCAGGTTTACCCAGCTGCTAGGCTGGTATTGACCATGCAAAACTCTCGCTCTTTCTAGGAGGACATCTAGCCTCTCTGTTTTTCGAGCTTTGTCATTACTACACCTGAATCTTTTAAAATGCCATAATTAATGCATTTCTAAAGTTTTAATGTATATTTTACAACTGTATAAAGAGGCATCATGAGTATGTAAGAACTGAGGTTATAATTAATTTCCAGTGGTTTTTTTCTAAAAATAGTGAATGAAGATGAATCAGCTACTTCAAAAAATCGCTGACAGTTGAAATTCCTTCAGTATCAACTACTTTAATTTAAATCATGTTTTATGGAACTATATCCATGGAATAAAACATAGCCCAACTGTCAATTGAAATAAAATTATGATTGACCCTTAAGATGGATTCTTAACACTCCTGAATCTTGTTTCGGAAGTGTATTTGCATTTTAGTATGGAAGAGATAATCCAAACAAGTAATTTAGGAAGGTGAATGCCACAGTGATCTTTAACCTTCTCATTGTGTTCACACAATGAATGTGGTTTTAGTATTTTTTGACGTTAATGTCAAGTTAGAAGCAATGCTGGTGAGGCTGATACTGGCCCTGGGAGCGGTTTCCCTACGTTAGCCCCAGCATGTATGGAGTTAAAACCAAAACCTGTCCTCTTTCCTTGCTTCTTTGGTTACATTAATATGTAAATATCAGTTTCTTTGTATCCCTGAGCTTCACATATGCAGGAAACTGTGTTGAGATTGGAGCACTGACCTCCCTCGCTCACAATGCACATGGAAGTTACAAATTGTTAAAACTCGGGTGGCCTCACTAAAGTCTTGGCTAATTACTGGTCCTTGAAGTTTACTGCAGAAAAACTGATGTCCAGGAAATATCAAAAAAAAACGTTTCCAGACTCCAACTCCTTGACTTCCTGGTGCTGGAATCCATCATGGAAGCAGACAACCAAGGACACTCACCTACAGATTCCCTTATCTCACCACCTCGCTCCCTGCACGTAGTCACATTCCTCACAACCTTTAAAACCCCTTGTCTCCCATCTTTCAGGGAGATGGAACTAAGTGCTTACTCCCATCTCCTGGCTGATGTCACCTGAAATAAATCTCTTTTCTTGCCACAAGCCTGGCATTCCAGTTTTTTGGCCCCCTCTTGTGTGGTGGGTAAATGAACCTGTGTTTGTGTTCAGTAACGAAACAGGTCCAGCTATCTGGCTATTTTATGTGAAATTTTTGAAATCTGGTCAAGAACTGTATTAGAGTGAGCAATTACTAAATGTGAATTCTCTGGAAGGGAGAATGTTGAACAATGAGTGATGTGTGTACCTGGGCAGGTTCAGTGATCTCTTTGCACGTGGATTTGAACTTGATTCTGCGTAGCAAGGTAGGCTTAGCAATCTTAGAGGCTTTTGGAGAGAGGGGCTATAGCAGCCCCATTTCAAGGTAAGGCACAACTGAGATTTGTGATCACCTGTCAAATCTTTTGGAAACAAGTCATTGTTGTTTTAAGTCGAAGGTTAAAACTAATGACCTCAAATTAAAGTGTTTATAGACATATAATATCTTAAATTGCAGACTGAATACTCTTGAGAGGACATGTGTTCTGTAATGAAATAATGGCAGTTTTCTTTGGATATAAAGAATACAAGAAGGCATATGCTTGTGATTTCATTTTTCTTTTCCTTATAAATAACAGAATAAGACTTGTGAGTTGATATATGAGTGTTAGTTATTAAAATTAGACAGTCCTTATAACTGAGAGTGACCAGAAATCTATGGTGTCTTCGCAAATTTTTGTCCAGAGCGAGGAAAAGAGGTCCATGCAAAAGAGCCTATTTAGAGTGATTATAGAAAAAGAAGGTGTGTTTCCCATTTAAACCCTGTGAAATTCGGGCCATTCAGTCTACGTTACTGATTATATGGGTGATTGAGAAAGTGGTCATAGGTCCTTTTCTTTCTATAAAGTCTATGATTTTGGTGACAGAGTTTCCTAAGGCCTTTTGGATGACCTAACTCGAGGAAAACATTTCTTCTTCACCCTTACGCTTCCTTTCCTCAGTCTCTTCCACTACCATCTGAGTGTCCTCGGTAATCAAGTGCATCCATCTTTTGGTACATATGTTATCTAAGTTTTGTAACTATGGCTTTTCTCTTGGTAACTTAGGGACCCCTGCATTTGAAACATCTACAAGTGCATCTCTTCTTAGGCATGTCTGACCATATGTTTCTGTGAGGCAGCTGTAAGACACACAGATGCTGTTGTTGCCCTGCCTATATCCTAGTGGCTTTCTCTGGCTGCCCAGCCTCCAATTGAGGGGAAGACAGAAATGGTGAAGAACTAATACCCTTGGGAGCGTCTCTCAGCTGGTGATGGACAAGAGTTGGTGGATATATACTGCAGCTTCCTAGCTCCTGGGTGGGATGTAGAGGACAGGACTGGGACAACTCTGAAACACCTTTACACTGTCTTCCAGAGCTCCCAGCAGGATTGAGACCCAGCTGCCCACAGCAGTAACTTGCTCATTACACCAGCTTGCGTTGGTGGCTTTCCTTTCCCTGAATCATTTCCCTACTTCCCTACCATTGCTTCCTGGGACTACCTTGCAGATAAACTACTTACACTCAGATCCTTGTCCCAAAGTCTGCCTCCTGGGGCAACCCAACCTAAGACAACATACTTTTTCTTTCAAAAATGACATGATATGCCATACCAACTTTGTGTTTGATCAGAGGGTAATTCTCTTTCAGAATTAGAGGTCCACACTATTGAGAGTCACTACAAACCCCCAGGTGGCAGTGTTTCACGTGTTATCCCATTGTTGCCCTGCCCTCCACACTGCTCTGGCTGCCATTTTGATTCCTCCTCCCATGAGCACAGCTCTCCTTTGTCCTTCTGACCAGGAGCAGATCTACTTACAGTTTTTCTATCAATTGACCTAAGCGAGTCATTTATAAATAGCCACCTATTTATATGATACTTTTGGATGACTCACTGGGCCAAGGGGACAGTTTTTTGAGGGTAGAGTTGAATGTGTTTTTTCAAAAATCAAGAGGACAGCATCTTTTCCTCAAAAAAGAATTTTATCTGTGGCCACGTGCATATAAAGTTTCCTGTAAGCTCTTACTGCCCACAGGCCAGTTTGGCAGTCATGTAACCATAGAAATGTCCTAGAAGCTCAGATGTGTTCTAGTTATCTCTATACATGACTATAAATATGCACATATGTGTGGCTACACATGAGTTCACAGAGATACCGAAGAGAGATTTGGCTGTTAAACTATTCCTCTCACTCTGAATTCCAGTGTACTTCAAACCCCAAAATAACTATTATGGGATACAAGAGATCAAAAAGTCTTTCGGATAAAGACTTAGAATCTGAATAATCCATTTATCTAGTTCAAGTTACTAAAGATAGCTTTCTGCAAGTCGATTTGCAGGATGTCCCTTGCTTTTTGGAGGTTTCATTGCTAGGTTCCAAATCATTAATCGCTTGAAGCATGAAGGCTGGGGAAAGGAATAATTGTTGGTTTGGTGAAGTTGCAGGGGAGGTTAGGGAACCCAAGTGAGAGTTAGACTGCCGGATGTAGCCACAAAGGAAGAAGAGGCGTAAAGAAGGAGAGACAATTAAGAGTCTGTTTGAAATCAATTGAGTGTCCATCTGCTGCTGAACTTCAATGTAACACTGATTTCAGGTAATTGGTATTTGGCTGAGTAGATAATTAGGCTGGCCACGGAATGAAAGGAAGCGAACGCCTGGTGAATTTCCCCTGTATCCTGATTTCCTCCGCTTTCTGAAGCGCTTTGAGGACGGGGATGTGGCAGACAGAACCTCCCACGGCTTCTCTGGCGGGGAGGGCGTTTACAGAGCAGTGACACCTCCTGACTCAGAAAACAAATGAAGCAGTACCTGAGGAGACACATGTTCATACAGACCTTAATTATAAGAAACAAAGGCAATAGAAGCTTGTGGTTCTTTGGGAACAGTTTGAAATATCACTTAGATGTAAGTGAAGTTGCTAGTCTGAGGGAACTATTTTCTAATGATTCAGAACGCGCATCTACAACGATGGGACTGAATCCACGTTGTCACCGCACCTGCAGGGATGGGGCTGCATCTGCGTCTAGAGTGATACAGCTGTACTTTATACCCAATTGAGGCTTGCACCACTTGGTAACCGTCACTTTGAGGACTGACTAGAAAAACTGACTAGTTGAAATGTAGATAGCACTCATTTTTGCTGGGCAAAATTGCTTTCATAAAACAACACATTTAACAACAACCCTGGGTGGTTTTGTTGCTGATAAGGAAACTGAGATTGGGATCCCAGGTTGAAATGTGTAGGTACCCCTGACTCACTCCTCATTCCTGTTCTGTGCTCAGGCTCCCGGTGTGCTGGGAGGAATTACCCGGTGTTTGCCAGACTTTGCCTGCACCTGGCTTTGCCAGGAGACTAAGAGCAAGGGCCCATTGCTGGGCAGACAAGGGTGCTGTCAGCACTGGGGTAGAAGCCCCACACAGGAGAGCCCTGCACCTGCCCAGGACAGGTGAGCAGCCAGCAGAAGCAGGACAACCTGAGTCAGGGTTCATTAGCAATCAGATGAACACACAGGCATCTCCCCTATGTTCCTAAAGGCCTTGGAATAGTCTCATCTCCCCTTTGAAGAAGCTGACCAAGTTCAAAGACAATGCTCTGCCATCTCCTAAATGACGCACAGTGCATGTGGGAGAAAAGCAGAATTTGTTTGAAGGAAGACATTTCGCTTTGGCTCTGTGGGGCTCTCAGAGGAAGTCGAGTTTGGAAGCAGGAAGGCAACAAAGCCTGCCCTCTGCTAACTCCGCATCTTTCTCCGGCCTTGCTCTCAGTTTCTGTCATGGCTGTGCTCCAGCCAGTTTTAGACTACTTCCACCCCTCACAAGACACCAGGCTCTCTCTCATTTTGGTATGTGTTTAAATATTTGGAACATCCTTATCCCAGCCCCTACCCCTACCAGCATCCCCAATCCGCCTCTTCCCACCCCATCTCAGCTCAGAGACTTCGTTGATCCAGACTTCGTTGATCCAACCCTCGATTCTGGAATGGGTAATCAGGCACACACTCCTCCCCAAGCGGCTCTTCATCCAAGCACGTGCCACACTCTACTTCAATTACCTATTTATTTGTCTGACTGCTCGTGAGGACAAAGACATGACATGCATCAATATATTCTCAATGCAGGGTGTGTGGTGGACACAGCATAAATGCCAATTGAATGGATAAGTGAACCCACCTTAGTGACCCAAAAAATGTGCCTGGCCATATCTGGAGCCACAGTTTACAGCATTTGAAATTAATCACCATCTACTTATATGTCTGGCCCTTGCTTTTGAAATACATGAAACCCGGGGAAACCCTGACCTGAGAAATATCCAGAGTAGCTCTCGGATGATGAGCATCGTGTAAAGTAACATTTTCAGTGTGTAATAGAGGAAATCAGAATTCTAAATGACACGGTAAAATTGGAAGTTGTCAGAATAAAATCCAGTAAAGAAAAGCGTAAGGAAGCACGATTGGGGAGGAGAAGCAGTTTACAAGTGAGATGAGAAATAGTAAACCACAGGTAGAAGTGTCATTCGATAATATCCAGGAAGGATGATGTGACTGAAGCATGCCTAAAATTAGAGGCTTGGCAGTATGTCTAGAAGGAAAAACATGCAGACATGGGGTGTGCACTAGCTGGTCCCTGAGCACCACCTGTGTACAACACTGAGCCAGCTGTTTGCTCCCAGCTGCCAGTTTGTGTGGCTCTGGGGCTGAGGGCTCTCCTTTCCATCCTGAGCAAGGCTGTACAGCCTGGGGACAAGAGAGGCTGGCCGTTCTGGTGAATAACACTCCGGGGAGTAGCTCTCCACCCACGCATCTCTGAGGAGGGGACAGCTCCTTCGCCCCTTAGGTGAGATGATTCTGAGACATGTGTCTTACACCGTTTCTCAGCATTCCCCAGCAGGATCAAGCCTCAGTCACACACCATTGTAATTGGCTAACTAGCTCACCCTTAATTGACCCATATCACTTCCCTACTTCCCTGACAGTGGTCTGTGTACTCCCCGGATAAACTCCTTGCACTCAATCCTTGCCTCAGGATCTGCCTCAGGGACCACTTCTAACTTCAAGAATGAATCCGTCAGGGTACAGATAAGAAAGAGAATTCACCCCAGGTGGTTCAAATGAAGAGACTTCAATGCAAGGGATACCTACAGAGGTGTGGACAGGGTTAAGGAAACAAATAAAAGGTGGTGAGGCCCCCAGGGACTAGGAACAGGAGGAAACCTTTACTATCCCAAGGCCTAAGGGGACAAGCAGTGCAAGTGTTTTTCCAGGTGCTGGGATCATGGAGGGATGCAGCTTCCCCCAGAGACAAAGTCCCAAAGCAGGGAGGGAGAAGGAAAGAAAGACCCGACCTGTGTCATCTCTGTCCCTCACGTCATCTGCCAATGCCTCCCCTGGGGGCCAATGCCCCCACCCGCTACCCGAACACTGGTCACCAAGGGAGTCTGGGCCAAGTGGTCCACATGGATCAGCCTCTGAGGGCACAGAGAAGGGCAAATACTGGATTTGGCAGAGCCCACAAGAAATAAATAGCCCACATGGTATTCCTGATTATCCCGTTAGAGTGTTGGCTCCTGCTGATACCATGTCAGATTGTGGATTCTATTACTAAAGGACTCAGCCTGTCTTGGCCACTATAGGCATGATTAAAAAATTAAGGCATTAAGACCCATTAAAAAAAATCAAGGCTCATTTAACTCAAAGTCTGAAAGATCAATTAATATTGTTCATTGCATGTAGCAACACTTTGCTAATCAAGAAGATGGGTTCCAACATAATAGATTTTGTGTGTGTGTGAGGAAGATTGGCCCCAAGCTAACATTTGTTGCCAATCTTCCTCTTTTTGCTTGAGGAAGATTGTTGCTGAACTAACATCTGTGCCAGCCTTCCTCTATGTTATGTGGAATGCCGCCACAGCATGGCTTGACGAGTGGTGCTAGGTCCATGCCCAGGATCCAAACTCATGAATCCTGGGCTGCTGAGGCACGGTGTGCAAACTTAACTACTACACCACCAAACCAGCCCCCATAATAGATTTTTTAATCAGAAGCTTCAAGGGCAGGGATGGAAATAGTGCAGGCAGAATAGGGCTGCACTCCAGAACATAGATGATGCAATTGACAGATGAAATGTTCAGTAAATAAGTAGTAGTAGAAGTAGCTGTAACAGCTGATGTTTATTGAGTACTTGTTGTGTGCTAGACACTGTGCTTTGAGCACCGCAAGTATTGCCTCTTGAAATCCTCAAAACAGCCCAATTACATAGATATTTGAATTAGTTTGCTAGGGCTTCTGTAAAAAAGTACCACAAACTGGCTGGCTTAAGCAGCAGAAATTTATTGACTCGCAGTTCTCATGGTTCTGGAGGCTAGAAGTGTTAGAGATCAAGGTGTCAGCAGGGTTGGTTCCTTCTCAGAGCTGTGAGGGAAAAAGCTGTTCATGTCTCACTGTAGCTTCTGGTGGTTTGCTGGCAATCTTTGGCATTCCTTGGCTTGTAGGTCTCTGCCTTGGTCTTCACACGGTATTCTCCTGTGCGTGTGGGTTTGTATCCAAATTTCCCCCTTTTAGGACCAGTCATATTGGATTAGGGCCCACCCTATGACCCCATTTTAACTAATTACATGTGTAACGAATGACCTTATTTCCAAATAAGGTTGCATTCTGGGGCACTGGGGGTTAGGATTTCAACATATGAATTTTTGGAGGGAGGACACAATTAAACCCATAATACCATTGTCAGATGAGAAAACTGAGTCAGCAAGAATTTAAGTAGCATACGGTTTACCCAACTAGAAAATGCTTAAAAGGTATCTAGTGTGCTTGAAAACAACATTTGTCAGAAACACAGGACCAGTGTTATGGAAAGGCAAAGAAAGAGTCGGTTTAAGATTAGAGAGATCAGGACCAAGCTATCCCCGAGAAGGAAAGAGATTAAATGAAGGGCTGGAAGGAGAGCATGTCTCTATAGATGCTGAGAGGTTGGGGCTGGCAGGGATCCTAGGAGGAGGAAGGAAATCAGGTTAGGTCCTCTGTACAACAGCTCCTCTGAGAATGAGGGGCATCTGCCATGGCAGACGTGCTCCCCACCCCCACCCCAAATGTCCCCAAATTGCCTTTGAATCTGCTTTCCAGCCAGCTTGTAGTCATAAAAAAATCTTCCACCTATTTACTTGAAAAGGGAGGGAACTCCATCCTTTAAGCTGAGAGGCTTAAAAATACTAATGCATGATTAAAGCTACACTCTGTGTGAATGAGTTTCATCAGTTTGGTCATTAGTTTTTTGATGGGGGTGGAGAACAGATGTATTTAAGAAGGCAGCAGAGGCCATTCAGGATGCAGCGTGAACATCCCTGGGAGGAGGGAAAAGGACAAGGAAAAGAGAGTCAGTGTGTGGCCCTGGCAAACCCAATATGCCCAAATTATATTCATGATAAAGAAAACTGGTGGATTATCAATAGCCTCCTCTCTGGATATTTCCAAACCTTGAATGCTACCCTTTCTTGAAGGCATCCATACCTTGACAGCTTTCATGTATTCACTGCCTTCTGATTTAGTCAAAGTGTAAGAAACAGCTTCAGAACTCTCAGTGGCTTAATGCAATCGATGTTGATTTCTTCTTCATTTCCCATTCCAATGCAGGAGTTCATTCCAGTCCAGCAGCCGTCCCCACACTCATTCAGGAACCAGAATCCTTGGGGAGTTTCCCAGAGTCCCATAACTAGTATAGGTGGCAGAGCCGTGATCTGAACCCAGACAGTCTATTTCCAGAGAGTAAATATGCTCTTCATAACCTAGAGATCCTGGCTCCTGTTAGCTGACTAACTTCTGTAACAAAAATTCCAAGTTGCCAAAGGCCTAGCACGACAAAGGTGTACGTATTTCTCATTCATTTCACAATCCACTGTGAGTGGTGCTTGTTGGCAGCCTTCCAACTCCATCCATCGTCCATCAGGGACTCAGGCTGCCTCTGTCTTAAGATTCCAGTCCTTTCTCTATTTAACTCCTCTCTCTATTTATGAGGAAAAAGAGTTGAGGATCATTTGGGAATTTTATGGGCCATGCCTGGCAGTGGGATAAATAAACTGTTATCCATATTTCATTGGTCTGAACTTAATCACATGACCACACCTAGCTCCAAGGGTGGCTTGGAAGTGTAACCCAACAGTGTGCCCAGGAGAAAAAGGGAAACAGTTTCTGTCACAACTTCGTATCTCAGACCAATCCATGTGGACGGAAAAAAGAAAAAGAGACAGAAAATAGATAGATTCCCCCAGATTTCACAATATCACATGAGGAATCTTATTTACCTTCATTTGGTCCTGATTAATAGAAACTATATTGCAGCTGCAAACATAGGCAGCTTTGCTTTCTGAAATTTTTTGAGAAGTACAAATTATCTTTATATAATAGATATGTTTGTATAAAATACAAATGAACATGAATGAGTTAGTTTGTGGGAACTTCATTCCCAAAGAGAATAGCTAATTAAGGTCTCACTCTATGTAGAAATACAATTATTCACAGAGTATGGGACATGTATTTTTCCATTCCTTCTGAAAACAGAACCAGAGGCAGGAGCTAAAATTGCAGCATGAGATGTTTTTGCTTAAATAAAATTTTGAGAGAGAGTATGTGAATATTTGAAGAGAATTCCTAAATAGATTTGTGAAAACTCCTCTGGAGGTTTCTAATGAACACTGTAGGATCCCACCAGTTGTTCAAGGAAGGATTATAAGTGTAACTATTAGTAGCTGAGTGTTCTGAGATTGCAGTTTACTTAAGTATGAAGTTTTAAACTCTAGCGTCTCCGTGTCTGGAGTGGAGTTAGGGTAAATGCCAACCCTGCAGCTGCTTTCACAGAATCCAGAAAGCTGCCTCCTAGAATGGGAACATGATTAGGAATTTTTACTTGATCTGTGGATCCTTCCGTGTATAGAATGTTATTCTTCCAGTGGGTGAGGAGCTGTGCACAAGATGGCAACCACCTCTTTCCTCCTGCAAAGGGAATATGTAAGAGTGGGTTTCCCTTCCTGTATCTGTGTAACAATGTTAAGAACCTCAAGAACATAAGGTGGCACAGATTGAGGATCTCACTTCAATGTGTTTCCCATTTCTTCATGACCTTGGGTCCTCAAGGTTTTGTAGCCCTAATATTTCACATTTTAATTCCCTGGACCAGTAAGACTATTACAAGCCCAGTGTGTCAGCCTTTTGGCCATTGCTTTGTGCTTGCCTTTTGAGGTTTTAGACCTGTAATTCTTCTGAGTCAGTAAGTGCCTGGAGAGGAAATGAAGCTCAAAATGTTACTTCATGCGCTTCCTTCTCTCCAACATCCTGGCCTCTCAAGTTCTGGCTGCCTTAGTAGCTTTCTGGTGCTTGTGAACATGATTTAAAAATAAATTGTCAAGGGAAGATCCAAGATGGCGCCGTGAGTAGTCCTCTTTGTCTCTCCCCCGTCAAGTCTACAATTATTTGGACATTCATCGCTTAACAAAGGATATCCATATAGCATTTCAGGACGTCTGAGAGACCCACGCGGCTATACATCGGAAGGCGGACGGACTTCCCTCCGGGAGGAGGTGGAGATAGGTGAAAACTCTCCAACCCTAACCGAACAGCCTAGTACCTGCAAGCAGCTGTCTACCAACAGATGCCCCCAGAACGTCAACACACACCTAGGGCAGGAGGGAGCACACACCAGAGGAGCGACGGTGGAAACAGGTGACCAGAGCCCTACCTAAGTCCCCCGCAATTACTCCTAAACTCAGAGGGAAGCTCCAGAGTTACACACCTGAGTCCGCGGGGAGAGCCTCGCTACACCATTGGCGGGGAGGCCCCACTTGGCGTCCACGGCGCCCGGAGGGTCCCAGAGAGAATCCCAGAGGGTGCAGCGGCCCCCCAGCTGCCACTGCCTGCCCGGCAGGGCATGGGATTGCCGGAGATCTCGGAGAGGACTGGGGCTGGGGAGAGCTCCAGCAGCAGGCTCTGCGGACCGGGGGGGAAGCTCCAGAGTTCCACCCAGGCAGCAGACGAAACTCTCTGTCTGCCATTAGTGGAGGGGCCCCACCCAGCATTCACAATGCTGGGAAGGTCCCGGAGAGAATCCCAAGCAGCGTGGCAGCCCACCAGCTGCCGCTGCCTGCCCAGCAGGGCTCGGGACTGCCAGAGATCTCCTCGGAGAGGACTGGGACTGGGTGGAGCTCCAGTGGCCGGCTCCATGGCCCGGGGGGGAAGCTCCGGAGTTCCGCCCGGGCAGCAGACAAAACTCTTTGTCTGCCATTAGCAGAGAGGGCCTTCCCAGCACCCACAACACCGGGAGGGTCCCAGAGAGGAGAGTATCAAGCAGAGCAGCAGCTGGCCAGCTACCACTGAAATCAAGGTCTCTGGCTATACCCCAGACAGGGCAAAGGGCTCCCCGAGATCCTGGGGGACAGGACTGGGGCTGGGTGGAGTTCCAGTGACCCGGCTCCGTAGCCTAGGGGGAAACCCTACAGTCTCACAGCAGCTTCAGTGAAAGCCTCTGCACAGCACTAGTAGAGAGCACCCATCCGGCAGCCACAAGGCTGGAAGACCCCGGGACAAAAGTAGCATAGCTAGGTGAGATAACCACAGACTGTAGAAAGATGCCAATAGCTCTGCTGTGACCCATAGTGGACAAGTGAGATTTTGCGGGTGCCGACAGTGACGGAGCGGCAAATATAAGTGATCCTACCCCTGGCCGCTGGAAAATCCTATAACACCATTGCAGACCCCAAGGAGGGAGCACATCTAGGTGGTCTGCAACAGTAGGCATCAGCAGCCTGAAGCCCCCCCGTGACGGCCCCCATGGCAGAAGAGGGAACCCACAGGACCACTGTGACTACGAGGAGGGGACCAGGCCCAGTTAGCAACAGCTGATGGGGTTCCTGGTTGGTGCAGTATAAACAGCTGCTCCCCCAGCACACCAGCAGAAACAAGTGGAAGGAGTAACTAAACTCTATCTCTATGTGGAGGCACAAATCTACAACATCAAGCAATATGAAAAAATACATTAAATCTCCAGAACAGAAGGAAAATAACAAATACACAGAAAACAATCCCAAAGAAAATGAAATATATAACCTAAATGATGACTTCAAAACAGCCATCATTAAAATACTCAATGAGTTAAAAGAGAATTCAGATAGACAACTCAATGAGTTCAGGAGCTATGTCACAAAAGAGTTTGATACTATAGAGAAGAACCAAACAGAAATACTGGAAATGAAAAACACAATAGAGGAGATTAAGAAAAATCTAGATGCACTGAGCAGTAGGGTAGATAATATGGAGGAAAGAATTAGCAGTTTGGAAGATGGGAATATAGAAATGCTGCAGGCAGAAGAGGAGAGAGAAGTAAGACTAAAAAGAAATGAAGAAACTCTCCGAGAATTATCAGACAACGTAAGGATTATAGGTATACCAGAGGGAGAAGAAAAGGAGAAAGGGGCAGAAAGCCTATTCAAAGAAATAATGGCTGAGAACTTTCCAAATCTGGTGAGAGAGATGGAACTTGATGTGACAGAAGTCAGTAGATCTCCAAACTTTATCAATGCAAGAAGACCAACCCCACGGCATATAGTAGTGAAGCTAGCAAAAGTCAACGACAAGGAGAAAATACTAAGGGCAGCCAGGCAGAAGAAATTAACCTACAAAGGAACCACCATCAGGCTATCAGCAGATTTCTCAGCAGAAACTTTACAGGCTAGAAGAGAGTGGAATGATATATTCAAAAATCTGAAGGACAAAAACTTACAGAATTCTCTACCCAGCGAAAATATCCTTCAAATATGATGGAGAAATAAAAACTTTCCCAGATAAACAAAAATTAAGGGAGTTCATTGCCACAAAACCTCCTCTTCAGGAAATCCTCAGGAAAACCCTCATTCCTGAAAAATCAAAAAAGGAAAGAGGCTACAAAACCAAGAGCAGAGGAGATAAGTAGAAGGACAACAACAGAGAGTAGCAGCTCTTCATCAGAACAGATTAAACCATGGGACGAGAAACAAAGGAAATTGAAGAAAACCGGAAAACAAGACATAAAATGGCAACAGTAGGCCCCCACATCTCAATAATCACTCTAAATGTAAATGGATTGAACTCCCCAATCAAAAGACACAGAGTGGCAGCATGGATCAAAGAACAAGACCCAACTATATGCTGCCTCCAGGAAACACACCTCAGCCCCAAAGACAAACACAGACTCAGAGTGAAGGGATGGAGAACAATACTCCAAGCTAACAATGAACAAAAGAAAGCAGGTGTTGCTATACTAATATCAGACAAAGTAGACTTCAAAGCAAAACAGATAAAGAAAGACAAAGAGGGACAGTATATAATGATCAAAGGGACTCTCCACCAAGAAGACATAACACTTATAAATATATATGCACCCAACACAGGAGCACCAAAATCTGTAAAGCAACTCTTAACAGAACTAAAAGAAGACATCAACAACAATACAATAATTATAGGGGACCTCAACACACCATTAACACCAATGGACAGAACATCCAGACAGAAAATCAACAAGGAAATAATAGAATTAAATGAAAAATTAGACCAGATGGACTTAATAGATATATATAGAACTCTTCATCCAAAAACAGCAGGTTACACATTCTTCTCAAGTGCACATGGAACATTCTCAAGGATTGACCATATTTTGGGAAACAAAGCAAGCATCAATAAATACAAGAGAGTTGAAATAATATCAAGCATCTTTTCTGATCATAATGCTATGAAACTAGAAATCAACTACAAGAGAAAAGCAGAGAAAGGTGCAAAAATGTGGAGACTAAACAACACGCTTCTGAACAAACAATGGATTATTGAAGAAATTAAAGAAGAAATCAAATATTATCTGGAGACAAATGAAAATGAGAACATGACATACCAAATCATTTGGGATGCAGCAAAAGCAGTCCTAAGAGGGAAATTCATTGCAATACAGGCTCACCTCACTAAACAAGAAAAAGCTCACATAAGCAACCTCAAATGACACCTAACAGAATTAGAAAAAGAAGAACAAACAAAGCCCAGAGTCAGTAGAAGGAGGGAAATAATAAAAATAAGAGCAGAAATAAACAATATTGAAACAAAAAAGACAGTAGAAAGGATCAATGAAACAAAGAGTTGGTTCTTCGAAAAAATTAACAAAATCGACAAACCCTTGGCCAGACTCACCAAGAAAAGAAGAGAGAAATCTCAAATAAATAAAATTAGGAATGAGAGAGGAGAAATCACAACAGATACCAATGAAATACAAGGGATCATAAGAGAATACTATGAAAAACTATATGCCAACAAATTGAACAACCTAGAAGAAATGGACAAATTCCTAGACTCCTACAACCTCCCCAAACTGAATCAGGAAGAAAGGGAGAATCTGAATAGGCCAATCACAAGTAAGGAAATAGAAACGGTAATCAAAAACCTCCCCAAAAATAAGAGTCCAGGACCAGACGGCTTCTCTGGAGAATTCTACCAAACATTCAAAGAAGAATTCATACCTATCCTTCTCAAACTATTCCAGAAGATGGAGTACTCCCTAACACATTCTATGAAGCCAACATCACTCTGATCCCCAAACCCGACAAGGACAACACAAAGAAGGAGAACTACAGGCCGATATCACTGATGAACATAGATGCAAAAATCCTCAACAAAATTCTGGCAAACCGAATACAGCAATACATCAAAAAGATTATACACCATGACCAAGTGGGATTTATACCAGGGACACAGGGATGGTTCAACATCCACAAATCAATCAACGTGATACACTACATTAACAAAATGAGAAACAAAAACCACATGATCATCTCAATGGATGCAGAGAAAGCATTCGACAAGATCCAACATCCATTTATGATAAAAAACCTCAATAAAATGGGTATAGAAGGAAAGTGCCTCAACATAATAAAGGCCATATATGACAAACCCACAGGCAACATCATATTCAATGGACAAAAACTGAAAGCCATCCCTCTGAGGACAGGAACAAGACAAGGGTGCCCACTTTCACCACTCCTAGTCAACATAGTACTGGAGGTGTTGGCCAGAACAATTCGGCAGGAAAAAGAAATGAAAGGAATCCAAATAGGTAATGAAGAAGTAAAACTCTCGCTGTTTGCAGACGACATGATCTTATATATAGAAAACCCCAAAGAATCCATAGAAAAACTATTAGAAACAATCAACAACTACAGCAAAGTAGCAGGGTATAAAATCAACATATATAAATCAGTAGCATTTCTATACACTAACAATGAACTATCAGAAAAGAACTCAAGAACTCAATCCCATTCTCAATCGCAACGAAAAGAATAAAATACCTTGGGATAAATTTAACCAAGGAAGTGAAGGATTTATTCAATGAAATCTACAAGACTTTCTTGAAAGAAATTGAGGACGACATAAAGAGATGGAAAGACATTCCATGCACATGGATTGGAAGAATAAACATAGTTAAAATGTCCATACTACCTAAAGCAATCTACAGATTCAATGCTATCCCAATCAGAATCCCAAGGACGTTCTTTACAGAAATTGAACAAAGAATCCTAAAATTCATATGGGGCAACAAAAGACCATGAATTGCTAAAGCAATCCTGAGCAAGAAAAACAAAGCCGGAGGCATCACAATCCCCGATTTCAAAACATACTACAAAGCTACAGTGATCAAAACAGCATGGTACTGGTACAAAAACAGGTCCACAGATCAGTGGAACAGAATTGAAAGCCCAGAGATAAAACCACACATCTATGGACAGCTAATCTTCGACAAAGGACTGGAAGGCCTACATTGGAGAAAAGAAAGTCTCTTCAACAAATGGTGCTGGGAAAACTGGACAGCCACATACAAAAGATTGAAAATTGACCATTCTTTTTCACCACACACCAAAATAAACTCAAAATGGATCAAAGACCTAAAGATTAGGCCTGAAACAATAAGTCTTCTAGAAGAGAATATAGGCAGTACACTCTTTGACATCAGTTTCAAAAGAATCTTTTCGGACACTATAACTCCTCAGTTGAGGGAAACAGTAGAAAGAATAAACAATTGGGACTTCATCAGACTAAAGAGCTTCTTCAAGGCAAGGGAAAACAGGATTGAAACAAACAAACAGCCCACTAATTGGGAAAAAATATTTACAAGCCACTTATCCAACAAAGGGTTAATCTCCATAATATACAAAGAACTCACACAGCTTAACAACAGAAAAACAAACAACCCGATCAAAAAATGGACAGAGGACATGAACAGACATTTCTCAAAAGAAGATATAAGTATGGCCAATAGACACATGAAAAGATGTTCATCATCGCTAATCATCAGGGAAATGCAAATCAAAACTACACTAAGATATCACCTTACACCCATTAGATTGGCAAAAACATCCAAAACCAAGAGCGACAAATGTTGGAGAGGTTGTGGAGAAAAAGGAACCCTCATACACTGTTGGTGGGAATGCAAACTGGTACACCCACTATGGAAAACAGTATGGAGATTTCTCAAAAAGTTAAAAATAGAAATACCCTATGACCCAGCCATCCCATTACTGGGTATCTATCCTAAGAACCTGAAATCAGAAATCCCAAGAGTCCCTTGCACCCCTATGTTCATTGCAGCATTATTTACAATAGCCAAGATGTGGAACCAACCTAAATGCCCAGAAACTGATGATTAGATAAAGAAGATATGGTATATATGCACAATGGAATGCTACTCAGCCATAGAAAAGGACAAAATTGGCCCATTCGCAGCAACATGGATGGACCTCGAGGGTATTATGTTAAGCGAAATAAGCCAGACAGAGAAAGACGAACTCTATATGACTCCACTCATAGGTGGAAGTTAATGAGTGGAAGTTAACATATAGACAAAGAGAACTGATTGGTGATTACCAGGGAGAAGGGGGGGTGGGGGGAGGGCACAAAGGGGGAAGTGGTGTACCCACAACATGACTAACAATAATGTACAACTGAAATCTCACAAGGTTGTAATCTACCATAATATTAATTTTAAAAACCCATAAATAATTAAATAAATAAATTGTCAAGCTTTGCTAACTGTTTTAGGTGAAAGAGGTTGTATTCTACCCTTTTCAGAAATGAAAAACTTAGAAAAAAATAAGGAAGATTTTGAATTGTGGAATTCTAGCCACAGGAAAAGGTCAGTGGTAAAAATGCTTATGGTAAGGGAAACTTACTTGAAATTTTCAAATCATACCCTGTCACTGACCAGTAATTCTATTTATTTGCCCAGCCATCCTGGCTCCAAATTGCTTGTGTACTATTAAAAGAAGTGTACATAATAAAACTCTATAAACAAAAGGAAAACAAAACCATGGAATAGTAAGATGCTATATGATTTATTTTAAATTATTTACTGAGTGCTGTTAGTGCCAGGTAAAATACAATATGTATATTGGTTATTAAAATTAAACACCACCAGCTTTGATCTTGGAAATTTTGCTAATTTTTAAGTTTGACATTTCTAAGCATAAGCCCTGATAACATAAAGAGTGGGGTGGAGTCTTTACTCCGCTAATTTACCAACTGTGTAACTGTGTCTTGTTTCTTCATTTCTCTGTGCTTCAGACTTTTCATCGGGAACACGGGGATAATGCTGTGTATTTCATAGGCTATGAAGTTCAAATAATGTAATTACAAAATCTGCCTGGATCATTGTAGTTACTCAACAGATGTTAGGTATATTTCTCCTTCCCAAATTTTCTTTCTCAGAGCAGTTAGATTAAGTGGCTTAAGACTGAGAAGCTAAAAACCAAGTAGAAAGCATCATGTACAAGGTTATAAAGCAAACGAGAACTTTCAGCAGTCTTCGTTTCATGGGACCTGAGAGATGCAAATAGAAATTCAGAGTCCACCAAACAAAAGGGGTCCTATAAACAGAAGGACTCCAGCCCAGGAATAAGCATGCTGGTTATAGACTGACCATCAGACACACACACACACTCTCACACTCACACACTCACACTCTCTCACACTCTGAAACCAGCTTAGAACAAGCCCAATGCCAGACACAATTAACTTTATCTTCCCCTGTTGTAACTGCCTGCCATAAAAAAGTAATACTTGAATGTAAGAAGATAATGTCAGCCAGAGCTTCAAAGTATTATTACAGTTTTTCTTATGTGATGTGAGTCATTTAATAAAAATTTACCAGAAAAGCTAAGAGTAGGATCAAATGACTAAAAAGTAAGAGAAATAAAATGTATAATAGAAACGTACTCATAGTTATTGGTGTTATTTTATATGAACTTTAACATAATTGTGATTAGTATAATCATAGATATAGATATTATATAAACATGGATAATCAGCTGCAGAACTTCTTAAGAGAAATGAAATCTATTAGAAGACTCAACTGGAAATTATGTGACTGAAATTAACAACTCAATAAATGGGTTTCAAACAGATTAAATACAGGAAAAGATAGGACTTGTAAACTAGAACATAGATCAATAGAAAATATCCAGACAGTTGAGTCATATAGAAAAGAACGTAAAAGCCACATGTAACTCCATGAGAAAGTTTAACATAAATGTAATTGAAGTCTGTGAAGGAGAGAAGAAACAATACGGAAATAATAGCTTAAGAAATAAGTCAGGGACCAGCCCCATGGCCAAGTGGTTAAGTTTGCGCGCTCTGCTTCAGCAGCCCAGGGTTTTACCAGTTAAGGTCCTTGGCATGAACATGGCACCACTCGTCAGGCCATGCTGAGGCAGAGTCCCACATAGCAGAACCAGAGGGACCTACAACTAGAATATACAACTATGTACTGGGGGGCTTTGGGGAGAAGAAAAAAGATTGGCAGCAGATGTTAGCTCAGGTGCCAATCTTTAAAAAAAAAAAGAATAGTCAAAATTTCTTGAAAAAAATATATATTTACAGATTTAAGAAGAAGTAAGAATTCCAAACAGGATAATTCAAAGAAATCCACACTTAGGCACATTACAATAAAACTGCTTAAAACTAAAGACAACAAGCAAATCTTAATAATTAGAGAAAAAATACATGTTACCTTCAAAAGAACCACAATAATAATGAAAACTGATTTTTTGATGGAAATGATGAAGACAAACAGTAGAATGGCAAGTATATGGTTCTGAAAGGAAGCTTGAGACTCTGTATATAGTCAAGAAACCTTCAGATATTAAGGCAAAACAAAGGTGTTTAGAGAACAACAAAACTGAGGAAATTTGTTACTGGCAGACCTGGACTAGAAAGAGAATTTTAGGCAGAGAGAATGATCTAAGATGGAAACAAAGACATGAAGAAAGCAAAGAGGAGCAAGAGAAAGGGTAAATATAAGGGAATATTGACTCTATAAAGTAATGATAATGTAGAGAATTACAAAAGACGGTATGAGGCAGATGAAGTGAAAGCATTCTACAGGTACATTACATTGAACAGGAAGTGGTAAAGTGTCTTACATATAAGTACATTGTAGTTATTCCAAAAAGATATGGATCCATGTTGTTAGCCCTCAGGAAACTATTAGAAGAAAAGCAAAATAATATATAATTAACAAGCTAATAAAGTGAGGAAGGAAGAATGATAACAAATAATTGATTCATCCAAAAGAAGGCCAGAAAGCAGAGAAACAGGAACATAGGACAAGGGGGGGAAATTCTTTTAAAGCAAAATAGTTAATTTAAACCCAACTAGATTATATTAAATGTAAAAGGACTAAACACTTCAATTAAAAGTCAAAATTTTTAAGAAATAGCAAGTACATGCTGCTTACAAGAGACATACCTTAAATATAATATACAAAAGTTGAAGGAATAATACTATTAAAAAGATAGATCATGCAAAAAATTTAGATAAAAAGCTGATATAGGTATGTTTATATAGAACTAGATTGTAAGACAAGAAACATTTTTAGAGATAAAAATATATCCTACTTCATAGAATTGAAGGGTCATTCTATCAGAAAGATATAACAGTTCTTATTGTCTATATATTGAATGACGTAATTCTTTCTCTCTCCCTGTCTCTTTGTCCTTCTCTCTATATATATATGCAAGAAGACGATAGAACTCAAAGGAGAAATAGACAAATCCACAACTCTTGGTAACCCTTGATAAAGCAAAAAAGAGTAAAATAGTATAGAAGATTTAGACAAAATAATTTGCCCACTTAAACTAATTGACATATATAAAACACTATACCCTAACAATTGCAGAATACACGTTCTTTTGAAGTGACTATGAAATGTATACCAACACTGATGATATGCTAGGTCAGGAGTGTTCTTTCATCTTTCTTTTTTTTTTTTACCCCGATGAAGATTTGTTCTGAGCTAACATCTTTTAACATCTTTCCTCTTTTGCCTGAGGAAGATTTGCCCTAAGCTAACATCTGTGCCAGTCTTCCTCTATTTTGTATGTGGGTCACCGCCACAGCATGGCCACCGACAAGTGGTCTAGGTCTGCACCTGGGAACTGAACCCAGGCCACTGAAGCAGAGTGTGCCAAACTTAACCACTAGGCCACAGGGCCATCCCCATGGAGTGTTCCTCTTTCAAGGCACCTCTCAAGTATCCTGTCCTCTGGAAAACCTTCCTTGGCAGTACCCCGACTCTGGTCTGGAGCAGACCCTGTTGGTGCTCCTTAGCATTCATCATTCCTCTACATGCTTCTTGCTTCTTTCTGCAAGCACCTGGGATTCTCTCCTGAGTACTTTCTCTGGTCACAGGAACTTGGTCCACACACACTTCAGGTTGGAAATGCCAAGGAGTTTAATGTGCTAGGTACTGTTCTCAACCAATGAACATTGGGAATTGCTGCATAGATTGTTGCCTCTCAGGTAGGACGACTCTGGGATACATTCTACACCACCTCCAAGAGATTCTCATCAGTCCGAAGCCCAATTGCTCATGGCACAACCTGCTTGAAAACATACCCTGTACTGGCTGCTTTTTCCTTCCCGTCTGACTTCCTCATACACTCTCTGTGCCTCCTGAGATTATCTCCCAAATAAAAAACTTGCACTCAGCCTCTTGTAGAAGGATCTGTTCCTGAGAACCCAAACTAAGGCAGTGCCGCTGTCTGTGCTCTCTAATGTAGTTGTAACCAGCTAAGTCACAACTGCTCATCTTCTCTTAAGAGGGAACCCTCTGTGCGCTGGGACCCTGCTTTTACCTCTGTATCCTAGACCATGACACCTGGCACATAAGTGTTCAACAAGTACTCAGTAGCAGTCTTGAAGTGATGAATGAAGCTTGGTTTGAAACCCATCAGGAGCTCTCTCAGGACAGGGCTGCCTGAACAGTTCACACTGCCAGGGTTTTAAAGAGAGTGGAGACAAGTCTGAACTCTTAGAAGGACAGGCCTGGATTATATGCTGCCAGGAGTACCCCTAGACATCCTAAGGTGTCGAAAGAGCCGGGAGCCTACTTGGGAGATGCACATAGAGCCTTAAGTGGGAGGAGGGCAAGGCTGAGGTGGAGGGGTGGCAAGGCTTTTGCCTATCACACTTTTGCCTGGAGCCAGCCATGCTTATAGCACAAAGAGATGCTTTGTTTTATTGAAATTTTACTTGCAATCAATCAGTTATTTGATTTTAAAGGAAATAGTGATGTCAGGAAATGAGGGGACCATCCTGTACTCAGAAATTGTCATTGAAAGCAAGTGGGTTCATCACTGTGTCACTCTGCCATTGTACCCTGACTATTTAGAATGCTGTATTAATCTATTATCCCCAGGAAAATCACCCTCCCTTTATTCCTTAAGATTCTTTCAAGTGTCTGCACTGTGACAATTACTATGCCAGGAGTTGGAAGATTAAAAAAACGATGATGTTTATCATCTAGAGACATAGGTGTTATGGTAGAGACAGACACATGGACTCAAAATAGAATATGCTAAAAACTGAAGATAAGGAATGTACCAACAGTTTTAAAAACACCAAGGAGTTATATTCAAACTCTTGCCTGGTAAGATGAGGAAGCTTCATCAAGCTTGTTCTTCCAAAAACAGTCTTAAAGGGCGCATTTTCCAGCAAGGATGAAGATCCCAAGCACAGAGCTGTGAGATCAAGACATGACGTCATGAAAGACCAAGGAGTATTTTGAGAAGAACAAGCATCTAGTTACAGTGGAAGCCTGGAGTAGGTAGAGAGAATCAGTAGAAACTGAGACTGGAACTGGGTCTTCCCCTTTATGTGTGCCGTGAGTTGGCAATCTGGTGAAGCTCACGGGTCCTTCCCACAATTTCAGTATTGAACTATGGTTATCAGAACATGGAGAAAACTTGAGATATGATCGTATATGTGCTTCTTTATCAATACAGTAAGTTATAAGACCTGGTGGGATGCCTAATAACTACCATAATTTGAAGTAGTAAGAGTGTAAACAGTATTTCAAGAAAGCTGCCACATTGTCCTGTGATGTGGAAATATCCGTGATTCCCATAAGTGAAAGAGTCACGGATCCTGCTACTACTACTATAGTCTGTTGCTATATGCGTAAGTTAAGGAAGTAGCTTCCATTAATGATTAATAGAGATAAAGTTATACTTTTTCCCATCTAAGCTCACCATCCCTCGGGATTGGGTTAAGAACCTATGGGTGAGAAATTGGCTAGAGTTCAAAAGAGTTTAGACTTTTTGCCTACAAGCAAATGGGAGCCAGTGAATGTTTTCAAGGGAGGGAGTGCAGTGATCAGCATCATTTTAGGAGCATAAGTGTAGTCACACAGGCCTCTTGTGATTCGCTCGTGTCTCAGGCTGCCCGCTGCAGCACGGGTACAGGCCCCAGCTCCCAAACATTCAGACTGAACTAGGAAGAAAAGGCAGGTATCTCCCCTCCCACCCCCCGGGTCTACCAGCCAGATCCTCTCCTGTAGTATGGAGTGCTAGGCTAGGGGCGCAGAAGCCAGGGTCTAAATGTGACACATCTTATTAGAATGCCGAAGTAGGTTAGACTTGTCGGAGGAGAGGGTTCAAGTGCAGGCGGAAACCTGAGCTTCGTAGTAAAGCAGAATATATTATGAAGTGAGGCAATATTCTCCTTTGAGATAAAAGAGAAGGTGCCCCATCTCCCCCAGCACACACACACACACACACACACACACACACACACACACACACAAAATACCATTTTGGGGTGCCCCTAGGGATGTTGCTCTCAGTTCTGTTAAAAAGATGTATTTGTTTTCCTCTGTCTTTAAATATTCTTCAGTGATAAAATGTCAGAATCCCTGAAACACTAGCCAACAGCCATTTGGACTCACTTCTCCCTAATATTATTGTCAGAATATCGGATATGTATTAAATACGTAAAATTCACCACCTGAATACATATGCAGCATATAAAATACAAAAATAATGTAATATATAAACATTTTGAATATCACTAAATATAAAAACCTAGGAAAAAAATATGAGAGGTGATTGACATAGTTTGTTTTGCCTTCTGGGAAATGAATCATCACCAATCAAGATGATTTTATATCAAAGACAAGACTGTGTTTCATATATACGTATATATTTTTATGTCTTTGGTATATACTGATCTGCCGTTTCAATGTTCTCTTTAAGACTTTCTTGTATTTGTTGCTTTTGAAGGAACTTTCACGTTGAAAAGAAATCTAAGAATTCAGACCATGTGCTTTTCTCCCTCTGTCTCTCCTCCCCAACCATGTTTTCCAGCACAGCTGAAATGGAAACCGCCCCCTTCTCTCTTATTCGTTAAAAATAGCATCAATAATGTTCATACAATTCCAAAGAATAAGGATCCTATTGAATTCTCTACTGTATTTCTCTCTGAAGAGATAGTAATCATAGTTTACTAGGTCTTTCAAAAGTAACAAATTACGAAGTTTTTAAATTATCAGGTGTGATATTTACATAAAAGATGTGGACTGATCCAATTTCAATAATTCATATGTTGCTTATGGCAGTTATTTGTTTCATTGTCTTGCTTTACTCATTTACAAATAAAGCTATATTGCAAGGAAGTGTTATAGAATTGGAAATTAGACATTGCTCATAACAAGTTGTCACCAAATAGCATTGTGACTAACAAAATAAGCAGCAAGACACATGGTGTTACTTGACTAATTTGTTTATTATCCATAAATATTTTGGATGGCTGTATAGTTTGCTTTTCTTCTTTACAGCATTCTTTCCTCTGGTAAATTTTAACTTAAAAAATGTGAACTGAATAATGTAAACAGAACAGGGAAGAAATGAATATTTGGAAGGATTAATTAATTGTTGATCTGTTTGGAGTTTTATTTATTCATTATTCAAATATTGAACAAATATTTAAAAGCACCTACTGTGTGTGTTATGCCTTGTGCTAAGCACCATTGCTCCTTTTTGCTCTTTCAATTCCACATTGAATCTTTTGTCACTGCCAAGTGTCATAACCCCTTATTTTGTCATCCTTGCATTACAGAATGGTGTCCTCTATGCTTCTGTGGGTGTTCAAGCTGGACTGTTTGCATTCTTGCTCTCTCTGTATTTCATTTTCTGTCACCTGTATTGAGTTCTAGCTACTTAAAAAGCTGCCAGGATCTCCGTATCCTTGATCATTCTCAATCTGAGGAAACTCCTTTGCTCAATTCAATGCTTACAGTTTTCAAATGTACCATTTTCTTCCAGGAACCGAGTTCCTGTTTGGGAAGAAGTGTGTGGTGGATGTTGTAAGTGCGGCAGATGCTGGGCCCCTCTCTGGAGGATTGCCCTCAGCCAATGGGAGCATCTCCACCCAAGATGCTGCACTCAAAAACAGTGACTGACACAGGAGTCCAAAATGTCAATCCCCTTGCCTGTGAGGCAACTAATGCTTCAGGGCTCCCCCTGGAATTAGGCTGAATCCAGACTCCAACTAAGACCATGTCCTTGCTCAGCTCTTAGCCCTGTCTGCCCTCTGTCCCTGAGAGATTTCCTCCCTCAGTAAATCACAAGCATCCAAATTCCTGCTTTGGGCTCTGCTTTTAGGAACCCAACCTGACACAGCAGGAATCACACCAAGTTTTGCCATCTTCTGTCTGCCGGACTAGGATGTTCCAACCTCTTCCACACGTGACCTTCCTCATATTCAAATAACAGACCCAAATTAAGATTCCAATTGCAAGTGGATTTTTAAGAAAATTAGATCTTCTATGATTTTCTTAATCTATGTATTTACTATTGTTTCTAATCACTTAGTAGTTATACTGGCTCCACTTGTTTTGCATCTCTTGAAGTAAATGGAGCGTCTGCTTGCAGGCAATATGGTCTGAGAGATACTTTATAGGAATTAATGCCTATGAAAACCTAAAAAATTTGAAGTACTAACGAAAAACTATCAAGATTCTTTCCAACTTAAAAAAAAAAAGATTCTGGTAGCAAAGCTTGCTCAGCAGCAGTCCCTAGTTAGGAAAGACCCTCAGAGGTGTAAGAAAAGACAACCCACCCTAAAAACACATACCTTCTTCTTCCTCTAGGATTGATCTCCAGGTTCATCAATTCATCAACTCTGGGACCCAAGGAGTCTCAAGTCCTTTTTTCTTTCTTTCTTTCTTTTTTTTTTTTTTTTTTGCTTTTTAGTGATGTAGGCAGGTTCAATTCCACACACCTGTGTTAAGTCTATGTGTCAGTGAACAGAGACTTTTTCAGGTTCAGATTAGCTCAGAAAAAAGAGTGAGGAGTCATTGTTAGCATTGTGGGGCTCAGGAATACCTCAATCATAACGGCTGTGGTGAAATCAGAGCTGGAACTAGTCTCGCCTGCCAGGAGCTGAGATGAGTATGCGCTTCCTTCAGCGAGGCTGTGCTGTCCTCATTCTCTTTTTGGTGCTGAACTTCCTGGCTTCCTTGGAGCCTTTCTTCCCTCATAATTCCAATTTACATGGGCCATTATGCTGCACAGTCTTTCTATAGCACAACAAATCATTCTGTATTACCTTGGTCCCATATGCATGCTAACGAGCAGCATAGCCCAGATTTCTGATTCCAAATCCGTGTCTCTGATGAGCCCAGTTTAACTTTTCTCACCTGATTTTAAGTTACTAATTAGGCAACTTATGAATAGATTGCACTGGGGTCAGTAGCCTTCCTGGGAGTGCTAGCTTCCCAGGGGTTGGTGTGGGCTGTCATGTCGTATATAACAATTAGGTTCCCATTCAATAGGACCATGAGTGGAGGCCAGTTGCCCAGAAAGGGGTCTATGGGCAGAAATGTCCCATAAAATCTATAATACAATATACTGATGGAAAAGTAGGAGCTAGAAGTGAGTTTTCAACTTGATTATTGTAAGAATAGACATTTGCCAGAGGAGGCAAGTGAACTGTCGTTAAATCAATCAGATAAATTATAGGGGAATCATTTGCACTGCTAACCTCCCCTCAGATAATCTATAAAGTCCCAGCCTTTAGAGATGTACAGTCCATGTGGTAGCCATGAGCCACATGTGGGTATTGAAATTTAATAAAATTAAAATTAAATACAATTAAAAATTCTGTCCCTCAGTCACACTACCTCATTTCAAGGGCTCAGAAACCACACATGTCTTGTAGGTACTCCACTGACAGCTCGCACGTCCAACATATATCCTTGTAGAAGGTTCTACCGACCAGCCCTTTTTTAAAGGTTATTTTTTATTTAAGGGAAGATATTTGAGAGGTTCACTTCTCTTGAGTTCTTTTGCTCTTTTCCAATAAATATGATAATAAGCACATTTTGAGTCTTTTACCTGAAAACACATTAAGGACAAGGTGCCATGTTCCTTCCATCTGTTATAATAGGAAGGACAACTGGTATTTTATAGTTACTTTAAATGCAGTAAGATGTCAAACACACTGAAAACATTCCACATCTGTCCCTCTGTGTTAGGATTTATCTCTTGCCCATGTACTTCTTCCTTTTGTGTGGGGAATGGTTTTGCACAGAGATGAACAGGTAGCAAGAAGAGGAGGTGGACATTACTTTTTGAGTTTCTACACCTAAGAATCAGAAGGGACCTCAGGGCCAGTCTTCCTCAGCAAAAAGAAGAGGATTGCTGGCAGATGTTAGCTCAGGGCTAATCTTCCTCCTCCTCAAAAAAAAAAAAGTGAAAAAAGAAAACTCAGTTTCTCCAAGATATTTCTAGGAGGACTGTAGTTCTGTTTTTTTGTTTTTTTGAGGTAGACTAGCCCTGAGCTAACTGCTGCCAATCCTCCTCTTTTTGCTGAAGAAGATTGGCCCAGAGCTAAGATCTGTGCCCATCTTCCTTCACTTTATATATGGGACACCTACCACAACATGGCTTCCCAAACCGTGCCATGTCCACACCGGGGATCTGAACTGGAGAACCCCGGGCTACCGAAGCAGAACTTAACCACTGCGCCACCGGGCTGGCCCCTCTAGTTCTGTATTTAACAATGCCATGTGTATAGATAAATATATAAAGAATAAAAAGTAGCATGTAAATATAATAGTAATCCAAATTCAGGAGAAATCATACTAAGTACACTTTATTAAATGTAAACTATTGCGTTTTACAATTATAACCATATTTAAGGCAAATGCCTTTTGTTATGGACATTTCCACTGACTTCGACAGTTAACACAAGGTTAGATTTTGTGTTCCGTGATACATTAAAAATGTTTCTTATGATGCTGTGGATCCAAGGAAAGGAACTCTCTTGAATATGCTGTGGTGGTTGGACACTGACAGGCCGCAGGAGGAGTCCACGCTCGTCTGCAGGAGGACTCCATCTTGCTTTCTTCAGTAGGCTGTGCATGTGTAAATGGCCATTCCCTTTTATTTCTGCATTTAGGGAACTGTATCTTAGATGCAGCACCCCCAAATCATATTAGCAAAATTGAAAGTATCTCGATAAACTTTCTCAGGACAGGGCTAATTACATCATCAAGTAACGGTGCCCTGGTGTCTAGAAACAGCTAATGCAGCTTCTAAAAGATGCTTTGGTTATTGGTTGGAGCATAACACTAATAACAATGTACAAAAATGTGGTTCTCACTCTCAGTGTTATGCTCTGGTAAAGTTCATGGTTTCCCTTTGCAAGTGGTCAGTTACCTTTGTGGTCATCTATCCATTGACTCTCCATCTAATTGCGGCCACTTTTCTTGATCATAAGAAGGGGCAAGGGAGAAAGAAGGAATGGCTCAGCCTTCATGACGTGCCATCCTGCTGAAGGCATGTAGATGTCATCTTTGTATGTAAATGCAACATTACGTTATTCTTCCAGCCATGGAGGATTTAAATTCAGGGAGGAATTAACTCATTTATTTCCATTCTGCAGGCAGCAAATCACAAAGGAAAAAGAATAAAAATGTATGGTCCAAGATTTCCCCTGAAAAAAAAACACCTGTTTTCCACTGCTTTGTGTCCGGGTTTCTATCTCCCCTTGGGGTAGTTTTATTTGCTTTCACTATGAGTTTTGGAGTGTTTGTGCTATTCTTTAGGTTGTATGGGAGAGCTATGTAGTTTAGATTCTTATAGGAATATTCCAGTACTTGGTTGCTCTTTTCAGAGGGTTGAAATCATGCAAAAAGCAGTTCTTAAAGAAGAAGTTTTTTCTTCTTTTTCTGAATGGAGGCTACAATGACTCAAATGATTTTCAAGAAAATTCTTCTCAAATTTCCATTTCTCAGTGTCTAATCTACTTTATATGCTTATAAACTGTATATTCAAAATTGACTGTTCTTTTTAATACTAACAAGCTTCTATTTCTTAAGTAATTTGAGATGTTATTAAACTTGTTAAACAGGAAATATATTAACAGAGGGTGCAACAATTCATCATTTTCATATATATAAACATAAGAGAACACCTTCACACACACACATATGTAAGTCTGCATAATGTACACATCATAGGCTTTAAATTAGAAAATTCTATGTTCCAAGTGATCTCTTGCTATGTAAAAACTACCCCAAAACTTAGTAGTTAAAACAAAGACAGCTTTATGATATCTCATGATTTTGTGAGTCAAGAGTTTGGCCAACACTTGGCTGGGTTATTGATGGAGATCCCTCAGTGGTATGCAACCAGCAGATGGAATGGACTGGAGAATCCAAGGCAGATTCATCTCCATATCTGGACCTTGGTGGTGATGGTTGGAAGGTTGGGCTCAGCTGGAACTGTCAACTGGAGCACCTGCACGAGGCCAGTCCAGTATGATGGCCTCAGGGCAGTTGGACTCAGTACACCAAGAGCAAGTGCTCCAGGAGACAGGAAGTGGAATCTACCATCTCTTAAGGCATGACCCCAGAACTTTTGGCACAATGTAACTTGTGCCACAGCCCCTCTAGGCAGCCTATATTCAAGAGGAGGGGAATTATACTTTATATCTTAATGGGAGGAGTGATATAAAATTTGCAGCCATGTTTAATCTGTCACATTCTGTGCCCTGGCTAACAAGGAGAAATGTGGCATTGAGGTTAAGAATGTGGAAGACTAGCTCTGTAACTGATTAGCTGTTAGACGTTCACTTCCTCATCTCCTTACCTAAAAAGTAAGTAATAATATATATCCATATCTCATAGAGTTGGATTCTTATCCTTTCTTGTTACTCTTACTGGACCTCTGTTTGCTGTTAGTAGCTTCCTGTGGACAGTTAGGATGCTATATCTTACTTGTTTCACTACAGTGGATGGCTACTTTCAATTATAGAACTCAAGTTATTCCTTCTAAAGGGGCACATGTGTAGAAATGTCTTGTATTTATTAAATTATATTGGATTCTTTCTCATTCACATTATTTTAAGAAATAGTGCTGAACTCTAGTTTTGTCATCCTTCTTCCTTTCTTCTTCAGCTCATTTACAAGTAAATATAAAACACTTTCATAGTAGGTTAGTTAAGATAAAAGTTAAGATGCTGTAGCAGAGTGTCAAAACATACATTCTGTCCAACGAGGGAGATGTTTATTTCTCTTTCTTAATAGCCTCAGGCATGGAGGTCAGCTCTGCTCCACAACATAATTCAGGGATCCAGTCTAACTGAGAGGTTTTGCTATCTTCAAGATGTGGTTTCTAAGGTTCTTCTAATTGTCACCATTTCCAACCAGCGGGAGGGAAAATAAGTCCAAGGCAAGCTTCTCTACATCTTGAAGAAGATGACCTAGAAGTTGCACACATAATTTTCACTTATCTCAATGGCAAGAAATTAGTCACAAGGTCACAGGCAGCAGTCACAGAGTCTGGGAATTATAGTTTCTAGTCAGGCCTTCAGGTGGCAGGAAAAAGGGATTTGAGGGCAGGTTTGGATTGGGGAGGTGAGGAAACAGTTAATCATATGCCACATTTGCTGCTCTGTAAAATAACTCAACTTTTGAATAACTGACACACAAGGATGATTATAAAATTGTTCCTCTACACTCCACAAGTTGTACTGCTAAGATATGCCTCCCCAGGTCCATTTTTTGAGAGACTATTTTTAATAAAATGTTGACACTTATGGGTCAGGGCTGTGTCTCAGTGAATAGTTTTCTGAGTTTAAATGTCCTTTACCCTCGTGGTTATGAGGCTATGATATGTAGCATGAAGCTGGAGGCAATGCACCATTTTTTTATAAAACCAATAACCATCATCCATGCATGACTGTTGCCTTTGGTACTGCCAAGGATACAGGGTGATAACTGTAGAAAAATGTGGCAGAAATAATTAAAAACAACAGCAGCAACAAATACTTTCTTGGTTCTTTTGAAAAATCCAACAATCTTCCCTGAGATTTAAAGGATATCTAGCAAAGTTCCATTGTCTAACCAAATGTTTGTCTCTGAATAGATTTTACTGTAATATTGCAATTTTCCAGCCATTTTTAATGTACATTTTATTAATTTTGAAAGTCCCAATTCCAAGAGAATCAAAGAGTCATAGAATTTTAGAGCTGGATGGGATCATCTGGGGTCTGATTTGCTGTAGGAAACCATTGCAGGTTGCAGAATCTCTTGTAATCACTTTGTTCATGTACAAAAGATGGTGTCAGCCCATTGAACTGTTTGGAGAGATGAGTAAATGCTGAGCTGCTTTCATTTTGGATTAAAGCTTTACAGGCTTCGTTAGGATGTACAGATTCTCTCTTCCCAGCCTTGTTCTGGTGAGATAATTGAGTCCCAGAGAGGAGTCTTCACTCTACGAGTTCTGACATGTTGTCTGGGGCTCTTTACATTATATGGCGTGGCCTTGATGGTAAGGAACATTACTGCCCATATCTGACCTATTTGTAAAGGCTTCTATCATAGGATGAAGTATGCACTCATTTATATCCAGCTTTTTTCAGTCAACATTATGTTTGTGAAATTCATTAAACTTTTCTCTATAATTGTTGCTTATTGCTATATAGCATTCCATTGTAGGAATGTACCACAATGTATTTATGCATTCTGCTGATGGGCATATGGGTAATTTCCACTTTGGGACTCTTGAGCAAGTAGGCAATAAAAGCCAGTTGCATGTAGAAAAGTAAAAGTGTAAAGCAATAGCTTTAAATGCTATTTTCATTCAAAAAGCTCCCCTCGTCTGCTGAGGGAACAGATTTTAAAACTGACCCTCTCAGTGGTAATATCTGTTCCCTGTCTTTACTCAAGGGCTCAGAAAGAGCCTGCTGGATATGGCTCCAAAGCGCAGCCCTGCCTTACATTTTCAAAAGCAAGGGCAATCTTTGCTGAGCTTATATATTTCATAATTCTGACATCATACAAAGTAGAAACAAAGCTCCTTTTCCATTTAAAAAAAGCTAAAAATCCCACCATTCTCTAACAAACCTACCCAAATTAAACAGTCAGTAATAAGTTGGAGAGGAAAATGCACTTTTTTCCCAAAGATTTGAATTTCAAAGGGCTATTATTATGCGTAACAGAGGGAAGAAAATGACTGCTATTTAAATAACCCTCTCTAGAAACTTCACATTAAATACAGTTTAGACACAGTTTCAAGATGCAGAAATTAGGAGTTAATTCCGGCAATATTTCCTTCCTTGAGGCTATCTTAGTGGGCTGAGCAGCCGCCGCCTAGTGGAATTGCTTCCTAGAAACACAGAACATGTAGACTAAAATCAAGGTTTGGTGAAAACAAAACATTGCCTTGGCCATTGCAGATTTTACCATTGCAATGTTTTCCTTCATTAATTTGTATATTTAAAGGGGCAAAATTCCAGTTGCAATCATATATCACAATAGATTCCATCTTCTAAAATACACAGTAATTTTATTAACGACTTCATTGGCAGTCTTCCTCAGGGTGTTACCACTGAAATTTTGCATGGTGGCTAATAATCTCCATTGTTGCAACTTCATATTTGTGTCTCCTTCTTTGGATCACTAAATATAATGTAAAAAACCTACATTAAAAGCCCGAAGAGGGCCACCCCATGGCCAAGTGGTTAAGTTCGCGCACTCCACTTCAGCAGCCCAGGGTTTCGCCAGTTTGGATCCTGGGTGCGGACGTGGCACCGCTTGTCAGGCCATGCTGAGGCAATGTCCCATATAGCACAACCAGAAAGACCTACAACTGGAATGTACAACTATGTACTGGGAGGCTCTGGGGAGAAGAAGAGGAGGGGGGAATAAAAGAAGATTGGCAACAGGTGTTAGCTCAGGTGCCAATCTTTGAAAAAAAAAGCCAGAAGAGAGGCCAGCTTGGTGGCATAGTGGTTAAGTTCATGCATGCCGATTCAGATCCTGGGCACAGACCTGGCACCACTCATCAAGTCAGGCTGAGGTGGCGTCCCACAAAGCAGAACTAGAAGGATGTAGAACTAGGGTATACAACTATGTACTGGGGCTTTGGGGAGGAAAAAAACAAAGAAGATGACTGGCAATGGATGTTAGCTCAGGGCCAGTCTTTCTCACCTAAAAAAAAAAAAATCCAGAAGAGTTTGACAAGAGCTCTATGTATGCCATCAGCTAGCCGAGTGACCTTAGGCAAGTGATTTCATTCTAATACTCAGCTTTTTCCTCTTTGATGTGAGGTTAATGCCATTTGCTGATGGCACAGTGTTGACATCGGAAAAAATGACTTGTATATTAAGGTAATGCTCACTGTTATAACAGCTAAACCCCAGAATTTTATTAGCTCACCCAATAAAATTATATTTCTCTCTTGCATGAAGTTCAGTGCAGGTGCCCTTGCAAGCAGGTGGGTCTCCTCCATGCAGCAATCCATGACCCAGGCTCCTTTTCGCTTGAATTTTCACCACTTCCTGCACTTCATCTTTCTCTGCATCCAGTGGACAAGAAAGCCCTGATCTGGAATTGATTTACTTGACGTCTCTTCACATTTTCTTGGCCAGGAGAAATCACAGGACGATACCTGGATACAAAGGGAGCCGGGAATGTAGTCTCAGGCTGGGCCCCACTTCCTAGGGTGAGCTCCACATTACAGAAGGGGGAGCATGTGAAAACCATACACATTTGGAAACATTTTGTTGTTGCTGTTAACATTTTAGTTACTCTTCTCTATAGCATCATTATTCCAAGCCTGCATCCCATAATCACGGTGGACATCACTATGTTATCTTAAAAAAGATGACCAAGGAGTGATCATAGTAAGAAATATGGTTGCTGTTAATGCCCAGTACCTGGCGAACACCACTGCCCACATCTTGCTGAGTTAACAAATGGTTCCCCATCAGGTAGGCATCAAATTATGCTAAATCTTAAACCACCATATATGGAAAAATTCTTTTGCTGCAGTTATCTGAAAGTCAAGAGTCACGGGGAGAGAGAGCTACAGATGGACCCAGGCTTCCATTGCAGTGTATTGGTATCAAATGGCATCCTCTCTTCCAGGACCAGCCACAGTCCAGAGGAGCCCGGAGGTGCTGAAGAGAGCCCCAAGGAGGGCATGTTAAGGAGACAGGTCCTACATGACCGTCTCCTCACCATACTACCTTTGTGGTCTAGGAAAATGAATATACCTGGAAAAGATACAATCAGTTAATCACATCTTAAATCAGATATTGTTTCAAATCAATCAAATCACCTCCCATTCCACTCAGAGAAAAAGCCCAGGTCCTGTGGTGGCAGATGATGCCCTAAGTCACTGCTTCTCAAACCTTCTGGAGAACTTGATAAAACAAAGATGTCTGGGTCCCACTCCCTAGAGTTGCTAATTCAGTAGGTCTGGGGTGTGGCCTCGAATTTACATTTTTAACAAGCTTCCCAGTGATGATGATGTTGCTCCTCTGGGGACCACACTTCTTGAAGGACGGTGCCCTATGCTGTCTGCCTTCCTGTTACATCTGTCCTCATGTCTTTGTGTCCCCTTCCTCACCCTTCTCTAGCTCACTAACCACCTTTCGTGACCCCACCAGGTGTGTCCACACATCCAGACCTTTACACTTACTGTTGCCTTGTACTAGAACTCTCTGCCCAGATATTTGCATGGTTTCCATCCTTACTGCCTTCAGATCTTTGCCCAAACATCACCTTCTGAGATGCATCTTCTCTGACCACACAATTTACAATTTCCACTCTCCTGCCCCAGCACTCCCTATCTCCCTTACCTTCTTTTTTTCCCATCTCCCAATATCACCTTCTAATACACAAAATAATTTACCAATTTATTCGTTTACTGTTTTTCTTTCCTGGCTGGAATGTGAATCCCATAAGGGTGGTGGGGATCTTTGTTTCTCTGTCAAGTCTTCAGCACCCAGGACAGCGCCTGGCGTTTAGTAGATGCTCAACAAAATACTTGTGAAGAAAAGATGAAGGGAGGATTGAGGGAAGAAAGAATGGAGAGACGAGTTAAAATAATCTTGCTCTACAACACATTTAGTCAGCTTGGAATGCAAATCATATCACATGTGCACACAGCCAGTTTGCTGTATAATTCACTTGCAGCTCTTCTGGTTCCTTGTGTAATTCTGGAAACCATTAGCATACTGGTTTCCTTTAGCCCCCTGTTGCCAGCATTAGCCTTGGGCTCTGGGAGTTGAGCATCTCGAGTGACAGGCATTGAATGAAATACTCTGGAACCGTTTACAGTAGGAGTTGGGCAGCTTCAGGTTTGGAAGGGAGTTATGGTATCAGAGGTTAATTGTTGTGGCTGTGTTATTGGGCCTCTCAGCTGATCTGACTTGAGCTGAACAAGCATTCTGGCCCTTCCCCTTTGGCATGCTTGCTGTCACAGAGAAGCAGATGTGAAGAGGAGAGCCAGAAGGTGAGCATCATACCCTGAGGTAGGGGTTGCTATGCATGGAAATTTCAGTTTGAGGCTGACACATCAGCAGGAGTATAGCTTTTATTTATTCAGAATGTTGGATGGTTTGAAGACGCAGCAATAGCCAATGATCGACTCCAATGGTTTAAAGTAAAAACCAAAAAATATCCCTCAAAAAACAAAAAGAAAAATATTTTTTGTTTAAAATTGTACTACTAGTTTGTAGTATTTAACTAGCAAGGAGGTTCCATTCTTTAGGCATAACAGCAAAATCTCTTCTTGATTTTTTATTTATTTATTTTTTGCTGAGGAAGATTAGCCCTGAACTAACATTTGTTACCAGTCTTTTTTTTTGCTTGTGGAAGATTAGCCCTGAGCTAACATCTGTGCCAGTCATCCTCCACTTTACATGTGGGTTGCCATCACAGCATAGCTGATGAGTGGTGTAGATCTGGGCCCGGGAGCCAAACCCGTGAACCCAAGCTGCCGAAGCAGAGCAGGCCAAATTTAACCACTACACCACGGTGCCAGCCCCCTGTTCTTGATGTTTTGACCAATATTCTTCAACAGGAAAGAATTTCTTACAACCAATACTCTGTTTGTAAAAATACACATGATCAGAGACTTCAGAAGTGAACAGCTTCTCAACTTACCCTTCGTATAACCTCAAGCAAGTGCCCAACTCTTTGAGGCTTTCAAACAGTTGGTAGCAATGATAATGACTTATTTTTGGAAATAAGACACATGCCATTGCCCAAGGGAAGCCTGTATTCTCACCAGGAGGTGGTGTCAGCATGTGACCCTCAGATAAGAGAGCAAAATTAGGCAAGTGTTTGTGCGAGACATCTGACCAATTTAAATAAAGCAAAATTCAGGTTACTTGAGGTTATTTTGCTCCATGTGCAATTCTGATGCATCAATTTTTATCTTCTTGGAGACTGAAGGAAAGAAAGCAGTCTCTAATATTGTTAAACTTGACAGTGGTTCCGATTATGATTTATAGAAGATCTGATTTTGATTGCCAGCCAGTCGTGCATGCACGGGCACATACACACACGATCCTATTTTCAATAACCTGGGAATTTTGAGAATTAGATGATGACAACGTCTACCATGGATCTCATAGTTTCGTTGCAAACAACTCTAAAATCTTTATATCCAATATAGGAATTTGGAGGCCTTTGTACCTGTGGCTGGGGGCATGTAGCCCCCTGCAGTAGCCTTTTTAAGAGAGGTCTGGGATATTAGTGTGCCGTCCTGAGTGGATGAGTGCCAGAAATTGGAGCATTACACTGCCAACTCCCAGATTTAGAGGTTACTGTCCGCAGTTTGCTGGAACTGGTTCACATGGGCTCGTGAGAGCCAATTGTGTGCATCTTTTAAAAATTCCTTGTTCAGCAATGTCAGTTGGGTAGCTCGAAATCAGCCTTTCTGGGAGTATTTGCATCACAGAAATTGATAAACACTACAATCAGGGCTTGTTTGCCCGCCTGCCTGGCCCCCTCCCCAGAGCCAGTTGTTAAACCTTTACCAGCACACAGCTGTTACTAATTGTGGTAGATTACAAACATTGTCCTCATTCTCTGTGTCTCTGTGTAGCCACACCCTTTGAAATGTGACTTTTCAGTTCCTTCCCGTACAGGGTAGACTCTGTTTCCCTGCACATTGAATCTGAACTAGACTGATGACTTGCATTGGTTATAGAATATAGTGGAACCAAAGGCGTGCCTCTTCCTAGCCTAGGTCTGAAGAGACCCCACTTCTGCCCTCTCTCAGAACCCTGATGCCACCATAACTAGTCCTTTCTATCCTGCTGAAATATTAGAGTCCATGTGGCCATCCTAGACCAGACCCCAGCTGACTACAGAACACACAAGTGAGCACAGGCAAGACCAGAAGAACCAGCAACCTGAGCTCAGCTCAAATGCCAGCCCGCAATATTGTGAGCTAAATAAATGGTGGTCATTTTACATAACTAAATATCAGCCTAGTTTGTTATGCAGCAAAAGCTAATTGTGACACTAATCTACTCACAATTTCCACTAAATTTTAAGCAAATTTGGTCTTGCCGTGATTAAAATGCAGGCCAATGTCTATTTGGGAAACTCCACTCCACTTAAAGACTCACTTTGAAAATACTTTCTGTATCAAGTTTTCCTACCCATTACCCTCAGAAAGTAGATGAGGATATTTGGGCATTAGTGTCGATGGAGTAGCATACAAAGGGAAGCTGGAGAATCTGGAGCTTTCTAGGCAGTGGCTGTCTCAAGATGCTAGACCCCTCCATTCCTCACTTCAGTCAGTACTGTGTCAGCCACACAGGCTGCTTCTCTTTCTTGAATAAAGCAAGTCCTTTTCTCTCTTGGGGTCATTGTCCTTTGTGTTCCTTCTGTCTGGAATTCTCTTTCTCAACTTTGGAAGACCCACGCTTTCTTATCTATAAAAGCTGAACTCCAAGCATTCTTCACCCATATCCATATCACAAGTGGCTACACAATTACTCTCGTCAAAGTTACTCTATCACAGCACTATTCCATAGAAATATAATCCGAGGTACATATTTAATTTCAAATATTTTAGTAGCTATATTTTAATATGTAAAAGAAAATTGAAGTTAATTTAACATATTTTACTTAATCCAAAATATCTAAAATATTGTCACTTCAATACATAATATAAAAAATTCTCAAGACTACAAAAAACCTATACACCTTTGTTCATACCAGCTTTATTTATAATAGCTAAAAACTGGAAACAACCCAACTATCCCTCAATAGGTGAGTGATTAAACAAACTATGGTACACCGTATCATGGAAAACTATTCAGCAATAAGAAGGAACAAACTATTGATACATAAAACAACTTGGATGGATCTTGAGGGCATCATGTTGAGTGCAAAACAGCCAATCTCAAATAATCATATACTGCGTAATGTCATTTATGTAACAATCTCATCATTACGAATTTATGGAGATAAACAGATTAGTGGTTGCAAAGGCTGAAGGAGATAGAAGTGAGTATAAAAGGGTAGCAACAGGGAGATAGATCTTTGTGGTGATGGAATATTCTGTATTTTGATTGTGCTGGTGGTTACACAAATCTACGTATGTAATAAAGTGATGTAGTACTATATGCATACATTATACCAATGTCAAATTCCTGGGTTTCATATCATACTGTAATTATGTAAGATGTAACTGTTGGGGGGAAACTGGATGAAGGGTACATGGGACCTCTCTATACTATCTTTGCAACTTCCTGTGAATCTATCATATTTCAAAGTAAAAAGTATATACCATCATATGCCACATTATGATGTTTAGGTCAATAATGGACCTCATGCACAATGGTGGTCCGATGAGGTTAGCACCATCTAGCCTAGGTGGGTAGTGGACTATACCATCTAGGCTTGTATACATACACCCTATCACCTTCAGAGAATGTTGAAATCACCTAACCATGTATTTCTCAGAACATATTGCCATTGTTAAGTGATGCATGACTGTATATACACACACACACACACATATGTACATAGCTGAAATATTTTACATTTTTTTTGTAAGTCTTCACAATTTGGTGTATATTGTACACTTACTGCACATCTCAGTTTGGACTAGCCTCATTTCCAGGGTTCAGTAGTCACATGTGGCTAGTGGTTATTATATGGAATAGCACAGTTCCATCCATGACCTTATTTTGTTAACTTCATAGTCCTTTTTATACTCTATAACGTTTTGTTTCTTTGCTTTGTTATAATAATCCCTAACTGTTATTGAATTCCCATTCTGTACCAGATGGTGTTTTATGTGCTTAACAGGCATTAACTCATTAAATATTTGTAATGACTCTTTGACAAAGGTATGAATTATGGGCTGCACTTTTTTGGTGAGAAAACTGAGGCATGAAGAGATTAAGTAATCTGCCCCACTCAATGGCAGAGCTAGGATTTGAACCCAGAAGCCTGACTCTAGATGGCACGATACCTGTGTGTCTTTCACCCCTGCTAGAAAATCTCTCACCTGTTCTCTGTAGGGTCTTCCCCCTACCACCCCACTTTGCCTACAGTGCGTGGTACACGGTAAGTGCTTAGTAAATAGAAAACTTACAAGGAAAAAGTTCAAGAGACCTGGCTTCTCTGTCCCACTCTGCCAGGGGCAGCTGTCTCTTCCAATAGGGTTCCTTAGAAGCAGAGCCCGCGGCAGACATTCAGATGCGTGCATGTCACATGCTGCCAATCTTACTCTCTGGGCTGCCAATCTGGTTAAACCACAGATTGTCTTTAGCAGGGGGAATATTTTGTCCCAGTGACTATTCATTCAACAAATATTTATTGAGCATCTACTATGTGCCAGGCACAGAAAAGATGGAAATCAACTTATGGGGCTTACGGCTTACTGAAGAAGACCAACTTTGCTTTCCAACAGCATTGGTAGGAGAAGAAAATGATCCAGGCTTTCTGAAAGCCAACTTGCCAGCATTTTAAAAATTTTAAGCATACATGCTATTAGAGGCTGAATTGTGCCCCCCATTCTCCAAATTCATATGTTGAGGGTCTAACTGCCAGTATCTCAGAATGTTACTGCATTTGGAAATTGGATCTTTAAAGAGATAATTAAGTTAAAGTGAAGTCATTAGTGTGGGCCTGAATCCATGTGACTGGTATCCTTATAAAGATAGGAAATTTGGACACAGCTGGGTACAGAGGGAAGACCGTGTGAAGATGGCCAACTATAAACCAAGGAGAGAGGCCTCAGAAGAAATTAACCTACTGATACTTTGGTCTCGGACTTCTGGCCTACAGAATTGTGAGAAAGTAAATCCTGTGGTTTAAGCCACCCAGTTTGTGGTACTTTTTATGGCAGCCCTGGCAAACAAATATATATGCCTTTTGTCCTATTATTTCCATATCTGACAATCTATGCCACAGAACTGCTCATATTTATGCAGAATAATACATACACCAGGATTCCCACTGGAGTGTTGTTTTTAAGAGCCCCAAAAAACCCTCTTAAATGTTAATCAATAAAGGAATCAATAGAAGAATTGCATTGCATTCCATTTTATAAAATGCTATGGAGACTTAAAAAAAAAAAGCAAGTGTCGATATGTGTACTGATATGGAAAGCTAGCCGAGTCTTGCTTTTCTTTCTTTTTTTTTTTTTTAACATAAAGGCCAAAATACATTAAATGACACAAAAAGCAAACCCACAAAAGTGTACATAGTGTTGTCATATTTATATATGGAAATTCAGGTTGTGTGCAGGGGCGGCATAAGCCAATAGAAAAAGGTCCAGGTTTGGGGTTTTGCGGTGGGAACAGGTGTGGCAGTTGACTTTGAGCTTTTCTTCTCTCTGCTTCTTTATTGTTTGAACAGCTTGTGTTCCTACACTACTTCTGTAATTTGGAATAGTCTTTTTCTGTGGCGTAATAGTTATACCAGAGCTGTGGAGAACATGAAAAGAGAGGGATTCTGGGGTTCAAAAGTGGCCTCCCTGGGGAAGTGGTGTTTGATCTGAGACCAGAAGGGAGACCTAGGGAAAGGGGTGAGATGAAGGGGGAGGTGCTGGGGTGGGAGGAGGCAGAAATTGGAGGAGGCAGGGGGCCTTTAAGACAATGGAGGTGCCTAAGGACCGTAAGGCTTAATGAAGGGGAGAGGGATTTATGCAGCTAGAGAGGTATGCAAGGGGTGGACCAGGAGCCCTGTGAGCTGCGATAAGGAGTTTGGTTTTGTTTTTAAAGTCAGTGAGAAGTCATAGGAAAAGCTTGAGAGAGAGCGAGCGCCCTGCAATCAGATTTATGTTTAGAAAGATTGCTCTGCCTGCACGGTGGAGGGCTGCTTGGAAGGGAGCAAGCTTGGTGAAGTGCAGTTTAGCTAAAAGCCTTGGCAGTAGTCTAGGAGAGGATGCTGGTGGCACGGACATTGGCAGTGACAGTGGGTGTGGTAGGCAGAATAATGTCCCCCTCCCACCCGAGTTGTCAAAGTCCTAACTCCTGAAACCTGTCAGAATGTTAGCTTACATTGCAATGGGGAATTTGGGTTGCAGGTAGAATTAGGGATGCTAATAAACGGACCTTGAAACAGGAGGTTATCCAGATGGGCCCACTGTAATCACAAGGGGCCTGAAAAGTGGAAAAGCGAGACAGAAGAAGAGTCAGGCTGAGCTGTGTGTGAGGAAGCCCAGTCAGAGAGAGATGCAGTGTTGCTGGCTTTGAATACGGAGGAAGGGTCCAAGAGCTAAGGAATGCAGGAGGCCAAGGAAATGGGTTCCCCTTTAGAGCCCCAGAAAGGGACACAGCCCTGCTGACACCTTGGTTTTCAGCCAGTGAGACCCATTTCAGACTTTTGACCTCCAGAACTGTAAGATATTGAATTTGTGTTATCTCAGCTGCTAGGTTTGTGGTAATTTGTTACAGCAGAAATAGAAAACTAATGCAGTGGGAATTCAGAGAGATGTGCAGATGTAGTGGGCATTTAGGGAGTGGAATGGACAGGAATTGGTGATGATTGAATGTGCAGGATGGTAGCGAAGGGGAAGTCAAAGTGGATTCCAAGAATTGGCTTCAGCAATTTGATGCAACATGGAGCTACATGCTAGAATTGAGATAACTAGAGAAGGAACAGGTTGAACAAGTAGGAAGACCGTGACTTAAGATTTGTTGATGCTAAGTGTCAAGAGTGGGAAGAATCCAAGAGAAGATTTGGATGCATAAATCTGGAGCTTAGGAGAGGGTTCTGGGCTGTGTCTCCATATTTGAGGTCATTGGCATAAGGAGAAAGTAAACTTGTAGTATAGGATAAGACTATACTGAAATAGTAGCTTTTGACTATAACATTTAACACAATTTTTCTGCAAATTTTTTGAGTGCTTACTCTAAAATTTTTTGGTGCCATTCTACAAACCATGATTTTCTTTCTGTTTTTTGGTGAGGAAGATTGGCCCTGAGTTAATATCTGTTGCCAATCTTCTTCTTTCTTTCTTTTTTTTTTTTTTTGCTTGAGGAGGATTGTTGCTGAGCTAACATCTGTGCCAGTCTTCCTCTATTTCGTATGTGGGTCACTGCCACAGCATGGCCTGATGAGCAGTGTGTAAGTCTGTGCCCAGGATCTGAACTCGCAAACCCCAGACTGCAGAATCAGAGCACACGAACTTAAGCACTATGCCACAGGGCTGGCCCAAAACCATGATTTTCTTGTTACTGTTTTTACATTATGTTATCACTCTGGACAGTGTGAAAATGATTAGAATTTAAATATGTTTTCCTCAAAGCATGCCTTTTGGGAGTCCTGGGTGTTGAGAGGCAGAAAAATGAGATGGATATGTTGAAGCCAGGATGGAGTGGTGAGTTAGACTAGAATGGTCTTGCAATGTTGAGGGTCTAGACAATGTGGAGTCAGCTCTAACTGCAGCCACAGGTTCTAGAATTAGGACGGAATCAAAAAGCTTAGATGAGAAGGAACCGGCAGATAGGTGAGATCGAAACAATTGGATCAGGGGGAAGGGCCTTGGAGAGTCACCCAGTAGAGAAGGACACATAAAAACAAGGAGTCGGGTATGAAAGCTGAGTTCAAATCCAAAGGATAGAAGTTGAAAGCCAGAGTCAGATCCACAAAGGAAGAAAGGGGGCTCCAGCTGTTGAGAAGGCAGGTGTAGTTGGCTTAGGGCTCAGGTCAGAGAAGCAGGCGCAGAGCATGGAGCAACTGGATCTCGAGTGTCTGTGCAGTACAAATGAGGACCAGGTACAAGAATAATCTGTTTTACTGACCCAACATGCTTTGAAGCAGTTTTTCTGGAGTGGGAAACACCTGGTGGAACACAGTGACTGTCCCATGGGGGACGTCCAGGAGACTGCAATTAAAGAATACGAGGAAAGGGAACTATGTCATTTACATCTTTTTGGACACAATAACGATAATTTTTCTTAGAAAAAAACTTTATTTTTAGATTATATTATGAACCCATCCCAAGTTTTAATATTTTCTTCTGAATCCCAAATGTGTGATCTATGTTATATTTTACCTAAAAGCAACATAACTAAAAGTTTTGTTCCTGATTCTAATGCTATGACAATTGCATATCTGAGCAATGACATCTCAACAGGGGGATGGTGTGGTTGGTACCATCCCCTCTTGCAATACAGTTTCTCAACAGTCATCTTTCTTCTCCCAGTGACCGGCCAGTCATTAAACCTAAATTATCTGAACACAAGTAGGTATTTCTGAAGTACTTAAATATCCATTATTACATTTACCAAGTTCTTCAAAATAGATCTGAGGCTCAGAAAAGAAAAATCTCTTCAGGAGGGAGTCAATGAGAAAAGAATCACTCCTGAGATGTACATTAAAGACATCATTGTAAAATTCTTACTCTAAGTATCCAGCTGTCTGTCTGGCTGAAAACCTTTGTAGTCCAGTAATTACACAGACTCCTCACTTCACCTGTAGGGCTTGCAAGCGTACCCCTGAATAGTTGTCTGTGCCCAGGGTCAGCGTTCAGCTCTCTTAGACCAACAGCCTTTGAGATGATGAAGGGGGATGTGAGCAAAATGATTATCTGATAGGTTTGCTCCAGCTCTGCTCATCTTGTCCCTGTCCTACCCCATCTTCAACATGGCCCCTCTCTGCTAACTGCTTCCTCCTATGCAGGTCAGAGCTCTTGGAGCACATCCACACCATTGTCTGTTATTATGATGATGATTGTAAAATGTACATAACATTAAAATTCACCATTTTAACCATTTTTAAGTGTGCACTTCAGTGGTATTAAATACAATTGTGTGTCACTTAATGACAGGGATACATTCTGAGAAATGCATCATTAGGCAATTTTGTTGTTGTGCAAACATCATAGAGTGCACTTATACTAACCTACATGGTATAGCCTACTACACACCTAGGCTATATGGTACTAATCTTATGGGACCACCGTCGTACATGTGATCTGTCATCGACTGAAACTTTGTTATGCGGCACATGATTGTACAGTCACATTGTTGTGCAACCGTCCATCTTCAGAACCTTTTCATCTTCCCAAACTAAAACTCTGTACCCGTTAAACAGCAAGTACCCATTCTCCCCTCCTCCCAGCCCCTGGCAACCAACATTCTGCTTTCTGCCCCTATGAATTTGACTACTTTAGGTACCTCAAGTAAGTGGAATCATAGAATGTTTGTCCTTTTTTGTGTGGCTTATTTCACTTACCATAATATCTTCAAATTTAATCCATGTTGTACATGTATCTCAAATATAATTTTAATAATTTTGAATACACTAGAAAACGAATACCTCGTGAATTTGTATCCTATGGCCCAAACTCCATTCAAAACCCATTGTGAGCATACCATCATTTTGAAAACTACAGATATTTCCCATCAGTATACCACTATTCTTACTGATTATTCCAGCTCTACAAATTAATAAAAAATACAGAAGTTGTAAAAAAAAATAAAATAAAATTACCCGGTATTTATATAACAAGTTAGACTTTGAGCAAGAAAGTTAAAAATGGAATTCATAGCCCTGAAACTGAGTTTCTGAGCCAAAAATATTCAGGAGAATAAAAAGTGTTAGTGGCAATTTTCTGGGCCAGTAAGCATGCTTGCATTCAGGTAGAGTTTTAAAATCTACAGGCAAGGTCACTTCATTTTCTATGTAAACAAGAAGAATGTCCTTATAAATTCTCACTGACATGCTTGTGATGGTTAATATTATGTGTCAGTTTGACTGTCTAAGGGATGTCCAGATAGGTGGTAAATATTCTTTCTGGATACGCCTGCATGGGTGTTTCTGGAAGAGATTAACATTTGAATTGGTGAACTGAATAAAGCAGATGGCCCTCCTCAATGTGGGTGGGCATTATCCCATCCCTTGAGGGCCCAAATAGAACAAAAAGACAGAGGAATGGTTAGTTCTTTCTCTCCTTGCTTGAGCTAAGACATCGTCTTCTGCCCTCTGACATTGATGCTCTTGGTTCTCATGTTTTCTGACTCGAACCAGGACTTACACCATCAGCCCCTGGTTCTCAGGCCTGTGGACTCCAAGTGAATTACACCTCTAGCTTTCCTGGTTCCCCAGCTTGCTGACAGTAGATCATGGGACTTCTCAGCTCTATAACTGTATGAGCCAATTCCTATAATAAATCTCCCCTTATAAATCTACCTATATATATCCTGCTGGTTCTCTTTCTCTGGAGAACCCTGACTAATACAATGCTTATACCATAAGCCAAGGACCTATAAGCTATGACACAGGCTAGAGAGGCTGGAAATAGGGGACATTCATTTATGTCTTATCGGTCATACACGATTTCTTTCCATGTCTCCATGTGCTCAACCAATTGTAAATGTGTAGTTCAACAATCAGAGAAGATATTTCTTGCAAGCTGTGCACCACTTTCAGGGGATATGGCTACCACAGAATTAGATAGGTTTTGCCAAACTCAAAAACTTTAGCAAGTTATATAGAACAATAGAAACAAGGGTATTACACGGGCCCAAGATTAGAAATCTACTCATGATTGAAATACCTCAATGAAGACTCAGTCTGTATGAACTACCATTTCTCAGGCAAGAAGACAATTTAAATGGGCTGGCACCATTTGAAAGCCCAAGTTGTCATCTGGTGTATTTCCCGAGGGGTAACATCTTCTTCAATCATTTGTGACGGCTACTCTAGATATGATCTCAAAATGATGGTTGGTAGCCCTCTTTTTACTCTGCTACCCAGGTAAATCAATCTCTTTTTCTGAACATTAACCCACAGGATAGATTTTTAAAGTTTTATTTGAATTTATACTGATACATGTTAATTTTACCAAGTGTCTATTTTCAGTTGGTTTAAAAATATTTTAGGAAAGAAATATACCACATATGATTTACAAAAAAGTGTAAGTCCAACGTTTCTCTGATCTACCCCATCATAATTCCAAGTTCTGCTTCCCAGAGGCCACAATGACATCTCTTTGGTTTTGGCCTTTTTTTTTTTCCCCCAGTTTTTGACATATGCCCAAAAATATATGTATGCAGTTGTATCAATTTTAGATGTCTCCATCTTTTCATTTTCTGCTTTAGTAGATAGCATTTAGCTTTAGTACACAATCTTCACACCTTTTCTATTTTCCCAATATAATTTTTTTTGCTACTTTTGGTTATTTCAATAAATGGACTTTATACTTTGTGATTTTTTTCATTGCTTACTGATGAGCTAAGAATTATATTATGGCTATGTTTTTCTTTCTATTCCAGTTTTTGTTTTTCCCAAAGTTTCTCGTCTTTCTCTTCTTTTTGTAATGGCTTCTTTAGAATAATACTTTATTTTTTTAAAGAGCTTACCTCTTGCAAGGTGATGTGTGTTTCTGTTGTGGCTCATCCCAAATTCCCTGCTGCTCTGTGATGTCACACAGAGTTTTGTCACACAGAGTTTGGGAGCCCCCCCCACCCCAACCCCACAACCTGCCTACACACCCCAGGCTGTTTCCAGGTACACGATTATTAGTTTTGCCTAAAATTCACTTTAAGTGAAAGAAATCACATACAATACTGCAGTGGCACTTTGCAATCAGGCAGTCAGGCGCAGCCTTTAAGAGCTGGGTCTGGGGTTAAGTAGACTTCGATTTGAGTGCATTTCTGCCACTTGTTAACCATGCCACCTTGGGAAATCAAGTCATTTGACCTCCCAAAACTTCATTCCCCACACTTGTAAAATAAAGGTGGTCCCTCACAAAGTCTCAGAATATAAGAGAATGGCTATCACACTAGACAATGTCTGATTCCAGGAAATATTCACTTCAGTTAGCTGGTACTGTTAGTGCTGATGTTACTTTCGAAGGGTTTCTTCCAATACTTTCTTACTTAGTTTTCCTAACTATTCCAGAAGCTAGGCAAATGGAGTTATCTCCATTTAGAGAGGAGGATACGCCATCTCAGGGACGCTGCCAGGGCTCCAGGGCATTCCACATAGTGGAGGTGGGACTAGTATTTAAGGCAGTGATTGTAGAGGAGTGTGTACAGGCCTGTTCTCAGGATGTGGACTGCCTGGTTTCAATCCCATTTTAGCTTCTTCCTACTTAGGTGAACTTGAGCACATTCATTAATCTCCCTGGACTTCAATTTCCTTATCTGTATAATGAGAATAGTAATATTCCTTACAACATAAATTATTGTGAAGAGAATAAGTGAGTGTACACATATAGAACAGTGTCTGGCATACACTTAGTCCTATATGAGTATAGTCTCAGTAGCATTTTCTGGCCCCTAGTGCAGTGCTGTGCCACCACACCAAATGGCATGATACAAATGGTTCCAGGTGCTCTTTTTGCTTGCCAGCCCTTCATTGAATCTCTGCTCATTATCCCAGCTAATAGAGACCTGCACTGGGAGATGGCCACACCCAGAAGCTTTTAGACTAGGCTTTTGCTTAAAGCAGGACGTCCTGCAAAGGTAAGACCAACGGTGTCCCTGAAAGCAGGTTGAGGGCTGAGATGACAATGGAGATGCCAAAGCATTGCCTTGGAGACTGGGGATGTAGATTTCTTCCAGCCAGCCCTGGTAGTCTAGTGGTTAAGATTCAGCACACACTGCTGCAGCCAGAGTTCGTTTCCTGGTCAGGGAACCACACCACCCATCTGTCAATTGTCGTACTGTGGCGGCTGCATGTTGTTGTGATGCTGAAAGCTATGCCACCATTATATCAAATACCAGCAAAGTCACCTGTGGTAGCCAGAATCATTGGAACACTAGGACTTTGTCTCTCTTTCACCTGAGTGTGGGATTCATCATTACTATCAGAGTAATGGCCAGCACGAATGGACTGTCACTACATGCCATGGAGGTTCTCTCTCTGCATTTAGTCAAGTGTGAGCTTCCCAGGGGCAGTGCCTTAGGATTTTAAAGTTGTTTTTTATTTTCCTTTTAACTTGCTTCCTCTACACCTCTTTAACTCAAACTTACTAGTCATGTAGAACTATAATTTATTACCTCTTACATTACATTTGTATCACAGGATGCAGTGTAGGTAGGTTAACTCAGCCCTGGGTCTCCTCTCCACAACTGTCTTGTTTAAAAACAAGAACAGTATTAGTTCATTGACATTTTCTTTTTTGTACTCTCACTTGAGTGGCATACCAACCATTGAGAAGTTCACAATCAGGGAGGGAATAGTAAGACATTTCTATTTTGATTCTAAAAATATTTTACCTAGCGTTTTCAGTGCTTGTTCAAGTATGAATGCATGTAAAAGAACTCTTCTCAAATGATTTTTCTAAAATAATTGCTACCTTATTTTTAAAAAATGGTCATTAAGTTTATTAAAATGTCAAGTGGTCTTAGCCAACACATGACCAAATTATATTTTCAAATGTATTTTTATTCTCACTGAATAATACTGAGAGATGGTATATAGAGCCACTTACTTATTTGGTATAATATCATGGCCACTGAAAACATTCCAGGCCCTCAAACAACCAGATAGCACCAGAATCAAGATTCAGAGATAGAACACTTGTCAACAATTATGTAACGGCTAATATAGTTACCCAGATTGGACATTGTTACTTGAGACTTTGAAACAGCTAAAATAGAGAAAAATGATGGGCATCTGAAGATGCAAGGTATGGGATGATAATCAGGTCTCTGCTATTATTTTTCTGTGCAACAGTCTACTCCAAAATATAGGGACTTAAATCAACAGCCATTTATTTGTGCCCTGATTCTATAGTTGGGCGCTTTAGGTCCAGCTCAGCTGGGTGTTTTCTTCTGACTGATCCTACCTAGTGGATAGCTGCTGGTCAACTAAGTGGCTCTGCTTCCGGGGGTTGGCTGGTTGTTGGCTGGACTTATGTGTGTCTGGGCTGCATGGTCTGTCATCCTCCACTAGGATAGCCTGGCCTTCTTCTTATGCTGGGCTACAAGTTCCAAGAGCAGCAAGAGAGCAAGCCTCAGTGTGCAAGCACATTTCATGCTTGTGTCATGGTTTCTGTTGTCCCATTGGCCACAGAAAATTACATATCCAGGTCCAGAGTCAGTGTGCGAGAGGGCCACCCGAGGGCATGGACACTGGAGGCGTGAAACATTGAGGGCCATTCCTGCAACAGTCCACCGTACCTGGGTTCCTTTACTTTTTTACACTTTGGCTTAAGGTGCACTCCAATGTTTAGAATCAGTTGACCTTTATTTATTAATCTACTTGTAATTATGTACTTAAAGATTTTTTTAAATTATAATTGTTTCCAGGAGAGACAACACATCAAGGTATTTTGAGCCCTTATCATCTTTTATTAGTTTTTCATTATCACCGTATATTAGTTTTCCAAATTGGTCTGCAATATCTCCCAGGATGGATGGGAGAATGGATTTTGACAGCGTCTGGGGAGTTAAAAGGCTGTGAAGGAGCTAATCACTATCCAGAGATGATATATCAGACCAGTGTCGTGGTCTGAATGTGTTCCTCAAAAATCACATGTTGAAATCCTGTGCCCCAAGGTGATGGTATTAGGAGGTGGGGCCTTTGGGAGTTGGTTAGCTCATGCAGGTGGAGCCCTCGTGAATGGGATCAGTGCCCTTACAAGAAGAAGCCTGAGAGAGCTCCCTTATTCCTTCCTCCCTGTGAGGTTACAGCAAAATGATGGCCATCTAGGAAGCAGGTCCTCACCAGACGCTGAATCTGCCGGCCCCTTGATCTCAGACTTCCGGCTTCCAGAACTGTAAGAAATAAATATCTGTTGTTTATAAACCACCTGGTCTTTGGTATTTTGTTATAGCTGCCCAGACACACTAAGGCTTTCCAGTGCAGGGTGAGGGTGAATAGGAGCTTGAGAAAACTGGAAGGCAACAGGAAGATCCTGCTTGCTGATAAAGGATAAGTGGTTAAAAGAAGAAACTGACATTTTAATGGAAGATGAAGGGACAGGAGGAAGCACAGCAAGAGGAGAGTTTAACACTTATGGAGCTCTGATCCAAGGTGCAATTCACTGAGTAAATGTAGACTGTTCTGGGTGATTTTAGTCCGTCAGCAAATATTTTGAGCTTAACGAAAGGCCAGACACTGGCAAACAGTAATGAACAAGCAGGCAGCATCTCTTCCCCTCATGGGTCTTACATTCTAGTAGAGAAAACAGACACCAGCCACACCGTTACACCTAATTAGTTGACAGCAAGTGGATGAATGCTGTGAAGAGTATGTACATGGAGCTGTAGGAGTGTATACCCCACCTATTCAAGGCTGAGATAAGGCTTCCCCAACAAAGCAACACTGAAGCCAAAACGTCATCTTTTATAGTGCTGGCAACAGTTTTGTCAGGATTCCCCAAATGATCGTGATGTCTTGTGCACAATAAATTCGGAGACAGAAAAGCAGTTACCTAAGATCAAAGCAAATAGGTGACTTATCTGGGATTCAAACCCAGGTTATCTTACATGTTGTCCATACCACAAGGCACACAGAGCCTATTGTACATGTTTTCTAGAGGTTTCTCAGTCGCAGGATATTTTAACTAGGAAAACTACATTGTTTCAAACAGGTAGAATACATTGTACAAAATTCTAAATGTAATATACAGTGAAAAAGTGGGTCTTCCTCCATGTCCTGTCCCCTGAGTGAGCTTCTCTGCAGGCAACACCAGTCAAGTTTCTTGTGTATTTGTCCAGAGGTATATTTAATTCTTGCAGCACACACTTTGTGCCAGGTGACTTTCTAAGTGCTTTACAAATGTTTACTTGTTTCGTCCTAATAAGTTTATGTGGTAAATATAATTATGAACCTCATTTTTCATGTATACACATATTGTATTTTTCCACACAAATGTTGTAGGTTTAAAGTGCTCACCAAATTTTGAGATGCTTCTCCCTGCCTGCTAGTCAGGTTTTGCTTTCGTAATACCACCTAACAAACAAGGGCAAAGTCTTAGTGGTTTAATTACAAACATTTATTTCTTACTCACGAGTGACCTGTGGCTCAGCTGTGTCTCACTCGGGCTTTGCTCCAGACTGGAGGTCAGATTTGTGTGTGCTTCATGCATCTCTCCGTCCAGGACCTAGGCTCAGAGAGTATCACCTTCCAGAGAGATCTTCACGCCAAGTGGCAGGAGCACCAGAGGGAAAGTGGAAACACAGTGCTTCCAAAAACCTCCACCCAGAACTGGTACACTGTCTCTTCCATCCACAGTCCATTGGTCAAAGCAGATCACATGGCCAAGTCCAAAATCTATGGGGCAGGGAACTATAGTCCACATGGCAAGTGCAAGGAGAGAACAAAAAGTTTTGAGTGAAATTATCTACACACACTGAAAATCCAACTTTCATATTTTGTAGTTGGTATGTAGAGGAATAACTGAAAAGATATGACTGTGAATGAATTAATAATTTTCCTGTGGTCTTCTGCTGGCAAGATATAAACAGCTCCCTCTTTTCTGTTTGCATTTCCCAGGTTTTTGCATCATGTTTGGAAAGAAAAAGAAAAAGATTGAAATATCTGGCCCATCTAACTTTGAACACAGGGTTCATACTGGGTTTGATCCACAAGAACAGAAATTCACCGGCCTCCCCCAGCAGTGGCACAGCCTGTTGGCAGACACAGCCAACAGGCCGAAGCCCATGGTGGACCCTTCATGCATCACACCCATCCAGCTGGCTCCCATGAAGGTATGGTGAGGCTCTGTCTTTACAGTGCTTGAGAAGCATGTTCTCATCTGGTACAGCGTACGATCTTTACAGGGAAGCTGTCAAATGCCTAAATAATTATTTGCTTTTAAATATCCGGAGATTATCCACAATTATTCTTCAGTGATTGTAATGTTCACCACTTACTGTAAATTGTAGCACATGAAAAGGAATCTCAGCTCTCAGATGTGAGATTTTTTTAAATCAGACATATAACATGCAATCACAAAATAGGAAATTTTTGTTTCTACTTTTAATGATGTTTGCTAGTCTTTATACTGAAGAATATTATCCACCCCTTCTGGTACATATTGGCAATAACCTCTGATTAAACATTATATTAGACAACCTTTTGTTTCACATTTGCCATCAGAATGTTCAAATTTTTATATAAAGTTTACTGCTAACAGATTTTAACAACATAAATGATTTTAGGTATATGTGTACACACATATGTGCATACATATATACATATACACACATATTACATGTTTTATATGTAGTCAAATATATATAAGTATACATATATTCCCATTTGTCTTCATAGTCTAAGAGCTATTTCAAATAAAAGTAATCATTTGAGTCCTAGAAAAGGGTGTAATTTACCCTAGACAAATGGCCAGTAGATTTTTGACAAGGAATGTTCATGAAAATAATTGTGTTAAAGCAGAAATCAGACATGGTAAATTTCAGATATGTCAAGTTACTGCAAAGAAAATCCAGCCATTACAGTTTCCTTCTGCATCTCAGAATAAGAATTCCATAGACCATCAAGCAATTGCCCAAAAGCTTCCTTAGACATCACTGAAGTTTGTCATCCTGTTGTCCAGCAGATCAGATTCTATCCTCTATCACTTGCTCATTATATTAGTAGACAGCTGAGCTACAGGACTGCCTTACTCCATGTTAATGTAAATATCGAATACATTGTGTTTAAATAATGGGCAAAACAAAAGTGGATACATTTGTAAAAGGATGCAGAGAAGCATAGCTGGTAAGTTATGGGAAATGTTTATAAGGTGTCATCCGAGCTGACTACATTCGAACGGTGATTTTGTCACAGTCTTGGTCGTTCTATTCTGATCTTGAACATGCGGGGTCTATTCTGCCCAAAGATCAATGCAGAGTCTTCTAATCCTCCATCTTCTGAATTTGATTTTCTGATAGGATTTTGAAACTTTTCAGGCCAGCTAAAATGTAAAATACTCAAAAGATGGATATTTGAGAAGATAAATCTTTAGGGGCAAAAGGAACTTCTCATTTGAAACAGGTGTTGATTGATATTTAATAGAAACTGACCCATTAACCAATTCTACTGGTTAATATTAGGCAATATCTTACTATTGAACACAATTTTCTCCCTAACAGAAGGTTAATTCTTCACCAACGACCAGATAATAGGTTGGGCCATATCTGAAAAGAAGTTAGGATTGGAATGAATTTTCCTTTTAGTTTCATTGTTTTTCTCATATCCCAATATTTTATAAAACCCAGAAAAATGGGATGTACATGTGCCCAGAAAAGCCCTCTGCTGTGATCATCCTGGTGAAGGAAAAATGGTCAAGTTAAACTAGGGCTTATTTTCTTACCTTTGAGTGCAGGTATCGTTGGCTTAGGAAAATTCTAGAAGGAGGCAGAGTCTTAGTGTAATATCCTAACTAAAGGCCCAGGACGTGTGTTCTCCTGTTAGAGTGTTTGTTGTTGGGTAAGGACAGAGTATCATGTGTTGTTTATTTCACAATGGTTTTTCAGTTGTCCATTTCCTAGAAGGTACTAGCTGGCAGTGAAAGAAGCAGCTCCTCTCTCAGCAATTAATCCACCAGGCTCAGTGGACGTGGGACTTAAGAGGACTTTCTAGCTCATTTCTTTCGTCTCTGGGATGAGCTGGCTTGTTATCCTGTCGGACAGAATTTATCAGCCCCACTGAGAGTTGGAGCAAGGTTTCCTAATGGCTGAGCTCCTGAGCCCGTGATCCTCTTACTCACTTTATGGGCTTTTTAGCCCTGGTATCAAATGTGTGAGCATCCAGTTTGTATGAAATCAAAGTATTTGTTATAGACACTTAAATGCTAACTGGCTGGTGACTGGAAAATACATCTCAAGTATAGATCCAGCCCTGGATTTCTGCAAATGAGACTCCAGGCATAGTTTTGCCTGCGAGAAAAAAATAAAAACAAACAAGAAGAGACAAAACTATAATCAGCTAGGTTGAGTTTTTCCCAGAAAGAGTACCCAAGAAATCTGTACGTCCTACTCTCGCCAGACTCTTTCAGGTTGATCCTCTCTCTCTCCAAATCCTGTGAGCGCAGTTAGCGCTGTTGGCAGCTGTTGGACAACATTGATGGTCCGAAAGAATCCTGCCAAGTCCACCAGCCTCTTAGAATAAGGGAAGTAAAAGCTTCAAGAGGCCAGGGATGCCATGCACTTTGGATGATCCCACTTTTGGGAACTGCCTTCTCTGGAGACATCTTCCAAGTCACTTGGGAATGACGTATCGTGAACCGTGCAGAATATATCTCAGAAATCAGAACACTCCTTCAAATAAGAGCTGTGAACGAAGTGACAGAAAGGAGTGGATAGATTTGTGCAGATTTAAAGCCATTTTGGCAAAGTTATTTAAGTCAAGTAGAACCAACAGTTCTAATTTGGTCAAGTTGTCCTTTAAAGCAAACAAAGAAAAATGAGAAAGGAGAACACGACATAAAAGCAATAAATGGAAGCCGTGTATAGTGCCTTATGTTGGGACAAAGTGCCGCTGCTTCAGTATTTGTCAGTAAGCTGCAGGCAGGCTAGTGCTGAGTGGAAATGAGCCATTGCAACCAATCCTCTTTTTCTCTGATTGGTTAGGATTCCAGCTGTGCCGATTCAGAAGCTTCTCTAAATTGCCTGCCATGCTTACCAGGACACACCTCTTCTATGTAGATTTATTTAGATCAGTGTTTCTCAAACTACAGTCTGTCAGAATCTCCTGGAGGGCTTGATAAAACAAAGATTGCTGGACCCATCCCCAGAGTCTCTGACTCAGCAGGACGGGGATGGGGCCCAAGAATTTGCATTTCTAATAAGTTCCCAGGTGATGCTCATGTGCTACTCCAGGAAGCACACTTTGAGAACCTTAATTTAGGTAATTATAAAGGAATTTGTCTACATAAGGTCTAATCAATACAAGTTTACTGGCCAAGAATTCCAAGATCTCAGAAATGTAACCAGAAGCCACGGGTTAGCTTGGACTTGTGTCATAAGTTAAAGTCCAGGTACCCAAGCCAAAGAAGTGTAAGAAGTGTAGGCAAACCGAGATAACCTGAATGCCTAAAGGTTGGGGGAGGATCCCTGTAAATCATTTGACAAATATCTTTGAGAAACTTCTTTTTGTACCTAACGTCATTTTGTCCACAAGAACATCATAAGCAATATTACCAAAATTCCTGCTGAATTAGATGCATTTTTGTAGAGGGCGGGTTGAATGGTCACATTTGTTCTTGCCCGGTGGTTCTCAAACTTGGGCTTTCAGCAGAATCTCCCGGGGAGCTTGTTCTAACCCAGATTCCTGGGCTCTACCCTAGAGATCCTGATTCAGTCGGTCTGGGGTGGGTCCAATGATTTGATGTCTAACAAGCTTTCAGATGATGCTCATGCTGCTGAAGGTGGGGGACTGACTTTAAGAACCACTGTTTTAGGTGGACTGAAACTAGAGCATAGTGATCACACTTTCTCTTTGTGAACAGCCCAGAAATCATTTGAAAAGCCTTAAAAAAATACAGAGGATAATTTTTAAAGTCTTTATAGCTTCTACCTCAAGTGAACAAATAGCATTTCTTAATATTTGCTTCAAATTTATTTTTTATTTCCATGTAGAACTAAAGAAATAATATTAAATAGTATTATTGGCGTACTTGAATTTTATTAAGTATTGTCATACTGTATACTGTAGTGTTCTCTAATTTGCTTTTTTTACTTAACATTGTTTTAAGATAAATTCATATTGATATACAGAAAATGAGTTTATTTAAAAATTATAGGGTTGTTTTTGGTTTTTTTTTTTACAGTTTATCCATTTCTCTACTAAGGGATGTTGCCGAGTATTTGCTATTGTAAATAATATTGTCATGAACATCCATGTTCATGTCTTCTTGGGTGCATGCTGAAAAGTTTTCTTGCAGCAGATCTCAAAGTGTAGTCCGGAACCCCTGGGGGTCCCTCAGACTCTTTCTGGGAGTCTGCAAGATCAAAACTCTTTTCACAATAATTTTAAGGCATCTTTTGCCTTTTTCACTCTCTTTCTCTCCCAAGTGTACAGTGGAGTTTCCCAGAAGTTACGTGATGTATGTTAACATAATTGGTCTGATGCCTAATGGATCGTGTGCTTTGTATTTTTATGTTTTAAGTGTTTCTCTGTCTTAATTTCAAATACGGTAAATATTGATAGATATAACATAAACCAAAGTCTTTTGTGATCCTCAATAATTTTAAAAGGTTCTTGAGACCAAAAATTTTGAAAACCACAGTCTTAGGGCTGACATCAAATTTGGTTATCCGTGGCTTCTCCCATTTGCTCCTCACATATTACCTATCTTTTTTTGGTATTTTGGGTGGGTTTTTTTTTCTTAGAGAGTTTTGTCTTCTCCAGATGGCTGGTCATCTTCTACAATTGTTTCAAAGATAATTGAATGTAGTGTTCCATCCCTTTTACTGTCGTAATATAATTGCTCTGAGCCAAAAGTTTTGAAGTCATTTAGAATGCCTACATTCTTACTCACCATCCCCTTTTCTAAGTTAACCTTAAAATCCTTTCTAACAATCTTCTTTTCAACCTTTCAAGTTTTAAGATTCACAGAGAAGACCAAAGTAAAACTGGCCTTGAGTGGGTTTACTTCAGCTTTCTGGTCTTTAGTATTTCATAATTTTCCAAAGCTGAGGTTTTCTCTTCTTAGTGTATCTCCTGCCCCTAACCATTGCATTAAAAGCCACTCTACTCACAAAAGTCAAAAGAGGTAAATCCTCAGGTCTGGCTGCCCCATGCTTGAGGACGTGTGCTGTTGTTTTGTTTTCTCCCCATGACAGTTTGTGTTGAAAGCTCGTTGAAGAATGAGTCCGCCTGAATTACTCTGTACATTTATACCCTTTCTCTCTTTTCATGAGTCACAATTTTGCATTCAGGATTTAAGTTCTTATAGCCATGTCATCCTTCTAAGTCCATGGAATTTCCATGGGATTCACCTTTTCCTTGAATAATTTTGGAATTTTCCTCCTAAAATACAGGGCAGCTATCTGACATTTTCTGGCATTGTCTCCTTTTGACTCAAGGTAACAGTTTCTCCCAAGGTTCCTTCTCATTTCCACATCACTGAGTTAAGTCTAGAGGAACAGTTTCTTTTAGTTCTGACTCCACCTTCCGAGAGTTATCACGGAGTTCAAACTGTGTATCAGGTGGTCGTCATGCTCTTAGCGGAATGGAACTCCCAGCAATCCCGAGAGCTGAGCTGCCCCCTCATGACTCTTCCGGCTCCCGTGCCTGTTTTGTGGCTTGTAGCATGAAAGCCTCACACTGACCTGCAGCTGGGCTGAGTGGCTTCTGCTTTTATTTTCATCTTGATGTTTTCCACTGGGTTCCCTCTCAAAGCTCATAGATTCCCCACTATTTTCTTATCCTCTTAAGTCCATGTGGTTTAACTCCTCCTCCTCTTAGATCTGTTTCTACTAAAATGTAATGTCGAGCATAGAAGCATCTTTCTTACAACATGAAATTCGGTGGCCTGATGTTCCCCTGGCTGGGCACTTCAGAAATGGAAACAGGAGCCCCGAGAAGTCAGCACGCTGGAATCTAAGTCCAAAATCTGCCAGTTACAAACTGCATGGCTTTAGATAAATCACCCATTTACTTTTGTGAACAGAAGTTTCCTTACCTGTAAAATGAGGGTGCTAGTATTTCCCTTGCAAGCTTGTACGGCTGGATCCTAATTGTCCGAGGAGGTTTGGTGTGTGGAGAAGAATACGTTCTACTATTTGTACTTAGTTTAATAACATGATAAAATTATAGATCTGTTAAGTAATTTTTTAGAAAAATACCAATACCTACTATTAAATTAATTCTATCAAATTGTTATACATTTAAATATTAGTCAAAATTTCCCAAATACTTTAAGAAAATCATAGGTTGAATATATCAAGGTTTCTTGGCTGCTTCAACCATAAACACCTTTAAAAAAGTATATGTACACAAACAAAACGGTAGACACAAAAGTGTCGTGATGGTTATAAAATGTGTTGTGACACCATCACTTATCCTCTTATAAAAATATTGATAGCATGATTTTGATTCGTTTCCTCATTATTTCGCTATGTATTTTATAAGTTCTCAGGTTATGCTTCAATGCTTATAAGAAAAACCTTCCTAGGGTTACAGCAGTCTTACCACACCTAAAAGATAAAAGATCAAACAAGCTGGCAGGTGCTAGGTAAGTAGGACCTAATGTTGTCCTTGTTGAGAATGATGGTGGTGTTATTGTTGCGGTTATTCCTCAGAGTTTATTTTCTCCTGGATGTCTGGGGTTTTGTTAACTCAGAGCCAATTCTGAGACCTATACCTTTAAACCCCAGGACACACAAAGTTTTGCGTGAATTTCACTCATTCATTCATGTATTTATTGAGTACTCACTCTGTCCAGCATTGTTCTGGGTGAGGAGGATGCCCATGTGAACAAGAAGTGCCAGGTCCCTGTCTGGGGAGCTGGAATGATCTTTTAAATAAGTAACAACATAGCTACAGTAGCAATAAATGTGATGAAGAAAATAAAACATCATAATAATATAAAGCAATTGAGGGTGTAGGGAAGCTATTCGGAGCTGTTGAGAGGAGTCCTTCTGAGAAGGTGACAAGGGAGCCAGGAGAAGTTCCAGGACGGAGAGAAGTTCACAGGCAAACAAAGAACCAGTGCAGAGACCCTGGTGCAGGAACAAGCTTGGGGAGTTGAGAGGACAAACAGGTGGGACTGGGCCGTGAGGGGGCTTTTGTAAGCCACAAGCAGGTGTTTGCTATTGGATAAACCCCCATGCATGGAGGACACAGATCAAGAGGTGTCTCAGATCAAGAGACTGTTCTATTATGAAATGAATTGATGCATGTAAAGGTCAGACCCAGCTTAAAGTGTGCTGATGTATTGATTAGATATGCAATCCTGCACTTTTGGGGACATATCAGTTAAATTGGTCTATGAACACTTGAGATTCAGGGAGTCCTTCCAACTCTACAATTGTCAAAAGACATTTAAGGAAGACACAAACCTTCTTACAGAAGGAACAGTATGTGTGTTATAAAGATTGTTAATTTTTTCGAAAAGGAAAACGTAATTATAAAATGAAACCTGTTGGGCGGATTACCTATATTTTAAAACCTTTTGTCAAAAACACCACTTGAAAAGACCTTTGTCTTTTCAATGTCCATTAAGTTGGTTGGAACGAAGGCTCTCACTGGAAAGCTGGTTGTTAATCCTTTGCTAAAGTTCTCTCTGGTAGTTCTATACTTGCCAAACCCATGAGGATGATACCAAACCTGAAGTGAGTTCGCTCACCCATTGCACAGCAAGCCAATCTCTGACACTGGGTGTGGTGGAAGAAAGTAGGAATTTTATTTTTGCACAGCGCTGAGCAAGGAGAGAGGGCAGCTAATGCTGAAATCCCAAACTCCCTGAAAAGCTAAAAGGAAGGGTTTTTATTTGGGGTTTTAGGTAGGGGAGGGGGAGCATATGGCCTTGCTGGTCGGAGATTTTTTACCAGCCTGTCTTTGGCCTTGAGACTACTTGCAGAGAGGAGGGAGCCCGTGACCTTGCTGGTCAGCAGCTTCCCCGCCAGCCTATATCTCTTTGTGGGGAGGAGATAATCCAGGTGCTTGTCCTTGGTGGTGTCTGTCTCCGTGGAGGATAGTGGATTCTGGAGCCAGGAAGCCATAGAGTAAGCAGGGAATGAGTGTTTTGATTTTTAACCCCATATATGCTGGGTTTAATGTGGGAAAATTGATATCAGGGTCGATATCAAGGACTCTCCCACCTGGAGCAACAAAACACACTTGGACTCTCACAGCTCTCTCAGGGCCCATTGCTTTCTGGAACCCCTCCTTCCATTTTCAATAGACCTTCTCAACCTTTCCACTGCCACAGACACTGTGGAAGAAAAACATTGCACTAGCCTCAAATTCTCTCACTTGTCTAAATTCAGGAGATTTGGGCAGGGTAACTTTTGTTCCAAAGGAGTGGATGAAGTCAAAACCAAAGCCAGATTTATTATATATCTTCATTTCTATGATCCAATCAAATCTGGAAACTTCTGAAAAGCAGTTTTCCATTGTATCAGTGAGGTTGGTATTTGGCAGGCCTCATACCCCCACCCACCCACACCCACCTCTGAGAGTAAGAATTGACATCAACCACTCATAAGTACCACCTTTCTACTTTTACTAGTGTCTCACTTAAGCTACCTTAACATTTCCTTTCAAAATGTGAGCAACTTTAAGCTCAAATGGCCTAATTTTTACTCCAGAAAACAGGCTTATGTTTTCCGGGTGGAGGGATCATCACAGGAAAGTTATCACAGCAGGTACTCACCCTTCTTCCATTTTGAGGAGGGCAGGCTATTACCCACTCATCTTCTCCAGGCCTCGTGGCTGGCTCATCCTAGCACCCAGTATGACAGTTCTGTAATCACAGATAAGTGGATCCCACATCTGCAACTCACTGGAACAAGGAGAAAATAGCTGGACTTTCATATTCCATGATCCTGACATTTGGAAGGGGGCTAGGTTTCCAAATAAAACTGGGACACTGCCATGAATGAATGCTCTTGGTCACTCCCTCTCAAGAGCTCGGTATCTTCAGCCAGCCTCAAGACCAAGGTAAACACAAACAGCATGTGCCATTTTAAAGCAATTTTCAGTAATAGGTTGTATGGGAAAGTAATTTATGACTAATTGATGGTTAGGTCTGTTTCTGAATGCCGCCTCTCACAGCTCAAAAGGCCTTGGCCAGCATTCCTGCAGTGACTCTGGTCTCCTCCTATAACTCCTGGGACGAGAGAGAACAGATCCCATGCAGTGACGGGATATGTGCTGGAGTTCTGTGACCACCTCACCTTGCTTGTTTATCCCATCTCTCTTCCCAGAGCAGGTACCAGATTGAGGCAAAGCAGGCATCAAATCTATAGTCATTGCAGTTTTTGCTGAAATATTCCAGGAAACAGGCCTGATGAAACTCCAGAATATTGTTAGCCAACATTGGTAGTGTTTACAGAATACAAAATCTTTAATAGTCATTATTTTGTGGCATTCTCATAACAACCGTTGAATAGTTTTAACCCGGTTGTTGAAGAAACCTTGACTCAGCATGGTACATTGATTTGTTCAGACTCACACAATGTCTAGATTGAACCCAGATCTAATAGCATAGACCAGCAGCATTTGGTGGCTCCTTACCCTTTCTCTGCTCCCATTCCCCTCTTCCCTAAAGGCTTGGTGATTACTTTGTGTGCTCCCCTCTCCCGAAGTATTTGCTTTTGATAGGAGAACCACAGGAAAAAGACAATAATAATTCCAAGGAGAGAAACTTATATTACAGTATCAGACAGATGAGTGGAGTGGTGGTATTTTTGAGCAGAAGAAATTTTCTAGTTTGCTTCAGGTGGCACAAGAAAGATTGATTGGCTTAGAGAAGGTTGGCAGAAAAAAGCCACACATGTAATCAGAGAGGTCAGTGATCACTCGTGGCTCTGACCAAGCAGTGCCTGTCTTGCATAGGTGCTTCACATATACTATTGGTGGTGGACTGAATTTTTAAATTCAGTTCTTCACTCCTTCTGCTACAGCCTACTGGAGGGCCTGAGTACTTCCTTACCCCTTGAGTTTGGACTTAGCCTTATGACTTGCTTTGGTTGATGAGGTCATGTGAGCAAAGGCATGAAATGTACAGCTGAGATTTCTCCTTATACTTCTGCCATCACCATAAGGGGAACATGCCTTGGAGAGCTCGGTGATTAGAGCAGAATCACCCCAGCCCACCAGCATCCCTACAGCTTGAAGCAGTTGTCCCAGCCCCAGGCTCGTTGTATGATGCTGAGTGTGGGGGTGGCGTGTTATGCAGCATTATTGGACAACTGACTGATACACTCTCTCTCTCAGCCCTCATATCAACTTTTCAAGGGGTGGTATTTACTCCATCTTTTAGGTGAGGAAAACAAGGCTTTGCCAGGTTAAAGAACTTGCTGAAGGCCCCACAGCTATAACTAGAAGAGGCCCAGGATTCAAATCCAAACCTATCTCACTCAAAAACCCACGCTTGTAACCAGCACACCACCATGCCCCCTGATGATAAGGATGTGTCTGGGCATGAAAAATTGTCGCATACATAAAGGATGCTAAGTCAGAAAAAAAATCACTTCCTTCTTACCTAGTCCTGCTTTTTCTAACAGGACTAGGTGCAACTGAGACCCAGGTAGGTAAAGTGACTTTTCCCATGGTCACAGAGCAAGGTAATGTCAGACGTCAGATGTGTTTAAGTGTAAGAGATGCTTCTGATTGAAGCATTTAGAACGCTTAGATTTAGCCTAGGGACTAGCACTCACTTGAGAAACTAACAGGCAGATCATTTAAATGCCCGCCTCACTACGATTTCTTATCATTCCTGCCATGTGACTTTGTTTTCTAGTTGTAAAGTGCTCAGAGCCCTTTGCAGAGTCTTTCATTATGTGGGTAATTCACACAGCCTTCTCAAGTGAATTAGGCAGAATATTTAAAAAGGCAATGTCAATGAAAGTATACACGAAGAAGCAAACAAGTGGATGTTCCAAAGTGCACGGCTCACTCCATCTCCAGGATGGCCTCACTGCTCCCTGAGCTGATCATATTTGAGGTCACACAGCAAACCCTCAGCTCCAGGCTCCTGTTGGTTTCCCACTGAGTAGCCTGCTCTGAACTCCTGACAGCTGAATCCTCAAATGAGGATGGCAGTGCTTTGATAACTAGAAAATTCTATATAAAGGGAGATGATATTCTCAGGAATGCCTTATTTACCCCAGCTCTTCTTTCCTGGCAGGGGTGACCTAACTGAAAATAATCTTTCTAAATCTAAAGAAAAAGCATGTGGCTCTCTGTGACTCCCACACACGCTTGGAACTTGAAAGATTTAATTTTATCTCTCATTTAGCATCTTACAAAAATTGGGGCACTAAGATGGAAGCTGTAGGTTTGTTTGGGGGCACTGTCAAATCCTATAGTTTTTATCATTTTCTCATGTAATTTTAAATGTAAGCATTATATTGTCAACTCTAGTGATAAAGCCGTTTATCAGTGCTTTGATCATTTACAAGCAGCTATCCAATTGATTGGGTGCTACTACGGTTACCCATAATGTTAAAATTTCAATGAAAAAAGCTGTGCCCAAGAAGGCACTAGTCTAAGAGTTTGCTATAATCACGTAATCCATCACCTATTGAGAATCTTTATATTTGTTTTCTATTGTTGCATAACAAATTACCACAAATTTAATGGCTTTAAAGAACACACATTTATTATCTCACAGTTTCTCTGACTCCAGAGGCTAGGCATGACTTAACTGGGTCCTCTGCTCAAGGTCTCACAAGGCTGCAATCAGATCAACTGGGCTGCATTGCCATCTGGAGGCTTGACTGGGAAGGAATCCACTTCCAAGCTCATTAAGCTGTTGGCAGAATAAATTTCCTTGCAGCTTCCTTCTTCCTTCCTTTTCCTTTTCAAGAAGAATGCGAGCTACTCTGCTTGGAGTCTTATGTATATATCATGACATAATCATGGATATCCCATTACTGTTGCCATATCATATAATAGAACTATGAGAGTAACATCCATCACCTTTGCCATATAACACAACAGCGGAAGTGACGTCCTGTCACCTTTGCCATATTCTGTTGGTTAGAACCAAGCTACAGGTCCTGCCCACACTCATGCAGAGGGGATTACACAGAGGCATGAGTACCAGGAGGTAGGAATCACTGAGGAGTCACCCTAGGGCCTGTTCACTTTGGTCCCCACTGTCCCTCCCACGTGCAAAATACATTCACCCCAACCTAAGATTCCCAAAGTCTCATTCCATTATGGCATTATCTCAAAGTTAAATCAGGCTCAGGTGTGGATGGAGCACTCGGATGTAGTCTATTAAGTCCAGCTGCTGGGGCACAATTCCTCTCCATCTGTGGACCTGTGAAACTAGTGGGACAAGTATCTGCCCCCAGCCCTGCCAACATACAGTGATGGAGCAGGCATAAGATAATAGCTATAGATGTTCTGGTTCAAAACAGGGGAAACGGGAGGTAAAAAGGAGTCACTGTTCCAAAGCTGTTCTGAAATCCATCCTGGCAAATGATGGGAGTTCCTTAAGTAGGTTTCAAGGTTTGGAATAATCTTCTGTGGCTCAAGCTCCACCCTCTGGGTTCTTGGTTCTTCCCTCCTTTCTCATGAAAGGTAGCCCATGTTTACAGCTGAGCAGGTTTATCAGCCTGCTTTCTACTGCCTGTGGAAGGGCTGAGATGGCGGGGGGCTGAGAACCTCCTTTTGCTTTGTAATATCTCTGGCCCTTGCAGTCCAAGCTAGCAGTGTTTCTACTGAAACAATTTCTCAGGAACTTTGTAGACCTCAGGTGCATTTCCCTGTGGCTCACTCCATTAGGCAAAAGCCATGTCCACAGAATTTTTTTTTTAAAGATTTTATTTTTCCTTTTTCTCCCCAAAGCCCCCCAGTACATAGTTGTATGTTTTTAGTTGTGGGTCCTTCTAGTTGTGGCATGTAGGAACAACAGGACCTGACGAGTTGTGCCATGCCCATGTCCAGGATCCGAACCTACAAAACCCTGGACCGCCAAAGCTGGGCATGCGAACTTAACCACTCGGCCACAGGGCCGGCCCCAGATATTTTTAAGATAAACTGTCTTGTGCCTTGGCCTCCTGCTGTGTTGGCTGAGGGACAATGCCCTTAAGCTTCCCAGAGGTTCTCTGGTTTGAGAAGATCTGTGGGGAACACCCTTAATTCCTAAGAAGGTCCTTTGTGTGACTGTGTACTTGGACCTTTGGTCTTTCTGAGTTTCTAACTGAGTCCTGTGGTCACACTCTCGGCCTTTACCTTAGAGCACGCATTACTGAGAGAGCAGCTTTTCATTTTCACATCTTTGCCATCTAGAGAGGCTCAGAATTTTTTAAGTCATGAGATTCTGGTTCTTTTTCTTAAAAAAAGTTCTTCCTTCAATTAATCTCTCTCCTCTTGCATTTTGCTGTAAGCAGAAGGAAGAAAGCAGGCAGCACCTTCCACACTTTTCTTGGAAATCTCCTTAGATATGTCACCAAGTTTATCACTTACAGGTTCTGCTTTCCATGTAACTCCAGAAGGTGATTTTGCCAAACTTTCTGTCACTACATAGCAAGGATCCTCCTGCCTCCAGTTTCCAATAATACATTCCTCGTTTGCTTCTGAGCCCTCACCATCAGCGTCCTCAAAATCCAGATTTCTTCAAAGAGTCTGTTCCTGGCAATTTAGACTTTCTCTACCATGTTCCTCAAAATTCCTTTGGCTTCTACCCACTTCCTAGTTATAAAATCCCTGTGTTGTTATGGACTGAAATGGGTCCTCCCAAAATCCACATGTTGAAGCCATAACCCCTAGTGTGACCGCATTTGGAGACAGGGCCATTAAAGAAGTAATTAAGGTTAAACATGGTCATAAGGGGGGGGCCCTAATCCAATAGGACTGGTATCCTTATAAGAGGAGGAAGAGACACCAGGGGCATTGCACACACACAGAAAAGACCATGTGCATGCACGGCAAGAAGGCGGCCATCTGCAAGCCAAGGGGAGAGGCCTCAGAGGAAACAGCCCTGCTGACACCTTGACCTCAGACTTCCAGCCTCCAGAACTGTGAGAAATAAATTTCTGTCGTTGAAGTCACCAGTCTGTGGCACTTTGTTATGGCAGCCCTAGCAAACAAATACATGTGTTTTTAGCTATTTGTTCCAGCAGCACCCCTCTTCCAGGCACCAGAATCTGTATTAGTTTTCTATTGCTGCATGACAAGTTACTGTAAACTTAAAACAGTGCACATTTATTAATTTCCTCACCATTTTCATAGGTCAGGAGTCAGACACAGCTTATCTGGAGACTCTGCTCAGGATCTCGCAAGGCTGAGATCGAGGTGTCAGCTGGGCTGCCTGCCCATCCAGAGGCCCAACTGGGGAAGAATCTGCTTCTAAGCTCATTTAGGTTGTTGGGACAATTCATTTCCTTGCAGCTCTGAGGGACTAGCTTCCTGACACCAGGAAGGAAGAGAAGGCAAGAAAGGGTGTGTTAAGGAACAGGTAACTGCTGTGGGCAACCAGGGATCAGTCCTGCTGGGGATGCCCGGAGAGAGTTTGTAGAACACACCTCAGAATTGTCCCAGCAAGGAGCAGGGAAGCTGCAGCGTCTGTCCACCGTCGCCCGTCCCTCACTGGTTGCAGATTGCTCCCTGGAATCAGTTCCCTGGCAGGATCCAGTGTGCCCCACATTTGACCACCATCCCCCGGCAGCCAGAGATCATCTTCGGGTAGAGATTCAGGAAACCTTCAGTGTGGACAGGAAATGTCTGCAAGTGACCTCTGAGATGGGCTGAGGGGACAAAGGCAGAGCCCCAGTGACAACTGCTGTCAATATAACATCAGCTTCATTTCATCATCAAATATTTATTGTGTCCCTATGATGTTCTAGGCATGAAGCTCTAGAGAAGAACAACATTAGGTCTGCATCTCTACAGAGTACACAGTCTAGTCGGGGGGAGAGATTTGTAAAGACAAGTGAAAGTATGATAAATGTTACAATAGAATATATATAGTATTTAGCAGAATATATAACACAATAGAATATTTAAACACTTTGTATGAAAGTTTTGAGAACAGAATACTATGCCTCCTAGAAAATTTAGAGAAGGTATAATTTTGGATTGTTAAAAAGAGTGTCATCTTATATTCATGCCTAATGAAAGGATAGCCCTAGAGAAACAAATAACTTCACAAAGAGACAGTGACAGTGTCTTGTTTAAGAGCTGTTAAAAAAAAAATTCATCTGAGTAAATTTTAAAGATCTTATTGGCTGTGTTCAAGGATTCATGAATCGGGCAGCATCTGATCTAGCAGATAGAAAGGAGCTCCCAGGAGCTGTACAAAATGAAAGATTTTTGTAGGCAGAAGGGGGCGGGAACAAGGAATTTACACCAGGCAAGAAAGTGGATTGGTCACAACAACAGCACATTCCTTTAGGGGCCGGCAGGGTCTGTCAGGCAGGTCACCTCACTAGTGCTGATCAGGTGACCCCTGATTGACTGCTTTAAGATTCCATTCCTGGGAGAGATGAAACTGTAATTAAGTCTCAGTTTGATGATGGGGGCTTAGCATAAGTGACTCCATTTGGGGCCTCTTGTCTTGTTTCTTAACAGAGCAGTCTGGAGCCAGACTGTCCAAGATAAATCCAAAATCTTGATTCTACCTAATCCAGCTATTCAACCTTGTGCACGTTGCCTACCCTCTGTGCACTTCAAGTGGGTATGCTAGTACTGTCTCATAGGGCTGGTGTGAGGACTAAACAGTCTAATGCATTTAAAATATTGGCAGTCAATAAATAATAATAATAAAAAAAGAAACAAACCCAGTTATCTCAAGTACAAAGGATAATGAAAAGTACCTTTTTTAAGAAAAAAACAGTATTTTGACTTTGTTTTCCCTCATAATAAATAAAACAAAGACTATATATGTATGTTTCATTTTCAGAAGTAAGTCTCTAAGTTACACAAAATGTGATTTCTCAGGAGTTGTTCAGTTGTTTGTGTGTGTGTGTGTGTGTGAGGAGGATTGTCCCTCAGCTAACATCTATGCCGGTCTTCCTCTTTTTTGTATGTGGGACACCGTCTCAGCATGGCCTAATGAGCAGCACATAGGTCCGTGCCCAGGATCCAAACCCATGAACCCTGGGCCACCGAAGCAGAGTGTGCAAACTTAATCACTATGCCAATGGGCCAGCCCCAGGAGTTGGTCAATTTTTAACAGCAAAACACTCCAGATCTCTTTCACTCAGGGTGCTTTCGTGTGTGAATTTCCTCAGGGTGGGTTTCCAACGATACCTTTCACCGCAAACCCCAGGATGCTGTAGGCCATTCCTTCCAGTGTGAAGCAGGAGGTCAAGAAATGAATGTGCCTACAGCAGCATCTGTGACCTCGGCAGAGCGTGCCTCCCCACCCTCTCAGTTGCAGCGTCTCTGTTACATTTGCCAGCTGTTAGCTGAGAAACCCCATCAGCTGGAAACCCCAAGCCAAGTTTGCTTCCTGAAGGCTGCAGGGATCAGAAATGAGCATTGTTTAAACAGGGCCAAAGAGAGAGGCACATAGAAACAGGTTTCTTCAAAACTTCAATGTCCTGAGCGAGCCCTGATGACCTAGAGGTCAAAGTTTGGTGCGCTCCACTTTGGTGGCCTGAATTCAGTTCCCAGGCACAGAACCACACCACTCAGTCTGTCAGTAGCCATGCTGTGGTGATGGCTCACACAGAAGAAACAGAAGAACTTACAACTATACACAACTATGTACTGGGGCTTTGTGGAGGGAAAGGAAAAAAAAAAAGAGGAAGGTTGGTAACAGATGTTAGCTTAGGGTGACTCTTCCCCTGCAAAAAAAAAAAAAACACCTCAATGTCCTAAAGCCAGATCCCACATTTGTGGGGCAGGAAGCTGGAGAAGTTAGCAGAGTGCCGTAAAACCTACTCTAAAAATGAAACTCTCTGATGTGTTTAACAGATATTTTTATTCATAGAAGCAAATGTGCTCCTTTGGGAGTCATTTTTAATAAACTTTAATTGTTTTCAGTATATGAAAGTAATACCTATTCAGGTTAGTAAATGTAGAAAACTATGGAGAAGGAAGACTTATTGTATCTCCACTGCCCACTGTTGAATTTTGATGTATTTTCTTCCATCTTTTTTTGTTGTTGTTGAGGAAGATTAGCCCTGAGCTAACTCCCAAACTTTCTTAGTTCATCACACCCCTATTGTCTCAGTAATTTTGTCACAGCTCCCTCTAGGCAAAAAGAAGTAGTAACCATTCCATTTATTAAGTGGTTTAATCCAAACCACTTAATAAACATTTATGTCCTAATAACAAATAAAACACACAATTGGGGAGAAAATATATTTTTATGTCATTCTTTTAAAAACGCTAATGAAAAGTGCATGCCTGTTGGGCACCACCTCACTTCTTCAACTTTGGAACCAGGTTGGATATGGCACCCTTGTTTCCTGTTCCACATTGATCTTCCCACAGAATGTGCTTTTTTGTCATGACAACTGCTAAATACACAGCTTTGCATTTGATGATGCAATCAAATGTAGAAACGTGAACTACCCTGAGCTGGTAGTTTACAAAGTGTCTGACAAGGGCTAGATATGGCTGTTTCCTTCAAAAGTTTAAAATACCCTACGACGCCCTTGTGCCAAGTTCATGGCAGTCCTCTGGGGCACCTTGGTATACAGTTTGGGAACCACGAGCCTAATGAACTGTTACATTGTCTGCAACATTATTTTTAGTGGCTACATTAGGACAGCCGCACCATGATTTGAAACCCCTCCTGTTGTTGGAAATTTGTTGAATGCTAGTTTACTTTTTATTGATAAGTTCATTGTCTTCAAAAGGGTAAAAAGTTCCATTCCTTTGAGTGAAGTGGAATTTTTGAGTGCAGTTACTACCTGTGGTTATTTGGCATGTTGATATTCTCACCTCGCAATTTGAGAGCCCAAGTAGCCCGTGGCACCTGTGGGCTTGAAGGCTGTGATTTTCCACCTTCCAAGTGCTAGGATCTTTGTGGATCTTTCAGTGATTCTGCTTTAGGAAAATGAGCCTAGAACGGGAAACCATTTTTTAACCCATCAGCTATGCTTCCAGTTTCCAAGTTAATGAATAAAAATAAAGCCAAGGAATTGACAAGACTTTGTAAATTAGCAACAACTGGAGAGAAATTAGCCTAGAACACAGAAATAAAATGCAGACAAATAAAATAATTATAAAATTTCAAAAACTCTGACTTTTGATAACTTCACACCAAAAACCTGGGCTCAGAACTGTCTCCTACCCGACTGGTGAGCTTGGCTCAGCTGGGGAAGATGCTGGCGTGTTCCTCAGCGTTTGCCTTCTCTCCTCGGTGTAGTTTTGTAGACAAGGATTCAGGGTTGGAGTTAGCTCTTCAATTAAGGATGCAGTTATGAGTCGCTTACCGGCAGGGACACGTTCTGAGAAACGCGTCGTCGTTAGGTGATTTCTCCATTGTATGAACGCCATAGAGTGTATTTACCCAAACCTACACAGCATGGCCTACTACACACCTAGGCTGTGTGGTATAGCCTCTTGCTCCTAAGCTACAAACCTGTGCAGGACATTACTGTACTGAATACTGGAGGCAACTGTAACACAATGGTAAGTACTTGTGCACCTAAACAGATCTAAACATAGAAAAAGTACAGTAAAAATACGGTATAAAAGATAAAAAATGGTACACCTGTATAGGGCACTTACATGAATGGAGCTTGCAGGACAGGAAGTTGCTCGGGGTGAATGGTGAGTGAATGTGAGTGCCTGGGACGTTACTGTACACCACTGTAGATTTTATAACCTCTGCACACTTAGGCTGCACTAAATTTGTAAAAAATATTTTTATTTAGGGGCTGGCCCAGTGGTGCAGCAGTTAAGTGCGCACGTTCCGCTTCAGCAGCCCGGGGTTTGCCGTTTCAGATTCTGGGTGCGGATGTGGCACCACTTGGTAGGCCATGCTGTGGCAGGCATCCCACATATAAAGCAGAGGAAGATGGGCACAGGTGTTAGCTCAGAGCCAGTCTTCCAGCAGTCAGCTCAGGGCTAATTGTCCTAAAAAAAAAAAAAAAAAAGGAAAACTATTTTTCTTTCTTCAATAATAAATTACCTTAGTTTACTGTAACTTTATAAGCTTTTAAATTTTTTTAACTTTTTGATTCTTTTGTAACACAGCTTAAAACACAAGCACATTGTGCAGCTGTATTAAGAATATTTTCTGTCTTTATATCCTATTCTATAAGCTTTTTTCTATTTTTAAATTTTTTTTTTTTTTTTTTTTACTTTTTAAACTTTTTTGTTAAATACACACATTAGCTTAGGCCTCCACAAGGTTAGGGTCATCAGTATCACTGTCTTCCACTCAACATCTTGTCCCACTGGAAGGTCTTCAGGGACGGTAACACATGTGGAGCTGCCATCGCCTGTGATAACAGTACCTTCTGGAACCCCTCCTGAAGGACCTGCCTGAGGCTCTTCTTGAGGAGGTGTCACTCTTTTCAGAAATATGTCCATGGTGGTTTGCTTGGTTTATTTTTTTTCATCATAGATTTGCTTGTCAGCAGATAATGCACCATGAGCATTCTCTTCTACAAAGGTTTCGTGACGAAACCTTTCAGTGTTGGAGTCCATATTTTCAAACTTTTTAAGGAGCTTGTTGAGATCTGCAAAAGCTTCTGCTAAACCTTTCACTGTGAATTTTCTTGGAGGTGCTGCTCTTTCTTTTTCTGGCTGTTTTCTTTTCTCGTGTTAGGTTGTTACAATGTCTATGATGTCACTAGGCAATAGGAATTTTTCAGCTCCATTATGATCTTATGGGAGCACCGTCATATATGCGGTCCATCGTTGGCCTAAATGCTGTTATGCAACTCATGACTCTACATCCCTTCCTTGTGCTGGGTTAACATTCCCTCAGCTCTAAACTATATCTTCCTGCCTTATAAGGTTGTTATGTGGATCAAGTCAAACAAGAAAGAACTTCAAAATAAGAGTTCTCTGCACATTTAAGGCGGTGGTGGTAGAGAAGATAGTAGAGGTGGTTGGTGGTAGCGGAGGAGGTGGGAGGCAGTGGGAATAATACTTTTTTTTAACCTTTGCAAAAGGCTACCTATAGCTGTAAAACGCTCACAACTATTTTATGCCCAGTCACAAAGTTCAGTTGTCTGTAAACCAATGTGAATGTTGGGTGTGCATGCTCCTGCCAAATTTGCCGGTCCCAGATTCGCAATTTGGTTTTCTCTGTGGGATAGGAACTCACTCTGGGATACAGGGCTGGGGTTAATAGTACCAACGCATTTGACTAGACATGACCTCATCTGAGCCTCAGGACGTGAGGGTAGGTATTGTTATCCTTCTTTTACAGATTGGAAATCTGGGGCTCAGGGAACACAAGAGACTTGCCAAAGGTCCCGCAGGTATCAAATGGCAGAGCGGAAACACACTCCCAGCTCAGGAGATGCCAGAGCCTTTCCAGGCAGCCAAGCAGGCTTTAAGATGGGTGGTGGTTGCTGAGGGTATGGTGGCATTCATAGCATACAGGGATGTGAGGAGAAAACATGGACCTCAATTTCAAGCAAACAGATAAGTTGGAAGAAACTGCTTTATCTCTATAGTGTTTCTACCCAATCCGAGGCCTTACAGGAAAAACCTTCATGTAAGCACCTTCCAAGCAAACATAGTCTGTTGTTAATTTATTCACCACAGCAATCCCTTTGTTAGGGATTCAACATTTCATTCATGCAGCAAGTTAGACATTGTGCCCTGCTGGCTGAGATGTGTGATGTGTACGCCCGTGACTGAGGTATTGATAACTAGCAGAGGCTAACCATTTTATAGGATTGGACCAAATTTGAATTTGTTGATACAATTCTCTTATGCTTTATTTATTTTATAGCAAAAATTCTCTATTTCTGCCAAATTCTGAAAGAAGTATACTTAAGTCCCTCTTTAGGATTGTGATTTTTAGTATGTTTTCCTTATAATATTTTATTCTCTAATGTGGGACTTCAGATACGGCATCGAGTTAAATCTTTCTTGACTACAGGGCATGCTGTCACCCTAGAGTGGCACTGCTGGGTGGCAGGCAGATACACCCTTACACTTGGTGACACTGCCCAGTGGCTTTCCGGAATGACCACACCATGCTGCCACCAGTAGAGCACGGGGGAGGAAGGGGGGCACGTCTCCTTACGCCCTCACCACACTTTGGCAGTAGAAATATATATCTAATATTGCAGTTCTGAGGAAGGTCTCGTGTGGTTTTTATTTCTTTTCTCAGATTGCTAATGTGTTTGATCATCTCTTTGTTTCACTGTTAATTGTTGGACCACTCAATTTGTGACTTGCGTGTTTAAATCCTTTGCCAGCTTTTCTCTTGGTTTTCCTGTCTTTCCAGTTGTGTTTGTCTCAAGACTTTTTTTGCCTCAGTAAGAGTTTGTGTGGTGCATTTAACTTTCAATGCCCCCTTGTCTAATATTTGTATTTCCAAACCTGATTTCTTTTTGTTTCCACTTATCTGATACATCTTTGTCTAATATCATATTTTTCCTTGAGTGTCTATGTGTTAGCATTTTCTTGTAGACAGCCATATAAGTGTTTGATTTTATGTCACTTTGTCTTCATTCAATCTCATTTATTGGAAGAATTCAATACATTTATATTCAGTATCATGACTCATACTTTGTTTTATTTTTGCCATATTAGCGTTTTCTTTAATATACATTGTTAGTTTCTCCTTTTCCTTATTTTCTGGCTAATTTGAACATGTTGCTTTTAGTCATTAACATGGAGGTCCTACGTTTCCATTCCACCCACGGATTCTCCCCTTTCTCTGCTCTTGGGATCAGATTCTTCCTTCCTTACTACATTTTGTAAACAAAATCCCAACTAATTCCCCCAGTGAGATGCTGTATTTCCTCCCTATTCTGAACCCCAATAAGACAAGACATTTAGAACACTTTCATCTGATCCCCTTCTCCCCCTTAGCCGCTCCTATGGATGCATTTATTTCTCTAGCACCTCCCAAACTCTTAAATTTTGATGAAATTATTCTACATTTCTAGCACTGAACTATTATTAGAATTTCCCTTATGTTATTTCAAGACCCCTTATTTAGCAATCTTATTATGCACCTAGACAGGTATAGAATGCCTAGACAGGTGTCTTTATCCATGCAGAATTAATACATAGACAGAGAGAGATGGAGACAGACTCCACACTGTGTTGTTGCTCGAGTTTTTCCTCTGCTCCTCATGTTTACTTCCTCTTGAGGTCAATGTTCTGGATTAGCACCGTCCAATAGAATTTTCTGCGATGATGGAAATGTCCCCTCTATGTGCTGTACAGTAGGGGAGCCATTAGCTACGTGGAGGTACTGAGCTTTGGAAATGTGACAAATACAACTCAGGAATTGGCTTTTTAATCTGATTTAAGTTTATTTGATTTAAATTTAAAACTAAATAGCCACACATGGCTAGTGGCTACCATAGCCAATAGGACAGATCCAGATCGTTTGTTGTTTGGATAGACTTTTGACTTTCGTATTATCTCTAAAATGAGTATATGCTTGTTTTGCTTTCTGAATTTTAGCTTTGGTTTTGCTTTTGCTGATGAGTGAATTAGATCTTGGTTGAGTATAGGCTTCTCAGTCCTTTTCCGTCGGGTTGGGTTCCCTCGAACCTGAGATGGGATTCTTGTGTAAGTGACCAGTTAAAGGGGAGCTCTCAGGACAAAGCTGTGACAATGAGGGAAGCAGGATAGGAGAGATGAGTGAGCTGGGCAAAGGCATGACTTCAGCTGGAGTCGAGCCTCAGCTGGATCCCACAGAGAGCTCCGGAGTGTGAATGGCACCACACCACTGGGTTGTCTCACCTTGAGCTAACAACTCTGGCCTTCGTTCCCACTTAGCAGCAGTCATTGGCTGCAGCCACCCCAGAGAAGGGCATAACTTCTGGGCCCTGCTGGGCGAGGCTGTGAGCCCTTTCTAGAAAACTGTGGGCAGTTCTCGGGGGAGAGGGGACAACGGGGAGCTGTTAGCCACCAGCACTCAGCCCCTGGTACAGGGGATCTGGTCAGGCAACCAGTGTCTGCTCCATCCTATTTGAACTTCAGGTTTTTAGAAAATAAGCCCATTGATATTCTGGTTCTTCTTCCTTTCCTGGAAGTATGTGAGTTATTCTTAGAGTTAAGGATTTTTCCAGGATATGCTGAGGTGTGTCTTTTTCTTTTTTAACCAGTCCTGCCTTGAACTCAATGAACCCTTTCAATCTGCACACTCTGGTCTTTCTTTAGCTCAGGGAAATGATCACCTATTATTTGTTAAATTACGTCCTCCATCTGTTCCTTTTTATTCTTTTGGCGCTCTTATTATTTTGCATATTAAGTCTCACTTTCCCACGTCATGATTTTCATCTCTTTGTATTTTTGCACAGTTTTTGAGACATTTCTTCCTCTTGTCAGTCTCTAGTTCATCTCATAGCAATTAACCATCCTCTACTTCAATCCGTACACTGAATTGTCTAGTTGCAGACACACTCTTCTGTGCCATGCTTGAATCATCAGCGATGCTCTTCTTACATTCAGGTTGTCATCTGTCTCTCCTGGTAGCTCTATTATGTTTGGTATGAGTTTAATTTGCTCTGAGCCAACGTCTTCTCTCTCTGGCTGCTGGACCCCCTTAGTTGGGTATATATATTACACACACACATATTCGTTTTCTAGTTTGTCCATGCCCAGGTCTGGCTATTTTCTTTCCGAGTGTCTGTAGTCCCAAGATTAGAGGAAGGCAAAGTGAAGTCTATACGTGGGACCTAAAGGGGTCCTGCAGGCCTCCTGCCAATTCCCCACTGAGACACCTGGAGGAAGCCCCTCTCTTCTTCCATAGTCTCTCTGCACTCCCCCAGCCTCAAAAGCAGAGACTCTTCAGAGTCTCTAGTTTCAGTTCTGTATTAGCTCTCCAGAGCTAGGAAGACCATGGTGCCAATGTCCACTTTCCTCTGTGTCCATGTGTTTCTGTGGGCCATGTGCTTCCAGGGTCTGCCCCTGATTTCCACCCATACATAGCCAGACCTCAAGTTGTCCGGCAGCCCAGGGAAAGCAGCCCACCAGCTCTCACTGTTGAGTGTCCTCAGCACCCATGCCTTGCTAATGACCATCTGCCCGTAGGCCTCAAAAGCCACTTGGTGGCGAGCAATAGATAGACTAGAATTGAACTTGGAGAGGGAACGAGCGATGTTGGGTCATCATGATTCCAGACACCTCTTTCTGCTTTCAGCAGTCCTTCTGAAGAGACCCATATTCAAATTTCTCTTCTTCCATTTCAGGTCACTTTGTTTCAATGAATGCCTCCCATGGGCCAGGTCCAGTGCTGCATGCTGGGGACACAGCTGTGAATAAGTTGGGTGTGAGTCCTTCCTTCCAGGCACATTTACTCCAGAGGGGAAATAGTTATAGATGTGATCCAGGAATCTAATTGTAGAGTGTTGTGAAGGGGCGAATGAAGAGTGGAGTGGAACTGTGGTTTGTCCTTGTTCACACTTCTGCCCTCAGCACCCACCTCGTTGTCACTGTGAAACCCCCTGCGGTGTGAGCTGCACTCTGCAGCTGTCAGCTTCATTCCCTTTCATCATTGGACAATGTTTAACAAGCATATCCCAAGAAAGGTGGCCAAGATGATGCAGAATCTAGAACTGAGGCAGGCTCACAGCTGGTTGAGAACACTGGCAATCCTCTGTCCGAGACTCGAGGGAGGGAGGGAGGCACACAATGGCTTTCCCCAGTCGCTGATGGCTGCCCTATAGGAGGGGAACTGAGGATCCTCTAGGAATCCCCTGGAAGGAAAAACAGGAAGAGCGAAGTAGAGAAAGTACCGCGGCCTCAGTCCCACACACTCAGTGGGGCAGACCCGGAAACAATGTGTGTTCTCTGGCAATGGGGGGGCGCTGCCTGGAAAAGAGTGAGATGGGAACACTAGGAATGTTCCAGTATTGACCCAACTGCACACATAAAATTTACCTGAGCACAGCAGACAGGGCAGCAGTAAACGCCAGCGAGGGCTAGAGTAGAGAGTTTGTTAGGAAATTTGGTGTCTGAGAGGCTGAGGACACCCAGGAGAGGGGAGAGGATTGGGAAGAGAGAAAGGGGGTAGGAGGTGTGAGGAGTGTGGCCGGGGGTTGGCAGTGGTGTCTCCTTCATGAGATGTTGAGACAGAGTAGAATTGTTTCTCACTTACATGTTGCCAAGTCCTAGATATCATCTAAGTTTCCTAAAACTGGATACAGCAAGGCTTTTTTTTTCTCCCAAACTTTTTCTTCCATTTTCCTCTCTGGTCTACCAAAAATAAAGCCATTAAGAACACAGTCTACCTTCCTTACCTCAAAACCTTCAGTCCTGACGCATATGCTGTGTTATGAATGTATTCATTCATCTAAGCTTACGTTAATTTGCTTGTACGTTCTACTTATAGAACTGTGCCTGGGGCCGGCCCCGTGGCCGAGTGGTTAAGTTCACACGCTCCGTTGCGGCGGCCCAGGGTTTCGCTGGTTCGGATCCTGGGTGCGGACATGGTACTGATCATCAGGCCACATTGAGGCAGCATCCCACATGCCATAACTAGGATCTGCAACTAAGATAGACAACTATGCACGGGGGGGTTGGGGAGATAAAGCAGAAAGAAAAAAAAAAAAGAAGATTGGCAACAGTTGTTAGCTCAGGTGCCAATCTTTAAAAAAATAAAGAAAGAACTGTGTCTGTCACCAGGCAGGTGGCTGAATAAATATTTGATGATTGAATTAATACTCTCCAGCCCATAATAGTTCATCTATATTAACATATGCCTCAGCAATAGCACCAGGCAGGGATCTTAACATGGGAAATGCTGCAGCCACATGCAGTAGAGCTGTGTTTCTTCAATTTGATTGTAACATAGTAGGTTGATAAAATTTGGGAGGTACCTGATGTTTTTTATACATGGACATAAAGTAACTTTAAACCTTAGACATTAGACATTTACTTCATCTGTTCAAGTCGTATTTGCTGTATTACCTACAGCTTAACTCTTGATGGAGACAACATGCATGAGTTCCTTAGAGTGTGCTGCCATCTACTGACCTTGGGGCCACATTACAATCCTACCCATCTTTTATATACTACAAAAGGTTTATTTTTCATTATATTAATATTAGCTCAATTGAACGTTAAATAGTTGCATAATTTTTTTGATAGCATCAACCTTTTCTTCCATGGTGTGTCTTCAATTTGGGGACACAATTTAGAAGTTTAAAGATATCTTTGATGTTTGACAATAAAACTCGTTTAAAATTTGCACTTTTTGTTTTCCTGATTTGGTAGAAAAGCCATTGAGACAAAAGCCAGTATTCTTGGGTCCTAGTCTTGTCCCTACAAAATGAGTAAATCTCACCCTCAAGTTTCTTCATTTTTCAATTAAGGGTTTAACTGTGTTAGCTGTTTCTAATGCCAGCCCATGTCAGCACGGCGACCAGCCAGTATAGAAAAATCATCAGGGGAGAATTACTTAAACTACAAATTCCCAGGGCCCAGTCCCCAGAGTTCCAGTCAGTGTCTTTGAGAACCGCTGAACTGACAGGTTTCTTTCCCTTGAGTCCACCTTTGTCAAGAAAAATGCGAAGGTGCCACCTAGTGTCCCTCACCAGGTAGTACAGCCTCACTCAGCTGAATGGATGCAGCAGTGGGTGGTGGCACCTTGAACACTTTATGTTGCGACATCAGATATGGGCATATTGAAGCTTTAACTTGTCAGTGTTTCAATGCAGTAGAATTTGCAATTAATGAGAAAAACCGATGCTGTGGTAAGATAACCAAATATTATCCCATCAACTCACTTGGAATTATTGATTCGATCTCTCTTTCGATTTATAAGTTGGCCTTTCTCTGAACTCACTTATGCCTCTCAGCCTTGTTGTGTCTGAATGACACACAATTGTAATAGTATAGGTTTTTGCAACTATCTATATTTTCACACAACTCCAGGAAGACCAAAGTGAAGGAATGAAAGAAAAGACTTTCGCAGAGGAAAATGACGATCTCTAACTCCTTCTCATTCCTGCTGGCAGTGAGCAACATGCTGCCAAGGAATTCAACAGCATCCCTCTGCCACCCGCCCCCAGACTTCTATCCTGAGGTTCTAACTACCCTCAGAAAGCGAAGGTAATCAGACCCCTGAGCAAACAGACGTGCTTTTCCTGGGTCATGGGCCTTGTGGGGTCGCTGCACCCCCGTGTATCACCCCGCTGTGCCATTCAGCCTCGCTTCCCACAGTGCAGGCCACAGGCCGGCAGCTTCAACATCCCCTGGAGGCTTGTGAGATGCAGAGATGCAGGCCCACCCCAGACCTGTTGAATCAGAATCTGTATTTTACCAAGACGTCCAGGTGATTCGTGTGCTCATTAAACTGTAAGAAGCACCACCATAGAGAAAACAAAGGTTTTAGCCAAAGAGAACTCTGATTCCTTTCCCAATGTGCTGCCCCGCCCCCCCCCCCCCCCCAACCCTTGCTGTGTCCCCAGGAGCACAAACTAGTCTGGAAGGATGAGCATCAGGCGGATCTGGCTTTGGCATCAGAATCTGCCACTTGGACACTTTTCCTATCAGAGGTGATGTCTCCCTTCCCTCCCCTTGACTCAGGCTGGGCTTCTGATTCCCTCCTGTAAGCGGGAGAATGTGAAGGATGTGCCACTGCAGGACTCTCAGGGCTGGGTGAGGAAAGGCCATCCATCTTCCTCCTGGTTCTCTCGGGATGCTCGCTCTAGGGGGAAACTGTGCGCCGTAGTAGAAACTGCCATGCTGGGGAGATGCTCCGTAGACAGCCCAGCTGAGCACCCAGCCAATAGTCACCACCCAACTGCCAGCCACGTGAGTGCGTGTCTTGGACATCCAGTCCTTTATGCCTGCAGCCCCAGCCAGCATCCAGTTGTAATTACAGACAACTGCCTATCTGATGCCTTTCCCAAATTCCTGAGCCATGCCATTATGAGCAAAATTAAACAGTTGTTTTGGGGTCATTTATTATGCAGCAATAGTAACTGGAACACACTTTGGTATTTCATTTATCCCTTCGATGAAGGGCCTAGGTCAGGAGTCGACAAACTATGACCTACTGGCTAAATCTAGCCTGCCATCTGATTTTGGTTTTTGTTTTTTTTGATAGACTTTATTTTTAAGACCACTTCTAGGGTCACAGAAAAACTGAGCAGGAGGTACAGAGATTTCCCACACACCCCGGTGCCCTCACATACACACAGCTTCCCCAACTATCAACATCCCCCACCAGAGTAGGGCATTTGTTACAATTGATGAACCTACATTGACACATCATTGCCACCCAAAGTCTGTAGTTTACCCTAGAGTTCACCCTTGCGGTGTACATTCCACAGCCTTGGACAAATGTGTAATGACAGGTATCCATCATTATCATATACAGAATAGCTTCACCACTTAAAAGTCCACTGTGCTGCCTGTGCATCCCTCACCCCGCCCAACCCCTGGCAACCACTAATCATGGTTTTGTCTTTTCCAGAATGTCATATAGTTGGAATCAGACAGTGTGTAGCCTTTTCAGATTGGCTTCTTTCACTTAGTAATGTGCATTTGAGGTCCTTCTACGTCTTTTCATGGCTTGATTGCTCATGTCTTTTTAGCACTGGATAATATTCCATTGTCTGGATGTACCACAGTTTATTTATCCATTCACCTACTGAAGGACATCTTAGTTGTTTACAAGTTTGGGCAATTATAAATGAAACCTCTATAAATATTTACGTGCAAGTTTTCGTGTGGACATAAAGTTTCAACCTATTTGCATAAATACCAAGGAACACAATTGCTGGATCATATGGTAAGAGTATGTTAGGTTTGGAAGAAACTGCCACATTGTCTTCCAAAGTGGCTGTACCATTTTGCATTCTCATGAGCAATGAAAGAGAGTTCCTGTTGCTCCATATCCTTACCAGCATATGATGTTGTTAGTGCTTCGGACTTTGGCCATTCTAATAGGTGTGTAGTGGTATCTCACTGTTGTTTTAATTTACAATTCCCTAATGATGTATGATGTGGAACATCTTTGCACATGCTTATTTGCTATCTGTATATCTTCTTTGGTGAGGTATCTGTTCAGGTCTTTTGCCCATTTTTTAAATTAGACTTTTCATTTTCTTATGTTGAGTTTTAAGAATTCTTTGTACATTTTGGACAACAGTCTCTTGTCAGATATGTCTTTTGCAAATATTTTCTCCTAGTCTGTGGCTTGTCTTCTCATTCTCTTGATAGTGTCTTTCACAGAGTAATTTTTAAGTTTAATGAAATCCGGCTTATCAATTCTTTCTTTCATGAATCATGCCTTTGGTATTTTATCTAAGAAGTCTTTGCCATACCCAAGGTCATCTAACTTTTTCCCTGTGTTATCTTCTAGGAATTTTATAGTTTTGCATTTTACATTTAGGTCTGTGATCCATTTTGAGTTAATTTTTGTGAAAGATGTAAGGTCTGTGTCTAGATTCATTTTTTTTTTGCACATGGATGTTGTTCTAGCACCATTTGTTGAAGAGACTATCTTTGCTCCCTTGTATTGTCTTTAATCTTTTGTCAAAGATCAGTTGACCATATTTATGTGGCTCTATTTCTGGACTCTGTATTCTGTTCCATTGATCTAATTCTCTGTTCTTTTGCCAATATCACACCATCTTGATTAGTGGAGCTTTATAATAAATCTTGAAGTTGGTGAGTGTTAGTCCTCCAACTTTGTTCTTCTCCTTCAATATTGTATTGACTATTCTGGGTCTTTTGCCTCTCCATATAAACCTTAGAATCAGTTTGTCAGTAATCACAAAATAACTTGCTGGGATTTTTATTGGGATTACATTGAATCTATAGATCAAATTTGGAAGAACTGATGTCTTGACAATATTGTCTTCCTATCTGTGAACGTGGAATGTCTCTCCATTTATTCTTTTTTGGTTTCTTTATCAGAGTTTTGTAGTTCTCTTTATAAGATCTAGTATATATTTTGTTAGATTTATACTTATTTCATTTTAAGGGACACTAATGTAAATGGTATTATGTTTTTAATCTCAAATTCCACTTGTTCATTGCTGGTGTATAGGAAAGCAATTGACTTTTGTATACTAATCTTGTATCCTGTAACCTGACTATAATTGCTTATTAATTCCTAGAGTATTTTTACCAATTCTTACAGATTTTCTGCATAGACAATCATGTCATCTGCAAACAAACACAGTTTTATTTCTTCCTTCCCAAACAAGATATCTTTTATTTCCTTTTCTTGTCTTATTGCATTGTCTGGGACTTCCAGTACAATGTTGAAAAGGAGTGGTAAGAAGGGATATCCTTGCATTGTTTCTGATCTTTGCAGAAAAGCTTCTAGTTTGTTGCCATTAAATATGTTATTTATAGGTTTTCTATAAATCCTCTTTATCAAGTTGAGGAAGTTTCCCCTGTTCCTAGTATGCTGAGAATTTTTATCGTGAGTGGATGCTGGATTTTGTTAAATGCTCTTTCTGCATCTGTTGATATGATCATGTGATTTTTCTTCTTTAGCCTGATGATATGATGAATTACATTAATTGATTTTCAAATGTTGAACCAGCCTTGCATATCTGGGATAAATTCATGGTTATGGTGTGTGATTCTTGTTATATATTCTTGGATTCAATTTGCTCATATTCTATTGAGGATTTTTGCATCTGTGTTCATGAGAAATATATTGGTCTATGTTTCTTTTCTTGTCATATCTTTTGGTCTTAGAGAAATGCCAGTTTCATAGAATGAGTTAGGAAGTATTCCTTCTGCTTCTGGAAGATATTATAGAGAATTGGTATCATTTCTTCCTTAATTGTTAGGCTCTGAAAAAAAACTAAATACTTTAGGCTCTGGTAAAATACTTTCTTTTGAGGCAGGTCTTGTTAAGAAGAACAGAATAGGGCCAGCCCAGTGGCGCAGTAGTTAAGTTCGCATATTCCACTTTGGCGGCCCAGGATTCGCTGGTTCAGATCCCAGGTGGACCTAGGCACCACTTGTCAAGGCATGCTGTGGCAGGCGTCCCACATATAAAGTAGAGGAAGATGGGCATGGATGTTAGCTCAAGGCCAGCCTTTCTCACCCAAAAGAGGAGGATTGGCAGTAGATATTAGTTCAGGGCTAATCTTCCTCAAAAAAAGAAAATAAGTAAATAAATAAATAAATAGAACAGAATGTTCTGGCACATTTCAAATAGTTACTTTTTCCCTCTCCCTGTAGGAAGTAGGAGTGAATTTTTCTCATATTCACTGTTAGAACTTACTTGAGCCCCAGGAGGTAAAACTTACAAGAGTTTAGGGGGCTCCATAAACTCATAGGAGACTTGGACCCCCTGGGGTTATTAACTCTCAGACTTGTCAATACTGAGCCTCCAGCAACTCGTCAGTTACAGATCAGGTTTTCCTACCCAGGTGCTGGTTCCCATGGAGGTTTCCGCTTGGGAGTTTCTGCTCCAGTTAGTTGTGATTCTCTGTGTTTGCCCGTCTATCTTCCAGTTTGGGGACAGTGGTTTGTCTGTGGCCTCGCTCCTCTTACAGAGCTAAGAAGAGTGGATTTTTCAATTTGTTCAGCTTTGTACTTGTTGTTAGGACAGAGTGGCAACTTCCAAGCTTCTTACGTGCCAGGCCAGAAACTGGAAGTCTCATCTGTTTTTGTCAATAAAGTTTTATTGAAACACGACCACACTCATTCAGTCGCATGGTGTCTGTGGCTGCTTTGGTGCTCCCACGGCAGAGCTGAGTAGTTGCCACAGAGACTGTGTGGCCCGCGGAGCCAGAAGTACTTTTTGGACATTTACAGGAAAATTTTTGCTGACACCTGTTCCAGGTGATGGGAATCTAATGATATGTAAAACAACATTTCACTTTTTGTAGAATTTGTATTCTAGTGAGGGAGAGATGAAGTAAAAGCTCATAAATATCAGGTGGTGATAAGTGCCAGAAGGAAACGTCAAGGGGACAAAAAGTGACAGGGGGTCATAGACAGAGTGGTGTGGAAAGATAAGGTGACCTTTCAGCAGAGATGGGAATGGGATGAGGGAGCAAGTCTGGGGGTGGCTGGGAAATGAGCTTCCCAGGCAGAGATGGCAGGAAGAGGACAGCTGTTGAGGTGGTGTGCACTGGAAGGAGCAGCAGCCTGCAGTGAGTGACAGCAGGGAGCCGAGCGCAGGGGCCGGGGGCAGGAGGCTACCTGGGCCCAGAGGTCTTGCCTCAGTGAGGACTTCAGATTTGAATGTTCACTGTCCCTTCTGCCTCAGAGTTTAATTGACACAGACCACTGGAGCATTTTCCATAGTGGACCAGACACTTTCCATAGTGGACCAGACACCTCAGGTTGGGGAGGAGCCAAAAAACATTGTTCATACCTGTTTAAAAAATTTGAACTACCTCCATTAAAAAGAAAAGTTAAGTGGAGAGCAGGGCTGTCTCAGAATGGGTTCTTGGGAGAAGACCTTAAGGCAAGGATTCATGTATAAAGGATTTACTAAGGAATTGCTCCCAGGGAAAACTGGTGAGAGAGTGAGAGAAATAGGCGGAGAGAAAGGAGAAAGAAGCTAAGCAATGGGGCCATTTCAGGCAAATTCCCAGCCTCAGCCTGAACCCGTGGGGAGCTCTGGAGCCTAAATCACTCCTCAGACCTTATTCCTCCTTGAGGCAAGGAGCTGGACTCTCCCACTCCCACAGCAAGCAGGTTGGCTGAGGGCCACCCCAGGACGGGTGGAACAGAACCTCACAGGCACTACCACTGTCTGTCCATGCAGGCAGAGCAGCCCCGATAGCCCAAGGGCAGTCCTTTGAAGACAGTTACAGGTACAGGCCGTTAGAAGCAAAGCACACAGAAGCCGTGGGAGGGACACAGGGAAACAGTAAAAGAGACCCACGGGGATCCAAGCAGACCGTTAACAGTATCTGCTACAAAGACCGAAGGGGAATTTACAAAAAGAGAGAGGAAATACCTAAGGAGCTTGTAAGTATGTTAGCACCTTGTATTTGCCTATTTGTAATTCAAATATCAGTACATCTCCTGTAATCTATTCAGTTAAATATATTAAAAATATGATTCTAAGTCAGAATGCTGTGAGCACACTGCCCTGTGCAAGCTGGCTCTCCAGTCAGGGAATGGTACCGCAACATTGTCCCCACGCCAAGCCCTGCAGCTTTGTTTGAGAAAGCCAGCAGAGATCACTGGTAGCGCAGGCCCTGTGTGTGAAGCCACTTTCAGTCTCTACCTGGGGCCACACATCGGGGAGGGGTTTGCTCATAGCCTGATACCTGGGGGACACAGGCTAATTCTTCCATTCCTTTAACGTCCTCCCTAGTGGCCAGTCTGGTTCTGAATACATTAAATGTAAAAACAATGGTGGACGTTGTCAGCCCACCACACGCACTATATTTGTGTATAGCAGGGTGACTTCAGCCCTGTCTCTGAGAAGCTTTAACAAGTTGCCTTTTGAGCCCCAGTAGCTGCAGTTGCGTTTATCCATCTTCAACACCAGGGGGCAGACGTCAGTCTTTTTGAAATCTGTTGTGTGTGGTTCTTACAAAACAATAGCCATGTCTAATTTAAGAAGAAAAAAGCAGAAAAGCAAAACCTACTACACTTGGCTACCTCAAGGGAAAATTACCCTCCGGCATTTCGCTTCTTTCACTGTCGTCTGCTGATTGCAAACCTTCTGTGGACTAGATATAAAAGAGTTGCTGTCCATCTGTCTTGCCTGTGTTTCTTTCTGCGTCATTTGCGACAATTTTTGAGGATTCATTTGAATTTTAAACAGGAATATCTAGTATCTGTGTCAGAGATCCACCAGCTAATATATAGGCCACGGTTTCCAAGTTCCTAGAACAGAGAATTTGCTAAAGTTAGTCATTTTTAATGTGTTCTTGTTCTGCTAGTGTAAAATCGTACAATTGAGCGTGCCCAGTGGCCAGAGGCAGAGAGCCCTTATGTCCCTGCCTCTGATGGCTTTGACCCTGGTGGCTGAGGGTTGGCCTCAGAGCTCAAAGACTGTGGGTTCATTTGCCCAGTGCGACCCCTCACCATAAATGTCAGCCTCACGGAAGGAAAGGAGTGGTTGGCATCTGTGCCTGCTCAGCCCCTTTCAGTGTCTTTGCCTGGAAAATATCAGTGTTTTCACACTTACACTTTGCCCTCGGCTTGGATACGCTGGCCCTGCGCAGCATTAAATTGCAACGTCCCTGATTCCCATCAGTGTGGAAGGTGGTGGTACTTGCTCAGTTGCTCAGGGCGGCACAAATGGGCTCCACCTGCGAGGGACCTCCTCAGTGGCTCAGACTCGACCTGAAGGCCAATTCGTCAGCTGGCAAATTAGAGCCGCCGGCCTGGGCTGGGGAAGCGAAGGCAAGTCCCTCTTCATTACTAGAGGGAAGACGTAGAGCACAATCCACAACCCCCCATGTCTCCCGTCCAGCATCATGAGGTTGCCGGTACCCTCTTACCCAAAGCTTCGTGTCTGGCTGTAAAGGGAAGCCTTTCTCAGGGCCTGGGAAAGGGCATTGAATTCATACTTTCCAGACAATGGGTATAACTTAGTGAAGAGGCATCCTTAATTTGCTAATTTTTCAGATGCTTTGTTTTATCTTTCATTGCACTGAATTTCCTCTGTTACTAGAGATTTCCCTTTCTCCTCTTTCATCCTTGTGTCTATTACCGGTGGCCTCAGATGAAGCAGCAGGATCTGGACAGTTTAATTTATTAGGGTTGTCAAGGCCAATATACCACTGATAATAGAACACAGTGGAAGTGGACCTGTCCTGCTAAGCAGATTTAATCTAAGTGATTCAAGTGGTGTTTCAGCAGCTTCCCATAAATTAATTCATTTTAGAGTCCCCCTATTAATCTTGTTTTAATTTGAGAATATGTGCACCTTACACACACATTTCTTGTTAAAAAAAAATACACTGTCAGGTTTTTCAGAGAAGATATTTGATATTTAAAATATTTTTCCTCTTGATTTTGAAAAGGAGATTGAAAAGTCAAATAAAAAGACATGACTTAGGGTCAAGGGTGTCTGAGCACCTCGTCCCACGTAGAAACTACTGAGGCTCGCGGATCAGTTTAAGTCCACTCCAGGAAGGACCGCTTCCGCCTCGTATTCTTGGACTGCTTGGCTATCCTCTGAGATGGAAATCCTCTTGGCTGAAGCATTCAGGGAAACTCCTTTACTTTTCATCTTTATTTCAAATAATCTCAAATTTACAGAAAAGTTGTGAGTACCATATAAAGAACCCTTTGTCTTGAATCTGTCGTCAACCCAATGCTCTATTACCTCCAAACTCCATTGTGTGTATTTCCTACTAAAGAGGAGCCTCTTCTATATAACCACATGCCACCAGCTAAACCAGGACCTTAGCACTGAGTCTTTACAGCCATTTAATCCTCAGGCCCCAGTAAAGTTCTTCAGTGTCCCAATAATCGTCTTTATAACAAAAGGATCCAGTAGAAAATAAATGTTGCATCTAGTTATCATGTCTCTTTAGCCCCCTCGTTGAGTCTGGACTAGGTCCTCAGTCTTGCTTTGTCTTGACCTTGGCACTTGTGAAGAGTACAGGCCAGGCATTTTGTAGAATGTCCCTCAGTTTGATTTTGTCTGCTGCTTCCTTGTGTTTGGGTTCAGCTGGCGCACCTTTGTGGGCCCATCAGAGGAGTGATGCTGAGTCTTCCCATTGCATCTAGTCGGTTTCAATGTGTCCCATTGCTGGTGTCACTCACTTTGATCACTCGATGAAGGTGGTGTCTGCCTGACTTCTCCACTGTAAAGTTACTCTCTTCCCCTTTGTAATTAATAAGTATTGGAGAAGGAGGTAGTTTGAGAATATGAAATATGGTCCTTCACTTTTAAAACATCCATCAGCAAAAGTTTTGATCCCAAATTTTAGTTAATTTTCTACAAAGGCTTGGCTTTCTTAAGTTTTTGTTCTTGTTGCACATAGAGGGAAATGAATTCTTAGTGTCTCTGTACGTCTCATTCTGTAGGGATGCAAGCCCTAGGAATGCTTAAAATCCAAGGCTATAAGCCCCCACTTCCACTTTTTAAAAGTTTTGGCATTGAACACATATACAGAGAAGTGCACAAATCATGAAGGAAGAGCCCAACGCGTTTCCACAAAGGGAACACACTAGATCAAGAATCACCATGTTATAATCACTACCCCCACCTCAGCAGGTACCCATCTTGTGCCCACTTCCATTCTCAATCACCCCCAAAGGTACTGCTATCCACCATAGATTTTGCCAATTTTTTAACATTACTTTAATGGAATGTACGAGATCTTCTCTATTGTGGCTAACTTCTTTCATTTGACATTGTGATTCTGAGATCCATATACAATTGTCATTATTGTCCCTCCCAGGCCACCATCCAGATTTGGGGTCTTTTATTCTTTCATTCACTGAAAAAACACCTACAGAGCATCCAGAACATTAGGCAGAGACTGGCACTCGTAAACACAGCTTTGACCATCTGGCTTGTCCAAATCCTCTTCACTTTTAACCCAATGGGGAAGCAACAGTAGTTGCCCACTCCCAGCTGACACTGTCCCAGGTGTTAACACATACCCTGTCTCACTTGATCCTCCCTGAAGTCAATTGAGCAAGATACCATTATCTCTTTTTTGTAGACAAAGAATCTGATGCTTAGAGAGAGGCTCCTGCAATTTTCATTAAGGTCTTATAGTTAACAGATGGCAGAGCAGATATTTAAACCTACATCAGTCTATGTGCAAAGCCCACTATAGTGGTCACGTGGATGCCTTGTTTCTTGTCCCCTGAACTTCCTTCTGTTTACCTGCAGCGTTGGTGGACTGATTGCATGCTCTGTTTCTCTGGCATGACAGGTCAGCCCAGAAATGCCAGGAAATTAATACCCCCAGAGGTAATCCTTCCCAGTGAGGGAGGGAATTTTTGGATAAATACCCCAGCTTCCCTGTCCCATCGTGGGGTAATTCTGATGTGCGTTCTACACGCGTCCTCAGAGGGTCCACTGCAGGACTGAGCCCTCTCATCCATAGTAGTAACCAGCTCATTAATGCACCCATTTTGGACTTCTTTCGTTTCCATCGTACTTTCCTCAATCTCTGACTTGGCTTCCTGGAATCTCTTCCCAAATAAACCTGCATTACAATCCTTCCTCGGGGTCTGCTTTCAGGAGAACCCAAATTAGGACACCTGTTCTCTCTCCAGGTCCCTGTGATGGGATACCTAATGCTTCTAAATAGGGTAGCAGTCCAGATAACACCTCAGTGGTTAGTTGTACAAGTTCCCGGTTTTTCCTCCCTCCCATAGAATGTCCGAATTCCCACAGAATTCAGTGGCCCCTCTGAAGGAGGACAACAGTGTCAAGACAACCAGGCATCCCTTTCTCTTCCATCCGAGAGAGTGTCTAAGGAGAGAGAAGAAAGAGGTGGTGTTGGTGTGTGAGTGGCAAAGATCTAATCTGGGAGACTCACAAAGCAGGAGGATCCATCAGAGGTCCCAAAGTTGGATGCAACTGTTTTGAATAGAGATTTATAACTGTTTAAGAGAAAAAACTTTGGATCTACAGAAACCTGGCTTCAAACCTTGGTTCCTCCACTGAAACGAGATGGGTGACCTTGACTGAGTCACTTAACCTTCTCCATACCGCAGTTTCCTCATGGCATATGATGATAATCATTCTGCCAACCTTATAGGATTGTTGAATGGATTAAACTTGAAAATATATGTAAAGCCCTTAATGCATCTCCCAGGAGATAAACCGTTTTTTAAAATGTTAGCAATGTAGTGCTGGCTGAGACATGGATTCTCTAGCTAGATAAATGGCTTGAGTTCAAATACACAGCTTTTCTCTGTATTGACTCAGGCCTCAGATTCCACATCTGTAAAAAGGGGGACCTCATAGAGTTATAAAGATTAAATACAAGAGAAAAACAGAACTTTGAACAGTGTGTAGCCCATTCAAAGCCCTATAACGTTATCTATAAACCTGGAAAAGCAACTTGAATACCTAAGCTGTGTGGAGACAGTCATGCAGTGTAGAGCCAGGCAGTTTGGGCCAACTAATATGCAGGAGGGACGTTAGCTGTTCAGGGAGTACAATGTGAAAAGACAGTCCTGAATTTTCCTCTGGGGCAGAAGCCCTGTGTGAATTAAAAATCTTAGGTGCCAGGAGGTGCTGATTCTTTGACTAAAGTAGGGAAGACCTTGAAGTCTCCACCTTTAGGGAATGAGGTGGCATGAGTAGAAGGGATTTGCAGAAGCAGGAGGAAGAAAACAGAGGAGATGGAGTTGATAGAGATCAAGAAAATGGATAGCTACCTCCTCTCTCCCTCCCTCCCTCCCTCCCCACCTAGAGGCACTTCCTAGGAGAGGGCAAAGGTTGCATCTTTCCCTGAGAGCTCCATCTACCCAGAAAGCCATTGTGTCATTGGACAGGTACCTTATAGGAGATTTGGCTGCTTTTCTATCTAGAGGTGTCTATGATCTGTCCTCTCTAGGCCACCGTACGCACCAGCTTGTTGTGCTTTAGGATGCTTCTGTGTTGAAAGTAGTCCCACCCAGCTTCCTGGGTTCTGTGCCGAGACAAAATGGGGCAAAATAAATCAATTTGGCTTTCCCATCCAAGACACCTCTGTCTCAGCCATCTGTGACTCAGAGGAATAGGAGCTAAAATGCAAGACTGATGGCACATGTTATTGTGTTCTGTTTGCTTGCTTGCTTTTTGTTTTTTGTTTTGTTGTGTTGTTTTCTGGTTAAAGACTAGGTTAAGTAAATGAGTATTTTTGCCTACAAAAGCTCTATTACACATACAGTCAGGCAAGATGAGGAATTCCTTGGATTACACTCAGATTATTCCATAAGAGGAAACTCAACTTTGGTTGATAAATAGGGTCCCCTCTGCCTTTTGCTCAGATGCTGTGGTCGTGTTTGACTGCTTTGGAGCAGCTCTGAATCTCAGCTCTGTCAAATGTTGCACATAAACCAAGCTTTTTACTAACTACCAATCTAGCATGGAGAAGTCCCGCAGTGCAAAACAGTAAGAATAGAATGAACTGCAAAAAGAACCTTTAGATTCTCAGGGACTCACTCATAAATCAGCCTGAAGCTCTATCCATAAAGAGATTAATGCATGACAGATGAGCCTCTGTACTGGGCACCTCCTAGACACCGAGGGAGGGGCTCTGCTCCACCTGGGTACAATGAGGCTAGTCAGGGGCAGTGTTATTCCTTAGATTGTATATTAGTTAGGAGCAAAGGTTCTGAACTCAGACATTCCTGGAATTTAATCCTGACTTCACCACTCTATTTGTCAGCTATTGTTGCAAAATCTGTGTAACAAACAACTCCGAAAGTGTCGTGGCTTATAACAACAAACATTTGTTTTTCTTGTTCATGGGCCTGCAGGTTGTGGGAGTCATTCTGCTTCAAGCTTGAGGACAGCTGAAGTTAGCTGCAGGTTTTAGGTTGGGTTCTAGTCTGTTCTGGATGCCTCTTGGCATGATTCATGGATGAGGAAGTGCCACATCAGTTCTTTCTAGGGAAGTTGGCAAGAACTCAAGGAACCAAGCTAAACCATTAGAAACCTCTGCTTGTGTCATTTACCAGCGTTCCAATGGCCAAAGTAAGACACTTGGCCAAGCTCAAAGTCAATGGACCAGGGGTACATATTCCACATACTCTGCTGAAGGGCACTAAAAAGTCTCTTGCAAAGGGTGGGATGTACAGTTGCCCCTCTGTATCTGCGGGTTCCACATCCACGGATTCAACCAACCACAGATTGTGTACTGTGTTTATGACCTGTGGTTGGTTGAATCCGTGGATGTGGAACCCATGGATATGGAATGCCAACTAAGGGGCTTGAGCATCCGCAGATATTGGTATCCTAGGGAGGTCCTGGAACCAATCCCCAGCAGATACTGAGGGATGACTGTATAAGCATTACAGGAAGAAGGTGAAGAACTGAAACAATATTTTAGTCTTCTACAACCACTAAGAAGCTGAAGAACCTTGGACAATCGTAACTTCTCTTTTCTCTTTTGTAAAGTGAGTCTTAATACTACTTGCCTCCTAGGGCTGTTGGGAAGATTAAAAGCAGGGCAGAGAGAGAGAGGATAGCACATAGTGAGTGATTAATGAAGGATAATTTCATTGTAACAGAATCCACCTTTTCCATTTTGGCCCCTTTTTCTCTCCTGATCTCTTCCCTCCACCATCCATTGTCTACTAGCAGCGCCACCCTCTCCCAATTCTCGAATTCCCCTGCTTGGCCTCTTTTCACTTCCAGGAGGTTAGGGCAATATGAGTATCTTTGTGTTTAGACTACAGGAAAGATAAATTGATTCAGATGTCAGCTTTATCATCGTGAAGCCCCGTTTACTAATGAGGCCTTGTACAATATGCACCTCCCCTCACCCTCCAGCTTAAATATATGAGAGAGCTCTGCAAAGCTGATATTGACCCAGGCTGCTCAGGGAGAATCACTTCCACACACACTCATCACCCTCCAGTACTGGGTCAGAGTAGGGCTGCCAGCCTCCAGATTGAGAAGTTCTGGGTCCTTGCCCCAGGGAACGAGGTAAACACACAAGCCGCTCAGACAGGAAGACTGTCCAGAAAAAGGAAGAGAAGGGCCCTCGAGCCCTAACCATGCATGTGCCCTAACCCGTCTTTCTCCCCCAGCGAATAAGCTGTGATCCCTGCCACATGCAGACAAGTGGGTATGGGCAGCAAGACAAAACAAAAGCATTATTCTCATTATTCCAGTGGAAGGCCCTTCATGGAAGCACGAGGACAGGAGAGAGGCAGTTCCCCTGACAACCTGTTTTGTAAATGAGAAAAGTTAATGCCTTGCTGGGAGCTTTCTAGCGAGTGAAGAAATCAGTAGGTTTAGAGTCAGTGGCCTGGCCTAATGATCAATAAAGGATCAGTCATCTGTTATCACAAATAAGGTTGTATAATAAAGCACTCCAAAGCTGAAGAGCTTAAAACATGCTCAAAACTGTAAAACAGTGCTGAAGAAATTTAAAAAGACATAAATAAATGGAAAGACAGCCTGTGTTGGTGGATTAGAAGACTTGATATCGTCAGGATGGCAATACTACACAACGTGATCTATGAATTTAAGGCAATCCCTATGAAAATCTCAATGGTATTTTCTGCAGCAATAGAAAAACCCATCCTAAAATTCATATGGAATCACGGGGAACCCCGAATAGCCAAAACATCCTTCAAAAAGAACAAAGTTGGAGGACTCACACTTCCTGATCTCAAAACTTACTACAAAGCAACAGTAAAAACCAAAGCAGTACGATGCTGGTATAAGGATACACATCTAGATCAATGGAACAGAAGAGAGAGCCCAGAAACAAACCCTCACATATATGGTCAAATGGTTTTCCATAAGGATGTCAAGACCATTTAATGGGGAAAGGATAATCTTTTTAACAAATGGTGCTGGGAAAACTGGATATTCACATGCAAAAGAATTAAATTGGAACCTTACCTTAGACTATACACAGAAACTAACTTAAATGAATCAAAGACCTAAACGTAAGAGCTAAAACTATAAAACTCTTAGAAGAAAACATAAAGGAAAAACTTCATGACATTGGTTTTGGCAGTGATTTCTGGGATATGACACCAAAAGCATAGGCATCAAAAGGAAAAAGATCAATAAATTGGACTTTGTCAAAGTTTAAAACTTTGTGCATCAAAGGACACAAGAGAGTAAAAACACAAGTCACAGAATAAGAGAAAATATTTTCAAATCACATATCTGTTAAGGTATTAATATCCAGAATATATGAACTCCTACAACTGAACAACATCAAAAAACAATTCAATTTGAAAATGGGCAAAGGACTTAAATAGACATTCTCCAAAGAAGATACACAAATGGCCAATAAGTGCATGAAAAAATGTTCAACATCACTAATCACTGGGGAAATGCAAATTAAAAACCACAATGAGATACCAGTTCACATCCATTAAGATGGCTACTATCTTAAAAAAATTAACAGAAAATAACAAGCGTTTCAAGGATGTTGAGAAATTGGAGCCCTCATGCATTGCTGGCGGGGATGTAAAATGGTACAGCTGCTGTGGCAACGGTTTGGTGGTTCCTCAAAAGCTAAACATTGAGGTAGCAGATGATCCTGCAATTCCCCTTATTGGTATATACCCAAAATAATTGAAAGCAGGGACTCAAACAGATACTTGTACACCAATGTTTACAGCAGTGTTATTCACAATAGCAAAACAGGATCCATCAACGGATGAATGGATAAGCGAAATGTATGTACATGCAGTAGAATATTATCAGCTTTAAAAAGGAATGAAATTCTGACACAGGCTACAACATGGATGAACCTTGAAAACATTATGCTAAGTGAAATAAGCTAGACACAAAAGGACAAATATTGTATGATCCCAGTTATATAAGGGACCAAAAATAGGTGAATTCATAGAGATGGAAAGTAGACTGGAGGTTACTAGGACCTCGGGGGAGGAGCAGAGGGAGTTATTGTTTAATGGGTACAGAGTTTCTGTTTGGGATGATGAGAAAGTTCTGGAAATGCAGTGATAATGGTAGCACAACAATGTGAATGTACTTAATGCCACCGAAATATACACTTAAACGTGGTTAAAATAGTAAATTTTTAATGTGTATTTTACCACAGTGTTTTTTAAAAAGAGCTTAAAACAATAAGCATTTGTTGTTCCTCACAATTCTGCAAGTTGGCAATTTGGGCTGCGCTCAGCTGGCAGTTCTTCTAGTCTCATCTGGGCTCACTCAAGCATCTACAGTCAGCTGTGGAGTGGGCTGGGTGCTGGCTGGTCCAGGACAGCCTCAGCTGGGGTCATGGTCTCTGTTCCATGAGTCTGTCATCATTCCCCAGACCAGCCCAGCTTGTTCACATGGCAACTGGGCAGGGTCCAAAGCTGCACAGCCTCCAGAGGCAGAGGTTTGAAAGGGCACCACATCTCTTTGGCTGCATTCTATTGACCAGAGCACATCCTGGGGCCAAAGCCAGCATCAAGGGGAAGGGAAACAGACTCCATCTCCTGAGGAGAGGAGCTGCAGAGTCAGGTTGCAAAGGATCTGCATACAGACAGGAGAGGAGAATTGGCACCATTTTTGCATCAGCCTACCACAGTTTGACATTGTTAATAGAGAACGTGTCAGGATACCAAATGGTTTGTGGCAGAGTGAGCTCATGTATCTAACCTAGGAGTTGCTTACAAGAGGATCAGAGCCTGTCCTAGGAATTTAAAAAGTGTAGGAATTTATACACAAACTCCAATTAGGGCACATAATTTTCTCTCTGAGGCATTAAGCACCTGTCAGATTATTTTTCAGTCAAGCCAGATACTTTGCAGACTTAGCGCTTTGTAGGGGCAGTTACTCTTCGGAGCAGCTGAGACATGGAGAAAGTCTTCAAAACAACGGCATGTTGGAGCTGGAAGGGAGGCAGGCACGTCTTAGTACAGACGGGAACTGTAGTCTCTGCAAGGTAAAGTGACTTGTTGCAGGCTTCATAGTTGCCAGTGATAACTTGCACTAGACCCCAGACTGCTGAACTCACAATCCAGTGCTCTCTCTAGGACATAGTGGTGATCTCATTTTCCTTGCAATAGGCAAACCCCAGCTCAGCCATCCAGGGACCTTGATCTGTTCTTTGGGACCTTGCAACTTAAAGTGTGTTCTGCAGACCAGTGGCATCAGCTTCACCTGAGAGCTTGCTAGAAATTTAGAATCTCATGCCTCACGCCAGACCTACTGAATTAGAGTCTGCATGTTAACAAGATGCCCAGGACATTTGTGTGCATGGTAGAGCTTAAGATGCATTGCACTGGGGGGTCGGCCCCGAGGCCGAGTGGTTAAGTTCACGCCCTGTGCTTCGGCGGCCCAGGGTTTCACCAGTTTGGATCCTGGGCACCGACACGGCACTGCTCATCAGGCCATGCTGAGGTGGCATCCTACATGCCACAACTAGAAGGACCCACAACTAAAATATACAACTATGTACTGGGGGGATTTGGGGAGAAAAAGCAGGAAAAAAGATTGGCAACAGTTGTTAGCTCAGGTGCCAATCTTTAAAAAAAAAGATGCATTGCATTGGGACGCTGATTTTCACCCTTGGCTACTCATTGGAATCACCTGGGAGAGGTTTAAAACTATTGATACCTGAGCTCCACCCCAGAGACCCTTATTTATTTGTTCTTGGTTACAGTATGGTCATAAGGATTTTTTAAAGCTCCTGGAGGCACTGCTTCTCTTTAGTCTATCTCTAATGTGCTCAAGATGTTGGCAGCTTTTTATTAGGTTTCCCCTCCATGCAATGGGCTAGTATTTTCTTAATGAGTAAACACAACCTTCGGAAGACCCTAACTGATAAACTTGCTCCAGTGTTCTGAGTCAGATGTAGGCTTAAGGGATTTATAAATTGCTGAAGATTACTTAAATATATCTTTATAAAGGAGGAAGGTGAAACACTAGAGCTGGTAATTGAGAGGAAGTTTTTAAAAACCTACTTTGTTCCCAAAAAGGAGTGGCACTAATATACAACAAAATCCCACATAATAAAAGTTTGGCAAATTATAAACAATAGAAGATTAAGGACCCAGAAAAATGTAAATCATAGAAGAGAAAAAAGACAATAAAAAAGAATACAAATGTGCAAACCTCACACATGCACATAATCAATAGTTAAGCTACAAATTTGATATTTTCAAGCCTCTTTGGTGTCCAGTTGAAATGGTTATAAAATTCTTATCAATGTAAAAGGAGAGTGGGAAAAAGTCTTTCCTATGGGAATGCAAATCTCTCCCACTCTAATTTGTAAATGTTTCATGAGGTCTTTCTGTAGGGACATTGAATAACATAGTGAGTCATGTCTTCAAGAATATGCCTAGGGCAGGGGCCGGCCCCATGGCGGAGTGGTTGGGTTCATGTGCACCACTTCGGCGGCCCAGGGTTTCACCAGTTCGGATCCTGTGCGCGGACATGGCACCATTCATCAGGCCACACTGAGGCAGTGTCCCACATAGCACAACCAGAGGCACTCACAACTAGAATCTACAACTATGTACTGGGGGGCTTTGGGGAGAATAATCAAAAAAAAGAAAGATTGGCAACAGTTGTTAGCTCAGGTGCCAATGTTTACAAAAAAAAAATATATATATATATATATATATTCCTAGGGCAAAGCAGGACTGAATTTCATGTGTTTCTTATAGTGTCTTTTTGTTAAATCTGTGGTTAGAATATGAAATACAATTGATGGAATACAATTTTGGAAAAAGGAAAGATACTATTGAGTCTCTTATGGTGTGTGTGCACATGTGTTGTGTGTCCCAGCTCTATCTAAGACAGAACTTAGCAAAGAGGAGTTGTAAAATCACCCTCTCTTTAAATTTGGCCAAGTAGCTGCATCCTGCTTAGAGAAAGAAGTGGGTTGTCTCTGTGTGCTGGTGCGAGGGCTCTTGCCGTTCTGTTAATATCCTTGAAGGAGTGAACAAGATTATCCAGTAAACTCTTTTCAGACTCCTGCATTCCAGCCATCAACTTGCCCTCAGGGATGTTTGAACACAGTCATAATAGGATAAATATGCTCCCACATTAAGTCATAGAACGCGTTCTAGGAACATAATACCCCAGAGCTGCCCTTTGTGTTATGAATCAATCATTTTCCCCTTTCTGTTATAGAACACTGTTTCTTTTTTCGTAAAGCAAAGAAATGACCCTACTAATCTGGAGTTTAAGGACTAAGGAATATTTTTTCTCTGATAATATATGTCTATATCTGTAGAGATGTATATACATCTAAAGATACAAATGATACATCTATATATGTGTATACATATATATATGTGTTATATATATACATATATATAATCAGAGAATTGACTGATTTTCAAAATCTTTATTGAATTGAAATTGTTTGAGTCATGTAAAGGGGACCTCAGGCAAATGGTCTACAAGTGGTGATCAGTCTTCAATGTATATGTGAATTGACCTGGAAGTTTTGTTAAAACTCAGGTTCTGATTCAGCAGTTCTGGGTGGGGGCTGAGTGTCTGCTCTCCTACCAGGCTCTCAGGAGACTGATGCACTGGTCCGGGACCACACTTTGAATAGCAGGGGACAAGGTCTACCAGCAGTGCCATTCCCAGACTTGGCTGCACATTCGAGTCATCCAGGGAGAGCTTTAGAAATTACTGACACCTGGAACCACCACCAGAGATGAAACTGGGGAGAGGCCTTGGCTTCAGGAATGTTCCTAAGCTCCCCAGGTGACTCCAGTGTGCAGCTGTGCTGAGAGCCGCTGCAGTTGAAGCTACCAGATGAAGCAGAACCTCTCGCTGCCTTAGCCTTCCCTAAGGCTTGCCTTAGAAAAGCTCCAGGTGCATTCTTAAACCCTTCATTGAGTTTCAAAGCAATAAAATCTGTTAAGTGAGAACAATCTTATATCTTGGATGGATGGATAGATAGATATCCTTGGGAAAAAATGAGTCTCGTTTTGCAAATGAAAAGAGAAACCACGTCAGTTTTTTCTGTACATAGCTTATATAAATCAAAGAAGTGTTGAGGAGTTGGCCCTTCTGCGGCACAGAAGGAAAGCCCCACTGCCTTGCAGGTTTCTCTGGGGGCGCCAGATTAGTAGCTGGAGAGGCCCTGGGCTCAACTAGTGGGAATGGTGAAGAAATTAAGGATGAAAGGAGCCTCCCAACTCTTAATAGCATCATTTTTTTTTGCATTTGCTAAGTTTCTAGAATATTCAGTGTGCAGCCTCGTGTCTTTGATTGGGTTTGCCTGTCTCTGATTCAGTCACCCGCCCACAGCCACACCCCACAACACGTGTTCTTCTCCCTCCCTCAGACCTCCAGTCTTCTGTCCCCGCTGTATTATCCTTACCTATGAGCCCCTTCCTTTATTAATCACCTTCCATCTTGAATTCCATGCTTCATCTACATTCTCCCCTCATCAGTACCTACCTGCCGTTATCCATCCATGGCCGCCACCCGGCATCCACTCATTCTGAGATACATCCAGTGTCCCACCTTTGCAGAAGCTGCCTTCAGGGTGCTACATATTTGCTGGAAAAGACAAGCAACCATTGGGTTTGGTGCCACTCCAATGTATTTTAACAAAAGAATAATCTACATGTAATAAAAGACAAATCATAAATGTACACCTTGCTGAATTTTTACATATATATATTCATGTGACCACAACCCAGATCAAGATATAGAACATTTTCATCACCCAGAAAGTTCTCTTGGGGCTCCTCCCAATGAACACCCTTTCTCTGGAGGTAAACCTTATTCTGACTTGGATCACTAAAGAGAAATGGATGACAAATAACTAGGAAAGTTGGTAAAGCTGACCTTAATATTTAATGGACTTTCAAGTTTCATATTTCTGAAACATGTGGAAGATTTGGAGCCCAGCTTTTCTCCAATCTTTTTTCCTACTGGGGCATAATTTTTTCTTGGCATCTAAGACCAGTCCATTTTTGAAATATTAAGTACATAATTACAGTAACAACTTTGTACTTTAAAATGTTATTTAACTGCCTAGCAGTTTTCTTTCTGAATTAATAAGTTTCTTAACATTTATTATGCCTTGAATAGATCATTTTCATGTTTGTCAAGATTGCTTAAAATGTCACACTGAAAAAAACAACAGAAATTTAAGTTTCGGACATTCAAAGGTAACATTTTGTTGATCAAATTTATAATAAATATGCCTTGTCCTTCTTTATATAGTCTGTAAGAGAAAGCAGGTGATTTTGACGTTTAGCATTGCCTGTTAGCAATATTCCCAGAATCATTTAATCAGTTGTTTTTACAGGGGGAGGGTGGCAATTGATGTGTAGACAACACATTTTGTTAGTTATTAAATTTTTAAATGTCAGAATCTTGAGCAAATGCAATGTAGCAAGATGTTTCTTTTGTTATGGTGACAGGATTTTGAAGTTGCTGGAAAGGCTAATTATTCCAAAGAGCAGTCAACTTGGCTTTTTCCCCAATTCCCATCATTCTGAGTTTTAAACATCCTTTCTTTAGAAAGTTTTGTTTCTGGAGATATTTTATATTGCCTCGCGTGGTGTATGCTTATGTTCCTTCCGGTGTCTCCCAGAGCAAGTGGATCTTGTCTTGCGTGCTTTCGCTGTCTTTTCCATGCCCTCAGAGAGTGAAGGTGAGAGTGCTGTCAGGGTGTGCTGTGATTTTCATACATATAGCGAAAGGCAGTATTTGTAATAAGTAAGATTGGGCCTTGCTTTCAGACCCTCCACCTACCAGCTGAGTGACATTGGGTGAGTTACCTAGCCTCTCTGAGCCTCATTTCCCTCCTTTGTACAAAGGGGTAACAATGCCATCTATCTCAGGGTCTTGCTGTGAGGATTAAACATGGGGAAAACACTTCTCATTGTCTTGGCACACAGTGAGTGTTTAGGTCAAGGTTAGTGACTAGAAGTTCATTTAAACCAATTCATGGAATGACGACAGTCATTTTATGCATCTCACAAACTATTTAAAGCTCAGGTCCTCTGTAGGGGAGGGGGTGGGCTCAATCTTATTTATGCCCTCACATCTGTGTTACCTAAGGTTGAGCTCACCACCCAACAAAAACTCAACCAGCTTCCTTCTCCGAATGACGTTGCTTGAAAATTCCCTCAAGAACAGGATATGGTTCCTTATTCTAGTTGGTCGACTTGGCCCACAAACTGAATCGCTTCAGGAGTGGGGAGTTCTCATGCCCGCTTCTGCCACAGAACCACAGATTGTAGATGAGCTTGGTGGTCCATTGGTGCCAGGTGACCCCATCTCCCTGAGACAACATACCCCACTTACTGGGAGGTGCTCTTCCTTTTGACACACCCCATGGCTCAAACAATGAACAGTTTTCTCCAAAGAGTGGGACCAGTACAGCTGGTGACATTCTAGATCAAGAGTCAGCAAACTTTTTCTGTGAAGGGCCTGAGAGAAAATATTTTATGCTTTGCAAGCCACATGGCCTCTGTCGCACCAATTGTGGTGCAAAAGTAGCCATGCACTCTACATGGACAAATGAGTGTGGCTGTGTTCCAATAAAACGTTATTTACAAAAACAGCCTGGACTTGGCCCATGGGCCATCATTTGCCGGCCCCCACTCTAGATCAGTGCTGTCCAATAGAAATATAATGCAAACCACATATTTAATTTTACGTTTCCTGGTAAACACATTGTAAAAGTGCTTGATATATTAAAATGTCTCATTTTTTAAAGACTTTTAAAAGAATAACAAAAGTCTTAGCATAGAAAGGGACAGATGTGTTACCTTACCAATAACCTAAATTTCCTGAAGCGACCTGATGTCTAATGATTTAAAGTTTTTAAGTGACTATAGGAAACTGCATAATTACTAACATGCCCATTTTTGACAGGTTTTTTTTTATCATCTATATAAATAGAACCAAAATTCTAACCATGAGGCTATGCCACTTTCAAGTAATTTCAGCCACAAAAAGAAAACCTAAAACCAACTCAAAGATAAGCCTTGACCATGCCCCTTTTATACTGCATGCTGACTCATCTTTTATGGGCAAAAGCAGATGTAGGATGGCTTAATAATTAGCGCAACTCAAGAGAAGCCTGCCACCCAGGACTCATCTCTGTTGGGTTTCCACTCGTATAAATACCCCTTTCTCTAGCCACATCAAGGGTTACCATTCCCTACCCACAGGCACACAAGCCTTTCCCCCTTCTGGCTGTCTGGTTCACCTACACTGGTATAAATGGGCCCAGATCCTAGGTTTTATGCCTCCTTTCCCCTGCAGCTCTAGCTCTGGCCAGCAGGGAGGAAAGGGGCACCTAGATGAAATGGGGCTGGCTGATCTGGGATGGCCTCAGCAATGATGAGTCATCTCTGGTCCTTCACTTTGCCAGCCCTAGCTTGTTCACCTGGGAGAGGCAGGGGACAGAGATGGCAGCAGCTGGCAAGGCTTCTTACAGCCCAGACTAAGAATCAGCATAATGTCATTTCTGTCACCCTCTTTTGTCTAAGCAAACCATATGGCCATCCCCAATTCAAGGGTAGAGACATAAACTCCACCACCTCCCAATGCAAAGAACTACAAAGTCGCATTGCACAGGGAGGGGGATAATTGTGCCCATTTCACAAGCAATCTGTCACAGAGACTAATAAACTACAGGATTGGCCCGTGGGTGCTACACTCTAATAAATGTACCTTCTTTCACTCCCCTGCAAGAGTTTATATCTCATCCCCAAATACGGAAAAATAAAACTTTTGTTCATACATGGCCGCTCTCTTATTGATACTCTAAAATCAAGCTGCAATAAGGACTTCTGTTCACAACTCTCAGTGCCCTGTCTCAGGCTTCAGGTGCTCAATGTCATTTCTTCTACAAGGACTTTCTCAGTGCATGTCTGGTTCATAACTCACATTGCTTCCCTTGGTATCCCTGGACCCAGTGTGGATGTCCTGGGCTGCATGGCCAAGGCCAGTTATAGGGATTAGCCTTGGGCACACTTGATAGGAATATGAAGATAGAGTCTGTCCCTGCTTACTCTCTTTTCTTCCTGGTCTGCTTTCTGATTCTAGACTCACTATAATCATTATCGTTATATATTAATTAAAGTATTGCCAGCTGCTATCACATATTAACCCTTACATCTCAGTAAATAAGCTCAACAAAATAGCAGCTTATTTCTCACTCACTCAAGATCCAGTGTGGCTTTTCCTGCCAGGTTAATGGATTTTATCATGTGGCTCTGGCATCCCCTAGCAACTGAGTATCCTGTGAGATCTTCTCCATCCAGCTAGCAGACAGGAGAATAAAGAGAAGAAAAGGCATTTGTTTGTGACTTTAGCCTGGAAGGGACACACATCACATCCTGCTCATGTTCCATGAATGAGAATTGGTCTCATGGTCCATCTAGAAGCAAACAGTGTGGGAAATGTGGTCCCTGGCTGGCAACAGCTTTGTATCAAAAAGTTTACATTCTGGAAGGGGACACAGATCTTTGGTGGCCACCTAGCATATCTAGCACATTGATCAAGAATACTGATATCCACGCCCATTGGTTTGTGAAAAGAAGGCCCTGTCTTACTTCATTTTTTATTTTTTTGATTGTGGAATATATCACATGTCTAAAAAAGGTGTATTGGACACCTCTTGTGTCCCATCTCATGTCTTTTAGGCCAACCTTTGATACTCCAGTCATTGCTGAGGCAACATGCTCTGACCTCAGTTGCACCACTGACGTCTGCTTTTGGACACAGCGGTTTCTTTACCGCCACCTTGTGGGAGGCATGTGGAAGTCCCCTCAGCCGTTCCGACATAGGAGATGGGAGCAGGTGGATGGATACTTCCATCTTCATTCCCTTGTGGTTGATTCTGAGACTCAGTCTTCACAGCTCTTCAGAAGAACTGAGCCCCAGATGTCCACAGATAACCAGCTTGGTACTGCACTCTTGAGTTGACTTCCCCATTCCCTGTTACCCCCCCGCCCCCCCCCCCCCCATTGTGCCTTGGCCTCACTTTCCAAAATAAACCACTCACATGCAAGCTTTTGTCTCTGCTCTGCTTTTGAGGAATCCAGGCTAAGACATGAATAGAATATAGCACATGGAAAATTTAAAGGATAATATTAAATTCTTATACCTACTACCCAAGTCAAGAAATAGATTGTGGAATCTTGTCTCATTCATCTCAGAGTACTCCCTACAGCTGGAAATGATTTTTTTGTTTGACTAAATGAATAAATTAGTAAACAGAGGCACTTCCATTGACCTTATTGCTCTCTAGACACTGAGCCAGAAAACAGCAGGCAAATAATAGTTAAATTCCCAATTACAGTACGATTAGTCTCAAACTGCCTTTAAACACAAACGTAAAACATTTCTGACTATTAACTCTGGCCAAACACTTCAGTTGACTTTAGCCTGTCTGCCTTACATTCCAAACAGCAAGAACCAGGGCTCTCGACTGTTCACATTTCCTCTGCCAAGTTGACAATAAATAGAAAGTCCCCTTCAGGGGTTATCCTCGTATAGAAGTGGTCACTAAATGTGTTGGATTTGCTGTGCTTTGAGAGAATGGGAAAACAACAGAACATTTCCCCATTAACTTAATGAGGAAATGTTCATTTCTAGAAAATTCACAAAACCTTACTTAAATACATTCTACTTTCTTGTAATTTGTACAGAACATAATAGTTTTAGTAAAGGAATTGGTTTATTTGGGTTCCACGTGATTAAGATTATGACATAATTTACTTAAAAGGTCTCAATGGTTAGCAACCTTCACGACCACCTCCACTCTGAGATATGCTGCCCTAATTCTCATGTTGTCCAGAAATACGTGATTCTTAACTACTCACCCAATTAACCCCACACCCTGTGGTTACCAAAAAAAGGTATATGTGGAAAACGGAAAGAAAATAGAAGATCTGAGGTCTTTTGATGTTAGAAAATCCAACCAAGAATTAGCATTTCTTCCCATAAGGATCTAAGTATATCAGCTGTGTTGTGATTATGTGTTCAGCTGTTTCCAGCCACATTCCGTAATAAAAATGAGGGGACTGGTTCTCTGCAAACAGGGTAAGAGTTTAGAGAAATTGTTTAAAAGTGGATACTTCCTGCGAGAGTCCTGGTTATTTTGGAGTCATGGGAATATTTAGCTTATTGACCTCCTGAGAAGTGTTTACCCAGAAAGACAAATGAAACACATTCTCAAGGAGGATAGAAGACATTGTTTTTGAGAGAAAGAAATGCGAGGTCTTATTAGGGCAAAGCTGTTAATTACACACTTCATTATTGTCAAGGATAATACAGTCTGTGAGAGCAGAGGCACTTTTTCATCTCTTCCCGGGAACAAGGGGAGACAGCTGTTCTTACAGACAGATCCATTATAGCTTATCACTGGCCCACAGCCTGGGGAAGGAACACCATGAAATATGGCCGCTGTCACCGGGAGTCAGAGCAGACGCTGAGCTGGTCCACGCACAATGGAAAGACAATGAGAACCATGGCGTCGAACTCAAGTAGATTGGGTTGCATTGATTTTTAACGCCTGGCTGTTCCGTGGCATGAAATTCACCTATACTCTGGGACTTGTTATATTATCGATCTCTATAAGACAGCACAATCTTGCTTTAATAAACATCAGATACAGTAATAAATAGTAGTTGTTATACTTTGAAGCTGGTTAAACCATGCTGTAAAATTCCACGTTTCGAGTTCATTATTATTGCTTTGCCGTTTATGATTCTTTAAAGTGAAACTCGTGTCAGGGAAACAGATACTACCTCGGTTCTAGTGTAACTGGTCTTCCTGATTAAAAGAGGATGTTATACCCTTTTTAAGTTTTTTGGAGCAGGTCAACAATTTATTTTTAATAAATATTTACCTTTTGCAAGCCCCCGCTTGGTAACACTGATTTAACAGTTTTCACTGAAAGAGAGAAAAGCTTGTGCTTCCTTTAAGAGCGATACATTTACACAGTCAGTAAACAGTTTCAAATGCTAAAAAGGAGATCCGAGGAAAGATCATGCCTTAGGTAATCTAAGCTTTAGTGTCCTTGGGTTTTTGCTTCTGTTTTGTTTTTTTTGTTTTTTTTTTAGTACAGACAAAATTTTCTTCTTTCAGATATCTGCAGCTACACCTTCTCTTCCATGGTTCTCAGGTTTTATTTATCAGTAGCTCTAAGGCTTATAGCTTCATAGTAAGATTGTGATGCTACAGAAGCGGGTGTACCAAAATGGTGAAATCTATTAAAGTGTTTGTTTTGGTTAAATATAAGAAATATTTCATCTTCATAGGGAAAGGGAAAATATTGAACATTGTAGCTGCCAACAGCCAACTATAAAATCTAATGATTTTAACGCATATGTCAATATATATATCTAACAATATATATATCTAGCTATATAGATAGATATGTATACATATAAAACAATATATAAGTATATTTAACACTATTCTATATCTAGTTAATAAAATGTATATTGTATGTTGAATACTATATAAATAAAATCCTGAATCCTATTATACTGGAAGTTATCTCAATCTAACGTTTTCATTATAGAAGTAGCCCTGATTGTAGAAAACTTGGAAAATACACTAACCCCGTTGAGTACACAGTGTGAACAGCAAACCGGCAGCATCATTGCTGGGGAGCTCGTTCAAGATCCAGAATCACAGTCCCCTCCTCAGACTATTGAGTCAGAATCTCCCTTTAATGGGATCCTCAGGTGATCTGTGTGCACAGAAAGGTTTTGAGAAGCACCAGTCTAAAATACCAGTCACCCTTGATCTCTCACCAGCCAGAGATGACCACTGTCAGTATTTTACCTTATTTCCATAACCTTTTCTTTTCCATACTTATCTTTCAGTTTGAACATTGAAAGTCTAATTTTGTTAATTTTTGCACCTTAGACATGACATTTTTAAGAAAGATACCAATAGGGTGCTGATTATGATTTGAAAGTATTTCACTTTTTTAGATCTAATAAGGAGTATCTATCAGTATCTATTTAGTGTATATAACATTGTAATTAATTTGAGATACATCTGTTTAAACTCAAGAAATCTGTGTTTTATATCTAAAGTTACTAATAGTAGTTTGCAAAAATCTACTGCATCAATTATCATTTTTCTTTCATCATATAAAGCCGAGATTTATTTCTTCTACCTATTGTTTGCAGCTTCCTTTCTTCCCTAAATTATTAACCTATGGTGGTTTTTTTGGGGGGAAGACTGGCCCTGAGCTCATATCTGTTGTCCCTCTTCCTCTTTCTGCTTGAGGAAGATTGTCACTGAGCTAACATCCATGCCAATCCTCCTCTATTTTGTATGTAGGACGCCACCACAGCATAGCTTGACAAGTGGTGCTAGGTCTGCTCCCAGGATCCAACTCTGAGAACCCCTGGCTGCTGAAGCAGAGTGTGCGAACTTAACTACTCCATCACTGGGCCAGCTTCTATTAACCTAATTTAAAAGTAAATTTTACCCGTGAAGTAATTAAATGACTGCTATTTATTGGTACTTACTGTATGCCAGGAATCCTGCCAGCTGTTTTACACATTATTTCATTAAATCATCACGTTACCCCATGAGGCAAGGATTTATTCTTGCCATTTTATGGATTAAGAAACTGTGGCTCGTAAGAGTAGAAGCAACCCACGTCCCCTTCTACGGATGAAGGGATAAAGAAGATGTGGTGTATATATATACAATGGAATACTAGTCAGCCATAAAAAAGACAAAATCGTCCCCTTCATAACAACATGGGTGGACCTTGAGGGTATTATGTTAAGCGAAATAAGCCAGACAAAGAAAGACAAACACCCTATGATTTCATTCATATGTGGAAGATAAACTAACACACGGACCAAGAGAACAGATTAGTGGTTACCAGAGGGGAAGGGAGCTGGGGGGTGGGCATAAAGGGTAAAGGGGCAGATTTACATGGTGACTAACAAATAATAACGTACAACTGAGATTTCACAGTTACAAACTATTCTGACCTCAACAAAATTTTTTAAAAATCTGTAGCTTTAAAAGGATAAGTAACTTGCCTAATATCCCACAGCTGAGAAGTGCTGTGAGCCTAAGATCCAAAACAAGGATCGTAAATACTAGATTGTTTTTCAAAAGTGTTTCTCATTTTTTCTTCTAAATAGCATTAGCTCATAGCAATATTAATATTTCTCTGTCCACATTAACAAATGTACAGAATTCTATTTGTTTTTGCTGCTATAATTTTGCATGTAAACTGAGCATACTTCTCTGGAGATGCAAGGACAAGTGCACAGGAACAGCATACTCCCCAGTTCTGATGCCGCAGATTGATTCATATGCTGAGACAGCGACCCTTTAATCTCCCACAGAAATCGGAATGAACACAGTTGGGCAACAAAAATAATTGTGAAATAGTTGCTTAAGATTGTTTGATTTTTAATTTTCAAAATGTAAGACATTCATAGCACAGTTATTGAGAGAAAAGACTCTCCCAAACAGACCTTCATTGTGTTATCACGTAGTCATTTAAAAAATATTTACGGACAGTATGGATATAGACATATAGATATTACAGATATCTGTTATATCTATCTATAGATGTTATTGGATGGATGAGTGGGGGGTGGATGGATGGATGGATAGATGGATGCCTCTTTTTAGTATCTAAATTTCTTTCTGTAAATATTCCCCAGAAACAAAATGAGTTAGTTTCAAATTTGCCCATTGAACTCACTAATGAAACTGGAAAGCTTTTAGTGGGGGAAAATAGATTTAAAGGACTCAGCAGTTTTAAATGAAATATTCAATAATGCTCTGCTCTCAAAGGAATCATCAGGGAAGAATATTTTTTTCCTTCTAAATATCTGTGTCCTGGTGGTGAAGTTCTAAGACCCAGAGTCCAGCCCCATCATAACCACTTGTTAATTTGCTGAAGATGAACTAACCAGTTTTCTGGATATAAATTCCAGAGGACAAGTTATTGAGATGCTAATTTGATGTGCACAGGGAAACTTTTCTTCTGTAATCACAATTACCCTCATAGCCCCAAAGATGTGGCATCTTGACACATTCTGACCATCTCTGTGCCTCAGTCATTCAGTAAGTGATGAGCTGGTAATTAACCTCTTTTTTCCTTTATCCAATTACATCTGTTGTTGCCTCCTGGACTAGCTCATAATTCTCCTCTTCCTGAAAACTTTCCAAGATTTTTGGTTTGTTCTTCTCTGATCTTTTCTTTATAATCTTCATGTTTTAACTTGTCCTTCATTGATGAGTTGTATTTCAATATTCTTAATCTATTTCATATTTATGCGTTTGTGTCCACCTGAAAGTGGTGTCTTCATGAGGGCATTAGTATGTTTTAAAATTGTTTTGTAATCTCTTCCCCATCAGCCTCTATAGTTCCTGGATGGGGGGAGGAAAGGGGCAAATATCAAGTGATATTATCCTATTTACAAATCAGAGAACAGATAATGAAAGAAGAATGAAACTAAATCACATAGCAAGTGTGGCTAAAATTGAGACCAGAAGCTAGAATTATCCATATTCTGTAAATTCAGTGGCTCATTGCCAGGGGGTGGAATGTGCAATAGAAATATGCACTTAAAGACCCGTTTTTGGTGGACTGTGATGTCACACACCAAGCCTTTGCATTGTCAACTGGTGCTATTTTCTTTAGCTCCAAAAGAGTCTGAAAAGTACCTTGGAAAGCGAGCCAGACTGGGAGAAAGAGGAGTTGCTTTGAATCCCACATCTGTTACATACCACGTGGCAAAGTCAACTCTAAGTTTCAGTTTTTACTCAGTAAAGGCAGGAGGTGACCTAGCTCATCTTTAGATTCCTTCTGACATTAAGAGATTGGAAATGATCCTCTGATTCTAGAGCTGAATATTTTGTGTATTCAGAGATGAGAAGGATGGAGATAGGAAAGATTAATTGAAGTTAAAGAATGCTAAAGATAGCATTGAATACGAAAAATTCTAACATAGTTAACTATTATTTGTCAAGTCTGGATAGTATTTTTGCTAAAGGATTATCCAGGTAGGTCCAATAATTCAGAAGGTACTTGAAGACCTTGGCACATCTTACAGTCATTATTCACATGGCACATCAGTCAACACAGATGCACGCAATTAAAAATACCAGAAATCTACTTTTTGGGGGACTATGAATTCCCGCTAATATTGTACAGCGTGGAAACCTGGCAAACGCTACCTCCACTCTGCAACTTCTCCATTAATCTAAGACTATTCCAAACTTAAAACGTTCTTTAAAAGAAAAGGGTATAGACCAAAAGCATTAGCCCAGGACTGACTAGGGAAAAAACTAAAACCTTGTTTTTCACCATGAATAGTTTGAGAAGCACCGATCTGTAAAAACATATGCTCCAGGACAACTTAGACTTTTTCTTCCAGTTCGAAATCTTCTATTGTACTGACTGAGATGGTTTGAACTCCTTGCTGCTTGCTCAAAGGTATTTTTCTCTTAAAATCCTGGAAGTCTGAAGTCATAATGCTTTGTTCTTTGTTCTTTGATCCACCCCCGTCATATTTCACTGCAAACTTTGTCATTGTCAAGGTGCAGCTGACTGGCTTTGTAAGTAGTTTGTGATTTCTTTCTGTTCCTGTTATTCCGATGTTATTTAGGTTCATTAAAGGGAACATTTGGGCTTGGCAATTTGTCACCAAGGTTCAGGTACAAGCACCTCAATACTAAGCCATCCAAAATTCAGTGCTGATGATAGAAGTGTGGCCATAGCAAACATTACAGTTATATGCTTAATAAGAACATCACATTTGCTCACGAATTAAATCCCACAAGTAATCTTCGTGCTGTTTGCTATTTACACCTCAGAAAGTGCCTTCCTCTTCTATAAAATCTGAGAACAAATTGTTATGTGTCTTCCATAAAATGATAAAAACAAGTGCACCCATTTCTGGGTATGTTCATACTCAAGTGACAATGCTTACTAGTTTTGCAAATCATCTGAGTAATGAATGTAAAAACGTAATATACCTTTTATATCCTAACAGTTATAGACTGGTAGAATTATAATCATCAGCTTACTGTTAGATGGTTAGAGTTTATTATTTACGTGGAGGAACGGGGAGGGGGATTTCCCATAAACTGGTAAATAAGACAATATTAGCCTATATAGTCTTCTCACTAGCTTTTTGATGTTTAATTGATCTCTCTATTGAGATAGAGAAGGAAAATTTTTAATTTGAGATTGTTGTTTAATATTTGATTTAGTTCACCATTGAAATCAATCAACAATTTTTTCGTTATGATTTTTTATGAAATATTCCTGGGGTCTGTTTTCCTTTGTGGTTTAAATTGGATGGAGTGGGCGTGGAATTCCTCCATCAATTTGAAAGCACGAAATATTTTCTTTAAACAGTATTCCCTTTATTATTTCCAGACAATCGTTAGAGGAAACAAACCCTGCAAGGAAACCTCCATCAACGGCCTGCTGGAAGACTTTGACAACATCTCGGTAACTCGCTCCAACTCCCTAAGGAAAGAAAGCCCGCCCACCCCGGACCAGGGAGCCTCCAGCCATGGTCAAGGCCATCGGGAAGAAAATGGCTTCATCACCTTCTCACAGTATTCCAGCGAATCTGATACCACTGCTGATTACACGACCGAAAAGTACAGAGAAAAGAGTCTCTATGGAGACGATTTGGATCCGTTTTATAAAGGCAGCCCTGCAACCAAGCAAAATGGGCACGTAATGAAAATGAAACACGGGGAGGCCTACTATTCTGAGATAAAGCCTTTGAAATCCGACATTGCCAGATTTCCTGTCGATTATCACGCACATTTGGACTCACTGAGCAAACCAAGTGAATACAGTGACCTCAAGTGGGAGTACCAGAGAGCCTCTAGCAGCCCGCCTCTAGATTATCCATTCCAATTCACACCTTCTAGAACTGCAGGGACTGGCGGGTGCTCCAAGGAGAGTCTGGCGTACAGTGAAAGTGAATGGGGACCCAGCCTGGATGACTATGACAGGAGGCCAAAGTCGTCGTACCTGAATCAGACGAGCCCTCAGCCCGCCATGCGGCAGAGGTCCAGGTCAGGCTCGGGGCTCCAGGAACCGATGATGCCCTTCGGAGCAAGTGCATTTAAAACCCACCCCCAAGGACACTCGTACAGTTCCTACACCTACCCTCGCTTGTCCGAGCCCACAGTGTGCATTCCAAAGGTAACGTTCACTGCCCTCTTCCCTCGAGTGTACGGGAACCTTCTCAAAGGTGGCACTGGCACTACCTTCTCATACAGTCAGATTCGAGAGCACTGGTTTGCCTTTTAAGTGAGAATCCATATTGAAATTCTACCTAATTTCCATCCACAAGTCCCCACAGCAGAGAATTTAGGGCAAAGCACATTTATTCATTAAAGTCAGTCTTTTGGGATCTCCCACAGGGTTTCTGGTTAAAAGGCAAAAAAAACGAAAATAAATTATTTATTTGAAAAATATTCTGATATAGTACTAATGATAAATATTATGTGCTCGTATGGTACTAAGTTCTCTGTTAAGGAGTAGACGATTGTAGACCGTTAGAGGGAGTAATACCATGGTACCTGTGTTCTGGCAAAGTTTACCTGGATCTGCCAATAAAGGGGAAAAAAAAATCAGGATAATGTGGTAAGTTTTTAATAAAATTAATTTTGTTCAACTCAAGGGACGGCCCTTCATTTTGAAAGTATGTTCTTTCTGCTATTTCTATGTTGAAATGTAATTTTCTATAGGAAATTTTGGGATGACAGATAGAAGCTTGTTGCTGGACCTTTTTTGGTGTGCTTTCTATTTTGTTTTCTTTTGTGTAATTCTCTTCTTGGTAAAAAAAAAAAAAGAAAGAAAAATTAATGTTAGATGCTGCAAATGTTCTTTGAAATTTGACTGGTCCGTGATATCCCATAGGTTAGGAACCACTGTTGGAGAAGTTGCTGAAGCTAAAAGCACAGACTTTGCCAAGTACCTTAGAGAGTGTGCAAGTGGTTTATCTTCCCACGGTAACTGTGATGCTTTTGCTGCCTCACCTGCACAGCAGAGTGAAAGTGGGGCATTTGGTGATGGGCTGTGGATCACCTAGAGGTCTTAAACCATTTCAAAGGGACATGACTTTTAGCAGCGTGATCGTGTATGTTTGTACCAAATGCTCTCTCTAGGCAAGCCTGCCTCCATTCATCTGTTATATTGATTGTAGATAGTCAACATTTTTCCTTTGCTTATTTTTTCTCATAAACCCAATCCAAGACATTGAGAAGTCTTTTAGGGACAGGCTGGGAGTGACTTAAGCCATACTTTAGAAAAACCAAAAAAGCTGGCACTTTAGTTCCCAATATATTAAATTAAAAATAAATCTTGAGGAAAAAAAAGGCCTGAAATATATACCTCCAGTTAAAATTTAAATATTGAGAATATTTTTCATCTCACTGTGTTATTGAACTCCCATGATCAGGGTAATATGGCTACCTTTACTGTCTACATTCTTGCCGGGGCAATTGTTGGAAAGAGGTCTAATTAACCAACAGATAAAAGTTATATGAAGCCATACATATGTATCATGATGCATGAGATGACTCGATTTCCTGTGCATATCACTCAAGTGAGGGAACCCCTTCAGAGTTCTAGAGTGAAATAAGCAAATTAACACATTCCTTAGCTGAATCTAGTTACTTCTTTGGGTTTTTGAACATAGTGGTGATTTCATCTAGGAGTAAAGAAAGTAAATTTTTTTCAGCTTTATTGAGGTATAATTGACAAAACTGCAAGATATTTAAAATGTACAACATGATGATTGGATATATGTATACCTTGTGAAAGGATTCGCCGCACATCCATCCATCACCTCATATATTTACCTTAGTTTTTTTTTAGGAGAACATTTAAGTTCTACTCTCTTAGCAGATTTCAGTTATGCAATACAGTGTTATCAGCTGTAGTCACCATATTTTACATTAGATCCTCAGACCTTATTCATCTTATAACTGAAAGTTTGTACCCTTCTACCAACTTCTCCCTTTTTCCCCGACCCCCTAGACCCTGGAAACCACTTTTCTATTCTCTGTTTCTATGCATTTTGCCTTTTTCTTTTCTTTTCTTTTCTTTTTTTTTTTTAAGATTCCACATATAAGGGACACCATACACTATTTGTCTTTCTCTGTCTGGCTTATTTCATTTAGCATAATGCCCTCCAGGTTCTTCCATGTTGTCGCAAGTGACAGGATTTCTTTCTCTTTGAAGGCTGAATAACATTCCTTTGTGTATATATTTTATTGATACACATTTTCTTGATCCATTCATGCATTGATGGACTCAGGTTGTTTCCATACTTTGCCTATTATTGATAATGATACAATGAGCATGGGAGTACAGATATCTCCTCGAGATAATGATTTCATTTCCTTTGGCTGTATACCCAGAAGTCAGACTGCTGGATCAGATGGTAGTGCTGTTTTTAATTTCTTGATGAATCTCCATACTGTTTTTCATAGTGGCTGTACCAGTTTACATTCCCACCAGCAGTGTATAGGATTCCTTTTCCTCCACATCCTCACCAGTGTTTATCTCTTGTCTTACTGATAATAGCCATCCCAATAGGTGTGAGGTGATATCTAATTGTGGTTTGGTTTGCATTTCCCTGATGATTACTGATGTTCAGCACCTTTTCGTGTACCTGTTGGCCATTTGTATGTCTTCTTTAGAAAAACATCTTTTCGGGTCCATTGCCCATTTTTTAATTGGGTTATTTACTTTTTTGCTATTGATTTCTGTGAGTTCCTTGTGTATTTCGGATATTAACCCTTTTGTCGGATATATGGTTTGCAAATATTTTCTCCCATTCCATAGGTTGCCTTTTCATTGCCTTTGTTGATGGTTCTCTGTGCTGTGTAGAAGCACTTTAGTTTGATGTAGTCCCACCTGTTTATTTTTTTTACTTTTGTTGCCTTTTGTTGTCAAATCCAAAAAAATCATTGCCATGACCGGTCTCAAGGAGCTTACCCACTATGTTTTCTTCTAGTAGTATTATGGTTTCAGGTCTTACATTCAAGTCTTGAATGCATTTTGGGTTAATTTTTGTGTATGGTATAGGATAGGGGTCCAGGCTACATGGGGCTGTCCAGTTTTCCCAAAACCATTTATTGAAGAGACTGTCCTTTCCCCATTCTGTATTCTTGGCTCCTGTGTCAAAAATTAAGTGACCATGTATGTATGGGTTTATTTCTGGTCTTTCTGTTCTGTTCCATTGATCTATGTGTCTGTTCTTATGCTAACACCATACCGTTTTGATTACTATAGCTTTATAATATGGTTTGAAATCAGGAAGTGTGATGCCTCCAGCTTTCTTCTTCTTTCTCAGGATTTCTTTGGCTATTCAGATTTGAATATGATTTTTTTGTGGCATATTTGAACACTTGTGCTAGGAAGCTGTGTTAGGTCATGGTCAGAGAGAAAGTTTTGTCCAGAGGCAGTAACCTTCCAGCCTTGAAGCCAGTTCAGCCCATTGACATGTTTGGCTCACCCAGTAGTCAATTCCAGCATCTGAAAAATCAAGATATTTCACTTAAGAGCCTCATCTTCTGGGTTTCAAGCTTCTGTTGGAAAAAAGGGGATGATCTCGTATCCCTGGGCCCACATTTTCACGTAGCGTTGGAAACAGACTTGGCTGGAGGAAAGGCTACCCCATTAGAAGGGACAAGCCCTGCCCAGCCCATTTCATTCATTTTTCCCATTAGCCTAATCCTTGGAGGAATTCTGTATTTAATATAACCACCAGCACCCCCTGGCCACTCATTTCCCAGAAGGAGAAACTGAGGTCCGGAAAGTCACATGGCATGTTTAAGGTTTCGTAGTTAGTTGATTGCAAAACAAGGGCAAGAGCTGAAGTCTCGTGTTTCTCCTAGTCCAGTACTTTTCCCATGATATGGGCATATGTGATTTCAGGAGTTCGGCTGCATTTGCCAGTAAAACCCATGAGAGCTCTTAGTGACCACCAGAACTTTAGGCTAAGTAGAAGAATAGGGAGAGAAGGGAGGGACGAAGGGAGGGAGGAGGGGATAATTAGCTTCGTTCCTGCTGAATCCCTCTTCCTACAGATTTCCAAATAGAAGGCAAAGCAGACCTACCCTGAAATCTGGTTTTGTCAAACCTGGAAACAATGCAGAAACTATTGTGGCTCCAAAATATATATATAACAGAAACAATGCAGAAACTATTGTGGTTAAGAAAAAAAAAATAACATATTCACCCATAGGAACATCTACCAGGAGTTCTTTAGTCCTTATAACCAGGACTTCAAAGGAGCAGCCTGCTGTCCCATGTTTCACAGGAGACCCGTGAGGATTCACAAGCAGATTTTGTGGGAGGGTAAGAAGTAGGAGGCATGTTAGTAATTAAAACGTTTACTTGATTAAAAATATAACATTTCTCTAAAAAGACTTAGATGCCTGCGTCTTTAGAACTGTACTCTTAAAAGTCTACCAATCACATTTGGATTTCCTGCTGAGGGAAGGAATAGCGATCACGACTCAGATAATTTGGCTTTGCCTCATGGAACATCCTAGAGGCTGCTGGGTAATGTTCACATCTCTAATAATAAGAGAAAGCACGAAACTTGTGTAGGTTCCCAGATACAGCAAAAATGAAGAGATGTGCATGCATGTGTGTGTGCGCTTGCTGCAAGTTTTACATTTTGACCTAAAGAAAAAAAGTACTAATGTTAATCCACAGAGAAAAACTCCTCCAATGTTATCTACCTACCTAATTTTCCTGTTGGCACAACAGGAATCAAGGATGCTATGAAATCTGTAGATATTGGCATCTCTCTCTCTATTTTTAAATGTTTTTTGCTGGGGCTGAGCAGATGAAGCCTGGGAAGAAAAAATAAAGACAAAAAAAATCCTTACAGCCACGATTCACAAAACAGAACTATAAAAACAGCCAGAGGTAGCGAGAAAATGCTTTCCACCCTCCCCTGCAGACAAGTCTGCCTTGCAGGGAGGATACTGGCTGGAGAGAGTGTCACTGTGCACTTGGTTTTGCTCACTGGGATGCTCTCAGGGGCCAGGCACAGGGATCTGCCAGCTCCAGTGTCGGTGCTGGCCCAGAACATCATTGCTCTGGCTGCAACTGCTGAGAAGCCCCCAATGTAATCACCTTCTGCCAGTTCACTAGGCACTTGCTGCATGCCAGACACTTGTGTTGCCTTGTTGAGCCTCATAGCCCATAAAGCAGCAATTCTTGCCCTCTTTGTACAGATGAGGAACTGGGGGCTTTGAGAGGCTCAGTAACAGCCAGCTCAGTCAGCTCACAGAAGAGATGAGATCCAGCTCTCTGGGCTCAACCCTTCACCAGACATTGCATACATCCCCAGTGGCACAGGAATAGCTGCTGTGGGTGCCAAGCCTTAACCTGGCTTCTTACAAGCTCCTGTTAACACCTGCAGCAATGAAGTCCCCTTGGGTTGCATCATCCCGTCTCATTCTGTAGCAGGTTTCTCAACCTTGACACGATCAACATTTGGGGCCTGGTAATTCTTTGTTGTGGGGGCTGTCCTGTGCACTGTAGGATGTTTAGCAGCTTCCTTTGACTCTACCCTCTAGATGCCAGTAGCTCCCCTCCCTCACTTATAACAACCAAAATATCTCCAGACACTGCCAAATGTCACGTGCAGCAACGGGAGCAAAGCGGCCCCAGTTGAGAACCACTGTTCTATACTGGCATTTCTCAGGTGCTTTTTGGTGGTTAAAGCTGTAGGTTCTGGAAATAAACTTCCTGGGTTTGAGTCTTGATGTTGCCACTTATAACTGCGTGAGTAAACTGCTAAACTATTTAACTGTGCCTCTACTTCTTTATCTATAAAATGCAGACAAAGACTGCCCCTGCCTCGTCATGTTGAGTGAGGGATAAATAAGTTAATAATGACAATAGCCTAATCATTAATACATGTAGTCTCTATACATCAGTCTGCATGTATAGCATATAGATGCATGGTGGCTGTGGTATGATGCTGAGGGTTACTGTGTGCTGGACACTGTGCTAAGCATTTGCAAACATGAGCCAGTTTAGTCCTCACAACAACTCTAGAGTTCAAGATCATCTCCCTTTTACAGTGAAGAAGCTGAGACTCAATGAGACTAAATCTTTATGGACTTCCGAAGGATATGAAGGCAAACGGCTGAGCCAGGATCCAAAATTAGGTCTGTCTTACTCCAAAGTCTTTATATTCCAGATTCTTATTTCCACAGAAGAAAACCAAGGAGCAGAAAAATGGATGTGAGGCCTTGCGCCCAGATGCACACACCATAGGCGGCCCTCACCTTGCTGGTGAAGAATGGGTGATGATTCACAGATGGATTTGGGGTGCACGGGGAATGCACTTTATTCTGTCTCTTCTTGGGAGGATGGAGTCCTCTGAGAAGGTCCTTAGCATCACCCAGACTGTGACGTGGGTGAGAGCTTGGACCATGGGCTGCAAAGGAAGCATTGACAGTAGAGGTCTCCGAGACCCTCGCATGCACTCACTCTACCTTGAGCGATGGTCTTATTCCATTTTATAAACAACAATCTAGATTGTCTCACCCATTTCAGAAGGCTTTTAGGAGTGCAAGTTCTAGAATCAGATTCCCAAGATTCAAGACTTACAAGCTGTGTGATCTTGTCTGTGTCTCAGTTCCCTTATCTATAAAATGGGGTGTTTCAGTGCTTGCTTTGAACTTGTCCTGAGATTAAAAAAGGTTAATAAATGTAAAGGAGTTAGCACATGGCAAGCACCCAGGGTTAGCCCTTATTCCCAGCAATATTCGTGGTGGAAAACCTGTCACCATATTTTCTAATGCCAGCCATAGGAATATCCTGTCTATATAATCTTTTACATGTTTTCAAAATATGGGAACAAGTTCTATCTGACTTTGCCCTCACAGCCACTCTGTGCAGCCTAATAAGTCCTACTGTCCTCACTTTAGAGATGTGGGTCACAGGAGGCCAGAGTAGCTGTGTGACTTCTTCAAGGCCATGTAAAGCCTTAAGGACTGAGCTGGCCTGAGGACCCCAGTCCTGCCACCCCAGAGCTTGCTTCAGTCTCTAGAATTGATGGAAGCCAGATGCTAAGTGAGAACAGAAAACTTAGCAGCATTAAAGCAAGAACCGTCATACTGTAGGTGTGTGACTAGTTGTGACAGTTCTTCCCAACCAAACCTCCACTTTACCCCCATCATCTCCTCTGCCAGGGCAGCAATGTGACCGGTGCTGCAGCCCAGGACGTCCCAAACAGATGGCATATTAAAGGGTTCTGAGTGAAGAGAGAGGATGCAAGAAAAATGGTGAGCTGGTCCCCCAGACCTTCTTCCTGGGGTCACCAGTGCGGTGGATTTTCACTGCTCAGTTATCACTTTGCTTTCCCTTAAAGGAAAAAGCAGTTGAACCAGGGTGCTCAGCCTTGCTGCATCAATAATTGAATGACTCACCATTCTTTGTGGCACTTGCCATGCCCAGATTCTGCCAAGGCTCCAGGAACAAAACTGAGGCTCCTCATCTACTAAGGATCCCAGCAGAATACCTTTCAGAGATCCTTTAGGGACCTGGTGGGAAATGGAAGGACAATGCTGGGCAGAGTCTGATGAGCTGCACCAAAAATCTGAGAAGGGAGAAGGGATGGGAGGAAGGGAAAGAGAGAACGAAGTACTTAATCGCTTAATATAACTATGGATATTATTGCTTTTTGATTTTTTTTCTTTACAAAGAAAATGAAGGCTCCTGTAGGATATTCATTAAAGCTCATAAAACATTCAGAGAGTTGATTCAGAGCAACATCTGTCCCTTCTGCTGTTGACTTTAGGTGTCCTTTGCATATGAATGGACTCATCTTCCCATGAATGTTCTTGTGGTTCAAAGTAAATTGTGTTTTGGTCATTACATATGAGTGGGTTTTCCCATTACCAAATTAAAAATGAAATGAGTCTAATCTGTTGTTTTCTGTCCTGGGGCTCTCAGAGGCCCTGAAACATTTGGACCATATTCTTCTTCAGTGAACCAATCCCCAGAGGCACAGAGTCCCCCACCTCTTGTCGCTGCAGGCAGTGACAGATAGCAGGGCAGAACAATCTGCTCTTGAATAGAGGATGCATTCTTAGAGTTTGGAACAGCATCTGGGGGTCTTAATTGGATATACTGATTCAGAGGTAAAAGAGCCTACTGATCCAGATTTATTCATTTATTCAAATAACTAGGGTTTGCCTATCTGTAGAGGTCATGAGCCACTTGTCCCAACTCTCTCGATGTGCATTTGCCATATGTTTTGTAAGGCAGGGAAGTAGATGACTCTTCACACTTCGTGTCATAAGGTGTAAATTCCTACATGCCTAAATAGGAATCCAGCATCAGGATGGGGGAAATTTCCTTGCAGAGACGCTATTTATGGGGAATGGCTTTCTGCTACCTGGAGTTTGGAAATCCAGCATAGGTCTGAATATCCAGAATGTAGCCTACTTCCCAAGCGCTCTGCATGCAGGACCTTAACGAGACACCTTGGCTCTATAGGTCCCACCTGAGCATGCCCATGACAACTAGTCATTGGCAATGATAATGTGTGCATGCTTCTTTAAAACTGAACGCCAGCTCAAATTGCGCACTACATCCCTTTGTCATCTAGCCAAGGCAAATATAATAGACTACAAAATAGGGCCACTCCATTTTGTAAATGAAAATAAGTAATTTGGAGGGAACTGACCGTGGCTGGGCACATGTCAAAGTTTTGCCTCAAGCGGGGACAGCAGCTACTGTATTATTAGGATGCAGTTGGAGATGGAGCAATTCCTTAACACCGTGCAATGTGAGAAACAGACTGGAGCTCTCAGGGCAGCAACACCTTGGCAGGAGTAGCAGAGGCTGGAAAGTCAAGGATGGAGACACATGGGCCCATGGGCCACAGGCCAGGCTGACTTCCCCCACCCCGTCAGCGACATTCCTGCTCATGGCAGTGTTGAGGGGGGCGGGGGGCACGAGGATCCCTTCTGCTAATTATCAGTCTCTAAAATGCCCCTGCAGAGAAAGCCTGTTACCTATTCTCTCTGGAATTCTGACCAGCCGTCCTTTTCCTTTCCCAAAGCCAAGGCTGGTCCTGTTACATTTCCCTTTGGGTCAAGTAAGGACAATTTAAGATGTCCTTTCCTTGCTCAGATAATAGAGGTCTATGATTCACTGTTATCCCGCATTTGATTTATGTAGAGCAAGCAGCACCCAGTCTGGCTCTTTCATTTTCGGGATGAGTAGTCTCTTGGCTTTATTGTACTCAGAAAAGGTGCATTGGAGCATCACACTCAAGCACTAGAACCAGCTGCCTCCCCTCCTGGGTAACTGTGGGAAGTGGAAAGAAAGCCTCTCCATCCTTCAGAGAACATTCCGCAGTCCCCATTCGGTGGGCACAGACTTACACCACGCACGCACACACACACACACACCCAGTCCAGCGTGATCCAGCCTCGGTCTCCCTGTCACCAGTACAGAAGGCTACGGTGACAAATAGATGCTGCAGCAGGAGTTTTTTTTCCTGATTTTCTTTCTCCTGCCCTCCCCCATCAAGCCTTTTTTCCCAGCCTTGGCATAAAATGGTCAAATGATGTTCTACTGCAGAATTCAATTTCACAGTTCAGTTAGGTCTTTGATTACACTTCCAAATTCAGATTAATGTGCATTTAACTAACATGGATCAGGGGAATTCTGGCTGACAGCCAGGTGTAATCGGAGCAATTGATAGCTGTGTGGAGTTTTGTGCCCTGTCTACTGGAGCACACCACTCGTGAAATTGATTGATTAAATGAATTCATTGCTATAATTATTTATAATTTTGATACATTACAAGCCTGTAGCTGACCCTATCCTTGGAGATACTATGCTCATCGTGGAAGGGAGTCTGGCTGAATTGTTCCCTGGAGGTTATTTATTCCCATAAAATACAGCCCTTTTTTTTGCCCTTCTTGTATTTTGTTGGATTTGAATAGAGACATGAAAAAGCGTGTTTCTTTAAGAATTAATTTATATGTTATACTAAAAGGCATCAGGAAACTAAAAAAAATGAATATATGTTATTAACCATTTCAAAGAGGAAGGAAACCAAGACTGCTGGTATTTTCTTTCCGTGTTTTTAAAGATTCCTGTAGAGAGAATTCCTTCTCACTATCTGATTTTCGGTGACAACTAGTGGCCTTGTAACAGCAGCTAAACAGTTTAGCAGCCTGGGTGATAATTTGTAAAAAGATCTGATCTTCTTTTATTACATCTTGCCATATGGAAATCCCCCTTAAAAGGATGCAGACCATGGTCTCATTTTTATGAAGTTACTTTTGCACAAAATCACAGGACTCTTCTCTTTGGAGGAGTCAGGAGAAGCCTCTCTGGCATCTCTGTTGTTTTCTCTCCTGCATAACGGCTTTCCACTCCTGCTCCAGGTCCCTGTGCCCTTGCAATCTGCTCTTCGGAAGTGAACTACCTGCATAGATCTTTTGGAAATGGTTTGGGGCTGGGTGGTGGGAGGCACACTGGATTCGCTTACTAAATATCTGTCTCTTTCGCTGGTCCAATTCCACTGCAGTGTGGTTTCGCTAGGATTAAACTCTGCATCTTTCTCAAGATACTAAAGGCCTGCTCATATGGATTCCACATGTACTCCTTTTGTTTTCTAAAATATATTTGTAAATCAGGTTGTAGAAAAGGTTGCACAGTTCAAGCTTTACTCCTTTGCAGGTCCTTCTTGCATGAACATGTGTGTTATGTGCAAAACAGTGTATATGGACAAATTCATCATTCATGTTTCACCCACTTCCAAATATAGGATATCGTGGGGAAGATGATTTAGAGTAGAAAAGTTAAATAATTGCAGCAGTTTAAGAGCCATGTAAGAGAGCCAAGAGGCCTTGTTATAGAAGAAAGCTTGGGCTTGCTTTCTTGGAAGAACACACAGAAGAAAGTTGGGGCATTGTTGTGGCTGAACACAAAGTTCTTCTCTGGCCAAAACAGAAATGAAAGCAATGAATTATGTACATAGATGATCAACTCATTTTGCTATGATGATTATTCCTTTTTTGCATATTTTGAGCTGATTTTTCTAAGCCAAGACTGTTAAAAATAAAAGCTTAGTTTTTTTCTCCCTTTCCTCACCTAGGCATTATCGTCTGTCATTTTCTGGCCCAGTTCTTGCATTGTGCTCCAGGCTGCTTAGACATCTGGGCCCCTAAAGAAGCACCCTAACCAGACTTTAGCTCTATCGTTGTCACTCCACACTGTGCCCACCTCTGTCCTGTCCCTGTCTACCTTCTTATCATTGAAGGGTATCTCTGAGAACGTATCAAGGGCCCAAGTTCTAAAATGACACTGTAGATTTGAACTCTGGCTCTTCTTAGTAGCTTTGAGACCTTTGCATGACCTACTTAAACCCATTGTGCCTTGGTGTCCTTATCTGTAAAATGGAACAATCATGGGGCCTATCTCATTGTGTGACTTGAAGTTTACATGCAACCATGTACATAAAGGGCTTAGAACAGTCCTTGGCTCATAGAAAGTGCAAGTAAATGTCAACTGTCATTATTAACATTAGTATGAGTTACTCCTGCGAGCAGACTTCTAACAGAGCAGTTGGCTAATGGAAAGGACCCTACTTTAAATGCCAGTAAAACACCCCTGCATTTTATCAGAGAGAGAGTGTCCAGCCTTGATTATATAGACTAGGGAGGTGACAACTAATGGTGGAAATGCCAAGGCAGACAAGGAAGCATCTAGACGCTTTCCCACTAGGAGTGAAGGACTGACCTGAGCAGAAGAATTTTGGGTCGTGTAATCCTCTTGGGGGTATGGAGTGATTTGCCCTGGATTGCTTAGAGGCGGTTTCACCTCCCTGAACCACAGTTGTGTCAGCAATACAATGGGATAAATTGCCTCCTGTTTGACTCTCAGACTGGAAAAGGATGAGGCCTGCGCAAATGTGTGGGCCAGCAATACTCACCATCACGGAACCCACGATCAGGTCATCAAAACCCAGCTGAGGGCTGTGGATCAATGACATAGTGACCCCAAACAGGGTCATTCATGCATTTCTCCTTCACAGAGTCACCTCTTTGTCTGCCATCTTCTCCGTGAACAGATGGAAGCCCGGAGAGAAGACCGCATGTTTCCTCACTGGAGGCAAACAGTCAATTCTCCTTCGACAAGTGCACCTCAACTTTGGTTCCCAAAATTGCCTTTTGTGATAGTAGCTGCTCTCATCCATTGCTTTTTGTAAGAGTCTGCACCTCTTATGAGAAGCCATGGAAGACCATAGCACCGCTTTGTCTCAGAGACCTAATTTCAAAGACATTTAGCTCCCAGTGAACACCTCTGCATTCTGTCTGACTGGAAATTGTCCCATATACGCTGGCAAGTGTCCTCTTCTTTATGCCGCATGCCTGGGGTTGAGAGTAGACTCTGATAATGCTGCTGACAGTTGATAAAGAAGAAAAGTGGCCTGATGCAGTGTGGAGGGGTGGTTGTGATTCTTACAGGGCATGGCTTTTTTATTTCTAATATATCTTCAGAGATCAGTTATACATGCTTGTGGGAAGTGAATTCAATTTCGCTTCAAGTACAGGAGGAAATCCTCCAGTGAAGACACTAGGAAATGATGGCATGTGATGGCTCCCAGGACACCCTTGCAAAAATAAAAGTCACAGACCCCACTTCCCCTCACACACTGGCCTTGTGACTAGCCTGGGCTTGGCTAATCTTGAGTTTAATTTAAAGGAAGAATCCACTTATTTAATTTACACTAACATTTGTCTCTCTCCACCCCGTCACACACACACACCAATTTTCCTTGTGTGTGGCACAAATCCGAGGGCTTAGAAAAAGTCAGCTTCATTTCAAATATAGCATTTTGATTCTAATACAATGTTCAATATATTATAATTAAAGGCACCTTTTCTGGTTGTTTTGAAGATTAATGTATAGGGAAACATATGCCACTGATACATTGTATGCCTTCAATAAATGCTAACTTAACACTGTAGTTACTGTTTCTTTTACATTCTCACTAATGTGCTAAGCAGTTTATCATAAAACCACCACCTAGAATGTATTGGCTGGTCACTGTTCGAATCCTTTAATGTATATTCAATCCTTTAAAATTCCCGATGACCTAAGGAAGTGGGTAGGTATTGTTATTATTACTCCCATTTTACAGATGAGAAAACTGAAGCACAGGGACTTTAAATAACTTGCCTAGCGTCACACAACTTGTAAATGACAGAAAAAACTTTTGAGCCCAGAGTGTGTTTTCTTAAACACTAGGTTGCTCTAGGTTGCCACAGTTAAGCCTCATAAAAGTGCTGTGAAGGAGGTATTATGGTCCCTACTTTACAGATAAAGAAACAGGTTCAGAGAGGCTAAGTGATTTCGCTAAAGCCATCAGAATCAGAATTCGTGTTTTCTCTGTTCTACAACCAGGGCCCTGGCTTAGCAGTAGCCTGGTCCCTGCTGGCTGCTGTGAGGCTGTCTGAGTGGTGAACTCCCCTGATTAGAGTGTAGTGTTCTCAAGGCTGGGAAGGGCTGCATTGCTGGCTGTGCAGCATCAGCACCACCATCTGGGAGCCAACAAATAGGGCAGAAGAATTGAGAATGGTGCCATGGTAGCAATTTTAAGGAGCCCGCTCCGTGCAGATCTTTCCCCCAGGCTTGTGGGTTAGGCATCTATTCATGCTACATGATGGGGCCAGAGCTTCAGACACCTGCCTTCTTCCAGATGACCACCATGTTGCCAGATCCAATGAGCAACATGCCTCATCCTACTTCACTTCTCAGTGGCATTTGACATGGTTCATTACTCCTTCCTTCTTGAGATACTTTCTTCCCTTGGCTCCAGGACACACTAGTCCCTTAGTTTCTTTTGTATGTCACTGTTGTTCCTTCTTGGCTCCTTTTTGCAAGATCCTCCTGCTCTTTCTGGTCTCTAAAGGTGGGACCTTCTCTTACACATTCAACATCATGGCTCTTAATACCAACTAAATACTGATGGATGACTCTCAGGTTCATGTCTTTAGCCTCAACTCTTCCCTGAACTGGAGGCATGTCTAAGTTGCCTAGGCCACATCTCCACATGGATACTTAATAACTCTAAAACTTAACATAGCCATAACAGAACTCTTGGTTTTCCCCCATGCATTAGTTTTCTATTTCTGTGTAACAAATTATCCTAAAACTTACTGGCTTAAAACAACCATAAACATTTATTACCTCACACAGTTTCTGTGGGTCATGTCTCCGCTAGCTTAGCTGGGTGATTCTGGCCTTGAGTCTCTCATGAGGTTGCCGTCAAGATGCCAGCCAGGGCTACAGTCTTCTGAAGGCTTGACTGGGCCAGAAGGATCACCTCCAAGATGGCTCACGTGGCTGTTGGCGGAAGGCCTCAGTTTCTAGCTGGCTTTTGGCTGGAGGCCTTGCCACTTGGATCTCTGTATAGGATTCTTGAATGTTCTCACAACATAGCAGCTTGAGAGAACAAGCATGAGTGATCCAAGAGAGAAGATAAGCCACGATGTCCTTGTTGGCCTCAGAAGGCACTTACTGTCGCTTGCACTGTACTCTTTTGCTCACACAGATCAACCTGATACCATATAGGAGGAAACTACACAAGGATCTGAATGTCAGGAGGCAGGGGTCATTGGCAGCCATCTTTGAGGCTGATTACCACACCCCACAAGCCTGTTCCTGCCCCTGTGCTCTTCACATCATTAAATGACCTGTTGCTCAAGCCAAAACCCTAAGAATCATCTCTGATTTGTCTCTTTCAAATTCTAATCCAATCCATCAGGAAATCCTGTCAGCTTGACCGCTGACCCTACCCTAGGTCCCACCATTTCCTACCTCATCTTCAGCATCCACCCTAATCTCTGCCCACGTTGACTGCAGTAAGCCAGCCGGCAGCCCTGTTTCTACTCTTGTCACCAAAGTCTCTTTTCCAAGAGCTAGAGAGTTAGATCGTGTCACTCCTCTCTGCTCAGCAATGTCCAGTGGCTCCCACGTCACTCAGAGCAACATCTGACGTCCTTGCCATGGTCCACATAATCTGCCTCCTGGCTACTTCTCTGTCCATCTTTGCAAACTGTGTCCAGCTCTGCTCCAGAGGAGGCTCCATGCTCTTCCTCAAGCCTGTATGTGCCTCAGAATCCTGTGTGTGCTGTGCACTGTGCACTCTGCCTGGACCGCTCCTCCCCATACAGTCACAGGGCTTGCTCCCTTACTTTAGCCAGGTTTCCACTTGAATGACACCTCCCAGAGAGGCCTACCTTAGCTATCCCATCCAAGGTGGCACCACGTTACTCTCAACCCTCTTGCTCTGCTTTATTTTTCTTCGTGTCACTTATTGCTTCTGGACCACATACTGTATATTTATTGGTTTTCTAGTTTACCATCTCACTCCTTCTCTAGAATGTAAACTCTAGGAAGGCAGAAATACCATCCATTGTGATTATTGTTGGACATTCCCACAGCACCTGAAATGGTGCCTAACACATAATCATTGCTCAAATGTTAATTTGTGGAATGAATGAATTAATGAATGAATGCACCATGTGGGAGCAATGGATTCATCTAGAACAGTGCTGCTGGATAAAACATTCTGTGATGGTGGAAATGTTCTATATCTGTGCTGTCTGATGTGGTGACTATTAAATAGTTAAAATGTGACTAATATGACTGAGGAGCTGAGTATTTTATTTTAATTTTAACTTTTATTGAGTTTAACTGAATAGCCACATGTGGCCAGTAGCCATCATATTAGAGCAGATCTAGATCCTTAGGGTAGATGGAGGTGAGGCACGTAAATGTCATTCCATGTACATGCTGGTAGAGTGGTAGAAACTTCCCAGGTTGCTGTGTTAAGAAGGAGCCTGATGTCCAATCAGAAAATCTTTTCGAGCATCTTATATGTACACAGCACTGTGTTACCATGATGATCTTACACACAACAGTGTGTTGATGGATTAGCACTTTCTGCCCAGCGCAAGGAAGCGAACATGCTATTATGTGGTATGTTCACCATCCCTGACCTCAGTGTTTCCAAGGGCAGCCGGAGCTCCTTCCTGATCCCTTCCAGGCAGTGATTGCTGAAACCCACACCTAGTGTCCCATAAGCCCCTCACTGGCTTCCCCTACCCCTGCTCTGTCTGCCTTCCTTGTTCTCTTCCACTAGTTCCCTCAATCCCCTCTTCATAATCAGAGTAAAGTGTTCTTTTCTAGAATCCCTGTGAGGGCTGACCAAGTTTCCCTTCCTCTCTCTTTCTCTCTGTCTCTCTCTATCACATGCACACACACACACACACACACACACACACCCCTACAAATTTTGGTTACTGTTGATTATTATTTGTACTTACTTGGTGAGCATGTGGTTACCTCATCGTCCATCCTGAAAAGCTGCTTAGCACTGGGAGCCATGTTTTCCCTTTTACACAGATCTGCTAAATTATATGCCTGGGTGGTACAAACCACACGTATGTGAGTTCAGACACATGGGAAAAGGCCTCCTACCCCTGAAATGCTCCCTGAAGACTAGCATCCTTTAATGAGGAATGGTGTCTTTCATTCCTGAAAAAGAAAATAGGGCATAAACAGCAAATACACTGTGGATAAGGCACACTCTAACTGGAACCCACCACCACTCCCCCCACTGTGGTGCCTGTGAATAGAAGGAGGCCCTTTCCTAGATGTAGTAGATAATGTTGGTGCCCTGGCCACATCCCTTCACCACCTTCTGTTTCCATCTGCCAACACTGCTTTCCTTTGTCTAAAGCAGGGGTTCTCAACCAAGGGCGATTTTGTCCATATCCTAGGGACATTTGGCAATATCTCAAGACGTTTGGTTGCTCATAACTCGGAGGAGGGGCTGCATCTAGCAGGTAGAGTCCAGGGATGCTGCTAAACATCCTACAACACACAGGAGGACAGTGCCCCACAGCAGAGAATTATCTGGCCCCAAACATCGACAATGCCAAGATTGAGAAATTCTGGTCTAAGAGCCTTCTCAAGCCACTGGAGCCTGCTCAGCCCAGGACACAGCAGGCCAGAAGTGCCAGGGAATTAATAGCCATAGGAGCAGACGTTAAACAACATTTGAAGGGAGCTGGTGCATAAATACCCCAACTCTCTGCCCCTCACATGGGACAATTCCAAGTCACATGCTCTGCATAGTCTCAGGGTTCAGAGTTCCCCAGCAGATTAAGTTCCAGTTGCTTCGTGGTAACTTGCTGTGTATGTTCGTGAAGGTTCACCAGAGAAACAGAAGCAATAGGGTGTGTGTGTGTACAGGGAGAGATTTGAAGGGATTGGCGCATACAATGGTGGGGTCTGGCAAGTCCGAACTATGCAGGGCTGGTCAGTAGGCTGGAAATTGCAGCAGGAGTTGATGTATTCTTGAGTCCAAGGGAAATCTAGAGGCAAAAGTCCCTCCTCTTTGGGTGAGCTCAATCTTTTCTCTTAGAGCCTTCAACAATTGAATGTAGCGCACCCACATCACATCACGGAGGATAATCTGCTTTATGCAAAGTCTACTGATTTAAATGTTAATCAAATCTAAAAAATACCTTTGCAGTAATATCTAGACTGGTTTTTGAGCAAGCAACTGGCTGCCATAGCCTAGCCAAGTTAACACATAAAGTTAACCATCGTACTTGCAACTCACCCTTTATTAGCAGTTTCCTCTTTCCTGTCCCCCTTCATAGCTTCTGGGATCACCTCCCACTGCTTGCTTGCTTAATTCAAATTCAGGTCTCAGAGTCTGCTTCTGGGGATTTTGGTAGGGAAAGGGGAAGAAAGAGGCTGGATAGGGAGGTTGGATGGTGATAAAGGGTGGGAGCTGAGGCAACCAGGCTTCTTGCAAAGTAAGCCTCACCCACAACCAGGTTGTGCAATGATGCTGTTCGCTCAGACCAGCTGCGGGTTGGCTCAGTAACTGGCTGTGGCGTTCAGATGTAGCAGGTGAATATGTGAATATTCTCCATCCATGTCTGTCTTCCCAGGTGGATTACGATCGAGCACAGATGGTCCTCAGCCCTCCACTGTCAGGGTCTGACACCTACCCCAGGGTCCCCGCCAAACTACCTCAAAGTCAAAGCAAAGCTGGCTATTCCTCAAGCAGCCACCAGTACCCATCTGGGTACCACAAAGCCACCCTGTACCACCACCCCTCCCTGCAGACCAGTTCGCAGTACATCTCCACAGCTTCTTACCTGAGCTCTCTCAGCATCTCATCCAGCACCTACCCCCCACCCAGCTGGGGCTCCTCCTCAGACCAGCAGCCCTCCAGGGTGTCCCACGAACAGTTTCGGGCTGCTCTGCAGCTGGTGGTCAGCCCAGGAGACCCTAGGGAATACTTGGACAACTTTATCAAAATCGGAGAAGGGTCAACCGGCATTGTGTGCATCGCAACCGAGAAACACACAGGGAAACAAGTTGCAGTGAAGAAAATGGACCTCCGAAAGCAACAGAGACGAGAACTGCTCTTCAATGAGGTAAGTGATGTGATTGGATCATCCCTTCGCGCCTGTGTAATATTTATTTCCCATTTCAAAATTAGTACATGTACATTTTAGGACATTAGAAAGCACTGAAAATATAAATACAAAAATAGCGTGCTCCATAATCCATCCTTCTGGTCTTTGCCTGTGTGTGTATGTCTGCTACCTTTGTGAAGTGCTTCATATGTCTCAGCTTCTGTGCTAAGCATCGATCTGGTTTCGTTCTCACGACAACTCTATGAGACAGAAAGATGTTATCGCCATAGCAACAAGGAAACCTGAACTCAGGTAACATAAGTGACTAGCCCAGGGTCATACAGCAGGTTGATGGCAGAGCTGGGGTTTGAATTCTAACAGATTCCAAACCCTCATGCTACACTCTCTGTACATATACACATTTTACACTGCTGTGTTATTGTGTATATTCTTTGCAGCCAATTTTTTATCACAATAAACAGAAGTAGTTTACTAATGGGCTGAATCACTCTTTAGGGACTTTAAAATATTTTTCCTGACTATAGAAGCAGTAAGTTCTTTGTGTAGAAAATATGAAAATACAGAAAATGCCCCATAATCCCACCATCAAGATATAGCCTACATTAATATTTCTGTATTTCCTTTCTATATTTTTTCTACTTAGAGAAATGATGTATAGTGTTGATTTCCAGAAAGTTTGCACCAATTTGGACCCTACCCATAGTCCTGTTTCACCCTCACTAGCATTGGATATATCACATTATCTGTTAATCTGATAAACATGACCAAATCTTTCTGCTTTAATTAACACTGTTATTACTAGTGAAGCTGAATTTATTTTTAAATGTTTATAGGCCATTTATATTTCTTCATCAAGTTATATGGCCTTTGCACAGTTTTCAGTTAGGGTAGTAGCCTTTGTCTTATTGATTTTTAAGAGCTCTTAATATATTAAGGAATTAACCCTTACTTATATATTTGTTGCACATATTTTTCCACTCTCTCATTTTGCTTTTGAATTTGCTTATTACTTGAGAACTGTAAAATGCACATTGGCGGAAAGACATGAGTACCTGTGTCTAGAACACGAAACATTTTGGAGCAATATCCCTTTAATGTGTCTAGAAGGTCTTGGGGAAAGAGATGAGCTTTTGTGGATGAGAAATCTGTGTCTTGAAGATATCAAGTCAAACTTCCAGTGTTAGATAATATGTCAGTCTCTAGCAAAGGCTGTACCCCCCACATCTCCTAATTCTCAGAGCAGTAGACGCATACTGTAAAAAATGCCATCAGCTATGACTTTGGACCCTCTTCTATGGTGACTCATGTGAAGCCACCAGTGGCTCCGCCCATCTCCAGTTCCCACAGGTGTTCATTTCTTTCCCATGCTCTGAACCTCACAGAGAGCACCAGTTGAGTGGGCTTCAGCTTCTTCCCAGTCCACGATTCCTGATTTCTGGAACTTATTTCTGAATCACAATGCCAGAATAGACAGGGCAAATATAATTTAGATAAGCAATTCTGTAATTTATTATTTAACACTGATTCTGGAAATGTCACCAGAAGCAGCCACAGGGCAGCAATTTCTGGAAGTTCTCTCCGGTAAGCATTCTCAAGTTAGCCTTTTTATGCTTAAGTCAAATTTGTTTTTACCTTCAATACTTATCCTTTGTATTCAGCCCAAACCCCTCTCAGACCAACCCGGACCTTCTCCCAAGAAGTTAAGCTGATCTCATGTGGCCCCACCCTTACTAACTGTTTACTTCATTTATTTGTGAGACTCACTGTTCACTCACCGTGAGTTGATGACCCTTTTGCCAGGTTAACCACCAGTAGACTATGGATGGTGCCATTCTAAAGGAGACCCCCAGGGATAGCTATCATAACCGCCCAGAACAGTCAACTCAGCTCCCTCTTGTGAATGCAGACCTTGCCATGGTTCTGCCTGTTTTCACGTCTTATTCTCCCCTGCCCACCCTCTCTTCTTCTCCAATGTCTGGTTGACCTGCCATTTCCTCCCGAATTTATTAACTTAATTCCTTTTATATCTACTAGCTACTCTCAGTGCCGTCTTTTTCTCTATAGTAAATTCCTGAAAAAATCTCCCTCCCTCAATCAGGTGTATTCAAGGCATAGGTGTGAGCACAAGAGAACAGAAAGCTAAATTTCACTGTCACAAGTCAAAAAGTATCTTTCCCTTTGCCCAGGTTGTGATAATGCGGGATTACCACCATGACAATGTGGTTGACATGTACAACAGCTACCTTGTCAGTGATGAGCTCTGGGTGGTCATGGAGTTTCTAGAAGGCGGTGCCTTGACAGACATCGTTACTCATACCAGGTAAGTTTCTTTGCTATCCAGACAAATAAAGGTACTCATTATTCTCCTACAGGGTGAGGCCTCAATGACTATCTTTATGAACTCCTCCTAAATAGTAAGCACTTTGAAGTCAGGGAACATGATTGTCCTCTTCCTTTGTATCTCCCAAGTGCGTAGTATAATATCATGTATGTATAGTTCATTCATTCAACATTCTCCCTGCCCTCAAGATGTTCATTAATACCCATTGATTTTAAATCAGCAGGCTGCTGAGAATGAAGTTTCAGTGACAAATGATAGAATTTCCCCTCCCTACATAGATTTCTAAAACTGAGTTTCATTCTCCTGAGTTGTCATGTCATTGGTGTGTACACCAAGGGTACCTGGGGGAGGGAGCGGCAGGTGGAGGACCAAAGTTTTATGTCATAATAATGAACCTACATAGGAAAGAGGAATTCAATTCTGTTTTAAAATAGTGTTACAAGCAACAATGGTTAATTACTAGCCAGTAGCCTTGGCTACATGCTTCCCTGATATATCAGTTGTGGTCATTCATAAAGTGTTTATAAGGGCTGGCCCCGTGGCCGAGTGGTTAAGTTCTCGTGCTCCACTGCAGGCAGCCCAGTGTTTCGTTGGTTCAAATCCTGGGCGCGGACATGGCACTGCTCATCAAGCCACGCTGAGGCAGCGTCCCACATGCCACAACTAACAGGACCCACAACAAAGAATATGCAACTACGTACTGGGGGGCTTTGGGGAGTAAAAGGAAAAAAAATAAAATCAAAAAATAAATAAATAAAATAAAATCATGAAGTGTTTATAGATCACCTTTTATGTACCAGGCTCTTTCCTAAGCACTGGGGAGACATGTCTTACATGAATAATTCATGTCTTACAAATGAATAAGGCTCAGGTACATTCCCTTAAGAAAATCACAGATTAGAAATAAATACATGATAGTGCCTGTACAGAATGAGATGTATATAAGTAGCTTAGAAGAATACCTGAATGTCTCCATCAGGGAGAGCCAAGAAAGATTTCCAGTATAAGATGATATCTGAGATGAGTTTTGAGAGATGCATAGGAGTTTACTAAGAAGACAAGTGGGAGGAAAAGCCATTGAAGGCAGAAGACAGAGTATATGCTAAGACAGTGCTTCTCAAATTTTAATATGCATACAAATTACCTCTAGGTTTTATTAAAATGCAGATTCTGATTCAAATACTGATACTACTCTGCATTCTGACAAGGTCCCAGACAATGCCAGTGCTATAGGTTCATGGAACCACATTTGGGGGAGCAACGTTCTAAGGAACAAACATGTAAAAAGGCTTGTTACATTTGGGAAACTTTGGTCTTGCTGGTAAATAAAATGCAGAAGAGTTAAGAGAGGATTTTCATGAAGAAGAGGCATTGGATATTAGCTGATGTCACTGAAATGGCCCCCAAATCGTAAGTGACTCTAGACGAAGTACAGTACAGAAAGCAAGGTAGCAAGAAAGTGTTGGGAAACCCCGTGAGGGACAGAATATGCTGCTGTTTCTCCACTAAAATGAGGCAAAGTTTCAATCATGACCCTCTGCAGCTCTGAGTCTGTAGTACACCATCTCAAACAAAAGGGCGTGAGGGAAGACATGGAAGACATCACCATCGTTTCAGCTGGCAGACTCCTATTGGTGTAGCCATCACACATGCCCACCCCAAAAATATGTAAGATCATCTCAATGTGTAGAAACAACTGTACTGAAGAGACCTAAGAATAAGGCAAATGTGGCTTACATGTTAAACAATTAATAAAAATATGTCCAAGGGAGGGGCTCCCTAGGGCAAGAAAAAAGCCCCTCCCTTGGACATATTTTTATTAATTGTTTAACATGTAAGCCACAAAAGCAAGAACACAGAGGTTGTAGATTTCCACTCTGTTTCAGACAAGAATGTTTCTTCTCACCTGCCTTTGTATGGGGCCAATTCATTGCTGTAGGAAACCTCTTCAAAGAGGAGAGCATGTTTCTTCATACTTATCAGCTTTCTGCCTTCAACGTTCTCCTAATTGGCTATCTCCTTGGATTTTGCCTTGAATCTTAGTCTCACTTAGTCGGAGTTTGCTGGCATCAACAAGACAAACACAAATTCAAGGCCATTCATTTCCTTGTTCTGCTGAGTAAAGGGTCATCTGGGATTACTGGAGTTTCCTGGTCAGTCCTTAAATTTGGGCTCTGGTCAGTTACCCCTTCTGTTTCTCCTGACAGTCTCCTCTGTTTGCGTGATAGTTTGTT